>NC_138372.1:66108092-66134286 GCF_054177405.1 Leptonychotes weddellii | reverse complement strand
TTCCTCTTTCTTTTTCTTTTAAGTAGGCTCCACACCCAATGTGGGGCTTGAACTCTGAACCCTGAGATCAAGAATCACATGCTCTACCAACTGAGCCAGTCAGGCATCCCCAATGATATGTTTCTTGATGAAAAAAAAAATTAGTATTAGGAGATGTCATTTGGTGTGCTATTATGATTCTATGTACCATAATTACCTGCTAACATAGCTTCAAACTGTTATTTAAAAATTATTTTATTTATGTACATCTAGAATCTCACATTCTAATTAAAAGTTGTAACATTAAACTTCTTTTTTCACCAGCTTTTAGACTAGAATTTTGTACTATGAAAAATGAGCGAAATTGCCAGGGGAGATTCAGGAGAAGTAAATCTGAGTAGAAATTCCTTTCACTACTGAAATACCTATTATTCCCATAAAATAACTCCATTATAACAGTCCCATAAAGGAATTTGCATAGAGATACACTAAAAAGTTTAGAAAATATATATCCCAATAGAGAATTCTCCCTCAGTCAGTCTGTCTCCTGTCTCCACCTTGCTACCACATCTGGTATCAAGAGCACATTATTTGTAGCAATTAATTTTTAATGGGAAGAGAAAGTCAGGGGAGAAATCTTTAAGGTTTCAAAGACATACTCTAGAGTGCCAGTTTTAATTTAACTTTAAATATACATTTGAAAATTAATGGGCCCTCTGGTAATACTGTAGCTTTTGGAATTCATTCAGAAGGAGTTTAAAATGGAAATGCTGACAGATCGTGAACTTCAGTGATATGAATGGTGTCGCTGTAAGACTTTGCTTCATAGGCATGATGCCCATTGTCATGAACTTCCCTGTGGCTATATTTTAATTTCATTCAAACTTTAACACACAACACACAGACACTTGTTTGAATGGCAGACCAAAATAAAATATCAGAGCACTTAGTGGGACATACTGAACATATGTGTCCCTTTTATTTTATCTTGTCTGGTATTTGGACTTGGATTATCCTAGTCTATTGGTTATGACCTTAAAACTGATTAAGGTTCCTTGCCAGAGAAAAGTGATTTGCCTTCAAATCAACTGGTAGCCTCCATCTAGTTCACTTCACAAATGAATAAAACAGAATCTGTGCTAAATGGAAAGAACAGTAAGACATGACACAGAAGGAATGAGAAACAGGCAAGTGGGATGGCAAAAGCAAGTAATTAATAGACAGTGGGCTTAGCTTAGTTCTTGGTACTTCCAGGTTTTGTTTGAACAGGTATGCTAGACTCTAGTATGTGTGAATTGATCAAACTGATCCTGCTCAAAGGGAACGTGGTTGGGTGGGATTGTGATGGTGGACTCTTTGTAATATGCAAAATGTGTCAAGACTGTCTGGTGTGTTTCTGTCTGGTTTTCAGGTCTAGTCCCAATAAACTTCCCAGTTTACATTTCCCAGTAAAGTCAGAATAAAACACCCTTCCAGCACCACATGCCCACAACATGGGCATCCACATGGAAGAAGAACACATTTTGGAAAGCTCACTAGCTCCTGGACCAGCAAACTAAGAAAGGAACATCATTCTGCCAACTGTTTTAGAAGCACATTTGAGTTAGTTCATGACACTGAGAATAAAGGAACAGAAGAAAAGAAGAAAGATCCTAGCATAAACAGACTTGGGAAGGAAATAGTGGCAGCAAAGAAGATCAAAAAAGTTTGCATAATAAAAGACAGGAAATTCACATTGGATCAGAACTGAAAAAATTCCTCACCATCCAAGCTAAGAATTTTCATCAGTTTCTCTAGTGAGGAGGGACTGAAATATTTTATCATTTGCAATATATATATAAACATGCTTTAGTTAGCTATTTGACAAGTGTATATAGTTCTCTTCCCAAAGTGAATATTAAGTCATTTTTATGAATTTTTTTGTCATCTTCTCAAAGGCCCCAGGGAAAGAACACTTCTGGCTATTGGCCTGGGGTCCCCACCTAATTACTGTAGCCAGAGTAAGTATCCCTTATACTTTAACAAACTCTGTGTCTCTAACTTAGGTGCATTATGTACTAAACACAAAATGAAATCTTAATTTCCAGGACCCATATTTTAAAGTGAGTAAAGTTTAAACACGTATCTCTCAAATGTCAATGAAGACACTCCACGATCTTTCCATCCTCATCTCTATATTATAGTCATTCCAACTGCAGGTCCCTAATCATGATGCTAGGACCTTTTATACCTCCATGCTGTTGCCTATGTTGCCACCTCCACAGAGACTGGCTTGAATTTTCATGTCTCCTTGGCAAACACGTATTCGTTTTTAAAGACCCAAGCTTCACATGCTCCCTCCCACTCACTCTCGACAGAATAACGTATTATCTCCTGCCCTATGTCACCAGTTGGTTATTCTTACTTCTTTCTACCATCTATAGTTCATTTTTCTTATTAGAGCCTGTTCCTGGCAGGTAATAAACTCCTTAAGAGGAATAATTATGCCACATATCTTCATAACCCCAGGTCTTAGGACATTGCCTGATATACAGTAGGCATGACACTCTTAATTATTCATTCCATAAATATTTAAGCATGGAATTTTGATTAAGCCACAATGATTCTGCTCAGGTACATATGAACAAGAATACTTACTCATTAAGGCATTTCACAGGCAGTCAGCATTGTGTTTAATAACAAAGTCAAGAATGGGTTGACAAGTTAACATATCACTAGTCTATCTGTATCACAATTACTTGTAGTACTTTTAACAATTACTTGTTAAAAATGCAGATTCCTGAGTCCCACCTCAGACATGCTCAATCAGAATCTCTAGGCATAAGACTCAGGAATCCATAATTGTAAAAAAGCAACTCATGTGCCATATTCTTACGATAAAGTAAGCTAGAGAAAAGAAAATGTTAAGAAAATCCTAGGAAGACAAAATACATTTACAGTACCGTATTGTATTGAACAAAATCCATGTATAAGAGGACCCACACAGTTCAAACCCATGTTATTCAAAGGTCAGTTGTAGTTAAATTGCCTGAGATCACAAAACTGGTAATCAAGATTTAAACCCATGTAGGGGCGCCTGGGTGGCTCAGTTGGTTAAGCGACTGCCTTCGGCTCAGGTCATGATCCTGGAGTCCCGAGATCGAGTCCCGCATCGGGCTCCCTGCTCGGCAGGGAGTCTGCTTCTCCCTCTGACCCTCCCCCCTCTCATGTGCTTGCTCTCTCTCATTCTCTCTCTCTCAAATAAATAAATAAAATCTTTAAAAAAAAAAAAAAGATTTAAACCCATGTAGACTGACCCTGGATAAAATTGATGTTCTCAATAATTCCACCGTTCCTTCCATTTTCTATCCCTCCCTCCCTCCCTCCGTTCCTCCCTTCCTTCCTTCCTTGGTAACTCACTCTAATCCCCTGGGTTGTTCAAGGTTCCACTGTAATCTTTTCCTGCCTTAATTTCCTCCTCTGTATAATGAGGATGATAAACAGTACCTACTTAATAGGATTCATTAAGAGGATAAAATGAGTTAATATATAAAAAATACTTAAAACAATATTTATGCATAGTAAATATTATGAAGTATTTACTATATTATTATTTTTTGAACTCCTATACTATTATTTAATAATGCTGCATACTTTTGGTTCTCTCTCTTTTAATTCTGCATTGTTTCTCCCCACTTCCTGTAACCTAAGTTTATATCCTTGGCTCTCTGCTCTCCATTTCGACATTCACTTCTTTGAAAATCGATAAGCCTCAAATACCACTTTGTGCAGATAATGAAGAAATCTAAAACTCTAGCTCTGGAGTTTCTCCTGAACTCTAGCTTTCAACTCCAACAGATCTTTGCATGGTTCCAATAGAATTTCCTACCAAAATATCAAGATAAATATGTCTAAAACTGAATTAGTTGTCTTCCCTTTGACATTGGCCAATGGCATAATTTTTCAGTCATTCAGACTTGAAATTTCATTCTCCCTTCCCAATGTACCACTTATCAGACCTTCCTAATTTCTTTTAATAATGATTCCCTTATTTAGTTTTCTAACATTTCTCCCATAGTTGAAAATACTAGCATATTTCAACACTTACATCTAACTTGTCCTCCAACCTTCTCTCTTTTCTTTTTTTTTTTTTTTTTATTCTTATGTTAATCCCCATACATTACATCATTAGTTCTAGATGCAACCTTCTCTCTTTTCAATCTTGGCATCTGGTACTGATCAGTCTTCTTAAAATGGGAATTTGGAACATAATCATTTATCAGTTTGAAATTCTTTAATTTGTTTCCTATTGCCCGTAGATCAAATCTTAAATGGTAGAATGTAAACTCCATGAAGGGAATTTTCATGCATTTTGTTCACCAATGTAACTCAGTGCCTAGAAGACTTCCTGGCATATAGTAGGTAATGCACTAAGTGTTTACTCAATGATTGAATGAACCCTTATCCTGGCATTCAGAGACTTCCATACTTTGCCCTCAATCTCTCTTCCACTGCACAAACTTCTAATACAAACTAATGAATCTATTTCTTTCCCTCTGAATATAATTAACATATCCTCGTTTTGCCCATTGTTTTGAATCTCCTGTTCTCCATTTCCAAGCACATTATCTTTCTCTGCTCCACCTATGTAAATCCTCTTCACTTTTCAGCTAAGTCCCAAGGTCTCTGTCTTGATCAATTTGAGCTATGTGAATCTCCACCATCCTAAAACTCTATAGCATTTAAACCTTACATTGTTTATTTTTTACTAGGCAAATGCCTCTGCTCCCACAAACAAATACACTCTATTTGAGGCTGTGTGTACACTTTGGAATCTTCTGGATGATAAGAGCTCTATTAACTATAATGAGCAACTGTTCTTTTCTTATAGTCAAAGAACCTGAGATACATTTTAATAATAATTCAATTTCATATAGCATTCAAATATTCATACTCAATAGAAAAAAAAGTTTTTAATCCTTAATAATTTGATGGGAAAATGGAGAGAGAGATTAGGTGAGTTACTGCTTAATTCTTACCTATTCTTTCCACCAAACCAAATTACCTGTCTTTCTTTAGTTGACTAGTTATCCAAAAATAGAAAAACTGTAGTTTAAGGCTATTTAAAATGACTATCTTCACTCAGCCCTGGATTTCTAGAAGAATTCCAGAAAGCTGTAGCTATTTGTTACAAAAATCAAGAGGTGGGAAGGATTTTACAGTGGTTAGATCTGGCAGGTAGCACCTTGACTAAGTGATCAAAGATAACATTACTAGTAATAAGATATATCAACATTATATACACCCAATATTACACCCTGAGAAAGAGACAACATCACTTCAGTAGTGTTTATGTCGAAAATACATAACCTGAACCTAATCATGAGAACACATCACACAAATCCAAATTGAGAGACAGACCTTCTACCAAATGACTAACCTGTGCTCTTCAAAAGGGTCTAAGTCATGAAAGACAAAAGAAGACAGGAACTTCCACAGATGGGAGGAAACTGAGGAGATCTAACAGTTGAATCTGTTAATTAACTAACTAAACACAGTATAAGATCCTGAATTAAATACTAGACCAGACAAAGGATATTTTGGAAAACTGGCACAATTTGTATAAGAGCTATAGATTATTAGTTAATGGTATTGTATCAGTGTTAACTTCCTGGTTTTGATCATTGTATTGCTGTTATGTAAGATATCAGTATTAGAGGAAGTCAATGAAGAGTTTACAGGAACTCTCTCTCTACTATTTTTGTAACTTTCATGTAAATCTATTTCAAAATTATTTCAAAATAAAAAGTTGAAAAAGTGATGGAAAGGAAGATGAATTAAGTTCTATATTCCTGGAGGAAAAAAAATATCCCCCATTTTTTTTGAAGTAATTCCTAAAATTCCAAAGGTTGCATCAATCATTTCTATTCATCAATATGGTTGCTTTAACTTTTATAATGTGTGTGTACTGTAGGATGCTTTTCAGCATGTGGAGGGATCATTAGCTGTGGATGGCACACAGAATAGGCCAGGAAAACTTGTTAGAGTAATGATATTCAATGGTATACAACAGTTACTGGTTAAACAGACATGCTAAGTAGTATTTTAGGTGCTGGAAATGCAGCAATGAGCAAGATAACAGATCCCTGGCCTCCTGGAATTTCCAGTCTTATTAATAAAGATAAAATCAGAAGGTTAATTTTTTTTACCCCCCAAAACTTGGAAGGTGGACTTGTCAGGCTGTGAAAAGCTGTGCGGGCATGGAGGCTTATGTCAAAAAAGAAATTTGTTGCAAAAATTGGAGAAGGTATTCAAATTGGAAAGACCATGGTCTGTTAGCATGTTCTAGATGCATAAATGCAGATCATTAATTCATGTTTATAAGCTAGGGAAGGGCAGAAAGCAGAAAAGTGGATTACAGGAGAGAAAAATCAGCAGCAAAGTAGTACAGGGGCAGACTGAAAGGCAAGAGTGAAGGAAGGAAAGGTAGAAATGAGAACCGTCGCAGTCCGTTTATAATATGACTTAGGTGGGCCACAAGAATCACTGCAAAAAAAATGCAAGAAGGTCGAGAATGAAGGGCTCCGCTGAGTAGGATTTCAGACGCGTGCGTGAAGAGGACAGAGAAAAAGATTGGGGATGGGAGACATGCAAGAGGAAAACATCATTTGGGGGCTGCCGAAAAAGGGACGAAGGAAGGATACTAGTCACCTACGAGCTTCGGGCACGACTAGGCGGGTGGCGTGGGAAGCAAGAGCGTGCGGGCGTTGCCCGGGCGGCCGCGGGCGCTCCCCAGGCGTGGCGGGCCCAGGGGCTTTGCGGACCCGGGCGCGGGAGGCCCCCGCGGGTTGGGGGTAGGTTGCGGGGCGGAGGGGGAGGTGTGCACTGTGTTTGGTGATGTCATTGCAAGTCAGTGAGCGGTGAAATTTAACACCGGCGGGAGTTGCTGGGCTCCTCTTCTTCCAGGGGAAGCAGCCGGCGGCAGTCAACGCTGAGCGCCTGGAGTTGCCACCGGCCCCCTCGCACCGACTAGATTTCCGAAGTGGGTGTGTGTGCTTGTCTGACAAATGTTCCGGCGCGGGTTGTTTCCAAGGACTTCCCCCACACACCCCCTTCATCTCCTTCCCTCCCCCAGCCCTTCTCTCCTCCCAGGCCCAAAGCACTCCACTGGAGTCACAGAGTCGCCTTTGAACCGCAAGTGAACTCGAGGGCTGCACTCGGGGCGGACTTCCAGCTGCTGCCGGCGCCCCGCCGCCTGCCAGTGAGGTCTTGCTCCTCGCCCGCCCTCCCAGGGGAGCGCTCCCCCCGGGCTCGTCCGTTACCGAGCTAGGGAGCTAAGCCTAGCTGATTGATCTACCCTTTGGGTGCTACTTCTTTCCTCTTCCTATTTCCCTCCTCCCTTTTTGTTGTTGTTGTTGCGGTTTTGGAGCATCGTTTTCATGTGACTTTTTTTTTTTTTTCCCTTTTTCATGGCCAGTACCTGCACCCTTAGCAGTTCGGAGTTGCCTTCTGTTTTCCGTTAGCGCTTCGCTGCAGGGACAAATGCATACAAATGCATTTAGGAGCCCACAGGACAAGGCGTGGAAAGGTCTCCCACACGGCAAAAACGTAAGTAGCTCACTTCCCCGGGAGGCTGGGGTTAGACCCACCCCTCTTCCCAGCCTCCGGACCCGCTGGGCGGGTTGGAGATCTGTGCTCCTACTCCTTGGCACTTTTTGAAGTTGGGAGCCAGAGAGCAGCCGTGGCATCCTCCGCTTGTCTCCTCAATTTGTAAAATACGGTGTTTGAAAGGAAGCCTCCTGCCAGCGGATCTCTCAAAAAGTTATGCTAAAGAGGTCCTACGGCTGGGGAGGGAAAGCTCGCTGGCGCGCGTCCCGGTGCCGGCGGCCACGATTCCCGCGACTCCCGAGCTGAGCTCAGACGCCCGCTGGAGCTCCAGCTCCCGCCGCCCTCGCGCCCTCCCTCCCTTCTTTCTCAGGGCCCTGGCTGAGGTTCTGCTTCCCGGTGGTGCTTCTTCGGGCGTCCAGCCTGGGGACAGCCCGGGCGCCGGCGGTCCTCTGGGATCTGTGCGCGCAGCCTGGACCGGGGGGCACAGACGTGGGGCGGGTTGCTGGACTGGAGGAGAGGGGACCCGCAAAACCTCGGGCATCGGGGCGCGGCTAGACTCAGAGGTAATCGCCTCTTGTCGTTAGGAGGCCAACACACGTGCTGCCCATCTGGGGCCGAGGCTGCGTCCTGCTTCACTGGCCTGTCACTGGGGAAGGGGCTGGACGCGGGGGCGGGGCTGCTCCTCCCGCAGAGTGCTCGCGCAGGCCCTGACTGGCACCCCACCGTCTCTTTGGGCGCTGTACCTGCTCCTGCTCACTCCCTTACTGGGAAAAGAGCCTGGAGGGGGGTGCATGCCTTGGCTGGCTGCCCTCCTCCCCCTGGAAGAGGTCAGTGGGTTATGCAAGTTTGCTTCAGGCCCTTGGGACGGGAGGGACCAAAGCGGCTCCGGTCATTCTCTGCCCCGATCTGCCCCTTGGGAGAGTAGGTGAGGGTCGCGGGTAGAACTGACCGTGCCCGCTGAGGGAGGGCAGGCGGAGGGAGGCGGGGCGCGGAGAGAGACCGCCTTGTGGCAGTGTTTGTGTGCACATGTGCTTCCCAGCCGCGTGCCGCCGACCGTGGCTGGGGCTCGCGCGCTCTCTGCTCTGACCCCTGCGAGCCTGGGCAGCTGGGCTTCCCGGCGGAGGAGGACGCACCTCCTCGCGCGCCCGAAGCCGGGCGAATCTGGGGGAGGCAAGCTCGTAATCCCGTGCCTGGGGCCAGGTGCCGGCGACCGGGGAGGCCCGGGTCGCGGAAGAGCTCAGGCAATGCCGCTTAACTTCCCCAGGGCGACTCACGCGGGTCGCGCCGGCTTCCCAGGCACGTTTCCCGCCACATTTCTCAATAAAAGCCCCTCAGCGTGGACCCAGTCGGAGAGCCGGGCTCCGGGCGCAGCCGATCGTGCGGGACCGCGTGCATCTTCCTGCTGATCCCAGTCGGTGGAATGGTAGCAAGAGCTGCGGGCTCCCGCGGGTCCAGAGACACCAGGAGAGGGTGGGTGAGGCAGTCCACCTACTGGCCGGCCCGCAACCTCCGCGTTCATCCCTCTGCCCTTCTTGCCTTGCCGGCCAACTCCCACCGGAGGGCTTTTCCTTGGCCACTGAGCAAGGCCTGCGTCGGTGCCCCACCATCCGCGGGGCTGGTAGTTGTGACCAACCTCTCAGATTAAAGCAGATCTTCTGCTCCTGGCCTCTGTCTTGTCTGGTTTACACTTCCCTTCCAGACGCTCCCAGAAAAGGCCCCGCATAAATTTTGGGGCAGTTTGGGGTTTGTAAATTGGGTCCAGATGATTGGGGGTGGGGAGGCAGAGAAACCAAACAGAATGGATTACACCAAGGGACTGAGGAAAAATGAAACTACGTGGAATGGGTGAAGAACCCTGGCTGAGAGAATTGGGGTTGAGAGCAGATCCTGGGTGAAGGCACTGGCCTAGGAGGTCTCTCCGTCAGGGACCTTGCAGCCTCCTTTGACTTCCAGTTTGTTCCACTACAGTTGTCAGTGGGGGTGGGCTGCAGAGAATAAGGGGAATTCAAGGTTACATCAGATTGCACCCCCTTATAGCTCCAACCATACACATGCCAAGTAGGGGAAAGAGTAGTTACTGATTGATCTGAGAAAATTGTTTCTCAAAAAAATCCAATTTCCTTAAAGAATTAAGCGCTCTTCAATTTTAAAAAAGAAAAACTGGGAGGCCTGGGTGGCTTAGTCGGTTAAGCCTTTGCCTTTGGCTCAGGTCATGATCTCAGGGTCTTGGGATCCAGCCCCAAATTGGGCTCCCTGCTTCTCTCTCAGACTTTTCCTGTGCTCCCTCCCCTCTTGTGCTCTCTCTCTGCCAAATAAATAAATAAAATCTTAAACAAAACAAAACAAAACAAAACAAAAAACACTGCTACCAACCCTATAGGGAGGGGACTTAGCAGAAGCAGCTGATTAGCTGATGATAATGTCAGTCCACTGAATTAAACCTTAGAGTGTCTAATGAAATCCTTGAGGTTTTAATTTTCCACCATCCTTTTGTGGTGATGTTTTTGTAAGAACAGGAGCAGTTTTTTAAAATCACAATTCTGATTACTCACCCAAAAACATTTACAGTTTTAAAACTGGATCCTTAAAGACATTTTATTTCATAGGGCTGCTTTTGAGTGAGTTACCTAATGTGAATTTGTGGAAGTAATATTAAAGGAAATTAAAACCAAAAGTCAATGTTAGATACAATGATTTAACAGTATCAGAAATTTCCCCAGGCAGGCTATTATTGTAATTAAAGGGTTTCTATAACCAAGGTGTGTGTGGGGGTGGGGGAGTGGGGGGCAGTTTTGGATATAAACAGCTATTTCCTAGTTGGCATGAAACTTCTTTAAAGTTGCTTAGTTATCTTTGCTTTCAAGTAGATGTTTAAAATAAACTGATGTCTCAAGGAGAGGGATTATACTTATGGAAAGTGTGTTGCTTAGACATTCTGCTTGGTGATCTGAAGTGGCAGGAGAAAAAAAATAAATTTTATTGTGGAAATTCAAATAGCTGTGCTAGTTTCCTTGCCATGCTTTGCAACTATGAGTTATTTTAGAATTTGTAACTCTGAATGAGAAGTGAGGTAAAGACCATTTTGTTTTCATTCGCATAAAAGGCTAACATTATTCTGGCATTCATTCACTCAATCATTCACTCATTTATTCAACAAATGTTTTCTGAGCCCCAACTACGTGCCCAGCATCGCTCTAAGCAGAAGGGATACAATGGTGGAACAAGACAGAAACACAACCGCTGCCCTCCCAATGTGCCCAGGTTAGTATCGGAAACAGAAAATGAACAACCAGGTATACCAAAATGAGGTAAAGGTACAGACAGGAGGACACCTAGAAGTCCTGGGTAGGTGGGGTAGATACAGAAGGGAAATCCTGGAAAGAAAGGCTGACCAAAGGAAATGAAATTCTCACTGAGACCCAACAGGAAAAGGCATGGAACTTTCCAGACAGAACAGTAAAAGGCTGAGAGATGAGATAGCACTGGTTCATTTGAGGGCCGGAAAGAAGTGAAGTTGGTTGTAGAGCACACTTTCTGGAGGACAAGTGACTGGAGCTGCATCTGGAGACCAGAGACCAGATTCTGAAAGGTCTTTAAACCAGGTTACTTTCTTAGCTAAATAAATGGAGGTTAGGATGGCCTGACTTCTTGATCTTGGGATCAGTGTGCATGTAGAAGATGCTGGAGAAGTTGTATGTTTATTGAAACTCAAGACCACCTGATAGTCTTGCTAACTGAAGATTGACTCATTCACTTAAAAAACTTTAGTTAACACTAGTGTGTGCCAGGAACTTTGCCAGGTGAGGCAGTAATCATGTTAACAATCTCTGGGGTATTACGAGGATGGACTAGCTGAGGTATTTTTCTTCCCTGCTACTGACTGGACTCTAGGCATTTTGATCACTTGAAGTCCTTAAGCATTTATCTCCCTTGTACTTCATGAATTGCCTGTTTGCTTGAAGTTTAACCAAAAATTCTAGTATGTTTCACCACTGCATTAGTTATACAAGTACCTACTAAGCTGAATTGATAGTCTCAGAAATTCATTGTATATAAGTTAGTGACAACACTTCACTCCCTGAATCATCCAACTTTATCCCCACTGCTGGGATGAGAACTGATCTTCAGTTATTTGGGCAACAAAGGACAGAAATGTTACTATTTCTGGATCTTTGCAGCTAGTAAAGAGCAAAATTTGTAAAGTTGTCATAACTTAAAGGAGTTTTTGGCTTGTAAATGTAGTGTAATGGTAATTGCTGAAATTATCGATATATATCACACGTATGGTTTTCAGTTGGTTTAGAAATTGGTTTAGATTAAAATCACCAACTCATTAAAAAAAAGGTTCCGTATTCACAAGATTTCACAAGTCCTTCTTATAATTATAACTGGAATCTATGTCGGAATGAGCTTCGGTAGCCTGCAGACACAGTACATGAGAGTTTGAACGAAAAGATGCCTGGGATTCTCCTAAAGTAACTTAAACCCTTCAGATAAAGAGAAAGTTGAATAGCCCTAAGAATTATTTAGGGAAGATGCCTGGGATGGATATTAGTTCCTTAAATATTCGGAGTATGGTCTTTGGATACCTATTTCCTGTCTCATCCCCTCCAGGCTTCATCGCTCACATGTCTGGTTATGTTTTGATTGTGGCTTCTGCTATACTGAAAATGTGGCTAGCAGACCAGACACAGAAATATTTCATATTTTGCTAGAGATCCTCAGATATTAATATCGTGGGTTATATTTTCTGAACTTTTATTGACTGTTACCATATTTTTTACTTCTTTTAGATCTGGTCTGTTTTTGTGAAATGTTTGAGTACAGGTACTTCTGGTAGTTTCTATTAGTGACATACACTCCAGACATACAGAAAAGTGACCAAAAGCAGACATGCTCCAAATATTTGAAAAATAGTCATATTTAATATACCAACTAGGCTTTTTGTGAAAGTAAATATGTGGACAAATGAGCAAACTTAGGAGACTATTTTAGGTTATATAATTAAAAGAATATTGGCCAGACCTTCAGGAAGACCTTTCCAGATTTGTGGTTAAACATCATGTCTATTATATATAGTACTTTATGGAACATCTTGCTAAATAATTTGATCTTTGTCCTTTAATGCCAGTATACTAAAAGGATCCTACCATACACACAGATTTTAGGGTTTTATATTTAGAATGCAAAATATAAAATTTATATTATCTCATCCCATGAGAGATAAGTCAACCAAGACTCAGAATATTGAAATGAACCACCCAAGGTCACACAGTAAGTTAGAAATAGAACCAGTTTTAGTCTTTTGACTCCCAGTCTAGTTTTACTTTCTTATTTACCATGCTGTTTTCTCTCCAACCTAATGCAGTTTTAATTTTAACTTATTCAACGACTCTGGCATGTCTTAGCACTAAATGTATACATGGTACATAAAGCATAAAGCACAGCTGATGCCCTTGAGAACTCTATCATCTGCTAATGTGGAAATGTGACATTTTTTCTTAAGTGAATGTATAGTAAATATGATATCATGGGAGGGGGGCAAAACCAAAGAAATAAACAAGCCCAGCCCAACTAGACATTTTCCAGAAAGCTTGGATTCGTTAGACATCCATTTCATACAATGATGGAGTTTGGCTCTTTCACTAAATACATCAATTAAGCTTGATGTCTTCTCTGTGTTCCCACTTCAGAGATGGGAAAAACAGTCACAATGAAGAAAAAAAGAAGCCTTTCCACTTACCCTATCTTAGCAGATATTTTTAAACGTTCTTCTTTCTCTTCTTTCTCTCTTTGGACAGCCAAGTAAAAGTACTCTTACTTATTTTACTTTACTTTTCCCAAGTGTTAGAAGAATTAGATCCATAGGGAAAAACTGAATTCCTCAGTCATTGGGAGATGTTACTATTACTCCTTTCCATTTTGAAAGTGTTTATTAAATAGTCGGTTAAGCTTCTGCCTTCCGTTCAGGTCATGATCCAAGGGTCCTGGGATTGAGTCCCACATGGGGCTCCCTGCTCAGTGGGGAGCCTCCTTCTCCCCCTCCCTCTGCCTGCCACTCCCCCTGCCTGTGCTCTCTCTCTCTGACAAATAAATAAGTAAAATATTTCTTTTAAAGGGATGCCTGGGTGGCTCAGTTGGTTAAAAATGTTTATTGTCAATTTCATGTAAGAAATAGATAAAAGGTGAAGACCTGTTGCTTGTTCAGGTATTTACTTACTAATTAATCCTAAGAGGTACAACGTATATGGCATATAATAAAGTTACAATTAAAGCATTAAGAGTACAGAGAGGAGGGAAAAATCCAGCCTTCTTTAGAGATGATGGAAACTTCATGGAGCAGATGTTATTCAAATTAGGCTTTGATGATACTTAAGATTCTGACAGGTGGAGACGAAGAGGGCCTTTAAGATACTTACAAGGTCTCTCCAGGGAATACAGTATAATGTGATATGGCTGTAGCTTCAGGGGAGGGGAGGTCAGGCGTAATGGAATCCATATTGCTATGGATATGTATATCCATATGTTCTTCCTTAGGTGGCTGTTAGTTTGGAACATAATTAGAAAAAGAGAAAAAATCTCAGTCATCAATCTCTACTTCTCTGTCATCGGTTTTAATACGTAGGTACACTTACATAAGGTATGGCTCAATTGATTTGTCATAATCCTCTAAGATCACCTGGCTAAGGGATGATGTTTGATGTGTTCAGGTTTTCCTGCCTTACACCAGGAATGGACTTGTTAACATGTCTAGAAAGAACTTTATTTTTCATTTTTGTCCCCTGAGGTCATTGGGGAAGTCTATGAATTGGCTGAATTGCTAAATGAATACTGCTGGTTGTTGTACTCTTCATTATTTAGCTTCCTCTGAATAGAAGAGCGCCTGTTGGGTTATTTCTAAACTCTGAGTGAGCCAGATTACCTTGGGCAGATGAGACGTGATTCCTTTCACATTCCATTTTCTGCTAAAACAGCATAATCTGCTGCACTCTCCTTCAGTGATTGTAATCCTGAGCTATTTTTTAGTCTCACTGGTCTATATATCCTTCCAGTTATTTCCTGAAAATATAAAGTTGAAAGGAAAAGAGCCTCTTTTTACTCAAACTCTAGATCACTTTGGGATCCACCCTGGAGAACCTAGAGATATCATTTTAATCTTACACAGAGGTCCTCAACTTGTTTGCACAGTAGAATCACCTGGGGAGTGTTTAAAAATCCCTGTACCACAGACAAATTAAAATCAGAATCTCTGGGGGCATGGGTGGAGAGGGCAAGATGCAAGTATTAGTAGTTTTTAAAGCTCTCCAGGTGATTCCACTGTGCAGTGAGGGTAAAAACCAGATTCAAAACAGGTAGGCCTTTCATCATCTCTTGAGCATCTATTCCCGAGCAGTGGTCCTCATAGCGTAAACCCCAGATTCAGCATTGCCTGGGAACTTGTTATAAATGCAAATTCTTGAAACTCACCCCAGACCTGGTGAGTCAGAAACTTTCAGGGTGGAGCCCAGAGAATCTTTAACAAGCCCTCCAGGTGATTCTGCTGCACAGTAAAGTTTGAAACCACTGATCTAGAGCAGGAGAAAAGGATAAAAACAAAACAAACAAACAAACAAAAAACAACACCCCCCCAAGGGTCAAATAATCTTAGGTCATGTCATAAAATTAGATTGTGATTTAATAATACTTGTGTGTTTTAAGTACAATGTAACTATAAATAGTAAATGTTCTAAATTGTTTCTCAGAGTTTGATATATGCACAATCCGTATTAGAATCACCTAAAGATGTATACAAACTGAGGATTCAGTCCAAATTTATAAATCATAATCTCTGAAGCAAGCCTAGAATCTACATTTTTTACAAGCATCTCAGGTGGTTCTTTTAGCAAATTAACATTTGAGAACTATTGTTTTAAATGGATAACACCATACATAGGAATCTTTTATATGCTTCATTAAAATATATGGTTCAGCTATTTGCCCATACCAGTTGAAATTTCTGTAATTGTTCAGTTGATTAGATTATAGAATTGATGACAGTTTTAAGTATTCTATCAACTTATCTTATAAAAGTTGTGCTCTGTACTAAGACCATAGCGTGTGCATTTTTCATTTACTAAAATATGGTTAAGGCCATTTTATTTATTTTTTTTTAAAGATTTTATTTATTTATTTGAGAGAGAGAGTGAGAGAGAGAAAGAGCACAAGAGGGGGGAGCGGGAGAGGGAGAAGCAGACTCCCCGCCGAGCAGGGAGCCCGATGCGAGACTCGATCCCGGGACTCCAGGATCATGACCTGAGCCGAAGGCAGTCGCTTAACAAACTGAGCCACCCAGGCGCCCAAGGCCATTTTAATATAAATTATAGTTCCATTATACCAAGGAGAAAAGTATAATTACATATTATTGACTCACTTTGTAAAAGATTATCTCTGTTATATTAACATGCTCCTTATACTAGTTGAAAAGATAAAAACATATTTATCATTGGTAATAAATAGGAAATGTACCAATTACTATTAGCACACCAGGACCTTTGTAATCACTCACAGAACTCTATTTTACAGAAATGTCATTTGGGAAGTCCCTGGGTTATAATAATAATAAAAAAAAAAGAATTATGTGATCAACTATTGTTTTAGCCAGCCTACCATTACTTTTTGAAATTATCTCTATGGTTTTTACTTGAGAGGTAGCTATAGCCAATTATGAAGACTACTCAATAAAATCTATCAAAAGTCAGCTAATCATTATGAATGAACATTTTGATATGCAGTGATTGAGTATTGTGCTCACAATTATTGCTAATCAAAATGTTCAATGTTGACATCTACAGGCCATTGCTATTTTCAGAACCCAAATATCATGAATCTAGTACAAGTGATATTCAAATGGCTTTGAGATGATAATCAAATGGCTTTACATATAAACATTCATTTAAACAAATCACTGGTTCCACAATTTATAATCACTATGGTTAAGTGACTATAAGTTCTGTTACTTTGCATAAACTTATATTACTTTGTATAAAATTGTATGTATGATAATTCGGTATAATATGTAGTCATAATAATAATAATAATATCATTTATACTAGTTAATGTTTATTGAGTGCTTCCTATGTGCCAGGTATTGTTTTGTGTGCCTTACATGAAATTTTTCAGTTAATCTTTGAAAAAGTTTATGAGATACATTTAACAGGTGAAGAAACACTAGGGTGATAAAAAGTGTGCCCAAGTCATATAGTAAGTGGCAAAGCTGGAACTTAAACTCAGAGCCCTTGCTCTTAGCCATTATGAGTATTAAAATACTGTGTTAATTAAAATGATAGCTTATTTCTTGGGGCACCTGGGTGGCTCAGTCTGTTAAGCATCTGCCTTCGGCTCCGGTTATGATCCCAGGGTCCTGGGATCGAGCCCCACATTGGGCTCCCTGGTCAGTGGAGAGTCTGCTTCTCCCTCTGTCCTTCACCTGCTCCTGTTCTCTCTCGCTCTCTCTCTCAGATAAATAAATAAAATCTTTTAAAAAATGATAGCTCACTTCTTAATCTTGTACTAGAGTTCATTTTGTATTTTATATGATTTATAGGTTATAAATATCCACTAAAATTTTCCTTTTTTTTTTTTTTAGGAAACTGCTTCTTCATTTTATTGTGCTATGTGTGGCAGGAGGTGCTGTTCGTGCACAAGAACAAGGTAAGAAAGTTACCTTGTTACTTATTTGCTTATATAAAAATTCTGCTTCCAAACAGCAAAGGTATATGACTTTAAAATCATCAGAATCTTAAATTCAAAGTGAAACAACAAAAAATTCTACGTAGTACAATGAGAATGTAAGGGTGAAGAAACCAATTTTGGGGGGAAATATGACCTTTAAGAAATTACTTACATTTTTAAGCAAACTCTTTATAAAAGGGAAGTTTTGTATAGTGAAAAGGCTTTGCTTGTGACTTCATTTGAAGTGGGAGTTCTTGGGGGTGGCAAACTGTGACTGAGTTACCTTTGCACTTCTTGAAACAACACGTGCATATACTAAACGTTCCATCTAGATTTACATCATTAAGAAACAAAATACAATTTGCATACCAGTGGGTTTGGGATTTTATTTAATTCAAATGGAAAAGTTTAGAAAATAGTTCAATGTTTTGTTTTTGCGTGCTAGCTAGTTCCTCTGGTAGTATGGTGATAGAGTTTCAGGAATCTATGTATACTCAAATTATTTATTAAACAACATTTTAAAAAGTATCTTTAATTTGCCACATAATATCCTAGTTGCCAGTGATGGAAATATATATAAGATAATGTATCTGGCCTCAAAGTGTAAAAACAAGTGACTTTGTCAAAGATTAAAAAATAAAAAGCCAAAGTCAAAGAGAAAAACCCGGGAAGTATGCTGGATCTACAGACAGTATCATCATGGCCCCATGTTTTTTGTTTTTTTTTTTTACTCCTCTGTCTTATATCAGGAGGGCTGCCAAATTATTTATTCTGACAAAACCAACATTTCAATTCAGTGACCAATTCCACAAGCCACTTGTCAGTTTGGTCAATCAACTATAGTAAGAAAGAGAGAAGGAAATGAAATATACATAGGTAGAGAGAGAGTGCACAAAGGAAGGGGTGGTGCTTTACCTGACTGACCAAACTGACAAGTAGACAGATAAGTATTCTGTCAAGTAGCACGTAGATGAATTAAAAGATATCTTGGAAGGCATTTTCTGTTTTATGGAGAAATGGTTAATTTAGGTCACATGTCACGTATAACTTCCTGAAATGCTATTCTTGACCAAGTCATTTCTGTTACTTTATTTTGCTTTAATTAGCCATGAAGATGAGAGAAACTGTATCTTTTGGTTCATTGTTATTACTTATGGATACCTTCTGAGAACTTATGGTGTGCCAGACCCATGCTTGTAGAATATATATTCACCACTACCTCATCACAGGGTCTTTATGATTATGCCATGATAGAATTGCTGAAACCAAGATTAAGAAGAATAAGTAACTACCCCGAGGGTTCCAGGCAAATAAATGGAAGAACCAAGATTTGAACTCAGGTATTTTGATTGCAAAGTCTATAAGTTCTTTAAAATTAAGCCTCTTGGACCACAGAGAAGATCAAAAAGAGAAGGAGAATTGTCATTATTAATTACATATATATTTTGTGGCTTGTCCTTGGCTGGCACATTACATTTATTATTCTAATCTTCATAATGAGCCTGCAGGATAGAGATTATAGATGAAGAAACTGAGGTTCACGGAAGGGGCTTGCTCAGGTGTATACAGCTGGAACTTGAATCTAGGCCTGTCCATCTCTGATAACAATAAAAAAGCCTCTTTCTAGTATACATCTTTTGCCTTCACAATTGCCATCTGCTGTTGTCCTGAGTTTAATAATTTACAAAAGGTAGCATTATCAAGATATTAAAAACCCAGGCAAAGAAGAATATAAGGAAAACTGAATATTTTTGAATGGATTTTTTTAAAAAAAATTTCAGAACCAATGAAGGAAATAATGTCTTTCAGCCTTGAGATTTCATTTATAGAATACAAAATATGCTCCTTTATTTCAGAGTGAACATCATGATTTTTAGTTTTCCTATAACCATAACATTTTATTGTGAGTTCTTAATAAAAAGAAAAATCTTTTTAAAACCTCTTTGACTTCCAAAAATTGGATACTTTTTTGAGCTCAAAAAAAGAAATGAAGGGGCACCTGGGGTGCTCAGTCTGCAGCCGATTCTTGATTTTGGCTCAGGTCATGACCTCAGGTTTGTGAGATTGAGCCCCACATTGGGTTCTGTGCTCAGAGGGGAGTTTGCTTGAGACTTTCTCTCCCTCCCCCTCTGCCCCTACCTCTGCTCACATGTGTGTGAGTGTGCGCACATGAGTGCACTTTCCCTCAAATAAATAAATAAATAAATATTTTTAAAAAATGAAATAAAGATAGTAGTACTCTAAACTTAGAAGTACTTTTTTCCTAAAGTAGGTTTTTTATTAAATTGGCATGAAACAATAATGTAACATTTAATCAGGAGATATAACTATCAATAATTCTTAGATACTGGAAAAGAATTTAAAAACTTTGAAAAATATTTTCCAAAAGAAAAAAAAAACCCAAATACACTAACCATCTGATTTTTTTTTTTTTTTTTGAGCTATTCCTTTTAGAAGCTAAAATTCTCCTGTTCTACTGTGGATTGGTAGTTCTCTAAGTTTCCTGTAGAGTTAATGTCTCTCCTCTGTGTCAGATCCCCTGTCTTGGAACTCATATTTTCATCTTCATCGTTCATTTCCTTATTTGAGTGGAGCGTATCATCCAGTAGCATCCTGAGAATGTGTTTATTTTACCCATAAAGTTAAAGGTAATTTGAGGGGGTACAGAATTTTAGTCTGTAAATAGTTTTCTCTCTATTTTAAAGACTTTCGTCCATTTTCTCCTGGCTTGCAGTTCAGAAGTGTGATGTTATATTAATTTTTTACATGTGACCTTTTTCTTTTCCTCCTTAAATCCTTAAGATCATTTGTTTATCCTTGGTATTTTGAAATTTTACAATGATGTGCTTTGTACAGATTTTTTTTGGGGGGGGTTTCCTTTTTTTAAATTTGAAGTTCAATTAATTAACAATATAGTGTATTATTAGTTTCAGAGGTAGAGTTCAGTGATTCATCAGTTGCATACAGCACCCAGTGCTCATTCCATCACGTGCCCTCCTTCATGCCCACCACCCAGTTACCCCATCCCCCCCACCTCCCTCCAGCAAGCCTCAGTTTCTTTCCTATGCCTAAGAAGTCTCTTATGGTTTGTCTCCCTCTCTGGTTTCATCTTGTTTTATTCTTCTCAGGTTTTTTTTTACTAAGCAGAATCATGCTGTATGTATTGTTCTTTGATGTGCTTGTTGGAGATGTTCTCAGCCTAGCACACTCCTTTTATCCATTCTATATTCCACAGAAATAGTTAGATGTTTGGGTTGCTTCATTCTGCTGTATAATTATGCCCACTTTTGTGCACAAACTTGAGCACAGGGGCTGGAATTTGAGGGGAAGTGTGTCAATTTGAGCCCTAGGCAATCTGAGGTGAAGGCATTTGACTTGGCATTTAGCAGGTGGCAGGCCGTGCATGCTGACTCTGGCAGGAGGGCAGCTGGACTGTGAATTTGGGACCCACAGGCTGATGGCATCGTGTGTGACAGGGATGTGGCTGGTTTTGCTTTTAATTTTTGTTTTTCTGGGAAACTTGATCTCTCCCTCTATTCTAAATGAAAGCCTTGCTGGATAGAGTATTTTTGGCTGTAGATCTTTTCCTTTTAGCAGTTGGAATTTACCATGCCACTTTCTTCTGGCCTGCAGAGTTTCTGCTGAAAAGCCCACTGATAGCCGTATGGGGTTTCCCTTGTATGTACCTGCTTTCCTTTCTCTTGCTGCCTTTAAAATTCTCTCTTTATCACTACTTTTGGCCATCTTATTTACTTTGTGTCTTGGTGCAGACCTCTTTGGGTTGGTTGTGTTGGGGGCTCTCTGTGCCTCCTGTATCTGGATTTCTCTTTCCTTCCCCAGATTCAGGAAATTTTCAGCTATTATTTCTTCAGACAAATCTTCTGCACCCTTTTCTCGCTCTTCTCCTTCTGGGATCCCTATCATGCGACTGTTATGCCTGACAGTGTTGCTGAGTTCCCTGGGCCTATTTTCATTTTGCGTATTTTTTCCCCCTCTCATCTGCTCAGCTTGATTGCTTTCCATGACTCTGTCCTCCAGGTGGCTGATCCTTTCTTCTACTTCCTCTTGCTTGGTATTTATTCCAGATGGTCTATTTTTATTTCCATTTAGTGAGTCCAATAGCTCTAATTGGTTCTTTTTTATGTCTTCTATCTCTTGGTGGAGGGTCTCATGGAGGTCCTGCAGTCCTTCCTCAATTCTAGCGAGTATCTTTATGAGCGTTATACTTTATGAGAGTATCTTTAAATTCGCTATCAGACATATTACTTACCTCCATTTTGTTTAGGTCTCCTGCTCTGATTTTGTCCTGTTCTTTGATTTGGGACATATTCCTCTGTCTGCTCATTCTGTCTCTTGCATTGTCTGTTTTTCTGTGTTAGGAAAGTCAGCTACATCTCCTGCACTTGAAAGTAGTGGCTTTATGAAGAAGAGGTCCTGCAGTGCAATGTCTGTTCCCCAGAACCTGGTGCTTCAGGGGGTGTCTCCTATGTGTGTTGCTCCAGGGGTGTCCTACCGTTGTGACTAGGACATGTTTGCTTTCAGTCCTGTTGTCTGTGATGGCTCTCTGCCTGTTGTGGGCAGAGTCTGGTGCCTGTGGTGTTAGTGGGCTGCTCTGGAGCTGCCTTGGGCTTGAGTTGAGTCAGACCAGGCATTTGCCAGAGATGCAGTAGCACCAAACTGCAGGCACTGTCCCTGTGTCGTCCCCGGAGAAGCTCTTGTTGGTGGGTGGAGCCTGCAGTCAGACCCACTGCCTGCACCCAGCCCACTGCTGGGGTCAGTCAGAGTGGTGTGTGGTTATCTTCCCCTCTCCCTGGGGCAGGACTCACTTTGGAGTGGTGCTGACCTTTGTCTGGGCCGCCCGCACACTGCCAGGCTTGTGGCACCGCTTTGACGGGATCTTGTCAAGAACGATCGCAGGGGGTGGATCTGCTTTGTTGTGGCCTCTTGTCTATGCCAGGCTGTGGAGAGTCTGTTCTGCCAGTTTTCAGGCTGCTTTTTGGGTTATTTATGCCAATGTGGGTGCTCTCTAGGCGGCCATGTGGCAAGAGGTGAGCTCAGGGACGTCCTACTCCGCCATCTTCCCAGCAGCCTCTGCCTGTACAGATCTTTTCTCAACTTACCGTGCTGGTCACTCAGTAGGACTTTCAATGTAGAAACATCTTTCATTTTCTGGGAGTTTTTCTGTGTTAGTTCTTTCTTCATATTTATTTCATCTTTCTGTAAATTCTGTAGTTAGGATATTGGATCTGGGTGGGGTAGCAAGATGGCAGAGGAGTAGGAGATCTAAATTTCATCTGGTCCCAGGAATTCAGCTAGATAGGTATAAAACCATTCTGAACACTTACAAACTCAACAGGAGATCGAAGAAAAGAATAGCAGCAATTCTATGAACAGAAAAGTGACCACTTTCTGGAAGCTAGGACGTGTGGAGAAGTGAATCCGAGGCGATATACGGGAAGAGAGACTGTGGGGGGAGGGAGCCGGCTACTGGCAAGTGATAGAGCAGCAGAGCACAAAATTGGAACTTGTAGAAGTCTGCTCCACTGAGGGACGTTGCTCCAGTGGCTAAGTGGGGGGTGGAACCCCCGCTGGGACAGTGTGTTCTCAGGACCCTCAGGGTCACAGGAAGACCGGGGGTGCCTGAGTGCGGCAGAGCTCCCAGGTATTGGAGCGGGGAGCCGGCTGCAAAGATGGAGCCAAAAAATGGGCTCTCAGCTAGGGGTTGCCATAAACTGATCCGTGGCACAGTTGGGCCACTGCTCTTCCAGCAGGGACCCAACAAGTGGCAGATCTGGGGAGACTCCCCTTCTTCCCCTGGGAGGAGCAGCGCGGGAGTGCACCGCAGGGATCTGCTGGGTTTGGAGACTCCACACGGGGTCGTGTGCCAGAGAAAGAAATGCTCGGTCACAGGCCAGGTGAGCACGGAGTGTGGCCGGAGACCGGGGAGACAGGAGTGACTGACTGCTTTTCTCTGGGGGCTCATTGAGGAGTGGGGCCCTGAGTTCTCAGCTCCTCCGAGGTGGAGATTGGGAGGCCACCATTTTCACTCTCATCCTCCAAAGCTGAACGGAAAGCTTGCAGGGAACAAAAGCTCCCAAGAGCAAACCTATGCAGATTACTTAGTCTGGACCCAGGAAGGGTGGGGCAATTCCGCCTCCGGCAAAGACATTTGGGAACCATGGCAACAGGCCCCTCCCCCAGAAGATCAGCAAGAACAGCCACCCAGACCAAGTTCAATGAGAATGGCAGAGCTCCAGCACTAGAGGAATACTGCACGTAGAATTCATGGCTTTTTTCCCCATGATTCTTTAGTCTCTCAAAGTTAATTTTTAAATTTTTTGTTTTTTCTTTTTCTAATTTTTTAGTTGAATTTTTCTTCTTTCCCTTTCAACCAACATCTTATCTTATCAATTCCCTTTTTAAAATCTTTTTTAACTTTCATTTTAACAGTCATATTCTATCCCTTCATTGTATTTAACCTTATTTTTTGTATATATCTAAGTTTCTCTTTCTTTAAAATTTTGAGAGGCAATTTCTTCTAACAGACCAAAATACACTCAAAATCTAGTGTGTGGCTTTGTTCTGTTCACCAGCCTGATCATAAACTTTTTTTTTTCCCCTTACTTTTCCCCCTGGTTTTGGGTTTCTTCTGATTTGTTTAGTGCATATTTTTCTGGGGTCATTGTTACCCTTTTAGCATTTTGTTCTCTCATTCATCTATTCTTCTCTGGACAAAATGACAAGATGGAAAAACTCACCTCAAAAAAAGAACAAGAGGCAGTACCAACTGCCAGGGACCTAATCGACACAGACATTAGTAAGATGTTGGAACTAGAGTTCAGAATGACGATTATAAAGATACTAGTTGGGCTTGAAAAAAGCATAGAAGATACTAGAGAATCCCTTTCTGGAGAAATTAAAGAACTAAAATCTAACCAAGTCAAAATCAAAAAGGTTATTAATGAGATACAATTAAAAAGTGGAGGCTCTAACTGCTAGGATAAATGAGGCAGAAGAGAGAATTAATGATATAGAAGACCAAATGATGGAGAATAAAGAAGCTGAGAAAAAGAGATAAACAACTACTGGATCATGAGGGGAGATTCGAGAGATAAATGATACCATAAGACAAAACAATATTAGAATAATTGGGATCCCAGAAGAAGAAAGAGAGGGAGGGGCAGAAGTTATATTGGAGCAAATTGTAGCAGAAAATTTCCCTAATTTAGGGAAGGAAACAGGCATCAAAATTCAGGAGGCTCAGAGAACCCCCCTCAAAATCAATAAAAATAGGTCAACACCCCAACATCTAATAGTAAATTTCACAAGTCTCAGAGATAAAGAGAAAATCCTGAAAGCAGCTTGGGACAAAATATGTTCTACAACAGTAGAAACATTAGATTGGCAGCAGACCTATCCACAAAGAACTGGCAGGCCAGAAAGGACTGGCATGATAGATTCAGAGCACTAAATGAGAAAAATGTGCAGCCAAGAATACTACATCCAGCTAGGCTATCATTGAAAATGGAGAGATAAAAAGCTTCCAGGACAAACAAAAACTAAAAGAATTTGTGAACACGAAACTAGCCCTACAAGAAATATTGAAAGGGGTCCTCTAAGCAAAGAGAGAGCCTAAAAGTAACATAGACCAGAAAGGAACAGAGACAATATACAGTAAAATTCACCTTACAGGCAATACAGTGGCACTAAATTCATATCTTTCAATAGTTACCCTGAATGTAAATGGTCTAAATGCCCCAATCAAAAGACGCAGGGTATCAGATTGGATAAAAAAGCAAGACCCATCGATATGCTCTCTGCAAGAGACTCATTTTAGACCGAAAGGCACCTCCAGATTGAAAGTGAGGGGGTGGAAAACCATTTACCATGCTAATGGACACCAAAAGAAAGCTGGGGTGGCAATCCTTATATCAGACAAATTAGATTTTAAACCAAAGACTGTAATAAGAGATGAGGAAGGACAGTATATCCTACTTAAAGGGTCTATCCAACAAGAAGATCTAACAACTTTAAATATCTATGCTCCTAATATGGGAGCAGCCAGTTATATAAGCCAATTAATAACAAAAGCAAAGAAACATATTGATGATAATACAATAATATTAGGGGACTTTAACACCCCCCTCACTGTAATGGACAGATCATCTAAGCAAAAGATCAACAAAGAAATAAAGACTTTAAATGACACACTGGACCAAATGGACTCCACAGATATATTCAGAACATTCCATCCCAAAGCAACAGAATACACATTCTTCTCTGCTGCCCATGGAACATTCTCCAGAATAGATCACATCCTGGGTCGCAAATTAGGTCTCAACTGGTACCAAAGGATTGGGATCATTCCCTTCATATTTTCGGACCACAATGCTTTGAAACTAAAACTCAGTCATAAGTGGAAAGTTGGAAAGAACTCAAATACATGGAGGCTAAAGAGCATCCTATTAAAGAATAAATGGGTCAACCAGGTAATTAAAGAAGAATTTAAATAATTCATGGAAACAAATGAAAATGAAAACACAACTATTCAAAATCTTTGGGATGCAGCAACGGCTGTCCTAAGAGGAAAGTATATAGCAATACAAGCCTTTCTCAAGAAACACAAAAGGTCTCAAATACACAACCTAACCCTACACCTAAAGGAGCTGGAGAAAGAATGACAAATAAAGCCTAAACCCAGTAGGAGAAGAGAAATAATAAAGATCAGAGCAGAAATCAATGAAATAGAAACCAAAAGAACAGTAGAACAGATCAACGAAACTAGGAGCTGGTTCTTTGAAAGAATTAATAAGATTGATAAACCCCTGGCCAGACTTATCAAAAAGAAAAGAGAAAGGACCCAAATAAATAAAATCATGAATGAAAGAGGAGAGATCACAACCAACACCAAAGAAAT
>NC_138372.1:66086561-66107592 GCF_054177405.1 Leptonychotes weddellii | reverse complement strand
AATGACGTGGATGGAACTAGAGGGTATTATGCTAAGCGAAATAAGTCAATCAGAGAAAGCCAATTATCATATGATCTCACTGATATGAGGAATTTGAGAAACAAGACAGGATCATAGGGGAAGGGAGGGAAAAATGAAACAGCTTGAAACCAGAGAGGGAGACGAACCATAAGAGACTCTTAATCTCCGGAAACAAACTGAGGTTTACTGGAGTGGAGGGGGGTCGGAGGAATGGGGTGGCTGGGTGATGGACACTGGGGAGGCTATGTGCTATCATGAGTGTTGTGAATTGTGTAAGACTGATGAATCACAGACCTGTGCCCCTGAAACAAGTAATACATTATATGCTAATAAAAAAATTAAAATGAGGTATTTTAAGTTCTAGTTACATTAAAAAAAAGGATATGGGATCCTTATATTCTTATTTTAGCTCTTATTTCCCATCTTTGTTTTTTATTATATTTTATAATTAGATTTTCAATGGTCACTATTCCAAATTTAATTTTTTTTACTTCTGCTATATTTATATTTTTAAGAGCATTCTTACTCAGATTGTTCTTTAAAAAAAGAAAGATAGCATCTTGTTCTTGTTTCTTTGATGCAATATCTATTCTTATGTATGTAAAGGTAGATTAACTTTTTGGGGGCACCTGGGTGGCTCAGTTGGTTAAGTGATCCTAGGGTCCTGTGATCAAGTCCCACATCGGGCTCCTTGCTTAGTGGGTAGTCTGCTTCTCTGCCCCTCCCCTGGCTCGTGTGCATTCTCTCTCTCTCTCTCTCCCTCTCTCTCTTGCCCACTCTGTCTCTCAAATAAATAAAATCTTAAAAAAAAAAAGAACTTTTTTGAACTTTTCTTGTGCTCCCCATATTGCCTTTCTTTCCTACAAATTTTTGTTTGTTTTGGTCTGTCTTTTATATTGGAAAAAGTCTTTATGTCTGTACACCTGTTTTGTCATTTAAAAGTAAGGCACTAAAAATATGTTTGGAAACTGTTTTCATGGGTTGGCTTGCTAACTGGTATATTTTGCATAGAGGGCCTTGCACTAGGAACTTAGCTGACCATTTTCTTGTTGGACCCACAAGTGTCTAAGGTTGTACAGTTTCTTTAGAGAAGAATTCTTCAGTATCTTACCTGTGGATTATAATCCTGGTTGCCTCTGTTATTGAAGTTATATAACTGGTGGGGCAAGAGGGGCTGTCTCATCTTTCAGTACAGAGAGTTTAATTTAATCCCCTTGTTCTCATATGGTGCTTCTCTTCCATCTACTGCTATGAGTGATTCAATTTTCTACACAAGTAAGCTTTAATATTCTTTTGTGGTTTCAAAGTTTCTTATACAGACTTTTACCACCCCCTACCCCCACCCCCACTTGAAGCCCCATGCCTCCCTCCAAATTCACTGACTTGGCATCTTCAGTTCTTGAGCCTTTTCAGAGTTTTGGGATGTGAGTTGGCCCACCTGCATTAGCACTTACAACGCTACGCTACAAGCCTTTAGTCTTCAGGGTTTTTTTTCTTCAGTTTTGCTAATTCCTTCCTGTGCTTTTCATCTTTCAAGAATTTATTGATATCTCTTATCTGCTGTTGTCTCTTCCAGCCATTCCTTTTGCCCAGGTAGGTTTAAAGCACATTTCCTTATTCTCATTTTAGTGAGATTTAAGACCAAACAGATATAATCATCTGTTATTTGCCCTGTTTTCAGTTATTCCTTGAAGGTTTAACACAGCCAAGAAAATAATTTAAAATACTTTGTTAATAAATTTAATTTTACGGGGCCCCTGGGTGGCTCAGTCAGATAAGCATCTGCCTTTGGTTCAGGTCATTGTCCCAGGGTCCTGGGATCAAGTCCCATGTGGAGCTCCCTGCTCAGTGGGGAGTCTACTTCTCTCTCTCCCTTTGCCCCTTCCCCTGCTCATGTGCATGAGCACTTTCTCTCTCTCTCTCAAATAAATAAATAAATAAATAAAAATCTTTAAATTTTGCATTTGTTTTATAATCAAGTTTTAGGTATAACCTATTGAATACATGATTCTGTTTCAAGGAAAAATTTATTTAAGGCTGAGTTTTCTGAGTATTTGGCAGAGACAGATCCCTTTTCTTATCTGACAAGGTCTGCTTTCCTTATTACTCAGTCTGTGTTGGTGGGCTGGCTGCCAGAGATGGACCTAGCTGCAGTACCTCTACAGGATAACGTACAACATGCACGACATGTAGCTAATCCTCAACATGCACAGCATTCTCAGGCTCATGATCCCTAAGTATGAAAACCACATGTATAGAAATCTCTGTGTGTAGAATACTATTTCCAAAAAGAGTATTTCCTGTGGAAATGAATCCAAAATGTGTTTATTATTAACAGAGAATCAGCTCATTCTAGCTGCAGTTACTCTAAGGATTTTCTGCCGAAACCCCTTATGGACACTTAACCAAAATCTTTACACATTGGATAAAGCTTCATTTCCCATTTTATGAATAAGTTTGCTTTTATCTCTTTATCCATAATAGATGTGTTATTTACAGTAGGAGTACTTTCAAGTCACACATACCCAGTGTGACAGTGGTGCTCAATAAAGCCCAGGTGTTCTAGAGCTAGAAGCCAGGTTCCAGTACGTGCTAGCTATGTGATCAGGAGCAAGTCCCTTAAATACTCTGAGCTTCATTTTCAGCAACTCCAAAGTAAAGATAACAATAGTTCTTACTACATAGCGTTGTTGTATGGGTAAAATGAGAGAATACATGTCAAGTGTTTAGTGCATGCCTGTTATATGATGAAGACACAATAATTTTTTTTTTTTTTTTAGGAAAAAAGAATACTCAAGATCCCTCTTTTTTCCCATATGCTCATAATATTGAAAAACTGAAATAAACTAAAATAGTTGAATTTAAGCAACTTCCTTTAGTTCCTTAATTCAGTGAGCTGGAAGCTAGGCAGCTTGTATTTGAGTCTTGATTCTAGCACTAACTATTTGGCTGAGACTATATAGAACAATAGAAAGTGGTTATTGGACAATTATCTGGTTAATTTAATCAATTTGGGTAAATGGGCAAAGAAAATATATTAAGGCTTATGTTATTTTTCTTATTTACAACTTTGTGATTTTATTTATTTTTTAAAAAAGATTTTAGGGGCGCCTTGGTGGCTCAGTTGTTAAGCGCCTACCTTCGGCTCAGGTCATGGTCCCAGGGTCCTGGGATCGAGCCCCGCATCGGGCTCCCTGCTCCGCGGGAGGCCTGCTTCTCCCTCTCCCACTCCCCCTGCTTGTGTTCCCTCTCTCGCTGTATCTCTCTCTGTCAAATAAATAAAATCTTTAAAAAAAAAAGATTTTATTTATTTGAGAGAGAGTGAGTTAGAGAGAGAAAGCATGAGAGGGGGGAGGGTCAGAGGAAGAAGCAGACTCCCCGCTGAGTGGGGAGCCTGATGCAGGGCTCTGTCCTGGGACTCCAGGATCATGACCTGAGCTGAAGGCAGATGCTTAACTGACTGAGCCACCCAGGCGCCCCTTTGTGATTTTATTTTAAACAATCATTCAATTCTTTCATTTCTGCAAACTAAAGAGAATATAGCTTGGAGATTTTGCTGACCCAGATATATAAAAATTTTAAACTGAGAATTTATTAAGTGCTATATTATATTAATTTAGTTATTTAATGAGTTAACACTGTACTCTGTTAAGTGATATTACTCTTTACCTTTTATCTAAAAGTTGACAACTTTTAAATCTTTCATGCTACCACATACTAAGAAATATAAGAATCCTTACATTTTTGAGGGGCAAACATAATATTACTATTGTTCCTCCAATTTATGATAGAATATTGTTGAATATTGACAGCTACAATGTTTCCTTGGCTCTCTTATAAAAAGAAGTGCTTATAAAACTTGTAAAACAAGTATAACAATTGGCTCTCCCATATCTATTTCTTTAGGCACCATAGAGTTAATTATATAGCCACTGGATTTAAAGTCAAATACTAGGAAATGAGTTATAATTTTATCATTGGCTGAGACTCAGTTTTTCCTTTTTCTCTCCCCTTTCCTATTCTTCCTTCCTCTCCCCACTTTCTATCTCTCTTCCCATTTTCCTCTCTTCTTCCCTCTCTCCCCCTTTCTTTTCTTCTAACTAGTGATAATAGTATCAGTGGTTCTTACTATACAAGTTTTTTTTTTAAACACAGATACATTTTGATATAGCAAGAAATTTAAGAAAAAGAAAAGAAAAAAACTTGAGAGTGGAGAATGCCATGGAGTGAGCAGATACCACTGAAGGAAATGTGTAAGGGCTAGTGTAAACTAGGGGGCAGTCAGCAAGACCAAGCTTACTTCTGACACCAACTGCAAGTTTGAGGGTCCCCAAGACAACCTTCAGTCTCAGTAATGCTTTAGAAGGATTTATAGAACCCAGTGAAATTTGTTATACTCACAGTTACAGTTTATTACAGCAAAAGAATATGGATTGAAGTCAGCCCACAGAAGAGACACATGGGTTAGGGTCTAGGAAAGTCCCACCTATGGAGCTTCCAGTGGTCTTCTCCCAGGAGTCAGTGCCAGCTCTCACACAATATGTGACAGTATGCACAGAATATTGCCAACTGGTGAAACTCACCTGGGCCCTCATGTCCAGAGTCTTTACTGGGGCTCTGTCACATAGACAGTGGACTGCCCATGTAACTGACCTCAGTTTCCAGTCCCTCTTGAGGTTGAACAGATACCACATGACCAAAGCCCTTACCATAAATCACATTGTTGGACTGTCTGGTGTGGTCCACAACCCTCAGATAAACAAAGATATTTTTATCAAGCAAGATATTCAAGGGCTTAGAGAGTGCCTCCTAGGAGCTGAGGACAAACATCTGACTGCTCTTTGGGCAAGGTTAAATTTTTTACTACACAAGTAGTGGACTTTGGGTGCCATAGTGGAAAGGGTGGAAAGGAAGGGCTGGGGAAAATGAAATCAAGACGGGGTGTCCCAATGATTCACTTGCATAATCTGACAGTTTGCAATAAGGCCACCATACCACTCACAATTATAAGGATAATCTTAAATATGCTAATCTGCTCAACCTCATCAACGGTGTCACAGACATACACAGTTCCATGGAATATCTTAACACAAAAATTATTTTAAAATGAAGTCATAATCTTTCAATGAAAGAGTGAGGGCATGAAAAATGATAAAAATATTTTTTTTAAACAGGACATCCATAAGGCTGAAAGAGCATGGATACTTCATTCCTTGTTTAATGGTTCTTTTTTATTTCTAGTGTATTCTCTTGCGGAGAGTGATCCTTTTTTCCCTACATTCTAAATCTTCCTGTTCTGGTCTTTTGGGTTTGATCACCTTTGATGTTTAGCATAAATTAAAAAGGGGAAAGCTCATTAGGAAGGCATGAGATATGAGACTGGAAATGCAGGCAGGGGTTAGATCACTAAGGGCCTGAGGGCTAAAATAAGAAGTTTCAGTTTGGGCGCCTGGGTGGTTCAGTTAGTTGGGGGACTGCCTTTGGCTCAGGTCATGATTCTGGAGTCCTGGGATCAAGTTCCGCATCGGGCTCCCTGCTCAGCAGGGAGTCTGCTTCTCCCTCTGACACCCCCCATGCTCTCTCTATCTCATTCTCTCTCTCAAATAAATAAATAGAATCTTTAAAAAAAAGAAGTTTCAGTTTTACACTAAAAGCTTTGAGAACCACTGATGTGTTATAGGAAGCAGTGTCATGAACTAAATGTTCATTTTGTTCTGTACAAAGAGAGAAAGGTTTCTCTGGCAGCAGTGTGGATGACAGATTGGATAAGAGTGTCTTAAAAGAGGCAGAGAAATCTATTAGGAGACTAAGATAATAATCTAAGGATAAAGAGAGCTTAACTAAAGTTTGTGTTGGACTTGGTGACTGAATAGCTATGGAGAATGGGTGGAAAGGAAGTATTAAAGGTGATTACCAGGTTTTTGGGTTAGATGGCTGTATTGATTCATTCATTCATTCAAGCAATATTTTGGACCTACTTTGTTTTAGTCATTATTCTATATGTTGGAATATAACAGTAAAACAAGATGAAGTACCGTCATAGATTTACATTTCAAATGGGGAGAAAAGCAATAGGCAAGTCTGTGTGTATACACACACACACACACACACACACACATATATAAAATGTGATATATATGATATATGATATATTTATATATATCACCCCCTAAATTTTCTGTCCTGTGAGGAAAAAAAAAAGCATAGTAAGATGTTGGAGAGTCACTGGGGCAAGGAGGAAGACAATTTTATATTTTAGGCATTGTTGTCAGGGCAGGCCTCTCTGAAGAGGTCACATTTGAGCCTAGATCTGAATGAATGAAAGGTTTAGAGCATTCTAAGCAGAAAGAACAGTAAGTGCAAATGCCATGAATTCAAAATGAGTTTAGTGGTTTGAAGGAATAAGAAAAGACTGGTGTGGCTGGTGCAAAGTAAGGTGGGATGAAATGAAAAGAGATGAGATAAGAGAGGAAAGAAGGGAGCTGACCACATAGGTTTCCTACACCATGTAAAGAGTTGGATTGTATTTTTACTGTAACAGGAAGCCATGGGAGGATTTTGTTCAGGAGATTGGCATGATATAATTGACATTATAAAAATATCACTCTGGCTGGTGGTTTTGTAGTGGGGTTCTTCACTAAGAGATGCATTAAAGTAAGAGGAACAAATGTGGCGGAAAATATATTGAGTTAGAAGTGCTGGCAGGACATCTAATCTCTACTGCATAAATTCAGTAGGCAATTGGATATGCAAGTCCAGAAGAGAGGTTTGTGAGTCAGCATATGTGGTTATTGAAATCATGTTTTGGGTAAAGTCATTAGGCTTGGTGTTTACAGTAAAAAGAGCAAAGCCCGTTGTCTTGGTGACACCATGATTTATTCTCTGTTTAAGAAGCAAATAGGTGAAAGATAAAATCAGCTCTGCTGTTAGGTGACATATTGCATTCCTAAAAGTGGCCATGCTGAGAGATTGAGTCAGGGGTCTTCCTGCTTTCAGATTCTGCCTCTACACTTCCTACTAGGGTGACCTTGGGAAAGTTATTCAAATTTTCTGTGACTTAGTTTTTATGACTGTCAGATAGAGTTAGCCATAGTACCTACCTCATAGGGTTATTGTGAGCATTATGTGGCTTAATAAAGTTGTGAGAACAGTGCTTGGTACATAGAACTAATGAATTCTGCTATTATTTTTATTCTTTAAAAAATGCAAAGAACAAGAGAAATAAATCAGACTGAGAAAGACAAATACCATATGATTTCACTCACATGTGAATCTGAAAAACAAAACAAACGAATAAACAAACAAAAAGCAGAATTAGAGCTATAAATCAGAGAACAAGTTGATGGTTGCCAGAGGGAAGGGGGGTTGGGCGATGTGCAAAATGGATGAAGGGGAGTATGAGATACAGACTTCCAGTTATGGAATGAAGTCACGGGGATGAAAGGTACAGCACAGGGAATATAGTCAATGGTATTATAATAGCATTGTATGGGGACAGATGGGAGCTACACTTATGCTATGGTGAGCATAGCATAACATATAGATTTGTTGAATAACTATGTTGCACACTTGAAACTAATGTAACATTGTGTGCCAACTATACTCAAATAAAAAAATTATTTAGAAAAAAATTTCTAAAGGAAAAAGCTTTCTTAATGAAAAAAAAAAAGCAAAGCACTTAATGAAGTGCCTAGTTGGTAATCAGTATTCTTTAAATAGTAACTGATTTCCTAAGTGACACAAATTGGATTGATTTTGTGGTTAGGGCCACTCATGAAACAAGTAACTTGCTATAGACAACTAAGTTTTTTCTTGCTGTATTCATCAGTACCAATTGATATAGGAAAAGATATTGGGGTTCGAAGCCAACAGCCAAAAAAGAATTCTTGAGATGTCTTTTGTGCAAAAAGGTGGTTTTATGAAAGCATGGGGACAGGACCTGTGGGCAGAAAGAGCTGCCATGGGGTCATGAGGAGTGGCCCATTATATACTTTCAAGTTGGGAGGGGGTTAGGGATAGTGTAAGTCTCTAAGGAATTTTAGAAGCAAAGTTTCCAGGACCTTGAGGGAGCTAGCTATTGTTGGGAAAATCATTTATTACCATCTAATAAAACCTTAGTCATGAGACTTTTCAGATATATATGTCAGTAGGCCATATGCTTGGGGGAAGATTGCCAACAGGTATCTTGGGGGGGTTAGAGATAAAGGAAATTTCTAAAGGAATTTTTATATGTTAAAGTAGACTTACAGGATCCTGGGGGTTGGGCTAACGTTGCTTTTTACCCTTAGCTAAGTATTAACATTGAGGCAGTTGAGTCTCTAGAGGAATGTCACTCTGCCTATTTCAAGGACTTGTCAATGGGCTGTAGGTAGTAAGGAAAATTAAAAATTTCTCTTCTGCCTTTGTTTCCCACATAACCAATGATCTAGATTTAACTTCCAAATTGCAGTTTGGTGATATCCAGGGTCAAACCTAAATTAACAATAAAGAGTCTGTCCTCTGATAGGAGACTTTCTTTCTCCTGTTCTCCCCACTCCCTCTCATCTATACCTTTTTTCCTTACGAGTTCTCTGTTCTCCTATCAATATCTGCTCAAAGCATTTGCTAAACATATTCACACTAAGATTTGAAAGTTTAAAACTGGATTAACATTTAGATATCCACTCAGATACCAACTCTGGTGGCTACCTAGACAGTATTCCCACTGTGAGATTCTGTGGGAAGAAATAACTGTGATTGATTCACGAGGCTTGCCAAGGGATATGTGAGGTGATGTGGAGCATAGAGTGGCTGTGAGGCAGTGTGGTGGGGCAAAGATTAGAGACTTTGAAGCTATACTGATTGGACTGATTGGATCCATTTCTACTATTTATCAGCTATATGACTTGACTAGGTTATGTAATCTCTCTGGGCCTCAGATTCTTCATCTGTGAAATAGGTATAGATTTTAAGTATAAACATGAAACCATGAGATATTATCTTCCCACTTCCATTTCTGGATATCATATGAAAAGAAAAGATGAATGAAATAATAAATAACCTTGAAAACTCCATTTTCAGCAAAACTAGGGGACTGATAAAATCTGCAAACTCTCAAAATACGCTGAGAAAAGCATATAAGTGCCAGCATAACCACACACTTCTCAAAGATGAGGAGCATACCCTGAAGTACTTAACTTTGAGCCCTTGTACAAAACAAGTGCTACAGGATCTGGGGAGGACAGAAGCTGCCCAGGAGCAAGTACAAGAAAGAAGTACAGATAATAGCTAGATGGCTCAGTGGGGACAGATCTCAGAACATGCACAAACCTACTTTGTAAGGTGAAGGATTCATTCTGAAGCATATACCAGTGAGAGCAGATATAGGGGAAGGAGAGTAAGGTGTTGCCAGCTGGGCTGGCTGTAGAAGTTCTGCTAGATAGGTTTGATTTAGAGAAGAAGGTGAGGCTATATCAAAAAGCCATTTGAGAAGGAATGCCGGTAATGCTGAAACAGCATTTGGGTTTTGAGATTTGGAAGGCATGGCCCTCTGTCTTCTCCCTCAGCATCCTTTTATAAATTGTTGGGCTATGAAATAATAAGTAACTAAAAGCAACTGGCACAGCATAAATAGAAAGGTACAGTAAGGAATATATAGGGGAAAGCAGCAAAATGAGAATGCATACATAAGAAAAAAAAACACCTCTATGAAGGAAGATCATAAAACAGAAATGTAAGAACTCAAGAGAAGGAAGATATGGCAAGACGTTAAAAGAATATGAATTGTGAGCTTGTAGAACTCAGAAAAGATGTAGTAGGAAAAAACCTTTATAATATAAATCAAGATGAGATTGGAAGGAGCACAAAGAGAGATTAGATATTATAGGAAACACTGTAAAGACAGAAGTGAGAAAATAACAGAACTGAAGATAAAGAACATATTTTAAAAGATTGCAGAGAAATGATAGACATAGAAGATAGCAATGGAGATTAAACATACTTATAATAGGAATTTTTGAAGAAGAAAACCAACACTATAAAATAGAACAAATATTCAAGGATATAATTCATGAAAACTTTGCTGAAGTAAACAACAACAACAAAACTTGGATCTATACAACAAATGGGCATACTGTATGCCTGGAAATATTTATCCAGAAGGGTCAATATGAAGCCATATCCTAATAAAATCTGCATGCACTTCACTTCAAAGATAAAGAACTTCTCTTTGGGGCATGTTGGTAACAAAAAAAATTGAGTCACTTAGGGGAGAAATAAAATTAGCTGACTTCAGATTTTTCTATCCTAACATTCCACACCTAAAGATAGTGGAATCATATCTATAAGATATTTAAGGAAAGAAAGTATCAGCAAAGAATTTTATATCCAATGAAATTTAAGATACAAGGATAACAACAAACAATTCTAAAAAGTCAAACATCCAGGAAAATTTCCCATGAATGCTTCTTGAGGAGACTAATAGAGGATAACTTCATTAAAAATAAATAACTGAGAAAATGACTGCAAAAGACTGGCTATATTTATCAGAAGAAAATGTGGGAACAGAACTGCATATAAGTTACCATATGAATTAATGTAGGAATGGTACAATCACTGACAAATGGGAGGGGAAGAGGGAAAAAAGACAGGAGGTATATTAAGTTTGCTGACTGGCTCATATGTAGAAGCTGGGAATTAATATTATCCAAAGCTGATAAAGCAAATAAAAAAATACTATCAGGATATTTAATAATAAAAAGGTAAATGCTAAGAACGCTAATTCTACTGGCTAATATTAGATGGTAAGGTAAAGGGGAGGAGGAAGAAAGAGAAAAAGGAAACACTGTTCATAGGAAAGAAATAATAGATATGTCTAAATAAAGAGGACTAGGGACATTGTGTAAATTTATAATTTTAAAGGTAACAATAAAAATATAAATCTTTTTTTCTAAAAGATAATTCTAGAGCTGTATCCCATAGATTTTGATCTGCAGTATTTTCATTTTTGTTGTTTTCTAAAAACCATGTAATTTTTATTTGTATTTTCCCATTGATCCAAATGATTTAGGAGAAAACCTTTACATTTTCCAGTTAAAGGGTTTTGTTTGTTTTTTTGTTTTCTAATTTTGTTATTAAAATGTAACTTGTTAGCATTGTGATGAGAGAATGGTATCTAATTTGTACTTTATGTTTTTAAAACATAGCCTAATAAATTCAATTTAAATTAGGCCATAGAAAATAATGAATCAATATTATAGTCTGATAAAGATAGTACAATAAGAGAAAAAACACAGACCAGTCTTAACTTATAAATATTGATGTGATGGTTCTACATACATTATTTTTCAAGAACCCAGCAAGGTATCAAAAGAATAATATATAACCATCAAGTAGATTTTATTTCAGGAATGCAAGGATGGTTCAATAACAAGACACTTACTGAATAGCAAATTCTCAAAAGCCATTTTTTCCTTAATCTCAGCTATTTGTTATAAAAACTCAAATAAAATAGAATTAAAGGAAAAATATATATGAAATATTAAACACACATACATATATGTAATGAAGTTTTCAAATAATACTCTTTCCAGGAATATTTCCTTTAATAGCATTGGAAATCTGAGGTACTAGATAGCAGGGGTTATTGTTAAATGCAAGGAGAAGTTTTCTTTGGGCAAGGAGCAGCTCTTGTTATCATACCACATAAATGTGGCACTTCCTTTGTGTAAAGATAGCCTATCTAGCATCTTAGAATGATAACTTTCACATAATATATGATTATATTTTAAGCATTGTGATTTTTATAGGAGTAGTGTTTCTAACATAGTTTACTTCTCAGATTGAGATATGCACACCCACAGAGGCAGATATATTGGGCAAGAGTACCCAAAGTCAGACTAAGCAGACATGTTTCAGAAGTATAAATTTTCCATGAAGATTGGGGATGGGGATAGTTAACTGATTTAACTTGTAATTTATGTTTTATATTAAAAAAATAGCCATATTATAGAGTAAAATTAAAGTGTTTCCTAAATTATAATTATAAAATATGAGAAGTCAAGATATTTTTTGTGTTTTTATGGGGCCTCTTTAAAATATTCCTCCAAACTCCTGGAGACATATAATTCTAAACTGCTGTTAGTAATGTTTTGGTGGAAAAGATTGAGTTGCTGTCATACTGTGTCTTAGATACAAACATTTATAACTTTTAAAACTATTATAAAACTACAACTACTTTATAAATATAATGATTGTTATAACCTTAAAACACTGGAGTATTTTGTATAGTTCTCTGCTGAGAAAACATTTTAATTGTATTGCTAGATAATGCATGAGTTATATTTGCCATTATGTTTGCTATTTGTAATAAACATGAACATCAAATATCTACTAATTTTTTATAAAAGAAAAACTAAGATGATTCACAGTTTTTTTGGCTAATCTTCAAAAATGTTTATTTTTTTCTGTTATCACAGTTAATGAATTAATATTCTTTGACATTTCTTATTGGAAATGATTATATATGTACAAAGATACAGGTGGGAGGTTTATAACCTCCAAAATCATAAAGATCATATGGCTGATGAAACTGTTCTATATCTCTAAGAAATTATCATCATTCTTTACAAATTGTATTTTATTTTATAAGACTCAGAGATAAACGTGGCATCTGATAAGATCCTGGTGGGGCATATTCATTAATCTAGAAATTGTAGAACTATTTGCAAGGCAAGAATAGTAGATATCCAATAATGAATCAGACACATAGAATCTGTCTTCTAAGAGTTTATAATTGGATAAAGGAGAGACACAGTATACTATTAGTAACACCACAATAAAAATAAACCAGGAAAGGCCATAATTTTATAAAATTTTGTATTACATAAAACCTATATTATATAATAATTATTGAAAAAGAGTCTAAAAATTGTTTGGATAAAAATTACTGTGGAGGACTGAGAAAATAATGGAAGCAAGAGAAACTTGGAATGGAAAGAAAAAGTATGTGATCATCAACAATAGGAATTAAGGTTCTCCTGTCTAGGAGATATCAAGGTGACTGAATACTCTATGTGTAGCAAACTTAAGGTATTAGGCATAGGGAAAACTTTTATATAACTTGTAAATTCCCAGAAGGCCACAAGGGAAAATAGCCTGAAAAACTATAGTTTAAAGATTATGTGAACTTAATTTATAAAATGATTTCCAAGTTATAAATTTTTTTTGGTAACTGTGTCCCCTGTTCCTCTTTAACATAGAGGTCATAAAATTTTAAGTTTTAAATTAAGTAATATTCATTGGAGTAACAAATAAGATTCCTAATTGATCAGGAAAAATGAGGGAACATTTATTGAATTTTGGGTTTAGGAATATTAGTGTGTGTGCGTGTGTGTGCATGTGCGTGCGTGCACACTCGCATGGCTATGTTTGTATGTATGTGTGTGTTTCAAATTATGAGTATAACATTTTACTCTTCCTCTCCTTATCTTTCATTACCTGGAAATTGATAAAGCATGCTTATTTTAGGGATTACTGTTGATACAGACAAGGAATATGTTCTCATATTCAAACATTTATATGAACACATGAATGCATAAGAGTAAGATTCTTTCTCTTTCTCTCTCTCTCTTTTTAATTCCCAGGCATAGATATTCTTCATCAGCTAGGCCTTGGAGGCAAAGATGTAAGACATTCATCATCAGTGACTGCTGTACCGTCATCACCTACACCATTACCTCAGGGGTTCCATTTAACAGAATCAGGTGTCATTTTAACAAATGATGCTTACATTGAGTCACCTCTCTTGAAAATTTTACCAGTCAACTTAGAACAGCCATTTACAATATTAATTGGGTTGCAGTCACATAGAGTAAACAATGCATTTCTCTTCAGCATTAGAAATAAAAATAGACTGCAATTAGGAGTGCAATTATTACCTAAAAAATTAGTAGTATACCTTGGAGGAAAGCAGTCTGTATTTTTCAACTACAGTTTTCACAATGAGCGATGGCACTCATTTGCTATTACTATTAGAAACCAAGTTGTCTCAATGTTTGTTGAGTGTGGAAAGAAATATTTTAGCAGAGAGACTCTTTTGGAAGTTCAGACTTTTGATTCTAACAGTGTGTTTACCTTAGGAAGTATGAATAATAATTCTGTACATTTTGAAGGAATAGTATGTCAGTTGGATATTATTCCTTCTGCAGAAGCATCTGCAGATTATTGCAAATATGTGAAGCAGCGTTGTCGCCCTGAGATAAGCCTTCTTCATACAACCATCGTACCAGCTGAGATACTGGAAAACTCTCCTTTGCCCAAACAATTTGGCGAAAAATTGCTGTCAGAGGACACATTTACCAAAGGCAAAAGCATCCCAAATATCGTAAATAATGATTCTGCCACAGTCCGTAAACAACAAGGACACCAGATATCAAAATCTCAGTCAACCTCTCTTCATTCAAGCAATGTCTCTGCTGTGGATCTTGTAAACCATGGAATTCAGGCCAAAGAAATGATCACTGAGGAACATACTCAGACAAATTTAAGCCTGTCAGTGACCCATCATCTCAATAAGGCGAGAACAAATAGCAAGGAGAAATTTAGTTCTCTCCCAAATGTGTCTGACAATATCACACAGCATAATGATAGAGTAACTGGTTTGTCACCATTTAAGAAGATATCATCTGTTCTTCCACATATGAAACAAGAAACAATTACTAATCTCAAGAAGGCTATCACAGCAAATCTACACACTAATGAACTCATGGAACTACACCAGATTTTAAACACAACCTTATACAGAGTGACAGATGAGCCGGCTGTGGACAATCACCTTGACCTGAGGACAGAAGGTGAATTTGATCCTGACGCTACCTACCCCATCGAAAGTACCTATGAGACTGAACTTTATGATTATTATTATTATTATGAGGATCTTAATACAATGCTCGAAATGGAGACTCTAAGAGGGCCAAAAGGGGACACTGGACCTCCCGTAAGTTGTTTTTTTTTTTTTTTAAATCTGTCTTAATGTATTAACTTATCAAAAAGAAATCTCTAGACTGAACAATACAGAACAGATTGGATCTGTTTCAGAAATATATCCTGGCTATAGTGAGTGAATTTGTCGTTATTATAATACATCCAACCAGAATGCAACTCTGGCTCAAATGTTGTATTTTTGTTGCTGTTTTTATTGGCAGACTGAAAGGTTACTTAATTCTGGTAAAGTGATGAGTAAGCTATGTTTTTCTTGTCCAGTTGAAATTCAACCAGGAATTCAACTGCTAAATATATATCAGCATTCTTTATAGAAAAACCATAGACTTAATACATAATCATGTTAAGAGAAGAATATGAAAGTTGTAGTACACTAAAGAAAAATACATTAAATACATCAATTAAATTAATTGATAATCATTAAACACATCTTTGTATTTAAAGTGGATTTATCCACTTTAAATAATATCAAGTGGATTAAAAGAGAGTATAAAAATTTATTTTAGATAGAGATAATTTTGTAGTCAATCATTGACTGGAAAAAAGAAAACCCTTGTATTATCATTCTAAATGAAATAGTTTAGTATCTATTAAGAATAACATATTTCATTAAATCTTTAATGACATAGTTCATTTACATTTATGAATTAATAAAATCTCCAGCTACCTAATACAAAAAAATAGCTAACAGCCCATCTGTCTATTCAATGGGAAAAAACCCAGCCAAATCACTTATTTAATAATATATAAACAAAACTATGAGATAATAGACAGATGTTTTCAGCTCTGAAATTCTTTTGTTGTGTAGGGGCAATTACAGATGAACATTTGAAAAATTTCTTAGTCATTTAAAACTTATTTAAATCTATTTAAAATCACATTAGAAACATGTTTTTGCCTTTTATGTTTTATATCTTAAGTAATCAACCTGTATGTGTTTAGAAAATAATTTTCTAATTGCAAGCAGACTAAAATATATCTTAAAGTATTTCTTTCTTTGATGAAAATAAAATTTGAGTCATTGGTTTGGTTCCAGAGGCAATTGAATGGGAGAAGATGACATCACCTGCTTAGCTTACGCTTCCTTTGTGGTTCTTGTTTGAAGTGATTTGATAGGTATTGAACAATTCTTATTAGAGTTAATGTTTAAAGGTTTTAAAATAAAATCTGAAAAATGTATTACTATAGAGAAATAAACTCTTGTCAGCTATAGCAATTAATTATTAACATCTTAGTAATAAAACTGAGCTACTGGGCAGGTCATATTAAATAAAGAGTTACAGAAGCCATTTACTTTCTTCAGAAAAAGTCAGTATGATGAGATGAGCATTAAGCTCTTCTATAAATCCCAAAATAGTCATTTCAAAATTGGTAGATGAAGCAATAATATTTAACAGATATTTACTTAGTTTCTGCTATGGGCAAAACAAGAACACAAAGTATATATATCATAGTCACTCTTCAGAAGGAGCTTACAAACTAAGGGTATGAGGTACAAATGTTTATAAGAGAAATATTTTCTGAGGAGATCCCTATGAAAGATCACTTAAGGCTGAGCTGTTCAAAATGGGTTTTTGTGGACAAAGTTAGTAATAACTTAGGCCTCAAAGAATGGATAGATTTTGATAGGGGAAAGGAACTGGTCTTTTATATAGGAAAAGTGGCATGACAGCTATCATTTACTGAGTTTTTACTTTGTGGCGGACGCTCTACCATACCCTTTACATTCATTATCTTATCTTAAAAAATTTGGTGAGGCTGGTATTATTATCCTCATTTTTCAGGTGAAGAAACTGAAGCCCAGAAAAGTTAATTTCCTTGCTCATAACCACAATGCTAATAAATGACGGAGCCAGGGTTTGGATTCAGATTTTCTGCCTCTAAAGCTCCAGCTCTTTCATGATGTTAGACTGAATAATGTTGGACAAATATAAGATCCAAGTTAGATGTTGTCAGGTTATGGAGAGTTATAATTGTCAAACTGATAGTTCTAACTTTATCTTGTTCTCATGGGGAATTTTGTAGGTTTCTGAGCAGAGATACTAATAGGGAAGTCATTCTGTTAGTAGTGCCCAGCACAAACAAGAAGTTGCTGCTATCATCTTGATGTTACAAGACTAGGACATTATCTAGGATGACAGCAGTGAAAATGAAAAGGAAAGGTAGGATTTAAGAAATATTTTGAAGAAAGATTTGGTAGAACTAAGAAATTAACTGGACCTAGGGACCAAACAGAAAGGAAGAGAATCAAAGATGTCTAAAGTTTTTAAGTCTGTGGATTGAGAGAATGGTAATACCATTACTAAAATCAGTAATTAAGAGAGGAAGTCAATTTTAGGAGAGGAAACTAAGTTAGAACATTGAAGATACTGTTGAAAATTCAGTCAGCTGTTGGAAAAATTAAGAAAATGAAGTGGAAAAGAGAGATCAAGATAAGGATATAGATTTGGGAGTCTTCCTATCAATATTATAGTTGAAGCTATAGGGTTGGATAATTTTCAGGGAAAGGAGTTTGGCATAGGGTCAAGAGCCAAATCATGGGGAATATTTGCTTTGGGATTATGGCAGAAAAAAAGCAGAAATGTGAATGAACAGTCAGACGGGAGAGAAGAGTATAACGTAGAAGAGAGGTTTGAGAAGAAATTGATCAGCAGCGCCAAAAGCTACGTAGAAGTCAAGAAGGATGCGTACTGAAAAACAGTGCAGGAAATGCGTTGGCTCTTCTGATAGGAAAGTCACTACTGAACTTCATGGGTCCAACTTAAGCGTAAGGTAGAAGACTAAAGGTAGATTTTTTAAAAGCTAATGAAAATGTGAATGGTGATGAAATGATGAACTTTGTGGGGATTGTTGCCCCATTTCTTGAAGTAGATGTTACTATGTGAAGTCTCTGAGGCCAGCCTGATTTTTCCTACCTGTAGGTGATGATTTTTTCCACCATACACCTGTGCAGTTCTTTCATCATCTCTGAAGTTCATTAAACCTATTTAGGTCTGTGTCGGGTTTTTTCTGGTACTCCTTTAATATGAAGATTATTTTTATTTCATTATAGAAACATCTTCCCTTATTTCCTCAAATATTTTTCTTTTCCATTTTTCCATCTTCTTCGGACACCCCAACATACATATATGTTGGATGTCCTTTGTGATGATAGATACTATTATCTTCTCTACAAGCATGTCTATGTGATTGCTTTTTGCTATTTAATTTTGTGTGAATTCAGTTATTCTGCACTCACATACCTTTATTGATTTTTCAATTGTATTTAATCAGATTTTATTGTATCTGGCGTGGCTTTCATCCATAATGGTTTCTTTTTTGCTCTTTTCATGTCTTTCTTAAACTCTTCTGGTTCACATTTCATTAACTTCATTGTTGTTTTTATTTCTTATAACTCTTTTTTGAGCTCTCTTTTTATAGAAAAATGACGTCTTGAAATTCTTTGCATCTATATGACTGAACTTTTTCTCTGTTGTGTGGAGTAATTCCTCCTCTGATAAATAATTTTCATCTACTTTTAATTTATGTTTCTGTCCTCAGACTTCCCCCTCTCCTCGATATGTATGTATAGGTCGCCTGCTGGTTTCTTTCTGGTTATTAGCCATTTTTAAAATAAAGAGAACTCTAACTGGGCTGCTATTTGTTTTAGAATAGTACAGGAAAGGCAAAGGGAAGTAAGGTGGAGTGGTACACAGTGTCAAATTTAGGTGGCTGCCTTTAAACACCATCTGATCGTATTTATTTTGTCCTCTACCCAGAGACATATCTCCTCTTATTTTCATGTACAATTTGTTATGAAGCCCTTTATTTCACAGGCCCTCTAAGAACGAATATGATGATTTATGCTCCTGTTTTTTATCCCTTCTCACCACCAGAAATCTCCTGGGGTTAGGAGGTTTAGTTGCAGATCATAAAAATGATGGGTTCTTCCTCTTCAAATCTACCTTCTTTACTCTTGGCTGTTTGGAGCTGGGTCTTCACTGGGTCATTAATCATATCTATTGTGGCTTTCTCATTCCCTTTAAACCTCATCATTGTTAATCAAAGGATTTTTGGAATGAACTTTTAGGATTGATATGCATTTAGATATCTGCAGCCTGTCCAAGATTTGAGGTCTGAGGAGGTTTTTTGTTCTTGGTCATCTCTCAACATCTTTCCTTACCACAAAATTCTCAGTATTTGGAAGATAATCGTCATATTTTGTGGTTTGTGGTTGTGGTCTTTTCCTTGTTTCGTTGGAGATGGTGTTTTTTCTTTTGCCTTTTTTTTGTTGTTTTCAGTGGGTTTTGAGGGAGGGAGGGTAGTTTAAAAAATGTTCTGCCTAAATTCTCTAGTGATCTTTTTAAAAACACAAATCACATCACATCATTTAGCTGCTTAAATTCTTCAGTGACAGAAGAATAAAGCATTTAGAATAAATGAAAGACTTTTTATTATAACCTGTGCAGTTGTATGTGATCTGGCTCCTTCTTATCTCTGCAGCCTCATTTTGTCCCACTTTCCCAACTCTCACTGAGTTGAGTTTTCTTTTAATTCCTCAATAAGACTGTGCTTTTTGTTTGGTTTGCTTTGTTTTACTCATGCCCTCATTCATTTTCTTCCAATTTTCTGGATTAACTTTCTTCTCTTTTCTCTTTTTCATCTTTTCAGTCTAACTTAGCACATCCTCAGAGAAGTCTTCTCTGATACCACAAATAAATTTGGTGCACTAACTATTTTAAGCTCTCTGTTGCTTGCTTGTTCTTTTCCTTCATATCACTAACTAAAATGTATAATTATGTGCTTATTTGTTAACGTGTGTTTTTTATCTGGACTGTAAGCTGCAGGAGGGCTTGATGCTGACTAATGTTTATCAAATGAGTGAATGAATGAGTGAGTGAAGGAATTAAAAAAGAAAATTTAGATGCAGGGCTTCCAAGATTAATTGGCCAAGCATTACTAGGTTTTAGAAGTTTTGGTCTAGTGAATATATTTGCCTTAGTATATATTACCCTAGTAATTACATTATAACCTACATTGAGTGCTTGATGTGCCCATATACCTTTTAAAAAATTTATTACCCTATAGATTACTGGTTAACTACTATATATCAGCCATAGTGATAGGTATTTTATACCTATAGTATCTTTAATGTTCACAAGAACTTTGAGAGGTATATATTTTTTTATTTTATTATGTTAATCACCATACATTACATCATTAGTTTTTGATGTAGTGTTCCATGATTCATTGTTTGCATATAATACCCAGTGCTCCATTCAGTATGTGCCCTCTTTAATATCCACCAGCAGGCAAACCCATCCCCCCACCCTCTCCCCTCTGGAACCCTCAGTTTGTTTCTCAGAGTCTGTAGTCTCTCATGGTTCGTCTCCCCCTCCGATTCCCCCCCTTCATTTTTCCCTTCCTACTATCTTCTTTTTTTTTTTTTTTAACATATAATGTATTATTTGTTTCAGAGGTACAGGTTTGTGATTCAACAGTCTTACACAATTCACAGTGCTCACCATAGCACATACCCTCCCCAATGTCTATCACCCAGCCACCCCATCCCTCCCCCGCCACCACTCCAGCAACCCTCAGTTTGTTTCCTGAGATTAAGAATCCCTCATATCAGTGAGGTCATATGATACATGTCTTTCTCTGTTTGACTTATTTCGCTCAGCATTAATACCCTCCAGTTCCATCCATGTCATCGCAAATGGGAAGATTTCATTCCTTTTCATGGCTGCATAATATTCTATCTTCCCTATCCATTCATCTGTCGATGGACATGGACATCTTGGCTCTTTCCATAGTTTGGCTATTGTGGACATTGCTGCTATAAACATCGGGGTGCACGTACCCCTTTGGATCACTACATTTCCATCTTTGCAGTTAATACCCAGTAGTGCCATTGTGGGGTCGTATGGTAGCTCTATTTTCAACTTTTTGAGGAACCTCCATACTGTTTTCCACAGTGGCTGCACCAGCTTGCATTCCCACCAACAGTGTAAGAGGGTTCCCCTTTCTCCACATTCTCGCCAACATCTGT
>NC_138372.1:66055045-66086061 GCF_054177405.1 Leptonychotes weddellii | reverse complement strand
TGATTTTGAGGGGGTTCTCTGTGCCTCCTGGATTTTGATGCCTATTTCCTTCCCCAAATTAGAGACATTCTCTGCTACAATTTGCTCCAATATAACTTCTGCCCCTCTCTCTCTTTCTTCTTCTTCTGGGATCCCAATTATTCTAATATTGTTTCATCTTATGGTATCGCTTATCTCTCAAATTTTGCCCTCATGATCTAGTAGTTGTTTATCTCACTTTTTCTCAGCTTCTTTATTTTCCATCATTTGGTCTTTTATATCACTAATTCTCTCTTCTGCCTCATTTGTCCGAGCAGTTAGAGCCTCCATTTTTGATTGCACCTCATTAATAGCCTTTTTGATTTTGACTTGGTTAGATTTTAGTTCTTTGATTTCTCCAGAAAGGGTTTCTCTAATATCTTCCATGCTTTTTTCAAGCCCAGCTAATGTCTTTAAAATCGTCATTCTGAACTCTAGTTCCAACATCTTACTAATGTCTGTATTGATTAGGTCCCTGGCAGTCAGTACTGCCTCTTCTTCTTTTTTTTGAGGTGATTTTTTCCATCTTGTCATTTTGTCCAGAGGACAATAGATGAATGAGAGAACAAAATGCTAACAGGGTAACAACGACCACAGAAAAATACATACTAAACAAATCAGAAGAGACCTGAAACCAGGGGAAAAGAAAGGGAAGGAAACAAAAAAGAAAAAAAAAAGATTAAAAAAAAAAGAATATGTTCAAATATGATCAGACTGGTGCATAAATCAGTGCTACACATTTAGATTTTGGGTGTATTTTGGTCTTTTAGAAGAAAGTGCCTCCCAAAGTTTTAAAGAAAGAAAAACTTATATATGTACAAAAATAAGGGTAAATACGATGAAGGGATGGAATATGACTGTAAAGATGAAAATTATAAAAGATTTTATAAAAGGAATTGAGAAGATAAGAAGTTGGTTGAAAAAAGAAAAAAGAAAAATTAAAAAAAGGGAGTGAATGTGATCAGGCAGGAGACTAGAACAAAGCCATACACTAGAGATTTAGGGTATATTTTGGTCTGTTAGAAGAAACTGTATCCCAAAATTTTAAAGAGAGAAAAACTTATATATATATATATGAAAAATAAGGTTAACTACAATGAAGGGATAGAATATGACTCTAAAAATGAAAAGTAAAAAAGATTTTTAAAAAAGGGATTGATAAGATTTTGGTTGAAAAAGGGAAAAAGAAAAATTCAAAAAAAAATAGAAAAAGAAAAAAATACAGAAAATAAAAAAAAATTAATTTTGAAAGACTAAAGAATCATAGTAAAAAAGCCATGAATTCTACATGCATTATTCCCCTAGTGCTGGAGTTCTGCTGTTCTCATTGATCGGTAAACTTGGTCTTGGCTGGCTGTTCTTGCTGATCTTCTGGGGGAGGGACCTGTTGCCCTGGTTCCCAAATGTCTTTGTGGGAGGCGGAATTGCCCCACCCTTGCCGTCCAGGCTAAGTAATCTGCTGGGGTTTGATCTTGGGAGCTTTTGTTCCCTGCAAGCTTTCCATGCAGCTTTGGAGGATGAGAGTGAAAATGGCAGCCTCCCAATCTCCGCCCTGGAGGAGCCGAGAACTCGGGGCTCCACTCCTCAGTGCACCCCCAGAGAAAAGCAGTCAGTCACTCCCGACTCCCTGGTCTCCGGCCGCGCTCCTTGCTCACCTGGCCTGTGACGGAGCGTTTCTATCTCTGGCACCTGACCCCATGTGGAGTCTCCAAACCCAGCAGATCCCTGCAGTGCCCTCCCGCGCCACTCCTCCCTGGGGGAAGAAGGGGAGTCTCCCTGGATCTGCCGCTTGTTGGGTCCCTGCTGGAGGAGCAGTGGCCCGACTGTGCCGCGGATCACGGTTTATGGCAACCCCAAGCTAAGAGCCCCCTCCTCGGCTCCGTCTCTGCAGCCGGCTTCCCCGCTCTGATACCTGGGAGCTCTGCCGCACTCAGGCACCCCCGATCTTCTTGTGACCCTGAGGGTCCTGAGACCACACTGTCCCAGCGAGGGTTCCACCCCCTGCTTAGCCACTGGAGTGATGTCCCTCAGCGAAGCCGACTTCTAAAAGTTCCAAGTTTGTGCTCTGCTTCTCTATCACTTGCCTGAAGTGGTGGACAGAGGCCCCCTCCCCCGCTGTCTAGCCTCCCAAATATCGCCTTGGATTCACTTCTCCACATATCCTACCTTCCAGAAAGTGGTCGCTTTTCTGTTCAGAGAGTTGCTGCTATTCTTTTCTTCAATCTCCTATTGAGTTCGTAGGTGTTCAGAATGGTTTGATCCTTATCTAGCTGAATTCCTGAGACCAGACGAAATTTAGGTCCCTACTCCTCCTCCATCTTGCTCCTCCTGAGAGGTATATTTTTGTCATCAGTATTTTAAAGATAAGGCTTTAAAGATAAGGCTTTAAAGAAAGAGTAACTGAGTTGTGCAAGGTCATTCAGCTAGTAAATGATTGAGGCATGACTTGAATCTAGACTAGACAATTGCAAAACCATTGTTCTTTTCATTGAATTATACTTTCTCTTAATAACTAATAATCTCAAAGTTAAAGTGCCATTTTTAGTAATTAACTTTGTTTACAGAAAATAACTTATTTTCCTCAAACAAGTCAGTCATGACATAAAATCGGTTTGCTTCCCTGTTTTCTAGAAATCCCTATTAATAATCTGTTCTGAAAGATTTGAAAATGCAAAATTGTGAAGAAAGCTAAAATTGATTTTTATTTAGTGCTTATTAAACAACTTAAATATTTCAATCAGGACATATAATATGCTTTCTTTCTTCCCCAATATCTAATGTTAATTACTTTTTCCATGTGAATGGAATGGTGTTTTCTTTTGTTGTAATGTAGTGTGATAGGGCAATAAACCAATAATAGACATGCTGTTTTAATTTTCCATTTAGTTTTTCATTTTTTTTATTTTTGGGGACTTCATATAAATAGCCTTTAATTTCTGATTATAACAACAGAACCAGAACTATTGAAAAGAATTCCAATTTAAAAAAAAAATAAGTGGAAGTTAGTTTTTGATGGACGCTAGTAATATAATAATAGCTGTTAAAATATTTGAACAGTTCAGGAAAGAGAATGCCCTCAGTCTGAGGTTGAGTAGAAATAGTACTTATCTCTCAATACTAGGAAATACATGAAAGGTTTTTATCAAGTTAGGGGAGAGAAGAAAAAATACAATTAAAGGAAAATGGACAGTTTGAAATATATAAAGAACATTACAAACTTCAAAATGACTGTAATATAAAAAAGAAGAAAGTTTCAATAGTTAATATCAAGAATGAGAAATGAGAAAAAATGCTGCATAAAAATGAGACTCATTAGGTCATGCTACTTGTTAATGATAGGGCTAGTACTTTAACTTTGATATGTCTAATTTCAATGTTTGTTCTACACTTTAAGGCAATATTGAATGAACATTTGTAAAATGGAATATGTGTATGCTCTAGAGACACCAAGAATAATTCCATGTCAGCAGAGTGCTCAGTAACAATTAACTAAATGAAAGATGAGTGAATGTGTTAACCATATCTCAAATGAACATTTATCCTACCCCAGTTGATTGTTAAAGTAAGTAAAAAAGATGACATAAAACATTACACAAGGAAGTAAAGTAGTAGTTTCCTATTTCTTATTTGATATATTTAATAAGTAACATTTAAAGAACTCAGAACACTTTAAAATGGATCAATTTTTGCTTTCCTACTTTGTTTTGCAAACCATTTAAGTCTGTTACTGACCTCCTGGTATGCTGTATTTGGTGTAAGGCAGATTTATTACTGAATATACTAGAAGGATCTCATTATAACAGTTTAACACATTACGCAGATTCTTGCTATAAGTCTTTTAAAAGAACGTAATACGGTCAGTGCTTTAATTTTGTCAGTGCTTTAATTTTTCAGGGCAAGTCTTTTGAAATGTGTTTGAAAAACCCTGTAGTTGTTGGTCTCCAAACCCTAAATTGAATTCTGCCTTCAGTAGTAAAAGTAAAGTTAGGTAAAAATTACCCACAAAACTACTAGTTATGGTCCCTGTAAAAACCAGATACAGTGGCTGTAACCATAAGTCACAGACTTCCTGCTGCTGTTTCTGGCCAGATTAAAGAGGACACTTGAGTTCCAACTCTCACCCCTGCTGATTAGGGTGAGGGGATTCATGTTACTTTAAAATCATCATTAGCTGGAAACTGGGGACTGAAAAGAAAAAGCCCTAGTGCGGGAATCTTAATGAGACTCGTGAGAAAAGATGTGTCTATTAGACGTCTAACATCTTGGCATTTGTTTTCCAAGGGTCCACCAGGTCTAGCAGGTATTCCAGGTCCATCAGGAAAGAGAGGTCCACGGGTAAGTAAATGGGCTCCATGTCTCACTTGCTGTTAGAATTAGTAACTTTGCAGTATGTTTTCCCTAGTATCGTACCGTATGTACTTCCTTTGGAAACCTGCCTGGATGTTCAAATGTAGCCCTACCTTTGCCAACTCAAGAGAAACTCAGGAACATGTGCAACTTGTTTATTTGAGAGTAAACACCCAGCCAAAGCATTCTCTGTGAACATGCCCAAAAAGGATTATCAAATTTGTAGATTAGTAGCTCTTCTGGTGCTACTTGTAACATTATTCTTAGTTATAAAGTGATCTCATCGGTAGTTGATAGTTCAAGGTGGGGTTCATTTGCTTTGGGAAATGAAGAGGAGTGGGCTGCCTTAAAATAGTATGTTCCTGGATTACATAGTGGAAAATGCTGGAACAACTGACTAGAAAAATAATTGTCCTGAGGAAAAAGCTGCTGTAACCATCAGCATTATACAGGTCCAACAAAAGATTTACTGCTGTGTTAAAATTCATTTCTTTCAAAACTAAAAAAAAAAATCAATGTGGACTTTTACTAACAGAAATTCTTCAAAGAGCCAGAAAAGGAATTACGACTGTGTGTTATAAAGACAAATGCACATGCCATGGACAATCCACTTTCTTTCTATCCTGATTTTTATCTATCATACAAACAACATAATGAGAAATCATATCCTGAAATATTACTGTGAGCCATCCATATTCACAACAAAGTCTTGTCTGTATGAGGCCTCAGGAATGCTCACTGGTGGTAGTTGGTTAGCATTTGGTTTACTTCTCTCTACTTGATGATCTGTCATGTTCCTCCCAGAGTCTCTCATCAATGTGCCCACTCTCCTGTAGCTGGCACACCTCTTCCATCCTCCTTGCTCTCTGTGTGGATCCTACTCTTCTGAGGGAGTGGATCTCTCTGCTCTAATTCCATTCCCTTTCCACTACTGAGGCTGTTCTCCCACAGCATGACCTTCAACGTCTGAGTCCAGCTATTTTCATGATACAGCAGTTTCCTTCTCTATCTTTTTTTAAAAATTTATTTGTCCAATCCTTTCTTTAAGGAAGGAACACTATTCCTCTTCTCAAGACTAATTATTACATTTGTGTTCCTAATTTTATCTCCATTCCATTATTTAACTTAAAACTTGCCACTTTGCAATTTTTGTCTTCTGAGATTTTATCTCATTTGGCAACAACCAACTAATTATCCTTTAAAAAATAAAACTCGAACTTTCACTGACATTAATTTTTCCTAAAGTTACTGTCCGAGCTCACGGTTGCACTATTGAGCTTTGTAAAATAATAGTTTACGCCATTGCCCTACATCTCCACCAATAAATCATTTGTAAATCCCCATAAATTTTTCCATCTATTTTATTAAAATTTATGTTTTGAAGGTTACAAATGACATATGCCATAACATCTAATCCTTTTCCCTTAGTTTTAATCTTGCTAGTTATACCTTCAATATTGCCATTGCTGATGCCCCTCTCCTTTCTGAAACACAATGCTCTATTAATTCAGAATTGAAAAGACAGAAAAATAAGTAATTATTAACTATATGTTATATGTTAACCTAGAGGTATGGCTGAAGAGCCCAGAAGTGGGCACCAAACCCAAATGAATATAGGGGTCTGCAAACCAGGAAGGCTCTTTGGAGGTGGATCTTAGTTCCTCTACTTGTCGGTTCTGTGAGCTTAAGTTTCTTCCTTTGTAAATGGGAGTAAAAATAACCACCTTGCAGGATTGTTATAAGGATTAGTAATAAGAAATATAAAGCATTAACAGTTATCTATGCATAGTTGGTAAATAGAAGCAATTACTGACAAATATTTATTAACTATCTAATATGTTCCAAGTACTATACTGATAATATGAAAAACAGTCCCTTTTTAAAAAAAATTTCAATCCTAGAACTAAATAGCATGTCATAAGATAGTTAAAATAGCAATAAAATATTTAACTAACAGATTAGAACAGTGTAAGAAATGTCCTAAAGCAATGTGCAATTAATTACAAATGAATTTTACATGTAGCAATTTCTATGGAAGTTACTAGGAAAGAGAAGTCACTTTATGATGGTGTAGCTAGGATTTAAAAATGAGGTGGGATCTTAGTTGACACTTGAAGAATGATTTGGGCAGCTGTAGGGGGGCAAAGTGAAATGAAATAAGTCTTTAAGGCATACATAATGGCATAAGCAAAAACCCAAGTGCAGAAAGGGTTAGCACATGTTGGCAGAAGAATAAACATTTGCACTTTCTTATTTTTAGGCTTCTTACTCTGCACAGCTTTTAGAAGTAGCACTATGCAATATGGCTGGAGATAGGGGTGAAAAATAAAGGAGATAAGCATCTCAAGGCAGTGTTTTGAATCAAAAGAAGGAAATATATACTATAATTAGTGTAGCTCTCTTTTCCAAGATGAAATATCCAACATCTAGGAAAAGATAAAGAACTTTGTGGGGGGAAAGAAAAGGTGACATACGTTTTAATGAAATTATGCTATGTAATATTTATCTGAACGTTGCAATAAACACTGTCTATTATTTGTATCTAGATCTGTTCTAAGAGTGATCTGACCTTTTTACTATTTGCAGGGCATACCAGGGCCACATGGAAATCCTGGGTTACCTGGATTGCCAGGTCCAAAGGTGAGTGATGACTAGTGAGTATCATATTATTTCCCTCACATTATTAAAGAAGGTCCTTAACTTTTTTTAAAATTGAGATATAGTTGACATAAACATTATACTAGCTTCAACTGTATAACATAATGATTCGACACTTGTACATACTGCAGATAATCACCACAGTAAGTCCAGCCACCATCCATCACCATAAAAAATTACAAAAAATTTTCTTTCTTATGATGAAAATTTTCATGATCCACTTTCCTGGCAGCCTTCAAATATGCATGCAGTACCATTGACTGTAATCACCATGCCACACATCATATCCCCATGACCTATTTATTTCACAACTGGAAGTGTGTACCCCTCTTCCGTCCCTGCAACCACTACTCTGTTCACTGAATATGTAAATTTTGTTTTATTTGTTCACCTGTTTTGTTTTTTAGATTCCACATATAAGTGAGATCATACAATATTTATATTTCTCTGTCTGGCTTATTTCGCTTAGCCTAATGCCCTCAAGGTCCATCCATGTTGTCACAAATGGCAAGATTTCATTTTTTATTTTTTATTTTTTTTTTATTTTTATTTTTTTAAAGATTTTATTTATTTTTTGGAGAGCGAGCAAGAGAGAAACAGCATGAGAGGGGAGAGGGTCAGAGGGAGAAGCAGGCTCCCCGCTGAGCCGGGAGCCCGATGTGGGACTCGATCCCAGGACCCTGGGATCATGACCTGAGCCGAAGGCAGACGCTTAACCATCTGAGCCACCCAGGCGCCCAAGATTTCATTTTTTTTAATGGCTGAGTAGTATTCCATTGTGTGTGTGTGTGTGTGTGTGTTTACACCACATCTTCTTTGTCTGTTCAATCATTGATGGACACTTAGATTCTTTTCATATCTTTTTTTTTTTTAAAGATTTTATTTATTTGACAGAGAGAGATACAGAGAGAGGAGGAACACAAGCAGGGGGAGCGGGAGAGGGAGAGCAGGCTTCCCGCAGAGCAGGGAGCCCGATGCGGGGCTCGATCCCAGGACCCTGGGATCATGACCTGAGCCGAAGGCAGACGCTTAACGACTGAGCCACCCAGGCGCCCCGATTCTTTTCATATCTTTACTATTGTAAATAATGCTGCAATGAACACAGGGGTGCATATATCTTGATGAATTAGTGTTTTTGTTTTTTTTCTGATAAAATGTCCAGAAGTAGAATTGTTGAATCATATGGTAGTTCTGATCACTTTTTATTTTATATTATTGACTATATTCCCTATGCTATATTTTTCATCTCCTTCAGTTATTTATCTTATAACTGGAAGTTTGTTATTTTTAATTTTTTGATGAAACTCCATACTGTTTTCCATAGTGGTTGTACCAATTTACATTCCTTCCAACAGGGCATTTGGGTTCCCTGTTCTCCACATCTTTACCAGTCTTCACTAACACTAGTTATTTCTTGTCTTTTTGATAATAGCCATTCCAACAGGTGTGAAGTGATAAGTCATTGTGGTCCTGATTTGCATTTCTCTGATGACTAGTGATATTGAGTACTTTTTCATGTGCCTGTTTGCCATCTGTATTTCTTGGAAAAAATGCCTATTCTGATCCTCTGCCCATTTATTAATCAATTGTTTTGTTTTGATGTTGAGTTGTATGAGTTTGGATATATAATTTGCAAATATTTTCTCCAATTCAGTAAGTTGCCTTTCATTTTTATGATGATTTCCTTTGCTGAAGCTTTTCAATTTGCTGTATTCCTACTTGTTTATTTTTGCTTTTGTTGCCTTCACTTTTGGAGTCAGATCTAAAAAAAAAATTGCCAAGAATGATATCAAGGAGCTTACTGCCTATGTTTTCTACTAGGAGTTTTATGGTTTCAGGTCTTAAAGTCTTTAACTCATTTTGAGTTTATTTTTATGTATAGTGTAAGAGAACAGTCTAATTTCGTTCTTTTGCATATGGCTGTCCAGTTTTCCCAACACCATTTATTAAAGAAACTGTCCTTTCCCCATTGTATATTCTTGCCTCTTTTGTTGTAAGTTAATTGGCCATATATACATGGGTTTATTTCTGGGCTCTTTATTCTGTTCCATTAATCTCTGTGGCTCTTTTTAAGTGAGTACCATATTGTTTTCATTATTATAGCTTTGTAATATAGTTTGAAATCAGGGAGCATGAAGCCTCTAGCTTTGTTGTTCTTCTCAAATTGCTTTGGCTATTCATGGTCTTTTGTGGTTCCATACACATTTGAGGATTATTTGTTCTGTCTTTTTGAAATGTGCCATGGGAATTTTGACAGGGATTGCATTGAGTCTATAGATTGCTTTGGGTAATATGGACATTTTAATATTAATTCTTCCACTCCATTAGCACAGAATGTCTTATATTTATTTGTGTCTTCAATTTCTTTTGCTAATGTCTTACAGTTTTTAGCATACAAGTCTTTTACCTCCTTGGTTAAATTTATTCCTAGGTTTTATTCTTTTTGATGCAATTATAAATGAGATTTTTAAAAAATCTCTGATAGTTCTTTGTTAGTATATAGAAATGCAATAGATTTTTGTATGTTAATTTTTTACCCTGCAACTTTACTGAATTTATTAGTTCTAACAGCTTTCCAGTGGAGTCTTTAGGGTTTCCTATAGATGCTATCGTGTCATCTTCAAATAGTGATGGTTTTACTTCTTCCCTTCCAATTTGGATTCATTTTATTTCTTTTTCTTGCCTAATTACCATGGTGAGGACTTCTAATACTATATTGAATAAAAGTAGTAGGAGTGAGCATCCTTACCTTGTTCCTGATCTTAGAGGAAAGACTTAGCTTTTTACCATCTAGTATGATGTTAGCTGTGGGCTGTCATTTATGGCCTTGATTATGTTGAGGTACATTCCCTCTGTACCCATTTTGTTGAGAGTTTTTATCATAAATGGATGTTGAATTTTGTCAAATGCTTTTTCTGCATCTATTGAGATGATCTATGATTTTTATCCTTCATTTTGTTAATGTGGTGTATCCTTTTGATTGATTTGCAGATGATGTCAAACCATTTCTGCATCCTTGGAATAAATCCCACTTGATGATCCTTTTAATCTATTGTTGAATTTAGTTAGCTACTATTTTGTTGAGGATTTTGCATTTATGTTTATCAGGGATATTGGCCTGTAGTTTTCTTTTTTTGTGGTATCCTTGTAAAATAAGTTAGGAAGCATTCTCTCCTCTTCTGTTTTTTGGAAGAGTTTGAGAAGCATTGACATTAACTCTTCTTTAAATATTTGTTAAAATTCACCAATGAAGCTGTAGCTCCTAGACTCTTGTTTGTTGGGAGGTTTTCGATTACTGCTTTAATGTCCTTACTAGTAATCAACCTATTCAAATTTTTATTTCTTCATTATTCAGTCTTAAAAGATTGTGTTTCTAGGAACTTATCCATTTCTTCTTGGTTGGCCAACTTGTTTGTATATAATTGTTCATAGTAGTCTCTTATGATCCTTTTTTATTTCTGTGGTATCCGTTGTAAATCTTTTTTTTTTTATTTGAATCCTATTTTTTCTGAGTTAGTCTAGCTAAAAGTTTGTCAACTTTATCTTTTCAAAGAACCAGCTCTTAGTTCATTTATCTTTTTTTTCCCCCCAAGTTCCTTGAAGTATAAAGTTAGATTGTTTGAGATTTTTCTTGCTTTTTGGGGTAGGCTTATATCACTATGAACTTTCCTCTTTGCTACATCCCAAAGATTTTGGTAAGTTGTATTTCCATTTTCATGGTATTTTTTTTATTTCTCCTTTGATTTCTTCATTAATACATTGGTTATTCAGTAGCACATTGTTTAATCTCCATATTATTGTGATTTTTCAGTTTTCTTCTTCTAATTGATTTTTAGTTTCATATCATTGTGGTCAGAAAAAATGCTTGATATGATTTCAGTCTTAAACTTATTGAGACCTGATTAGTGACCTAACATACATAATCTATGCTAGAGAATGTTCCATGTGCACTGAGAAGAATATATGTTGTGCTGCTTTTGGATAGAATGTTTTGTATGTATCTATTTAGTCCATCTGGTCTAATGTGTCATTAAAGGCAAGGCCATTGTTTCCGTATTGATTTTTCATATGAATGATCTATCCATTGATGAAATGGGATATTAAACTCTCCTAGGTCTGTTATTATTTATTTTATATATTTGAGTGCTCCTATGTTGGGTACATAAAGACTTACAAATGTATATCCTTTTGTTAGATTGACCCCTTTATCATTATGTAATGTCCATCTTTGTCTTTTATTATAGTCTTTGTTTTAGTCTATTTTGTTTGATGTAAGTATAGCTCCCCAGCTTTCTTCTGGTTTCCATCTGCATGGAACTTCTTTTTCCATCCCTTTGCCTTTAGGTTTTGTGTGGTTTTTATATCTGAAGTAAGTCTCTTGTAGGCAGAATATAGATAGGTCTTGTTTATTTAAACATTCAGCTACTCTGTGTCTTTTGATTGGAGTATTAAATCCATTTACATTTAAAGTAATTACTGATAGGTATGTACTTGTTGCCTATTGTTAATTGTTTTCTGTTTTTGTAGTGACTCTCTGTTCCTTCTTCTCTTGCTCTCTTCCATTGTGTTTTTATGACTTTATTTAGTATTGTGCTTAGATTCCATTCTTACTGTCTTTTGTATGTCTAGCATAGGATTTTGCTTTTTGGTTAATGTGAGGCTCACATGTAACATATACATACACACACACACATATATTTTATATATATGTATATAAAACAGTCTTTTTGAAGTTGATAGCAACTGAAATTTGGTCAAATTCTAAAAGTCTACATTTTTACTCCCTCCCACATCTTATTTTTTTGATGTGACATTTTACATCTCTTTATTTCATGTGTCCCTTAACTCACCATTATAGTTATTTTTACTACCTTTGTCTTTTAACCTGCATAGAAGTTTTATAATAATCCACTCCTTTCTATATATTTACTTTTACCAGTGAGATTTATACTTTCATATTTTTTCTTGTTATTAATTAATGCTCTTTCTTTTCAGCTTAAAGAAGTCCTTTTAACATTTCTTATAAGGCCAGTTTAGTAGTGATGAACTCCTTTAGCTTTTGCTTGTCTGGAAAACTCTTTATCTCTCCTTCAGTTCTGAATGATAATCTTACCAGTAGAGTATTCTTGGTTGTTTTTTTTCCCTTTGAGTAGTTTGGATATATTATGCCTCTTTCTTCTGGCCTGCAAAGCTTCTGCTGAAAAATCTGCTGATAGTCTTATGGCAGTTTCCTTGTACAGAACAAGTTGTTTTTCTCTTGTTGCTTTTGCAATTCTATCAACTAGATGTGTAATAATGAGAGAAAAGACAGACAATTTTTTATTAAGATTTTATTTATTTATTTGAGAGAGAGAGCAAGAGAGTAAGAACACAGGGAGAGGAGAGGCAGACTCCCTGCTGAGCAGAGAGCCTGATATGGGACTCCATCCTGGGACCCTGGGATCATGACCTGAGCTGAAGGCAGATGCTTAACCAACTAAGCCACCCAGGCATCTCTGAATCTCAAGTTTTAATATTATATTTAGTAGTGTGGATATATTTTGACTATTTATAACTATTCACCAATAAAGTATTTTTATGTAACCATATATGAGGGACTTTTAAAAAGCCCTACTTTTAATTTGTAAGCAACTAATTAAGTCTTGAGGACTTAATCTTATAAACTGGAATATTAGTCTTTAATTTATATTTAACTTAATAATTTGACAACTATGTCCAAAATAGGCAAAACTGACCATGATTTGTTTTAATTGCACATATTTGCAGAGGACGTTAGATTTGTGACAGGTGTTAAAAATTACCACTGTGTCTTAATGCATCCAAAAAGCTTGTAGGGTGTGGTTTTATTGAAAACTTTCCTAGATATTTACCATGCACTTTAGATTAATCAAGATCAATAGAACATTCAAACTTTATAATCCTCCTATAATTTTTTTTCAAGATAATGCAAAAAAAAGGCAGAGTGCAAGGTCTTGATGATAAATTTTGACATGCAGTCATAGGATTTGTTTTCCTTTAGGGAGTAAAGATTTCTTCTAAGTTAAGAAATTTTAAAGTATAAAGACAATCCTAAATATTTTTCTTTTCTCCGTTATTATTTAGCAAGAATAAGAGGTAGAATTGTTGGCCTCTAAGAAAATTGTATAAAAAGTCATCTTGTTTCTTGCACAAAGAAATAATCTGTCCACTTCAAAAGGAGGCTACCTGAATCTATGGAAAGAGCAAATTAAGGCAATCGCAGTTTAGAAAGTTTTAACTGAAATAGGAAATGGCAACATGTAATGGAATCTCTATACAAACATATTTGGATTAATGCATCTTATAAAAATCGTTAGAATGAAAAGGTACCTTTATAAGTTAAAATGATTTAAAGCACACAAAGCATCTGGTAGAATGCTTGTATATAGTTGACACTTAAGAAAATGTTATTTTTCTTTTCTTGAAGGAGCTACTTATGAGGCAACTAGGCAAATTAGAAATGTGACTTGCTAAAAGTACCACACTTCTTATTTGGTAAATAAAAAAAAATAAGTCTTGTGAATCTTACTAATGAAAATACCTTAAGACAGTATATAAATATGTTCTACTTATAAGGCTATTTTAAAATTTATAAGAATAAAGCTTATTTTGCTAAAATATTCTAAATTGATGCAAAAACTAATCCATTTTATTTTCTGTTTTGTTTTTACAATAAAATTGGTATTTATCATAAAGGATAGGAAATGTAAACTGATCTTGGTAGTTCTCATCTCTCTTCAGACAAAATGAGTTCTCACTTATGTGTTGGTCTTTCTTAATAGACTCTTAGTTGTTTGAATGCAGGGGCCAGAACTTATTCATTTTTGCATTTGTGTCTAGCCCAGTGCCCAGCATGTGTTGGGCACTCAATAAATGTAAAACTGAACCAAAAAGCTGAGTTAATATTAGTAATAAGGCACTGGTATCATAAGAGAAGAACTGGTACTTATTAAGCTTCTAATATCTGACAATTATTTTATGTCTGGCATCTCATTCAGGTTCATTTCAATTAAAAGTACTATTCAGAGTAGGCTTTATTACCTTCTGCTTTGCACAGAAGAAAACATACCTAGAGAGCTAAGTACTTAACAAAGGTAACACAACTTGTAACTGGTAGAGTTATATTCAGAAGTGAATCTGTCTTGGGGCGCCTGGGTGGCTCAGTTGTTAAGCATCTGCCTGCGGTTCAGGTCATGATCCCAGGGTCCTGGGATCCAGCCCCGCATCGGGGTCCCTGCTCCGCGGAAAGCCTGCTACTCCTTCTCCCACTACCCCCCTGCTTGTGTTCCCTCTCTCGCTGTGTCTCTCTTTGTCAAATAAATAAATAAAATCTTAAAAAAAAAAGAAGTGAATCTGTCTTACTCTCTTCCTAACACCAGGTTGTCTCTCAAAATAGTGAGTAATTAATTTATAAAACACTACCTGAAGGAGGAAGGGGGGTGCGGTAACCTAATGGAATTTAAAGACTTTATGCATTCATTTAACAATAGTAACAAAACATGTCTATTCCAACATTCCAGCTTATTCTGTGGATACTGATAATAACATATAAAGATAAACTGCATAAAGAGTGAAACTGATCTCTAGTCCTTGAGAACTATGTTGTTAAATTGTTAAATAATGGAATGAAGTGTCACACAAAATTTTAGTGGCCATAGCAATTTTTTTTCAGCATTAGTAACACTAGTATGATTCAAAATAAAGACTATTGAGCTCATTAACTAAAATCATTAGCTGAAATCAGGAGACTAATTGTAGAAATAATGTCCTTCTAAGAAAAATCACAAGAAAGTAAATTCCAATATGGACAATAAGTATCAGAAAAAAACTGCTTGACATTATTAGTCACAGGGGAAATGCAAATATGGTCAGAATTAATTACCACTTCAAAATCACTAGATTGGCTAAAATTAAAAAGTCTATAAACACTAAATGTTGGTGAGGAGCTAGGGCATCTGAAACTCATACACACTGCTAGAGGGAGTATAAAGTGGTACAAGGACCAAGAATATAGTTTGGCAGTTTCTTATAAAGTTGCACATAACCTACCCTATGACTCACAAATTATATTCCTAAGTATTTACCCAAGAAAAAAGGAAATAGTATGTCTGAAAAGACTTAACTGGAATTTCATAGCAGCTTTATTTACAAAAGTCAAAAACTAGAAACAACCCAAGTTTCTAACAATAGGAGAATGGATAGACCAATCTTAGTTTATTCATACTATGCTACTCAACAGTAAAAAGGAGCTAAATACTGACATGCAGCAACATGAATGAGTCTCAAAAACGTTGTGCCGAATGAAAGAAGCAAAACACATGAGAATACATTGTGTATGAGCATCCAGAACCCGCAAAACAAACCTATAGTGGAAAAGATCACAATAGTAGTTTCTCTGGGAATGGAGGCTGACTGAGAAGGGGCCCTTAGGAACTTTCTAGGGTGATGTCAATATTTTATATATTGATAGGAGTATGGTGTATGGGTATATTCATTTGTCAAAACTCATCAAACGATAACACTTAAAATCAGAGCATTTCACTGTGTATAAAATATACTTGAATAAAAGAAAGTGATAAAAAATAAAGGAGTACACTAGGGATTTTACCAAAACTTTGGATACAGGCTGTTTTGAGCTTGATTAGGTTTCATATTCTCTCCCTTTAAATTATTTGTGGAGGGAATGATCATGTTGGAGAGTGTTTTTACATAGATAAATTGCTTTCACAAAAAAATAGAAGAAAGTAAATTCCATTTCTTATTTACTAGCGAGAATAGCTTTTTTTTTCCTTGTCAGCAAATGCCATCTTGGTTCACAGTTTATCATATTTATCTACTTAATGAACTTTATTTGCAGAGTGATGAATATTTTTATTACTATTAATTAAACACATGATTAGTTATGCAGTAGATCTTTAAACCTGAGTAATGAATGCAGAGTTTATATCTTCAGCCTACCATATACTTATAATTCTAGTCCAGGCAATCTATTTGTGGTCAAGATGGTTCCTTTCCTAAAAACACCTCTTAAAGGAAACTTAAAACCTTCCCATAAACATTCACAGTTTATATTACTTTAGTCAAGGCCAATAGTTCCTTCAAATTTGATCCAGTTATTGAGAAAGACAAATACCATATGATTTCACTCACATGTGGAATCTAAAAAAAAATTTTGTTTGAATAAACAAAAAGCAGAATCTGACCAATAAATACAGAGAGCAAAGTGATGATTGCCAAAGGGAAGAGGGATGGGCAAAATGGGTGAAGGGGAGTGGGAGATATAGGCTTCCAGTAATGGAATGAGTAAGTCATGTGAATAAAAGGCACAGCATAGGGAATACAGTCAGTGATATTATAATAACATTATATGGTGACAGATGGTAGTTACACTTGTGGTAAGCATGGCATGATGTATAAAGATGTTGAATCATTATACTGTACATCTGAGACTAATGTAACATAGTATATCAACTCTACTCAAAAAGTGTTTTAAAATTAAATTAGATTAAAAAAATCTTTTCCAATAAAATAAAAAATCCAAGTTTAATCCAGTTATATGAATCATCTAACCTTAATAAACTACAATAACATTGTCCCATTAGTAATATTAAATTAAATGTTATTAATAATACTTAATACTGAATTCCAAAGAATAATCTTAGTGCTATTTCTGTTCCTGGTTTTGACCCAAAGTCCCCATGTCTTCTAAACTAGAAGTCCCATTTTCTTTACATGTGAATAAATAAATGTATTGAGCATAGATGCTGACCCATTCTAAGAATTTTTGCTGAATCAAATTGCTATGAAAAATGTTCAGTCCAGCATTTTGAAAATATAAAGTATTTTAAAATGTTGAAGACCAAGGTGCTTCTGTTATTCTGGTCAACATAGGGATCATCTTATAAAGGACCAGAAAAAATAATATGATCCTTTCTTTTGATTCTGTGCTTGTGTTTTCAGTTAAAATATGACTTAAATGTGTTAAAAATGCTACCTTCTGGGTATCAAAGATTATGAGGGTTATGTCAGAAGGAATCCTGGAGCCAGTTTGAAAGACTTCCACTAGCCAAAGAGTGATGTGATTTTGAACATCATTAAGGATAATAATTGCAGTGGATTGAATCCCATCAAGTAGTTCTAAATCCATGAGTTATAACGATGCTAAATACAAACAGACAGACAAACCCTCTCTGGTCACCTTTAGAGAATGCTGAGGAATTACATCTCTGAAATTATCAAATTCTCTCACACCAACTGGGTATTCAACTCTGAGTTAGTGTCAAACTCCACAGACTTAAAGGCTTAGTCCTACAGGACTGTCTATACTTGAGACGACAGCCATAGAGGAGTTGTCCAGGCTGCTTATGTTTCTGTCTGGCTGACTACCAATTCAAGGGTTCCCACAGCCCCCCACTCCCTCAGGTTTAATACTGCGCTAGAACAGCTCACAAACTCAGGAAAACAGGTTTCCAAGATTTTTATAATTTTATAAATTTTATAATTTCCAAGATTATTATAAAGAATACAGCTCAGGAATAGCTAAATGGAAGAGATGCATATAGGGCAGGGTATGGAACTTCCACGCCCTCTCCAGGTGTGCCACCTTCCGGGCACATCAGTGTGTTCACCAACCTGGAAGCTCTTGGAATCTCTTTGTTCAAAATTTTGTGTAATTCAGTCTCTTACCCTCCCCGCTCCTCCTAAGTTCCCACCCTCTAGCCACTTGTTTGCCTTTCTGGTGACTAGCCTCCATCCTGAAGCTATCTATGGGTACCACCGTGAGTCACCTCATTAGCATAAGCTTAGATGTGGTTAAAGGGGATTGTTATGAATAACAAAAGACACTTGTATGACTCAGGAAATTCCAAGGGTTTTAGGAGCTCTGTACCAGAAGCCAGGAACAAAGACCAAATACATATTTTTATTATACCACAGTATCATTATTTTGAAAAATGATAAATAGAAGAAAAATAAGGGGAAGGAATAAAAGTTTTCTTATAAAACTATCTTGGTTTTTTTTATAGAATTTAAGCTCAGGACAACCAAATAGTTGATGAAGGGTAGTTTATAGAAAAAGCTAGGAAAAGAGGAAAGCATGTTAGAATTTAAAATTACCATTTTTGCAATCCTGATGAGGAAAGGGTTGCAGAACAATGAAAATAACCCAGTAAATCCAAAGGCCTTGAGGCAGGAGGCTGCTTGGCAGTTTTGAGGATAAACTGAATGAGATAAATCCTGGAAGATAGGTCGGAGAGATAGCCAGAGCCGGATTATGTAGGACCTTGTGTTGGCAGGATTTCTCCACCTTTGTGCCCATGGTTCTTGGTCATGTCGCTTCCAAGAATGAAGAGGTAGACCAGACTAAGATTGGTGGGCAGCAAATAGAAGTTTATTGAGCAATAGTACAAAGCTCCCCGAGAGGGAGGAGACCTGAGAGAGTTGCCCTGGGAGTTTCTAAGTTTAGGGGTTTTTATGAACTCTTTTGCAGAACTATCTTAAGCAATCAGGGTGTGCTGAGTCATGCCAATCAGGGCTTTGGTCATATATCTGTCTACCTATTAGGTTAATGTCAACATGCTGATGGCCTTTTTTGCTGACATTAATGAAGGATTGTCAGAAGAAATGCAGGCAGGGATAAGGGGCAGTATAGTAAACAGTGTTATATTAATTTCAGTGTACAATATAATGATTCAACAATTCTGTATATTACTCAGTGCTCATCATGAGAAGTGTACTCTTTAATCCCCATCACCTATTTCACCCATTCCTCCCCGTCCCACCCCCCATCACTAACCATCAGTTTGTTCTCTATAGTTAAGATTCTGATTCTTGCTTTCTCTTTTTCCTTTTCATTCTTCTCTTTTCCTTTCCTTTCCTTTCTTTTCTGTTGCTCATTTGTTTTGATTCTTAAATTCCATACATGTGTGGCGTCATATGGTATTTGTCTTTCTCTGACTGACTTATTTTGCTTAGCATTATACTCTACCTTCATCCATGTTGTTGCAAATGGCAAGATTTCATTCTTTTTATGACTGAATAATATTTCATTATATGTTTTATATATATACATACACACACACACTCCACATCTTCTTTATCTATTCATCTATCGATGGACACTTGGGCTACTTCTATTATTTGGCTATTATAAATAATGCCACAGTAAACATCAGGGTGCATGTATCTTTTTGAATTAGTATTTCTGTATTTTGGGTGTAAACACCTTGTAGTGCAATTACTGGATCAGAGAGTAGTTCTATTTTTAACTTTTGATGAACTTCCATTCGGTTTCCAGAGTGGCTGCACCAGTTTGCATTCCCAACATTGCATGAGGGTTCTTTTTTCTCCACATCCTCACCAACACTTAATTTCTTGTGTTTTCAATTTTAGTCATTTTGACAGGTGAGAGGTGATAGCTCATTGTAGTTTTGATTTGCATTTTCCTGATGCTGAATGATGTTGAGCATCTTTTCATGTGTCTGCTGGCCATCTATATGTCTTCTTTGGAGAAATGTCTGTTCATGTCTCCTGCCCATTTTTTAGTTGGATAATTTGGTTTCTGGGTGTTGAGTTTTTAACTTCTTCATATATTTTGGATACTAACCCTTTATCAGATATGTCATTTGCAAATATCTTCTCCCCTTCAGTAGGGTGTTGTTTAGTTTTGTTGATTGTTTCCTTTGCTGTGCAGAAGATTTTTCTTTTAATGTAGTCTCAATAGTGTATTTTTGCTTTTGTTTCCCTTGCCTCAGGAAACATATCTAGAAAAATACTGCTATGGCCGATGTCAGAGAAATGACTGCATGTGCTCTTTTCTAGGATTTTTATGGTTTTGGGTCTCATATTTAACTCTTTAATCCATTATGAATTTATTTTTGTGTATAATCTAAGAAAGCGGTCCTGTTTCATTCTTTTGCAGGTAGCTGTCCAGTTTTCCCAATACCATTTGATGAAGAAACTATCTTTTTCCCATTGGATATTCTTTCCTGATTTGTTGAAGATTATTTGACCATATAATTGTGGGTTTATTTCTGGGATTTCTATTCTGTCCCATTGATCCATCTATTTTTGTGTTAGTACTGTACTAATTTGATTACTACAGATTTGTAGTATAACTTACTTGAGGTCTGGAATTGTGATAACTACAGTTTTGTTTTTCTTTTTCAAGATTGCTTTGGTTATTCAGGGTCTTTTGTGGTTCCATACAAATTTTACGATTCTTTCTTTTAGTTCTGTGAAAAATACTGTTGGTGTTTTGATAGTGATTGCATTAAATCTGTAGATTGCTTTGGGTAGTATAGACATTTTAACAATATTTGTTCTTTTAATCCACCAGCATAGAATGTCTTTCCATTTGTTTGTGTCATCTTCAATTTCTTTCATCAATGTTTTATAGTTTTCAGAGTACAGCTCTTTCACCTCTTTGGTTAAATTTATTCCTAAGTATTTTATTATTTTTGTTGCAGTTGTAAATGGGATTGATTCCTTAATTTATCTTTCTGCTGCTTCATTATTAGTGTATAGAAATGCAACAGATTTCTGTGCATCGATTTTGTATCCAGCAATTTTACTGAATTATCAGTTCTAGTAGTTTTTTGGTGGAGTCTTTAGAGTTTTCTATGTATAGTATCATGTCATCTGTAAATAATGGAAGTTTTACTTCCCCCTTACCAATTGATGCCTTTTCTTTATTTTTGTTGTTTAATTGCTGTGGCTAAGACTTCCAATACTATGTTGAATAAAAGTTATGACAGTGGACATCTTTGTCTTGTTCCTGATCTTAGGGGAAAAGCTCTCAGTTTTTCCCCATTGAGTATGATGTTTGCTGTGGGTTTTTCAAACATACCTTTATTATGTTAAGGTATGTTCCCTCTAAACCTACTTTGTTGAGGGTTTTTATCATGAATGGATGTTATACTTTATCAAATGTTTTTTCTGCATCTATTGAAATGAACATATGTTCTTCTTTCTCTTGTTGATGTGATGTATCACGTTGATTGGTTTGCAAATATTAAACTACCTTGCATCTTGGGACTAAATCCCACTTCACTGTGGTAATTTTTAAAATGTATTGTTGGATTTTATTTGCTAATATTTTGTTGAGGATTTTTGCATCTATGTTCATCAGAGATATTGGCACATAGTTCTCTCTCTCTCTCTTTTGGTGGTATCTTTATCTGGTTTGGTATTCCAGTAATGCTGGGCTCATAGAATGAACTTGGAAGTTTTTCTTGCCCTTCTATTTTTTGGAATAATTTGAGAAGAATAGGTATTAATTCTTCTTTAAATGTTTGGTAGAATTCGCCTGTGAAACCATCTGTTCTGGACTTTTGTTTGTTGGGAGTTTTTTGATACTGATTTAATTTCATTGCTGGTAATTGGTCTGTTCAAATTTTCTTTTCCACTTTGGGAAGTTTTGGTAGGTTATATGTTCCTAGGAACTTATCCATTTCTTCTAGGTTGTCCAATTGTCCACCTATAATTTTTGATAATATTCTCTTACAATTGTTTGTATTTCTGTGATGTTGGCTGTTATTTCTCCTCTCTCATTTGTGATTTTGAGTCCTTTCTCTCTCTCTCTCTTTCTTTCTTTCTTTTTGTTTTTGGTCTGGCTAGAGGTTTATCAATTTTGTTGATCTTTTCAAAGAACCAGCTCCTGGTTTCATTAATCTGTTCTATTATTTTTTTAGTTTCTATATCATTTATATCTGCTCTAATCTTTATTTCCTTCCTTTTGCTGGTTTTGTGTTTTGTTTGTTGTTCTTTTTCTAGCTCTGTGAGGTGTAAGTTTAGGTTGTTAATTGAGATTTTTCTTGCTTCTTGTGGTAGGTCTATATTGCTATAAACTTCCCTCTTAGAACCGTTTTTGCTACATCTCAAATATTTTGGAACTGTATATTTTCATTTTCATTTACTTCCATGTAGTTTTTTATTTTTTCTCTAATTTCTTGCTTGACTTATTGTTTAATAGCATGTTGTTTAATCTCCATGTATTTGTGCTCTTTCCATATTTTTTCTTACAGTAATTTCTAGTTTCATAACATTGTGGCCAGAAAAGATGTATTGTAAGACTGATCTTTTTGAATTTGTTGAGACTTGTTTTGTGATCTAATATGTGATCTATTCTGGAGAATGTTCCATGTGCATTTGAAAAGAATGTGTATTCTGCCATTTTAGGGTGGAGTTTTCTGGATATATCTGTTAAATCCATTTGATCCAGTGTGTCATTCAAAGTCACTCTTTCCTTGTTGATTTTCTTTTTGGATGATCTGTCCATTGATTTAAGTGGGGTGTTAAAGTGCCCTACTATTATTGTATTACTACTGATTAGTTTCTTTATGTTTATTATGTTGGGTGCATAAATATTTACAATTGTTATATCTTCTTGTTGAATTGTTTCCTTTATGATTATATAGTGTCTTTTTTTGTCTCTTGTTACAATCTTTGTTTTAAAGTGTATTTTGTCCTATATAAGTATTGCTGCTCTGGCTCTTTTTTAATGATGTGCATTTGCATGATAAATGTCTCTCCATCCTCTCACTTTCAATTTGCTGGTATCTTTAGAGCTGAAAGGAGTCTCCTGTAGGTAGTATATAGATGCGTTTTTTTTTTTTTATCCACTCTGTCACTCTGTGTCTTTTGATTGGAGTATTTAGTCCATTCCCATTTAAAGTAATTATTGATAGATTCATACTTATTGCCATTTTGTTACTTTTTTAGTGCTTGTTTTTGTAGTTTTTCTTTGATCTTTTCTTATCCGGCTCTCTTTCATGGTTTGCTCATTTTCTTTAGTGACATACTTGGATTCCTTTCTCCTTATTCTTTGCATATCTATTACTGGTTTTTGATTTGTGGTTATCATTAGGTTCTTATATAACATCTTATGCATATAGCAGTCTATATTAAGTTGGTGGTCACTTCCGTTTGAACTCATTCTTTACTCCTCTTCTCTTCCCAGCACATTTTAGATATATGGTGTCATACATCACATCCTTTTATTTTTTGAATCCCTTGACTGATTTTTACAGATATACTTATTTTCATACTCTTATTTATGGTCTTTCCTTTCCACCCAAAGAGTCCCCTTTAACATTTCTTGTAGGGCTGGTTTAGCGGTCATGAACTCCTTTAGGTTTTGTTCATCTAAGAAACTCTTTATCTCTCTTTCTGTTCCGAATGACAGCCTTGCTGGATAGAGTATTCTTGGCTGCAGATTTTTTTCTTTCAGCACTTTGTATCATGCCACTCCCTTCCTTGCTGCAAAGTTTAAAAGATTGTGTACTTTGTAGTTTTTGGTTGTAGTAGTCAATAAATACCAGTTAGATTAAGGTGGTTGATGGTGATCAAATTTTCTCTATCCTTACTGGATTTTTAAAAAAATATAGTCATTCCATTAATTATTGAGACAGGTGTGTTAAAACAGCCAACTACGATTTGGATTTGTCTATTTCTCTGTTTAGTGTTTAGGAAGTATTTAGTCAGTGTTAGGTTCATTTACTTTGCAGCTCTGTGTTGTGCATACATGTTTAAGGATTGCTGTGTCTTTTTAATGAATTGATCCTTTCTATCATTATCAAGTGTCTCTCCTTATCTCCAGTGGTACTCCTTTTCTTGAAGTCTAGTTTGTCTGATAGTAAGAGCCACACCGGCTTTTTTATGATTAGTGTTTGACTGGTATATATTTTTCTTTCCCTTTCCCTTTCTATATTTAAAATACATCTCTTATAGACAATACATATTAGATCTCACTGTTTATCTGGTCTGATAATCTCTGATTTTTAATTGGAATGTTAAGTCCATTTATATTTGTGTAATTATTGGTATGATTTGGTCTCAGCCTACATTGTCATTTCTTTTCCATTTATCTCTTGTGTTTTTTGGTCCTTATTCCTCCTTTTCTGCCTTCTTTTGGGTTAATAAAATATTCTCTAATAGTCCACATAGTTTCTCTATTGGCATTTCGGCTATACCTCTGATTGATTGATGTTAATGGTTGCTCTAGAGATTACAATATGCATTCTTAACTCATTCTAGTTTACTAGAGTTAATATGGTAGCAGTTCATTTAAAATATAAGACCCTTATGATTATATTTATGCACTGTCCTTATCCTTTGTGTTTTGTTGTCATTTATTTTATATCTATGTCATTATAAACTCTAAAATACAGTGTAGTAATTTTTGTATTAAGTGATCAGTCTTTAAAGAAATTAAGAGAAGAAACAAACAAGGGAATCATTTATATTTCCTCATTTATTTTCATTTCCAGGGCTCTTCATTTCTTCCTATAGGCTGAATTTCTAGTTGGTATCACTTCCCTTTAGCTAAAAGAAGTTCCTTTAGTATTTCTTGGGGTGCAATTCTGCTGGTGATGGATTCTCTTGGTTTTTATTTACCCCCTTTTTTTTTTAATCTATGTTCTTTGAAGTATATTTTTATACAGTACAAAAATCTTGGTTGAGAGTGTTTTTCTTCCAGAACTTTAAAGATGCTTGTGGTTCTTATCTTGTAATCTCCACTGTTTCTGATAAGAAGTTAGTCATTAGTCACATTGTTATTTCTCTTGTGTAGTGTGTCATTTTTCACAGGTGCTATTGAGATATTTCTCTTTTTCTGGCATTTAGCAGTTTGACGATGATATACATAGGGGTAGTTTCCCTTAGATATTTCTTGTTTGGAGTTCACTGAATGTCTTGGATCTGTAAGTTTTTGGTCTATGTTTAATGAATTGGGGATATTTTTGGTCATTATTTTTTCAAATAATCTTTCTGTCCCATTCATTCTCTCTTTTCCTTCTGGGACTCCATTTACATGTATGTTAGACTACTTAATGTTGTCCTATAGGTCACTAGAGCTTTGCTCATTTTTGCACTTTTTTCTCTTTACTTCAGATTAGTTAACTTCTATGGGTCTCTTCTTAAGTTTACTAAACTTAATTTCTGCCTTCTCTAATATATTGTTAATCTCATCCAGAAAATTTTTCATTTCAGATACTATATTATCAGTTCTAGGATTCTATTGTGTTTTTTGTATAGTTTTCACTTGTCTGCTGATATTTCTGTGCTCACTAATTATGATGATCATTTACCTTACATCTTTGAACATATATATAATAGTTAATTTAAAATCCTTGACTGCTAATTCCAATATCTGGGTCCTTCTGAGGTCTGTTTCTATAGACCACTTTTATCTTAACTCAGGTCAGATTTTATTTTCTTTGTATGTCTAGAAAAATTTGATTATGTACTGGATATTATGGGTGATGTGTGGAAGAACTTTAGATTCTGTTATCTTTCTTTGAAATCCTTTGATAATCACTGATTTTTTTTGTTCTATAGGCAATTAAATAACTGACTCATCACCTTAAACTTGTACTTAAACTTTAAGGGACAGATTTCTTTCAGTTTTGCTTATACTGTTAGTGTTAGTCCAAGGATATCATATTTACTTCTAAAGTATAGCCCTTCCTGAATTTCAATGGAAAGGTGATTACTAAGGCATTTACCATGTCCCTTAAAATGATGTGACTCAAACTATTTCTCCTGTGGTGGTCAGCAGCTGAAATTTATATTCAATTATTTTAGCCTTCTGGTTGTTGCTTTTTGGTGAACTCTTTGGAATCTGTCTCATGCAACCACATTTAGTATCAGCCAAGAATTGAAGAGAGTCTTTATCCAGATTTTGGGGGGAAGTTCTCCTCTTTTCTTTTCTTTCTTTCTTTCTTTTTTCTTTCTCTCTCTCTCTTTTTCCTTCCTTCCTCCCTCCCTTTCTTCCTTCTTTCCTTCCTTCCTTCCTTTCTTGGATTTCCCCCCTCAATTTACAGTTATTCAGGTAGTCTCACAATCTGTCCTCTGACACAATTAGCCAAAACATCTGTGGTTTTCTGCTGGAATTCTAATCCTTCCATGCAGACTGTGGAGGGTCCTTAGAAGAAAAGTTGTATAAATGTGTATGTACCAAGTGTGGTTCTTTTCTTGCAAGAGTTGAATCCCCTCCAGTGTGTCCTTCTTTTCGATTGTTCTCCTGTGCATTCAAATAGTTGTTTTATGTATCTTGTCTTAACCTACAGATAAATATAGACGTAGAAGTGTCCAAGGACCAAGTCTTGGGGTACCCCACAGTTTAGTATATTAGGAAGAAGAAGAGGAACTATCAAAGGAAACTGAGAAAGAATGACAGTAAGGTAGGGTAGGGACAATAGCCTGAGTGAACTAAGTCCAAGAGAGAATGGAAGAAGTCTCTTCATTAATATAGACAAGTTTCTAGGAGTTTTGCTCTAACAGGGAAATAGTGTAATGGAGCAGAGAAGGGAGGTGTAGCTCAAGAAAAGTTGTTTTTTTAAGATTGGAGAAATTACAGTGTGTTTACTTGGTGATACCAATTATCCTGGAAATAAATAAAAATTAAAATAATGTAGGGAAGACAGTGTATTGATGATGTCCTGATGAGAGAGAATGGTGGGTTTGGTTAGAAGGCAGAGTATTTTGGAACAGATTTAGGTGGGGTAGTGGATTTGGTTGTGACAGGTTGTGAATGTTAAAAGCAAGATCACCCACTCAGAGTGAAGAGAGAGAGTTATAATTATCTATGAAACTGGGAAAGTGAATTGACTAAGGTAATTATTAGACACACCAGAAAACAAAACAAAACACAACCAATTAATGTAAAAAGTCATGAATTTAAAGTGAAATTTGTCAGTATGACTGTTTTCTCTTAGTCACATTTAGCTGCTAGGGGATGGAACAGAGTAGGGGTAAGTTTAGATTTAATAATTGCCAGGTAAGCTTATAAGACAGAGGGAGAAAGAAGAAATGGTGCCATTTATGTATGTCGGGAGGTGATTATAATGTCAGACCTTGGTATTTAGGCTGCTTAAAGATTGGAAGTCAGGCCACATGGGGATGAGACAGTGAAAATGTGGTGGGATCACATATTAGCAGTTACAGTAGGTCAAATAATTGTTAAAGTTGTGAGTGCTTAAGAGAGTGAGCTAAAAAGATAGGAAGTGTTGGTTAGAGAATATTATGTAATGCTTAAAATTGATATTATGGAGCTTATATAGTTATTAGTAATGTTAAATGAAGAATATTCAAGTGATGTTACCTCAAGATCATGTCACTTTGTGTTTCTTTTATGAGACTCTCCCAATTTAGCTTATCCATATTTGAGTCTTTAATTCCAAATTTTTTTCATTTAAATTTTGTTGCTCCATCAATAATTCATTCAAGAATTGTGTTCTTTGCTTTTTAAGATGGCAATAATTGTAAAATTGATTTTAATGATTGTCTTTAGTCCTGTTATTTTTAATACTTACATTTTTATACTCTATAGAGAATTTTACCTATATCTTACAAGCTAAACTAGGCAGGTATTATTATTCTTATTTCCATTTTACAGAGGAGAAATCTCAAATTTAGAGAGATTAAATGATTTGTTCAGTGTTTTCACTCTAAATCCCAATGTTCTTTCCATTATATTGAATGGGCTCTAATCTGATAAATCTTTTCTAACATGTTAATGGGGCTAGTACTTAGGGAGTTTTCCCCCCTAGACAGAGGGCCCTCGGAGATCCAATAATAGTCTAAAAGAGCTGTGCTGATAATAAGGATTTTATTTTATTTATTTATTTATTTATTTATTTATTTATTTATTTATTTTTTAAAGATTTTATTTATTTGAGAGAGAGAGAGAGTGACAGAGAGTGAGAGAGAACACAAGCTGGGAGGAGAGGGAGAAGCATGCTCCTACTGAGCAGGGAGCCTGACATGGGGATCGATCCCAGGACCCTGGGATCATGACCTGAGCCAAAGGTAGGTGCTTAACTGACTAAGCCACCCAGGCGCCCTGATAATGAGGATTTTAGGCTATATAGCAGAACAGTAGAATAGGTGGGACTTTGAAAATTCTTTGAGTAATAATGGGTAGGCAACTTCCTTTTCCTCTTACACTCAAAAGGATATATAGCTCCTTTAACAAAAGTCATGTAGAAGTCAATATTGAAATTCAAGATCAATTTTGATTAATTAATTTATAAACATTTACTTTTAATTCCAAAGGGATTTGAAAAGCCAATCAAGTATGACTAAAAGTGTGTTGGGAGTCATAGAATTAATACAAAATGAGGGAGAAAGTAAGAAATTTTGGAGTATTCTTTAATGCAGAGAAATATGTCCTACTTCTTTGATGTTTTAGGTAAAGTTGGCATGTTCAATAATTTCTGCTCATGCATTTTATACTATGGAGGATCCCAACCCACGACTGGCCAAGTTAAGAGCATTCCCTTCATGTTGACTAGAATTATGGTTGTAGAACAAGTTGATCAATTATCTCATGCACATTTGTGTGGGAATAAAAGAGATCTGGCATGTATTTCTTTAAATATGTTGCCCAGATACATAAAGCTTATGAATAAGAAAAAGCTCTGTCTTTAAATCTGATTTTTATTGATCAATTGATTACTTTTCTCCACCTTCTCAGGTTTTTTTTCTAATGAAGATGAAATGTTAAAATATTGATGATAATAAGAAAATAGACAGATAATAGAAAATTCAGAAAGAACCTAAAAATAAGAATTTTTAATGTGGTATTTATAAGTAAAAACATTGACCACAAAGAATTATATTATATTTAAAATTCTCAAAGGCTATCATTTCTTAACTTCTTTTAAAATTCTTTGTAAGTATTGCCTCAAATCAATTGGCTAGGTTTTATAATAAAAGACTGAAATATATTAAAACAAATAAATAAGATTTTTATTTAATAGACACTGTGATATGAGAAGGAAAATTGACCTGGTTTGCCAGTACTTTTCTAAGCAATTTTAATCAAATCATTTAACCTTTCTGGACCTCATTGCTTCTTTATCTATAGAATGTGTTTTACTAGATAAGCTCTAATATCTCTTATAAATTCTAACTATATTACTTTTTTTTTTTTTTGGAGAATGGATTGAATTCTTAAATATTGAGATATCACTAAAGCTGTTTCTCAGGTCCTATAATTTTGTAATTAATGGTCTAAAATTGTAGCCTTAGTGATAGAAGTGGGGATAGCTATGGAAGGGAAGAGGTCAACCTGGAAAAGAACCTTTCCTTAAAAATTTTCTTTGCTTCAAGCATCCCTGAATTTGTGAAAGAACACATGATTATTTCTTATAGTATGAAAATAGCATTTAGAACTCTTTAGGAATGGAAATTATTACTAGTTGAGAATGGTAATGAAATCATAATTGGAATTATAAAGAGTTTCAATTGTGGCCTCTTAATTTTATGAGATGGGAAGTAGAAAAAGAGATAGTTTGCCAGTATGCATAATAAGAAAGATTACTTTAATATTGTGCAAAAAAATTTGGTTGAAACCTAGTGTCATATTTCTCTTGAAATGTAAAATATGATTCCCAGAGTATGAAAAGTAACTATTTTTATATCTATTTTGGCAATTAGAGGTATTTTTTTGATTTATTTTTTCTGTATTGCAAAAGTAATGCATGTACCTTGCAAGATTTTGGAAAATATTTAAACTTGGAATGATATCATAAAATTTTAAGAATTATAAGCAGATTTCTTTTACTAAAAGTAACTAGTTTTCCAATGCTAAAATAGGAGTTATAACTGAATACGTCACAAAAATGGTTGTTAATGAAGCCTTTATATAGGTCCCTTAAGGAAAGATGTTTCAATAGTAGCATAACTTTATTAGATTTTAAAAATCATCTATGTCTGACAATCTTCTTAGCATTTAAAAATAAGACTAATAAAAATGTACAATAAAAAAGCAAATAAGGCATGACCATCTCGATTTAAAATAATTTTATTTAATACCATGTAATATATATATACATATATATATTATCTGATGATGCATTCAACTGAAGAAGTGTGATATACTATATGTAATTTATGCTTCACCAAGGGTTTTATAATTGTTTTATCTAGGGCACCAAAGGAGATCCAGGATTTTCCCCTGGTCAAGCTGTTCCTGGAGAAAAGGTAATTAGTTGCCCATGGAAAAAAATCATGGTGATATATTTCAAGCATTAAAAAATCATTTTTACCTTTTTAAAATATAGATTTTACTTGATATCAGACAGAGGAGACAGAGAACTAGAGAAGGTATCAGACAGAGAAGATAGAGAACTTTAATGAAGGAGGAAATAATTGAAAAATAAATTATATCATCAGCTTAATGTCATCAATTAAAATCTTAACATTAATTTTATTGAGTGTCTACTATGGCCTACCATTGTGCTACCTGCTAGTTAGGGATGGGTGGGGTGAAAGATTAGAGCAGAATGTGGCCCTAATCTCAAAAATTTGCTGTTAAAGGGCATACACAAAATAATACATAAATTCTAATGCTATTTTGTGCCTTTTTTAGATTAGCTCCACATACTTTATCTTTTTTAAGTCCCCAGTAATTGTAAGAGAAGCAGTCATCATTATCTTGTTTTCCAGTTAAGAAAATAGAATTCATAGAATTTAAATGACTCATGGATAGTAAGTGGCTGAGTTAATGATATATTTGTTTGACTTTTTGTCTAGTATGCATTTCATTTTATTGTAATGCTGTCAAACATACACATTCACATTTAGGTAAAAAGAAACTAACATTTTTAATAAAGCTAGCAACAAAAACTTTGTTAGGAGGAAGATACTGTTTTCCAGTGAGGATGAGTAAAATTGGAGTCTTTAGGAATACATCTGGGAATCTCTATTTGGACAAGTACTTAATGAATGTGATACAATTATAGGATGTTTTTGTTTGTATGGTATACATTCACAAACTTAAAATCCCTGAATAATTTTGGTCGTTCCTGGGTTGAAATCTGATCTTTAATTGGCTTACAGAAACTCTTGTAAACTTAAAAAAAAAAAACAAAACCCCACACCATATTAATGAACTTTACAGGTATTATACCAACAAGTAAATCCTCAAAAAATTTTTAATCTAGGGCGCCTGGGTGGCTCAGTCGTTAAGC
>NC_138372.1:66020241-66054545 GCF_054177405.1 Leptonychotes weddellii | reverse complement strand
TTTTTGAGTTACTCATATACTAATTGTAGTTAATGCTATATAGGAGTAAGGTAGTAAGATACAGGATTATTTAATAATATGTTGCCATTGAGCTTTAAGTGAAATCCAGCTTTTAAAATTGAGAGATGTATTTTTAAAATGGTAAAATTTAAAAACATTTCTTAGACATTGTATTTACATTAGATTGGGTTCAAACTGAGGAGGCAGGATATCAGTTATACACATACATTATGAATAAAAAAATATGAACATCATATTAGTGAGAGTTGAGGGGCTTGGAAAACAATTGTGTTTTATTTTTAATCACTTAGCCGTTTTTACAATAAATATATGGTCAGTGATGACACAAAAGAAGTGCAGGGGCTAGTCCTTCAGCATGGAACACATATTAAAGAATGTCTCTCATAGAGCATATTTAAGTGTTTAAGCCCTTTGGGGATCTCAGTGGCACACAAAAATAACTTTTAAATAGTGGTTTTCCCTTTTCCTTTCCTTTAAGTCAAGTGAGATATTATTCTCATTTTTCAGGGAGGAACTTTGAAGGGAAATCAAGTGATCCACCCATGATTAGATGTAGTAGAAGGAGACAAGCCTCCAATAACCTGTTTCCTAGTGCAGCTTTCTTTTCCCTCTATCAGAGTAATGAATGTAAAAAAAAAAAATTATCTGTATAAAATGGTCATCCCATCACAAATGGAAGCCATCTTAGTAAAATGTCAAGAAGTATTAAAATTAGTACAAATGGAAAAGTACTTGATTGTTAATCATCAGAAACATTCTTTCCTGTTCTGATTGTTTAATTTGATGACATATTAAGGTACTTGATGCACTAAATATTAAACACAACACAGTCACTTAGGAATTTATTTAGGATTATTACCTAAGTACCCTTTTTTCTTTCACAACATTGTGTGTGTGTGGTTTTTTTGTTTTGTTTTGTTTTGTTTTGTTTTTCATGCACAATATATTTGTTGCAGCAGAAGGGGAGAGAAAGGGAAGTTAAGAAAAACCACTTGGAGCAAAATGCCTCAAGATTACCTTCCCATTTCTTTTTGATGTTTTCTCCATGTCAGTTCACACAGCGTCCTCTGTATCTCCCACTGTCATCTCTACCCGCCAGACACTCCATCTCCCTCACATGAGTATACTTTCTCCCTCTTACCCTAAGATGGTCTCACAGGCCCTCATCAAAGCTGGGGAATCAGTAGGATGGACCGCCTTAATAGGTGAAGTCCCATCTGCTGGAGCCAAACACACGTCCTCCCAAAAAATTTTCACAGCATTCACTCCCCAGTGGTGCAGCGACCAATACCAGTGCAGCCCGGAAGCAGAAGTGTCCCTTTCTCTGGTGTGCCAGTGAACCCAGCCCTTGCTCCCCACAACCCTGCCTTGAGGTTCCTAGTGGGAGTCCTGCCAGGAGGCAGCCCAAGCCCTCCACAGCTGCCACACAAAGTGCTTGGAGAATTTTTAAGCAAACTTTTTTTTTTTTTTTAAACACAGTAAACCTTGGAACTACAGGAATTTGGGGAGTGAGAGCATTCCTAGAGAAAAGAACATCAGGAAAAAAGGAGCAGGGTTATGGAGGCGGGGAAGTACAGTGGTACTCAGCATGGGAAGAGAGAAATAGCCTCAGAAAAAGTCGCAAAAGGACTCAGAAAGGAGATGGAACTTGAGGCGGATTGCGAAGATCAGAGATGAATGCAGTAAGATTTTGACGTCCAAGATGAAATCCGGCAGCAAGGGAATTCTAATTTTCATTTCCTTTTCATAACATTACACTTCTGTTTGTGTTTTGTTCTTAGGGCAATCAAGGCCTTTCTGGATTAATGGGGCCCCCTGGTATGCAAGGTAGTAAGGTAAGACTGGTAAGACATAATTTTACTTTGACATAATTGGATGTCATCTGGGTGTGGAAGCTCTTGAACTCTTAAAATCTCATTTTGAAGTTGTGCCCAAAGTCAATGTTTTAAATTGCTTTTCTCAGCGAAAGGGATTAGGATGGTGTCCTAATCCAGGAAAGTGGTGCCCACAAAAGGCAGTACCTTATGAAAAATAAAACCCTTCAGTTAGTGACGGGGACAAAATTCAAATGAAGAAAGAAGTCAGTCACTGATAGAATGTTGAAGTTTTTCTTCTTTCTTTTTTAATATTAGGGCAGTAACCTACTTCTGAAACTCTGAAGTCACTTTTTAACTTTTATATGTGAAGTGAGGTAAACTTGGTTATAGGTAATAGTTTTGGCTTTTTTAAAGTGTTCTTATTTTCTTAGGAAATAATAATCTCTGCCATGATATATACACGAATGTGTGGCCTGAAGAGTAGGAAAGAAGTGAGGATTGGGGATAACTGGTAAAAAACAGTAGTAGTATGTATATGACTAGGCTTTTTCTGAGATAAAAAGTAATATTAACACAGCTGCTAGAATTATTTCATATAAAATATGTTGTGTAGTTTCCTGCATCTCCTCTATATATTCGGCTTGTTTTGTTTTCCCAAACACTGAGTTGCTGACTTTCTACAGGGGAAAAAGAAGATACAAAATATCTTTTAAAGTATTAAGGGCCCCAAAATATTGAAGGGCAGTATTTGACTTGGTATGGATATCTAAATACAAATAATAATAAGCTATGTTGATGTCTTAGTTGTTCATATTCCTTTCCTCTTGGGAGATTTATGTTGGAAGTGGTATTTAGGCTCTGGTTACTTGGTTCTAATCCCACCTGCCATTTTCTAGGGCCCAATGCCTTTGGGTAGGGTGCTTAACTTCTCTACCCTTCAGTTGCCTCATTTGTAAAATATGAAGATAATATTACGCACTTCATAGGGAGGTTTTGGGAACAAGGAATGAGATCATCCAAGTAATACAGTGTCAGACAAATAGCAAGCCCTAATAACTGTTAGCCATTAGCTCTTTATCTGGTTTTGGAAACATGACCTTGTTTGTTTTCCTTCATAACTCCTGCTAAAGGGCTGAATTTTAAAATGATGAAAAAGATTTTGATCTTATGGAGTGTTTTTCCTCCCACGACCACACTACCATTATTTTTATGGCCTTCAGACTAATCTTCAACATAGACATTGCTTAGAATCTGATCACTTCTTTGAGGTTGTTGGTTGCTCCCATGGAGACAGGAAACTGGAGTGTGATCATTTCTAACAGAATTGGTCTTGATATATAATCATGAATCTGTTTGATTAATGCTACTTAGTACACCTCTGAAGAAACTGTACTGACAAATAGCGTCAAATAGAGACAATCTCATGAAAAGTATCTTAATTATTTTATTTGCTATTAAATATACAGTTATTTCATCCTAAAGAATGATACTGCATATGACAGAAAAACTAATCATTACTTTCCAAAGTTAAATGATGCCTGTGGTTCATGAAATTAGCAATCCAGAAAAGGGAACTCTAAGTAAAGTTTGAGTGGCTGTTGTGTAGAAGAGTATATAAAGAATTATCTATAGAGACAAATTTTAAAAGGCTAATTTTAACCATTAGAGCAGATTATCATTTTAACTTTGAAACTGTGCTTACTTAAAGCAGAAGATATTAACTTCCAAAGACCTGTGCATGTATTATATGTCTTGGCTTATAAGTATTTTAAAATCTTAAGGTTAACATATACTTTTTGGTCTGTGTAAGTCTAATAAAGTGAAATACAGCATTATTTTAAGATTTATTTCTATTTTAAACAAATCGGGTTATAGATTATCTTTCACAGACTTCTTTTCCTCTTATATGATTTTTGAAACTTTCAAAATCTGCCTTTTTTATGTTAAAATCGATCATATAGTCAGTCAGTTGAGGGTCCGACTCTTGGTTTCGACTCAGGTCATGATCTCTGGTGGTGAGATCAAGCCCCAGGTCAGGCTCCGCTCTCAGTGTGGAGTCTGCTTGAGTTTCTTTGGCTCTCACTCTGCCTCTCCCCCGACTCATGTGTGCACACGCATGCTCTCTCTCTCTCTCTCAAAGAAGTAAATAAATAAAATCTTTAAAAAAAAAAAAAACCTCATTGAGACAAACAGTATGTTTAGTATAAATCACTTACCCAATTATTAATTGGCTGAGTTAGGACTCAAATCCAAGCCTGTTTGACATATGACTGCTCTTATTAACTTCAAATACTGCTTCCCCATTAATAAATTAGTTTGTTAAGCTAGTTTTTGTTAGATGTGTATTTCAGTACTTTTCACTGTCCCAGGCATGTATGTAAGAGGAAGTAAAATTTTGTTTTCCATGAGAGCCAAGGGAACAGATATAGTTTTGGATGACAGATAATAATGACTTCATTATTCCTTTTTGCTGGGACTATCTGGAAATACTAAAATTCTTTTAATATAAACCACACTCAAGTAATCTTGAAATGGGTGCAAGAAAGACATGTGGAGCACAGTGAGAGCTCATGAAAACTGTTGAGATAAAGAGAAGGTTGATGTTGTAAACATTCTGAAAACTAGAAGTAATATTGAGAGAATGAAGTGAATAAATCAGTAGCCATGGTTTTTTTTCCCCCTCTTCAGTAGAGTTTATTTTGCTTCTTTCTTTTCTTCTTTTTTATTTCTTGCCTCTCAACTTTTTTTTTTAAACCAGTATTAACATCTTAACAAGCACTGTGTTTCCCCAGATTAACTGGTTACACTGCCTCAATTTAGCCACTTTCATGTCCTCTTATTTTCCTAGGAACTAAAGTATGTTTTTACTTCTCACTAAGTGTCTAAATTTGTGCCAAAGGCAGATAAGTTGGATCCAGAGTGCATGCTGTGTTGGATGGAGGACAAGAGTCATAATTCTGAGCTTGGACTCCACACGGAGTTTTAAATTGTTTTTCAATATAGCCAATCAGTTTCTATATTAATATTGGAAGTCTGCTATTTAAAATTGTAAGAATATTAACAATGATTTCAATTGGAGCAGTTTTTCTAGAATCAAGAGGAGAAGCCAGATGGGAGCAGTTAAGCACATCTTAGCATACAGGCATATAACTCACAGCAATTGTGAAATATGATGCACACGTTGTCATACAGATTTTTATGCATAATGTATGGCAGTATTTTTCTGAATATGAAAAATACTAACTACTATGGTTTTAGCAATAATTACAAATCAGTGTGAATTCTTATTCTGTTTTAATGGAATTATTTTCAATTATTTAAAAACATTTCCATTACATATGAGGTCCACAGTAAATATCTTTATAAAGTTGGAAAGGAAAAAAACAGTGAAAGTATCAAGGGGAATGCACTGGGACTTATTAGTCACTCAAAAACTATACAGCTTTTCATAATCTATTTAAAGCAAGGACAGTACTAAGGAGCTAAAATACTGAATGTCCATGAGAACAACAATAAAAGATCAGGATTGGCATAAAATCGGTGCCTGGAGAGAGAAATGAGGAGAGTTCTACTGTTTCTATAGAGTTATCTCTATAGATTATTTTCTCACTTGCCCACTCTCCTGGTAAAAACCTGCAAAGCTACACTTCACTTTGGGTTGGTTTCCAATCCAGGTGTAGTACTGAAAGCCTAGTACAAATGCTGCTGCATAGGAGCTATGTTGGCACCACCATGGCCAGCTCCTCCCCAATCCCCCGTCCCCACTAATTGAAGGGGACACAGAGGGCCAGGCAGTTTGGTACTGAGCTCCCCCACAGGCAAGCCAGTGGTTGCCAGAGTGGTGTAATTTGCGGGATTTTGAAAACTTCCCTGTGTCCAAAGATATTTTCCTCTGTCTGGCTTTTGTGATTGACATTTTAACAGTAAAGATAAATTCATTTGGCTAAAAGTATTTCAGTTTTCAGAAATTAAAAATAAAATTCTGTGTCCTCAGGAAAAGCTGCTATCTGTCATGTAGCACCATTTTGAGAATTAGTTTATCATACTCTTTTTCTCCATGAGAACTAGTTGAGAAGGACTGTTACTAGGGTTGATGGGACCAGAGTAAAAACTGAGTGCTGATTAAAGGAGATTAGTGGGTCAGTGTTGCAAGGAGTTTGCAGCAAATGTTGGCACAAGTCTGTTGTATGCATGAGGGAAGTATGTTCCAAGAAGGGGAGGCAGGTAGAATAGAGAGGTTTGTGTGGTAGTCATCCTGTAATTTGTGTCCCTTCAAGTTCTCCATTTATCTGGGATCCTCCTTCTATTTATTTGTTTTTTTAAAAATTTAAACTTCTTATTCTTAGGACTTGAGGAAATGTATTGCCTTCCCCCAAGAAGTGCTTACATTCTCATAGGTATTGATTTTCATCTCATTCTGACTTCTTGCTTAGGGTTTTCTTTTTTTATGGTCATCTTATCATAGTTTCTCAGTTTTGCCATAGTTTCTTCTGGCTATTTTAGCCAAAACATGGTTATAGGCCTTTGTCTGTATTCCTCAAGGCATTGTTGCTATGAGTCCTGTAGTGTTTGACAAGTTTCACTGGAAAGTTGGAATTACCTAATCTGTAAACTAATGCTGTTATATTACAGAGAAATGAAATTTAATATTGATTTCAGACTACAGGGAAGTAGCAATGGCTAAAGGGAAATATATGAGTGACTTAGGCGTCCTTGTGTGCAAGGACTATATTTTATTCACTGTGGTATCTCAGCCTAGTGTCTGGCATGTATTCTTAGTGAGTGACTGAAGATTGCTGCTCTTAAGTTTAATTGACTGTGCCCTTTCACCCAATCCTAGTGGTCATCTTCTTCCTTAGTATCTGCTTTTCAAATGAGTGTCTTATTTTCCCTGGGTCCTCTTTTCAGGACTTCAGCCCATTTTTGGTATTCTGAGTAGAACTAGTTAACCTGTTTACTAATCTCTCAGTGATGTTGCCTTTCACATGATTATATACAAGGTTAGCCCACCTTTGCCTCAGCTTCTTGACACTAGACAGAAGCAAAAGATCCAGGGAAATTGCCTCAAACAAAAGAGCAGTTTCCTTCTGGAGATAAAATCTGTCACTAAGTCTGGAATGCTACAGTTGTTTTAGTCATATCTTTTTGCCTTGCAATTCATTCAGGAAACCAGTGTTATGTAAATAAGGTATAGTTCCTGTCTTCAAGTAGTTTACTGTCTAAAAAAGAAAGCACACTAAAGTAAATTACAAAGGTGAATTATGCCATGGCAAGGGCAAAAGTGAAGATATAAAAAGGTTATTATAGGACATAGTTGAGGGTTATCCAAACATCCAGGGGCAGGAGGTGGGAGAGTGTTTAGGGCACAGGGAAGGAGGCAACATCTGAACTGCATCTTGAGGATGAGCAGCAGTTATCCTGATGATACTGTAGTTAATAGACATGTGTATGTTGTCTAACACACAGGTGTCAGTGTAAAGAAAGGCTCAAGGGCAAGAAGGAGATAAGGCTTGAGGGGTATTCAGGGGCCAACTTATAGAGGAACTTGTATCATGTATCACTCATATATATTAATTTGTCAGGTAATAGAGAGCTACTGGAGGGTTTTAAGAAAGGGAGTGCCAGAGGCAAATCATCTACTCTCCAGTTTCTTTGGCATTTTTGTGGGTTTTACAGAGGAATCCTTCTACTTTCTGAAACCTAAAGTCTATAGAAGGAGGCCCAAGGTAGAATGGTAGGGTGACAAATACAGAAGCTGTCTTATACCATAGGGGATGCTTTCTCATATGTAGGAAAAATCCTTATCTGAGTAAATATAAGTCCTTTCCATCTAGTGAAAAAATATATATATATATATGTTAGGCATTCCTCACTTTGCATGATTCCCATGTACACAGATTTCAGTTACCATGTTTAATTAAATATCACCAGTCTCCCAGCAACGTGTTCCAAATTGCACTTACTGCAATTGTTAACTGTGATTAATTGCATAAAGTACAAATTTTGCTACTCTCTCTTCAGTTTACAAAACAAAATAAACTACAAAAACTACATAAATAACAGGTACGATCAGTCACATCATTTCATTCGGTCTCTTGGTGATTGTTCAAGGCACATCTGTTAGTCAGTTCATGCACAGACAGCAAAGTGTATAGTGTGTCGCTTCCTTGTCTCTCAGTGATAAACCTATGTGATATTTTACACAAATGGATAATCAAGAGATGTAATTTACCAACAAAGATGAGAGTATAGCAAAATAAAGGAATAGTGATAACAGAGGACTTAAAATTAGAATTGAACATAAATGGAATTATAGACGAAATAGCTGATCCTGGGACATGGCTGCCATTTGAGAGACTCTAGATGATGCAGCCAGAGGAACATAGTGAAGGTTAACTTTTTGGCATAAATGAGGAAAGAAAGGGTTGTGATGAATATGACAGAGATGTCCCAGAGGAGGTAACACCAGCAAAAAAGCTTCGCAGTAGAAGAACTTCTGGAACTATGTCATGACATTGAAAGTACAAAGGATAAAATGTTCAAAGTTGATCCAGACTTGGAAAGGAGTTTGACAGTTTGCCAAAGCATAGAAAATATGCTTGCTCAGTATGGTAATTTATACAAGAAGGCCAGCACTATTCAAACTACTCTTCATAAGTTTTTTCAAAGAAATGACACTTTTTCAATGTTTTTAATATTTTAAATTACATTGTACTCTAAATATTAATTTAACATTTTTTCATTTCCCTACACAATTGTAACTGGCAGAATTTTTAACATTTTGACAAAAATTTTTAAAAGTCACAGAACATTTGTAATTTTTCCCATTATTAATATTGCTTTGCATGGTTTTAGCTTGGATGATCAGTTTTATGGTCCTGTAGTACCATGCCAAGTGAGGATAGCCTGTACATAAATGGTACCACTATTTTCCTTATGGATAAACATTTTATTTACGTATCCAAAATTTTAATTACTTGGGTCAAGTTCAGGTATATAACTTGAAATTTGTTTTTTCCCATCTCTTAATATTTCTGGTTTTGATTCTACTTTATCCACTGAATTTATTATTTAATCTGTTTTAAAACAGGGTTTGTAAATTTTCTTATTGGCATTCCTTAAGGAATGTGTTCACATCAGTTTTTTTTCAATGTATTCATCCGAGAAAAATTGTATGTTGTTATTTACTGGACTTTTTTGTTATTCTTCCCATATGAGTATAGAAAACAGTGACTCAAGTAATATTTTCAAAAGACTATACTATAAACTAATTTTTAAAAATAAAATGTTAAGTCCCTAGACTGTAGCTATGCCAAAATTTAAATGTAGGCATTTCCCCCAGGAACTTATTCCCTTTGCTTTTAAAAACTTTACAGACTAGTATTTAAGTAGAAAATAAATAAGGAGTATAGTCACAGTTATAGGAAACAAGTGGAGGCCTTTCTACAATAGTGGTGCTAACTCCAGTGTATTATAGATATAATAATGTCACATTAAAAAGTAGCAAAGACATTCTTTGTCCTACTTATTTACCTTTCATTTTAACATTAAGAGAATTGAGATGTCATATTAGATACTTAGAATTAGAGTCTATTTTTGGGGTGCCTGGGTGGCTTAGTCAGTTGAGTATCCAACTCTTGATTTGGGCTTGGTCATGATCTCAGGGTTGTGAGATGGAGCTCATCAGCATCAGGCTCTGTGCTCAGCAGGGAGTCTGCTTGAGATTCTCTCCCCACCCCCACACCCTCTCTGTCTTTCTCTCTCTCAAATATATAAATAAGTAAATCTTAAGAAAAAAGAATTAGAATCTATTTTCTATTCAAGTAACTCAAATCCATTCAAGTCTTTCCATCAGTTCATTCTTTCATCCAGGACTCATCATTAATTAATTAATGGGCACTTTCTGTGAGCCAGGCACTGTTCTAGGCACTGAGGATACCACACTGAATAAAATAAAGAACTTCAGTTTAGACTCTGTAAGGAGCTTATATACCATCTCTTACTCCACCACTAAAATCTGATTTATAATTATCTTTCACTATACTATAAAAGCCTCCAACCTGATCCATTCTCTTCTATTCTACACATCTCAGAGTCTCTATCTTTATTTTATATCATATGCCTGAATCTGTTTTTTCTGTGATATATAAATCAATCTTACTTAAATTCTTCTTACGCCTCTAAGCCCAAATTGACTCATAAAATGCCTTTGTTTTTTATTCAGTGAAAGCTAAATTAAAAAAAAAAAAGTAGTGACTTTCTTATAGACCCAAGTAACCACAGAATGCTAACAATAAAAGGAAATTCAGCTCTCCCCCTCACACTGCTAAGTACCTGAATTTTTCTTTCTTTCCTTCTTAAAAAAATAGTTTAACCTAATTAAAAAAAGGATTTGACTGACCTGACTTGTTCCTATTTAGGCAAAACTCTTTATTCCAAGTGACTTCATTGGCTACTGGCCAGACTTCATATTGGTCTCCATTAGATCAAGTGTCGTGTCCTGTGGCTGAGGTGGAGTAGGAGTGAGTTCATGAAGAAAAGATCATGACTGTTGCTGCCTCCTTATTAGAGTCTCTGGATATGGAACAATCCCTTCAAAGGAAATTTTACATACAGAAGATACCATGTTTAATATGTCTAGTTCACCATTATAAAGTATTTCAGATAAATTAAAGAAGTTGTACCACCTCTGCATTCTGTTTATCATGGGCTAGGGGAGGGAAGAAACTCTGGTTGGAAAAACATCTGGTAGCCAAAGAAAGGGAAGCATGTAGTTAGACTCAAGTATTCACAGAAATAAACATAAATAAGTAAATAAATAAACATGTACTTAAAAAAAAAAAAGGAAAAGGAAATAGGCTTATGACAGGGGTTTCTCTACCTATGTGCCTCTTACCCTGGCTCCTTGTTCTTCATCTTCCTGACACTTCTTGGGAGCTTCTTAGCACCCACCCTCCTAGAGCTGCTGTCCCATCCTAGGGAGCCACCACCACTGCCTTAATGCTGAAGACATTTCTTATGTTCTATTATAAAAAGTGAAGAAACTTAGCTCTGATAATATTTTTACTTGTGGAATCTCACCTAACACTTGGACAACTGAGAACAGTATGTCTCATGTTTTGTAATTAGGCTGATATTTAGGTATCTTAAAAAAAGTATAAACTCAGGGCAAAATTGAGCTAAAACTTTGGGTCTATTAGATGTTGTTGGTAAATGAGTAATTTTAATAACACCAAGTTTATGAAATATATAATTCCTTTGGTTGATTTGTCTTGGTGATCTATAATTAACATTTGTGTATATTGATGAGAATGAGTGTATTTGACAACTACGTGCATCTAGAATAAGTAGAAGGGCAGGATACTCAATTCTTGATAAATCTGTCAAACTGACATGATTCCACCTTGCTACCTGTATCACTTTGGTCAAATCATTTAATTCTCAGAACTGTTTTGTTATCTGTAAAAATAGGGGAAATATCTACTTTGTAGGATTGCCATCGAATCAACAGAGGTATTTGGAAGTGGCTGGTACAACATCTGGCACATAGAAGCTCAGTGAAGTTCCTTTCTTCCTTTTCCCCCCTCTTTTTTCCCCTCCTTCTTTCTCATGACCACTTCTCTGTTCTCTTGTTAATAGTCTAAACACAAAAGGACCAAGCTCCCACAGGACAGTCCTTTTCCTCTGCCCTCTTGTTTTTTCCTTTTGTTACCTCATTGTGGCTAATACGCTTACATATAATATAGAGATAACACAAAAATCTGTCTTTAAACTTGTTTTCTTAGTTTTTCCAGTCTTTTCTCTGGTTCCCAAGAGACCTGTTTACTTCAGCATTTTATTGTTGCTTTAAGTTTAACATATCAGAAGCTGCTTAAATCACTTCCTTATTTTTCAAATAGGCGCCCTCTTCTAATTTCCTCATTGTCTAGCCAAAGCATTACTTCCTTCTCTAATTCATTAATACAAATTGATAAAGCCCTCAGTGATTAATCCTGAATGATTCTTTGACTCCATTTTTCTATATCCTGAAATTCTAAAAACTTAACCTTCAGTTTGCAGTACATTAATTTCAAGTTTTTAATATTTGTAAGCTCAAAATTATTTCAGTTTTTGAGTTAGAATTTGCTTAAAATCATACGAGGTTCTCTCTCTCTCTTTTTGATTTATTTATTTTTTTGAGAGAGAGGACACACACACACATACACACACGCATGCTTGAGGGAGAGGGGAGGAGGGAGAAAAGCAGACTCCCTACTGAATGCAGAGGCCTATGCATGGCTCCATCTCAAGACCCGAGATCATGACCTGAGCCAAAACCAAGAATCAGATGCTTAACCAACTGAGCTACACAGGTGCCCAGAAGTCCTATGAGATTCCTAAGAAAAGGAAATTTTTCTTGTTGTTTTGTATATGTCAAAACCTAGTAAATGGTTGATTTACTGATTATTGATTAGAGCTATAAAAATAAATTCCAAAGTGTTCCTTTATTTCTTTCTTCCTGTTCTTTTCTTTAGCTTCCTTCATCTTGCTCAGAGATCTTTCTAGAAGAAAAAGAATATTATCTATTTTATATCTTAGGGTATTAGTAATGGAGATTAAAGATTTGATTTGGGTTCTATTATATGGAAAAAAATTTTTGATACTAATTTTTTAGCTCTATAAAACCCCTTTTTTTCATAGGACCCATGAGCAGCCTCTTTGGTTTTTCTTAGGTCATTCATGGAGTGTGGTGACAATGATTTGGATTAGAGAAATGGCCAGATTATGGTCCAGTTTTTCAGTAATTACAAATAGATTATGTCTGAGGGCATTTTGCTTCAGCATTAATAAACTAAAATCAACTTGACAGAGTCTGGTTTGGGCTTTGTGCTGAGCATGGATACTGCTTAGGATTCTCTCTCCCTCTCCCTCCTGCCCTCCTTGCTTCTCTTAAAATAAATAAATAAATAAATAAATAATAAATAAATAAATAATAAACTAAAATCAACTTTTAAAAAGCTTCAGTAAGATTTAACAGATCCATTGCTGGGTACCAGCTTTATATAAAAGATGCTGTTTTTATTCTCTATTCAATAGTATGCTACCATTTTTGTTGATAGTAACAAATAATTCAAATACTCATATTAAAAAGATAAATAAGAAATAAATTATAAATATGCTTTGATGAGGAAACCAAAAGTTGGGATAAAAACAACTTAGAACCTTTGTTTAGTTTTTGGCTTGTATGAGCTTATGGTTCATAGCATGTCTTCACCTTTAACCTTGCAGGGACTCAAAGGCTATCCAGGGCTCCCAGGACTCCAAGGTGAACCAGTAAGTACTTCATTTATAAAACCTGTATCTTCTCCAATAAAAAAGACACACATTAGTGAACTCCATTGAGAGATTATTTTTCCCCACTTATTAAATTTCCTTCTCAATGACTTTCACTCTCTTTAGTGCAAGACAGACTTTTTCAATTGATCATGTTATAGGTTTATTTTTGTTTTTTTCCTGAATCCCTGACTGACTTTAACTATCTGCCTGAGATGTTCCAGAACAGCAGTTCTTAAACTTTTGAGGTTCACAAGCCCCTCTGAGAATGTTATAAATGCTATGAACTCTTTCCCCAGAAAACACACGTATTCATGCACATGAATGCACACACGCACACACACACTTATTTATTTTTATTTTTTGTTTCCATTTTTTCTTTCACACATTTGTTTTTTTTTAAGATTTTATTTATTTGAGAGCGCGCTTGTGCACGTGCACACACACACACACACACACACGAGTGGAAGGGAGGGGTGGAGGGAGAGGGAGAAGCAGATTCCCCACTGAGCAGGGAGCCTGATGCGGGACTTGATCCCAGGACCCTGGGATCATGAATGGAGCCGAAGGCAGATGCTTAACCGACTGAGCCACCCAGGCGCCCCACACATTTGATTTTTTATACAGTTTCAGGGGTTTGCCTATTTACAAAAGCCTATTAATAGCTGTTAATTTCCTGACCTTTGCATAAGGGAATGCAAATAAATTTTAATAAAAATCCAAATTAGAATAGCACATATGTTATTGTCCATTATACACATATGCACATATTTAAAGTCAGAATAGTTTGGGAACTATTTAGTTTTTAATCATGTTATTCTTTCTCTCTCCCACCAGAAAATAATGTATCATATGTCATAGGGAAAAAAAATAAAGCCATATCTCTTGTTTTCAATACAGTATATATTAGGTCAGTATAAATAAAGCAGTGAAAAGGATAAGAGATAAGAAACTAACTAGGGTGATGGACACCATTATTGGAGATTCAGCAAAGAGCCTCAGGAAGCCCTAAAGAGAGCTCCAGAAAGAAATGTGATAGAATGTCCCTGAGGGAAAGATATAAATGAAATAAAGCTCATTTTCTCTTTCATTCATGTTAAGTGGGACAGTATACACTGTTCAGTCCTGAGGCACAGTTTTTCAAGATTACTAATTACTAGAAATAGCAAGTAAAGCGATATATGTATCCGTAACAAGTGCAATCTCAGTTTCTTGAAGATCAAACAAGTGCTAAAAAGCATTTATGGGAAAAAAGTCAGAAGGACAGGAAGGATTAGTCCCTGGGGAGAAAAAAAAAATCTCTAGGGGCACCTGGGTGGCTCAGTCGTTAAGTGTCTACCTTCTGCTCGGGTCATGATCTCGGGGTCCTGGGATCGATCCCCGCATTGGGCTCCCTGTTCCGTGGGAAGCCTGCTTCTCCCTCTCCCGCTGCCCCTGCTTGTGTTCCCTCTCTCGCTGTGTCCCTCTCTCTCTGTCAGATAAATAAATAAAACCTTAAAAAAAAAAACTCTAGAAAACTGCTTTGACACAAATGTCTGGGTTCTAATAAAGAAAACCTAATATTTCACAAGTAAATGAAAAATTGACCATGTTAATACTTACAAGTGTTCTCACAACTGCTCTATAACCTAGTTCTTAGTATACTTGTTATTGTTCTGAGAGTGGTGTGCATTTTAGAAGAGTCTAAAATCAGTTTTAAAGGTTGGAAAATGTATTTTGGAGCAGTTATGGCTTTCCATTCTGTTTATTTCCAGAAAAAAGGCAAAATTGGTGGTAACTGTGAAATACATCTAAAATCATTTTGCATTTTAACTGTGAACACACTGGATATTAAGAGGAGCGTAACTAATTTGCTAGGAGACATTTACTTCTGAAAAATTTTGTAAATATCTGTAAATTGGTCAATAAGCATTTGGAAAATAATTTTATCATCTGTGCAAGTGCCAGTTATAAGAGCTGTCATTTACTGAATTCTTATTAATTGCTAAACTATTCCTACTATCAACTATAACTTCTAGTAGTATAATTATTTATTGAGTATTTCCATATGTTAACTAATTTAATGCATGGCAATGCTAAGGATTGTTGCAGTTTCTCCCACTTTTAAATATATTTCTACACATTGTTCTGTTTTCTCCACACAATAATCCTGTGACCTAGATATTATTATTCTTTTTTTTTTTAAGATTTTATTTATTTATTTGACAGAGAGATAGAGAGATAGCACAAGTAGGCAGAGTGGCAGGCAGAGGGAGAGGGAGAAGCAGGCTTCCCGCTGAGCAGGGAGCCCGATGCGGGGCTTGATCCCAGGACCCTGGGATCATGACCTGAGCCGAAGGCAGCCGCTTAGCCGACTGAGCCACCCAGGCGCCCCTAGATATTATTATTCTACTTTACTAATTCTACTTGGTAGCAGTGCTGGGATTCCCAGTGAAGTCTTGATTTTCTCAGAATGTGTGCTTTTAATTCTTGGTGTTAGAAGTAGGATTGGGGCAAGTTTCCTATTCCTGATTTCTCCAGGGTCTAGAGATAGATCTTTGTGTCTAAATTGCTCCATTCGACCTATAGATTTAAGTGGGCCAACTTTTTTGTTTTTAACCATTTTTAAGTGCATAGTGAATTTTAAGTTGTAGTGTTTGCTTTGAGTTTCATTTGAGCTTCTGTGGTTGTCATAGTGATTTTAGGGTGTGGTTTGCTTATACATGTTTATGCCATATAAGACTGCTGAAGGCTTACTTGTTTACTTTGTCTACTGCCATTCCAGGATAGCAGAATTTAGCCATCCCCAAGAATTCTTTTGTGTATTTCTCTTTGCAGCTGGAATGTGTTAGATCTCTACATGTTGCCTTAACACCTTTTATGAAAATCCATTCAAAATCAGATTTCCTCTATGTCTTAAAACAGATTGCTTTTTAATAGAGCTTAATTAATCTAATTTGGCTAGGAGAGGAATGAAAGGGATGGTGGTTGGTCTTAGCCAGACAGTGACCTACAGAATAAAAACAGCCCTTTTAATTTGCTTCACTCCTTTCTAATGGCATACCCAAATATAAGGTTTTGTGAATGTCTGGATATAGGCCTGTGTATTTTAGAATTGGATGAAGCATAAAGGAAGCAATTGTAAATAGACTGGAGTGAATCTCATAATTAGAGGGCTTTCCCTAGAGTACTATTGGAAGTTATGTACACTTTAGAACTACGCTAGGGAAGCAGCCTTAGATGGTGGTCTCTGGAATTAGACATGCTTATTCAAATCCTCGCTTCCCATGTACTAGCTGAGTGACTTTCCACTGGTGACAGACACTATATGTTTCATTTTGTAATCTATAAAATAGGGATAATGGCACCTACCTTATAGGGTTTAGGCAGATTAAATAAGATAATACATATAAAATACTTAAAATAGTGCCTGGCATATGATAGGTGCTAAATGAATGTTATGGGAATATGATATTATATATTGAACATGTTTTTAATAAGGTGATATTTAGTACAGAAATATGGTTTCTGAAATTCATAGGATAAATCTCTCCATATGTAGATAAGAATTTTATTCTGTACTTCTCAGAAAGCCACTGTTTTATTTACATTCTGTTAAATTGTCCATTGTCATATATATATATGTATATATACATAGCACTGCCAAACTGTGTCTCAAGTTTTTATAACTCTATTAAAAAATAACACTTGTTATACAGTCTTAACTCTATAAATTGGTCAATAAGCATTTGGAAATATATATATATTATATATACATATAATGGATGAATGTCTATACGTATATAGTACATATATATATGTATGTATGTGTGTGTGCATGACATGATAACTTTTGTCAGATTGTCTGAGTTCATATTCGGGCTCTGCTACTTACTCACTGTGGCATCTTGGGCAAGTTTCATAACTTCTCTGTATCTTACTTTCTTCAAATGTAGAATAGAGAAAATAGTATCTATCTCATAGATGTAAAGCTGATGTAATGTGCTTGACATAGTGAGTGGCACATAAAAAGGGCTCAGTAAATGGTAATTGTTGGAGGAAGGGGAGAGGAGGAGGGAGAGAAATGAGAAGAGAACAAAATTGAGAGAGATTCTGAGAAAAGTGGACATAAAGATATATTAGGAGCCTTCATGTCTAATAAAATGTTCATCTGTGATTCTCCAATTGCCTTTTCCTTTGTCTGTTCTTACTATAGATTTTCCAAATTTTTAGGAATTTTATAGTGTTTTTGTGCTTAAACTGAAAGTAACACTCTTCTGTGTGCTTCAGAGCAGAAGGGCAAAGGGCTAGTGTCTTTTATCTCTTACAAACAATAAGAAGGAAATGAATTTTACGTAATAAATAAATAATCTATGAAATTTAACATTGCTGTCACCATCTGAGGTTAAGTAAAGGCAGTTCAACATATAGTCTTCTGGCATTTCCTTGGTTCAAGAATTATTTAATACACCTAAACTCTGGATAAACTAATGAATGAATTTATCAATGAAAGAAAAGTAAAAACAAAGTGGAGGTATTTCTTCTCACTTGACCCCCGCCCCCCGAGTTCTGTAGCAAGTTTCCTTTCTTATGCCTTTGAGTCTCCTTTCTTCAGCAAACCTTGTTTTAAAATTAAAAATACAAAGTTGTCAATTTAAAATGAGTTTACCGTCCAAAGTTAGTTTGAATTTTTAGATGGATCTATGTCATGATAAAGGTACTTACCACTTAATATCCATTTCTTAGTCAGACTTGCTGTAAGAATGAGTTTACTTTAGGAAGGCAGAAGAGGTTTGTTCTGAGGTTCACTGCCCCTTTTAGTCTTCTGGGCCTCATGCTTAGACATTTAAGGAGAGTTGTGAGATGATTGAGATAAGAAGGAATTCAATGTAAAAAGATACTGGTTATTAGGAAATGTATCAACTCCTTTTCTAGAATAAGTGTCTTCTTTATGTAGTGCTGGATTTTCCATCCTAGATTTATCATTATGAATAGTCTGTGTCTCATTTAAGGCCCCTAATCTGACAGTTTTATTTTTTTATTTAATAATTTTGGCTCATTTTTATTTCAAATAGGTGATTTCAGTCAGATAAACAATGTGCAGGACCCTTAGTACTTTTATGGGGGAAAATTTCTTTATAAACTTGGGTATTATAATTGTGCCAAATTTGTTTCCTTGGGCTTCTTTTGATTTTGTTGTATTGTTTTATTTATTTTATTTTTTATTTCAGGGAATTCTAGGATTCACTGGTAATATTGGTTCACGTGGTTACCCTGGCAGGCAGGTGAGGTAACTATATTTACATTTCTCCTTTTATGTTCCTTTTCATTAATGCATTGTATGTTCTGATTTTCAGAGTTAGTGTTCAAATAATAATTGGTTTATTTCTATTAAATAATGAATTACTCATGGCAAAATAATTTCAAAATTAAAACTGTAAAAATCTTTAAAAATGTTACTGTAGAAAGTTTTGTTTAAAATAGGAGTAGGGTTTTTAAACATGTGTGAGGTGATACAGTGGAAACTTCAAAATTAAAATGCCCAAGGGTCAGGGCGCCTGGGTGGCTCAGTCGGTTAAGCGGCTGCCTTCGGCTCAGGTCATGATCCCAGGATCCTGGGATCGAGTCCCACATCGGACTCCTTGCTCGGCAGGGAGCCTGCTTCTCCCTCTGCCTGCCTCTCCCCCTGCTTGTGTTCTGTCTCTCTGACAAATAAATAAATAAAATCTTTAAAAAAATAAAATAAAATAAAATAAAATGCCCAAGGGTCTAATTAGATTTTAAAACAATCCTGCCACTGATTTTACAATACTGCCACTCACTATAATGAAGTAATGGTAAAAGTTAAGACTGTATAACAAGCGTTATTTATTTTTTTTAAAGATTTATTTATTTATTTGAGAGAGCGAGAATGAGAGAGCGAGCACATGAGAGGGGGGAGGGTTAGAGGGAGAAGCAGGCTCCTCGCCGAGCAGGGAGCCCGATGCGGGACTCGATCCAGGGACTCCAGGATCATGACCTGAGCCGAAGGCAGTCGCTTAACCAACTGAGCCACCCAGGCGCCCCACAAGCGTTATTTTTTAATAGAGTTATAAAAACTTGAGACACAGTTTGGCAGTGCCATGCATACCACTACCGAATAATTTTATCTGAAATGAATTCAAGTCTTTTTATACAGTTTTGAAAATGCATTCTAAACATTTTATATTTATTTTCCTCTCACTTACAACTTTATTTCATACAGACTAATAATAGAACAAATTTTCTTCCCAAGGTTTTCATGAATTGAAGACTTACTCTTGAAATTAATTATTCATTTAGCATACTAGAAAGCTATAGTTATAATATCTTTTTTATTCCCAAGAATGAGGGAAATGAAAATGCCAAAAAGTAATCTATAGTTAACAAAATTCCAATTTTAGGCCTTTAAAAATACATGGAGAGTATTGTATATTAGAGTCTTACCACCAAGTGATGATTTGTGGTCCGAAACATATATAAATACTCAAGCATATGGACATTGATCTGAAGTTAAAAATGTATTGGTTTTAAATTATGGGAATGTATTTTAGATAAGTTAATTAGAAGTGTTTTAAAAGAACACAGTTTTCCAATGAGAAATAATTTAATTAAAATTTATTTTTTCTGTATCTTATAATGTGTGTTAATTTACCTTGTTTAGGTATCTAAAATATATTTTTGTATAGATTATATATAGTAACTCTTTTGGTTCTGAAATTCTAAAACTCCTTGAACATATATAGTCTTCATTAAGTATATCTAGTTCTGAATTTTATACTTGTGAAAATGATACCTCTTTATATGACCATTTTATTTTATTTATCAACAATGCTTTCAAAATACTGTAGTACGATAATGATGTCTTTTGTTCACACTAGGGTTTAGCTGGACCAGAAGGTAATCCAGGTCCTAAAGGTGTACGAGTAAGTAAACATTTTCATCATTTTGTAAGCATGCTTGCATAAAAATCGAATGAAGTATATAAAATAGGTATCAGTTTCATACTTCCGTAGGAACTTTGAATGTAATGCCAGTTTAGCCTGAAAAGAAGTACATTTGTTTAATAGATGCTTTCACTGTTAATGGCCACAGAAAGCAGCCTTATAGTAGTAGGTTTTACCTCATTCTTTTCTATTATTTTCTGGCTCCTAGCATAATGTCTGGTATGTTAGAATGGACTCTATCAACATTTGTAGTATAATTTATATATGAACATATACAGACCTAAGAAATCATGATAAAAAATACGAAGAGGCAAAAAAATTTCATATTCATTTCAAGGCTGAGATAATATGATATAAAAACTATCTGCAGTAAAAAAAATATCTGCAAAGAAGGAAATAAGCTTATTATATCAAGAGTATACCATTGCACTTCAAACCACTAAAGAGTTTAGTCACTTTTAATCATTAAGGAAGTGAAAAAAATTACTGTGATATCTTATGTAGTGTGCTACAAATTAAAATCAAATCTAGTCTAGGAAAAATTAGAAAAAGTAAACTGGAATTTTTGTTTTTAAAATTTACTTTTAAAAGCAAGTTATTTTCCAGAATCTACGTCTATGCCTTATATTATCTAAAATACCTTTTTGAGGGGCACCTGGGTGGCTCAGTCACTTAAGAATCCGACTCTTGATTTCGGCTCAGGTCATGATCTCAGGGTGGTGAGATGGAGCCCCATGTCAAGCTCCATGCTGGGTATGGAGCCTGCTTAAGATTCTCTCTCTTCCTCTCCCTCTGCCCCATCCCTCTCTCTCTCTCTCTTAAAAAATATAACTAAATAAAAAATAAAATACCTTTTTCAAATAAAGCATAAAGTATTTAAACAGTATGTGCTATAATGATGCTTTAAATTTAAAATTTCTAAATAATACTTTCATACGTTTTTTTCTTCTTTTATTTTGCTATCAATCCTGTGAAGTAATTTTACAGATGAGAAAATAGCAAGCTAAGGAATTTGCACAAGTTGGCAAAGTCCTAGCTGGCCAAAGAACCAAAGTCTTCTCATATTTAGCTATGTACTCTTTCCTCTATCCTATACTGTCTCTACCCTTATATTAAGTGAAAATATAATGGAGAAAGGTCATGTATTTTTTTATTAGAAACTATACCAAAAGCACATATTGACTTGGATCTGGGAAGTAGAGAATAGTGGTCAAGAACTGTCTGAGCTTAACATTCTTAAACCATAGTGTCTAGCATATAGAATGCATTTTCTATGCAGACTTTATCATTTTATTGGAATTCGGGAGTCTTTTCTGTGCATGAACTCAAAACTCCAAGACATGTTATTTGGTACCATGTAGTTTTCTCTTACTGTATTTTCTCATCTTGCTTCAGTGATTCCCAAAACCTTTCTAAGTTCTTCTTTATACCACTATATTATACATCCTTTTGTTGCTTTTTTCTTCACTTGTATGGAAACTGTTGTCTGTGTTGTAACCCTTTTTAAGTTACAGCTTTAGGTTTCAACAGCCAGCTTTATAAAAGCATTTTAAAAAATAACAAATATGGGGCACCTGGGTGGCTCAGTTGTTAAGCGTCTGCCTTCCACTCAGGTCATGATCCCAGGGTCCTGGGATCAAGCCCCGCTTCGGGCTCCCTGCTCAGCGGGAAGCCTGCTTCTCCCTCTCCCACTTCCCCTTCTTGTGTTCCCTCTCTCGCTGTGTCTCTCTCTGTCAAATAAATAAATAAAAAAATCTTTAAATAAATAAATAAATAAATAAAAAATAGCAAATATAATTTATTTTCTGATTGATTTAATTGATTTGATTCTTTAATTTTCCAGCTATCTGTAGCTGGTGATTCTGAAAATATATATAGCATGTCATCATAATCCTAAATGTTTTGATATCAGGAATGTTTTTGGATGCTTCATTTTACAAGAAACTTTTCACATCCTCCACACGCTTGGCTTTTAAGCAAACAAATTATATATGCTTTACTTACTAAAGTTAAGTAGAAGGAAACTAATGGAACTTTGTTTAATTTTCTCTTTTTAAAAAAATTTTCTCTTTTTAAAAAATTTTTGCTTGTTCATACAAACTGTAGAACATAGGGAATTTTAAAAGTGTTTTTCCTTGTCAAAGAAAAATGCTGCTCTTACTATGGCAACACCCAACTAGCTTTCACTCTCAAAGATTAAGTCCCTCCCAAGGTTGTTATTCCAGGCAAAACAGAAATGATTCCTGAGATATTTACTTTAAAAAATTGTAACGTCTACATAACATAAACATTTCCATTTTATCCATTTTTAAGAGTATAGTTTAGTGGTCTTAGTTTGGGCTGCTATGATAGAAATACTACGGACTGGGTGGTTTAAATGACAAACATTTGTATCTCGCAGTTCTGGAATCTAAGAAATTCAAGATCAAGGCACCAGCAGATCAAGTACCTGGTGACGGCCTACTTCATGGGCTGTAGACAGTTGCCTTCTCACTGTATCTTCACGTGGCTGAGATAGCAGTCACCTCTGATCGCATTCATGAGGGCTCACCCTCATGACCTAATGACTTCCCAAAGGGCCCACCTCAGAATACCACCACACTGGGGACTACACTTCAACATATGAATTCAGTCCATATCAGGAGGCATGAAGTGCATTCACATTGTTGTGCAGCTGTCACCACCATCTACCTTCAGAACTTACCCAGACTGAAACTCCATACCCTTTAAATAGTAACTCCTGGGCGCCTGGGTGGCTCAGTTGGTTAGGCGACTGCCTTCGGCTCAGGTCATGATCCTGGAGTCCCGGGATCGAGTCCCGCATCGGGCTCCCTGCTCGGCGGGGAGTCTGCTTCTCCCTCTGACCCTCCTCCCTCTCATGCTCTCTGTCTCTCATTCTCTCTCACACAAATAAATAAATAAAATCTTTAAAAAAAAAAATAAATAAAATAAATAAATAAATAGTAACTCCTCATTCTCGCTTCCTCCCAACTTCAGGCAACCATTCTACTTTCTGTCTCTATAAATCTGACTACTGTAGGTACCCATAAAGTGGGATCATGGATGTGGGATCATACAATATCTATCCTTTTGTGACTGGCTTATTTCTCTTAGCCTGATTGTCTTCAGGGTTTGTCCATGTTGTAACGTGTGTCAGAATTTCCTTCCCTTTTAAGGCTGAATAATATTCCATTGTATGTATATACCATATTTTGTTTATCCATTCATGTGTTAAACATTTGGGGTGCTTCTACCTTTTGGCTATTGTGAATAATGCCATTCTGCTTCTACAAATGACATTTACTTTTAAAAAAATCTGAATTCTTTCTTAATGTATATTGTTATGGAAGCATCCACTCTGAAGTCATGCATTCTCTGATTAAAGTAACCTTTATAGAATTGAGTCAAAATGGCCTCCTGTACCTCTCCTTCAAATTCTCTTATACTTGGGCTTTTCTCTGTATCTGTAAAATGATTCTGCTTTTCCTACCTCCATTTCAGCCTCTCTCTGGTTTGGTGATAATTTTTCTTTCTGTTTTCTCCTCAGAGCTCTAGTTACCTGTAAGGCTTCCAACATACCTGTCCTACAAACCTTATCTCTTTATGAGCTCTTTCTGTGAGTCTCATATCTCCAATTCCCTGGTAAGAGAATTACATTTGAATGCCTCATCAACACCATAGACTCAAAATGAGTAAGAAAACACCCTCTTTCTACCAAATAGCATTCCTATTCGTTTTCTATATTTCTACCAGTGGTTATCATTTGCTTATCAGTCCAACTACAAACCTTAGAGTCATCTTTTGCCTCAGTCTTTAGAGACAGTTACAAAGACTTGTTGATCCACTATAAACCTAGTGAATTTTATAGACTAAAAATTTGATTGTATCAAAGCTATGCCTAAATATTTTTTTAATGGCTCACAGTATAAATTCCAAACTTTCCATCATTACATACAAGACTTTTCTTGATGTGGCCACTGCTACCCTTTCCAACCTCACCGCTTGCCTATCATGCATAGAGAACTATTTGCAATTCTGTGTAAATGCCATGTCATGTCATTCCTATTGATTGAATGAATGATAGTACATTGTTAGCTTTGCTCAAATGTTGCCTCCTCTGTGAAGCTTTCCTAAATAATACCTCTGGGTGATGTTGGTCATTCTGCCTCCAAATTTCTGTTGTATTTTGTATTTATCACATCATATATCACATAATCATATTATAAATATCATATGAAATTATAATTATTTATTTGTATGACCTTCTTTTCTAAAAAACTATGAACTTATTGAGGGCACTGACTTTCATATTCATCTTTTAATTACAGTTCCTGGCATATGATGGGCACTTTTTTTCTCAATATGCAAAACTATTTGACCTAATGTTTATACATATGTATTTATTTAAAAAATAAACATTTATTGGGGCACCTGGGGTGCTGAGTTGGCTAAGCATCTGACTCAATCTGAGCTCAGGTCTTCATTTCAAAGTCATGAGTTCAAGCCCTGTGTTGGGCTCCACAGTGGGTGTGGAGCCTACTTAAAAAACAAAACAAACAAAAAAACCCATTTATCGTGATGATGTGTAAGTCAGTTGAACCTTCTTGGCAGTGTTGCATTGGCAGTTTGAATTGGGATATCCTGGACCAAGGCTGTTTTGGTAACTTTCTCTGGATTTGCTCACAGTTTTTCTTTTACACATGTGAATGGATTTTCTTTATTTTTTAAATTTAAATTCAATTAATTAACATTTAGTGTATTATTAGTTTTGGAGGTAGAGTTCAGTGATTCATCAGTCTTATATAATGCCCCGTGCCCATTACATCACGTGCCCTCCTTAATGTCCATCACCCAGTTACCCTATTCCCCCACCCACCTCCCCTCCAGCAACCCTCAGTTTGTTTCCTATGATTAAGAGTCTCTTGTGGTTTGTCTCCCTCTCTGATTTCATTTTGTTTTATTTTTCTCTGCCTTCCGCTATGATCCCGTTTTATTTCTTAAATTCCATATATGAGTGAGATCATATGATAATTGTCTTTCTCTGATTGACTTATTTTGCTTAGCATAATACCCTTTAGTTCCATCCACATCGTTGCAAATGGCAAGATTTTTTATTTTATTTTATTTTTTTTATGGTATTCCACATGGTGGGCACTTAAGTAATGTTTTTTGAATCAATGATCCAGGCTCATATTACTTCAAATTTGGACCATTGAAAGAGCCTTCTAACAGGTTTTCCTATATTCATTGTTTCTTATCTCATATGTATTCTATATCCTGTCAATAGATTAATGTTTTAGAAATACAACCTAACCTCAGGGCACTACTACAATCCCGTAAAGGCAGTAGCTTCCAGTTGTCTAAAATATAAAGTCTAAAATTCTTAGCTTGAAATTTAAAGGTCTCCTTAATCTAGTCTCCAAACTATCATACACTTTATCTTTTAAATTGATGAAGAGATTTTTATTTGCCACAGAGATATAACTAAAGTATGTTAGGATAAAGTACATTGCATTGTTATTTATATGTACCCCTTATTGTCAGACCAGTTGGAATCTTCTTTAGGATACAATGGATCTTTGCTCTTCTCCAAAGCATCTTACAGGTATAATGTTATCCGTTACTATTTACAGACACTTCCTGAAGTTCTTTGTTTCCACTTCCTATAATTCTTCTGCTTGGAGTTTCCTTTCTCCATCCTCTGTTTGTCAGGATTTTATCTACTCTGTATGCCTATCTCAAGTGCCAGTCTCTTTTGAAGTGTTTTTTTATTGCCTTTACCTTCTGCCACATTGGAATGAATCTCTTCTTCCTCTGTACTAAGTATTTTTGGTACTTCCATTTTGCCTTACATTTTAGTTAATTATATATTTTCTTCCCACTATAAAATTCAACAAAGAAAAGGATTTGGTCTTGATTTTCATTGGTCACTGTGTCTTAAGTTATGTTCCCTACTTTTTTTTTTTTTTTAATGAAAAGATTGATCTGTAACTTCTGGAAGGAGGTGATAAAGCAAGGGCACGAAGTTATTTATTCTGTTATGCCTTAGAGTTTCATATTATTATGAACAAATTTATGATCTCTATTTGGAATTACTTGCAGGGTAAGTATTCACATGAAATAATATAAAGATTATTTGCTTACTCTAAGGGTTTTATTGGCTCTCCTGGAGAAGTGGGACAACTGGGACCTGAAGGAGAAAGAGTAAGTCCATTTCCTTCAAATATTATTTCTAAAGTGATATGCTTATAATAGTACAACAGAGTTTATAAGCTCACATATCAGGCAGGTAATCTTATGGAGTGAAGCAAGCCGGCTTTAAGAAAAATCACCTACCAGAAATATAATTAGACTCTCTGGAATTTTACTGAATTTTGTTTTAAGGAAGTAAGGTGATACAAATATATATGGTTAGCTATTTTAAATTCAATTTTTAAAAAACACAAGTTGAAATATTAAACTGTCTAATTATGAAAATTGTATTTTATAATTCATTAATCTTTAAGCATAAGCTCTTGACAGGTCTTATATTTTATAGTATAACACAGTAAATAATTAAGCCTCAGAAGATATATTTTTTGTTTAATAATGGAAGATAGCTGTTCATAAATGTAGGTATGAGACAGATACCTACTGTGAATAAAGGAAGGTACTTGTGAATAAAGATAGAATCTTTGCAAATGGTTGTTGTCTTAAAACAGTTAATCAAGATAGGTACAGAGTTCTGGCATTCCAACTCCATCATGTCTAGTTGTCAGTGTTGTATGCAGTTCATTGGTTTCTATTTGTATTCTTTCATTTTACTGTCAGTATTCATTGAAAAAATAGAACTGAACAATATTAGGTTTGAAAATAGAGAATCATATTCAGAATTTAGCATTCAATACTATTATTATAGGTGTGCTATTCAAGCCAGAGTTTTCATTTCTAGAAACTGGTTTTTGCAAGTGAAAGTAAACCTGATTATTCTTTGCTGGATGAATTTTTCAAATATATAGTTTGAGTGAATTATATCACATTTTCCTGTAATCACTTGTGAATTTCCTGACAGAGGAGAAATATTCAGAGTTTAAATGTGCTGCAGTGATAATCAAAATGTCCAGTCTTCTTTGTTGAGATGAGGTGAAGATTTTCCCTTGGTGAATATACAAGTCATTTCTTTCACTTGCAGAAATATCTTCAGTGTGATCCCACAACTAAGCTACTTAATTGCCATGTGATACAGCAGATTTATAGATCATGTTTCCAGTCTATTCATGCAAAGAATTGAACTGCTTCTCATTGACCAAAGGAGTATATACAGTTTACATTGTTGTTACTCTGCTGCTCATGATATGATACTTCCCTGACCTTATTTCTAGTTAGTAATGTAATAAATAAAGCAAAATTATATATTCTTGCAAAATGATATCAACTTGAATTTAAGGATCCCATCACTGACCAACATTAGGCACACTGCCTGTAATCATGCTCACTAGTTTTGACCAGTCTGTGTGAAAATATTAACACCTGTCTCAAATCATAAATATAAGACAATTTTGTGATATTATGACTATCATGGATAACATGTCCTAATATTATTTGGCTACTTCAAATTTTTCATTAAAACTATGAATAATAAAAAAACTATGAATAATATAGCTAACTGGGTGTTGTTATAATGTTATAAACTGTGTATGTGTAGAGAAGAGAGTAAAGAAGAAGAGTAGAGAAGAGCAGACAAAAAGAGTATATAATGCTAATCATTCCTGAAAACAAATAGAAAAATTCCTTCCTGGGAGTCAGTAATGTACATCTGTGTATATATATCTATATGACAAAGTGCTTATATAATTTTGTCTGTATTATCCTTGGGTTTCCTGCAGAGATTTTGTAGAGCTACTGAAGTTATAAAAAATAATTACCTTATTTTTTGAAAAAATGGTTGGCTATATTATGTAAAAATATATAAAGTCTTAATGAAATGAGTCCTATTGCTCACCCATACTCTTTTGATAAGACATTAGATAAGTATTTATCAAACACTGTTGAACTGAAAGTGGATGGATTACTTCAATTAATGATATCTTCTAACTTATCTGTATGTACTATAAATCCCAAGCTACATAGTTCTGGCAGATATCTTAGTCTCTAAGGCTTCTAAGTGATTCTAAGTCTCAACATGATTATATCAGTGAGGATATTTTGGACTGTCAGTAACAGAAAACCCCAACTCAAACTGGCTTAAAAATGAGGAAATTTTTAATAAAGATGGTAATGATAATAGCAAACAGTTTACTGAATGGTTATATATATGCAAGGCATTATGCAAATACTTTATATGAATTAACTCCTTTAATGCTCACAAAACCCAGTAAGATAGGTACTATTATTATTATTCTCACTGTAGATGAAAAAATTTGAGGCATACAGAGAGAAAGACTTATCTAAGACTATATACAGGTAATAAGAGCAGAGCTAGGATTTGAACACATGTTCGGCTCCAGTGCTTGCATGTTTACGTATTATGCCCTACTGCTTCCTATATGACCAGAAATCTATAGGTTAGGTGGGAGCTAGGCACAATATGATCTTGAGCACGGTGATATCATCTTTCTGCTTTGCCTTGCCTAATGTTGGCTTTACACTAAGGCAGGTTTCCCATACAGTTGCCGAATTGCCAGTGCAAGAGCTAACTGTGCTTTCGTTTATGTCCAGCCAGAGAGATAGGGAGACAGAGATGAGGTGATTGTCCCTTAGGTTTTGGAAAAGTAAGACCTTCCTGTTTATCTGGTTGTGCCAGCTTTGGTTGTATGCCTACCTCTGGACAGATAACTATGGGGAATGTCAGGATCCCATTTTAAAGTACAGATAGGATACATTCCAGAATAAAATCAAGATGCTGTTATGAAGAAGAAAAGGAGACACTTCAGTTAAATTAATATATTGAAGCTTTCCTGAATGTCATACCAGCTTAAAGAACAATTCATTTTTCTCTTCGTCATACTTCATTAATTGATGTTTGAGAAAAAAAAAGATCTGTAATATCTAACTCATTCATTTTTTTCAACAAATATTTATTTTTGACTTTTATATATTCTAGGGTGTTCCTGGGATCCGGGGAAAGAGGGGTCTTAAGGGAAGACAGGTAATTCAACTTTTGTCTTTTGAGGTTCAGTTCTGAGAAATATAATCTGATTATGTGCATATTTCTCACCTATACAAATATAAATGTAGTTTGTTCTTGTTGCCTACAATTTATCTCATTCAACAGAATTTAATTTTTGCTACCTTAACAGTCTATCAAATAATACCTGAGATTGTGAAGGAAATCTTAGATTAAAAAATAATGAAATTTAATGCTCCTAACCCATTTAACAGACCAGTGTAAAGGACCTTTATCTCTATGACAAGGAACTAAAATGTCAGAGAAAATACATGAACATTTAAAACACTAATGATAGCACTATTCACCCTCATGTTTTACTGGTTTTAAAAATGCCTGCTTCAGATATTAGCTCAAAAATTAGTTCACTACAGCTTCTTATATTTTCAGATTTAAGAAAATCAAGGAAAGTGAATTTTGCCAGATAATATAATAATTTCAGAGATGGGTAGAAATTTTGACATCAACCCATGCCCCCATCATTTAACAAATGAGAAAACTGTGGTTCAGGGAAGCATCCCCCCCTGTTATCCTGGCTGAGTTAGTAAAGCTACCTAGCCACCTCCTTGTCCCTTGTGTTGTGTTTACTGCTACCCACAGGTCTTTATTAGGGTAGCACTTTTTGTGCTGCACTGTGTTTTCTTTTTTTCTTTTTTTTAAGATTTTATTTATTTATTTGACAGAGAGAGACACAGCAAGAGAGGGAACATAAGCAGGGGGAGTGGGAGAGGGAGAAGCAGGCTTCCCGCCGAGCAGGGAGCCCGATGTGGGACTCAATCCCAGAATCCTGGGATCAGGACCTGAGCTGAAGGCAGACGCTTAACGACTGAGCCACCCAGGCACCCCTTTGTTTTCTAATCTATAAGGAAGGAAATTGGGTTTTTCATAACAGCTTTTCTAAAATGTTGGTGTATGTAAATAAAACCTTGATGATAACTGTAAAAGATTACAAACCTTACCAGAATATTCATGTCCTTTTAAAGCATTTTATTCTTGTGCTTTGCAGTATTTCTTGAAGGTAGATTAGAATAGGTATTAATATCACTGTTACATAGTTGAGGAGAATGAGGCTCAGTGATGTTTAGAGATTTGCTCTGAATTCCATGGGTAATGGTGGTAAAATCAAGAATTGATCTCAGCTCCTCTGCATATAAATCCAGGATCCTTTTCCTTACTCCCTCAGTATTTCTGCTCTCTGTGACTCACACTGCTTACAATTGCATGATTCATGTTTTCATGACAGTTGGCCAAAATGTGATAAAATTATTTTAAAGTTTTACTTTAAAAATTTCAGTTTATTAAGATAAGTTTACCACACTATCAAGAAATTAAAAATAAGCCAACCATTTTGTTTTCTTACATTTATATTCAGCTTTAAAGCTAATCTTCTAGCATTTCTAACCACAGAAACTGCCACCATCACCACCTGCATTTTTAATTCTTATGCACTCTGATAAATATTTTGCATGCCATCTCATTTGATTACACTTCTTATACTGCAAAATGTTATGTAACTTCTTTTTGTTTAAGCCCTCATTCACACACCCCAATAGAATAGCTCTCTAATTATCATGTTCAAATATCTAATTTAAATATGCAGATGTGGGCTGTCTCAAAATTGACAGTAGGTGAAATTTATCTTCTTTACTCTTGTCTTCTCCATTCTTCGTCTTTATTTTTTTCCATCCTCCTCCTATCAAAGTATGACATCAGTAAAAGAATAATAAAGTTATTTATGGTATTATATAAATTATTTCTAATGCTTCAACTGTTACCTTACCCATTAGTAATTATATTTTAAGTGTAGTTTAAGACAAAATAAATAAGCTACAATGGTGGAATTTTAGGGATTGTTGAAAAAATAGAGCATTTTCCCAAAGCCCCTGTGATATATCACTTACATAGCTACCAGCTTCATTTAGCAATATGGCTGGTTTTATATAGATATTAACTTTATCTTGGAAATGTATAGGTGATTTCCAGTTTCCTGCTCCATCATGAACTCAAATTATCCATGGAAATTTATAGATAACTTCTGGTTTTTTGCTCCCTAGAGAATTATAAAATTATCCAACAGATGTTATTGCATTCAAAAGAGGAGTTCAAGAAAACTGTGGAAAAAATAATGGATAGAATGATTACTGGGTTGATTACTCTGTTCTTTACATTACAAAATTTGTAAAGTTTTATTACTTTAAAAACATATGCCCTTCTCACAGACTTAGATCCTTGGGAAGATTATATTTGAAAAACATATGTACCTCATTTTTCCTAAATAGTGTTTATAGTAGAAAATCTGTCTGGTGCTATAATATGTCATGTATGTTATATGTACTTTTGTTTTTACCACAAAATGATTTGGCCATGTTTATGAGGAAATCACAGTACTTAAAGTAAGATACAGTTACAGCCACAAGTCAAATTATGCCAAGGCTGACCTCAGACACTGTTCTAGAATAGTATCTTATGTATAAATGCTCCCCTATGTTCTGTTTATTATAAGTAAAATCATCTTCAAATAGCTTTGGCATTAAGTAAGGGCAAACCATATTAGCATGGGATATTATGCATTATGGGACACTTGTATTTCAATTTAGATGATTAAAATTCCATGAGAAGAATGGTTACTTATTACTGTTTTAATAACAGTAAAAGGAAAATATCTTTTGATGAGTTATCCACTCTCTGATGTAGAAAATATTAGGTGTGTGGAATACAAATTTGGCCATTTTTTTCTTGGCAATTTATTAAATTATGTATAGTATTTGTTATTATATATGAAGTAGATATTCAAATACAGAGGCAGAACTAAAGCATTTCAGCCTACCATAAAGAAGAGGACAAAACCTATAATATCTGAAAGAATATAACAGAAACCATGGAAATACTGAAATCTAAAAGTACTTGTATCTAAGAAACTTTTGGCTATACATATGTCAAAGACTGTTACTTCCAATTTTCAGCTGACTTCAGAGATATTTAGAAGTGTGGATTCATGCTTTATTAGGGTACTGCTATGTGGATTCCATGCTATTTCATTTACTATCATTAGTATGAATGTTATTAGATATACTTTATTATAATCATCACTCCCCTTTAATTAATCTGATTATTCTTTCTGTGTGTTAAATTAGCTCATTTCCTCAAATTTTAGGTAGATAGAAGTATGCAGTCTTACAAACATAGAATATGATTCAGTTTGAAGTAATTTTTATAATGTAATTTGTAGAAAATTAATAATTCTTTTTAGATAACTTCTTAAGTTTTATCTAATATTTTACACAGGTTTTTAAAGTCTCTGAAATTAAGGCCAGAAGCTGGTAAAATAAACTACTTCACTTTCTGTATTATGTATGTATGAAACACTTTGACAGTCAAAATTGACATAGAAAACTTCAAAAATCCAAGTTCAGGCCTTTCTAAATATTAATCAAGATGAGCTATTGAGTCGGTTTCTAATCTGTGTACTAAAGCTGTGTGTTTGATATGAAGTTTACCAAAATATTAATATCTATGTCTCTCTCTTATATATATAGACATCATATGCTATGTACATATAGTGCAGAAACATGGAGGAGTAGTAAAAATCCTGTTCAAAATTGTTCAGTTCTGAAATTGTTGCTATCAATCATACACTCACACTGCTGGCCAAATCATCACTTATTTTCCTGAATAAACACTAAGTATGGAATTAAGTTGTTGTGAACCAGCCTCCTTAGTGATTTCTGTATTTTTTTTAATAAAATGATAGGCCTACAAGTAAGAGATATCTTCTCCTAAATAGTATAAATATTATATGAACTCTTTTGAAAATGGAAACATTTCAAAATAGCATATTATTTTGGTTGTTCAAGAGTTATTTAGTATTTAGTCTTATACTGCTATTTTTAAATTTAATGTTTGGGTTAAAAGTTATTTCATTTTAAATCTTACTTCCCAGAAACTTTTCCCCAAAATAAAACGTTGTATTTATTCAGTGTTTACGGATTGATTTGATATTTATAACACAATGTGTTTTTATTTTTTCAACCAGGAAAAGTAAGAAAACTGGTTTTATTGGAAACTTGGTATATTTTAGGATCAGAGTATATAAAAGTAGTTATATTAACAAATTTATTTGTTCTTTGGTCTTACATTGTTGGCATTTCAGAATTTTTTTCTTCCCTGTACTATAAGCTATTTTTGACTTCAAGATTTTAGGATAAGGTATTTACTAATTATCATTACAATTATTTTTAAAGACCTCATGTAGTCAGTTACATATTAGTAAATATTTATGTACTCATGCTTTTGGGCATTGAGATATTATAGTTCTTACCTCTTTATTTCCTCCCCTCTTTCACTCCCTACATATTATAATCGGATCAAAATCCTTACTGTCAGTTAATATTAGAGAAGAGACATGGGGCTCTAAGTGTTATTCGTCCATTCTTTTTGCTGTCTCTGGATAGCTTGAATTGATCTCAATTTCTTTCTCAAGAGATCTCTGATAAAAACAAGGTAGTAGACAATCTTTATTGGCCAGGACTCTTTTAAATACCATAGAACTACCATTCTATTTTATATGCTTTACTGTCTTTATTTGAAAAACTTCTTGGAACATATCTGATGAGCCAGATTCTTTAAAAGCATAAGTCATCCACTGATATATAATAGAAAAGAAGAATGCTATTAAAAAAAGAGAGAGAAGGCAGAGAGTGGTTTCATATATATTTGTTAACATCAGATTTTATACGTATTACCTAATTGTAAGCAGCTTTTTTTTAATGCAAAGTTTTCAAACTTCATTCTTGAGTGCCACAGTCAGGAAATTCTACAGTTGCTAAAAAAAAAAAAAAAAAAAAAAAAAAAAAAGCATTTTACATGGCTCCCAGGTTGATTTAATCAGTAGTCTCTTTGTTGTACTAAGTAGGTTATGCAAATTTATATGACTCCACAGATCTAAAATATTTATGCCAGAACTGACTTGTCGGGATTTAAGATAAAAATGAAATTGGAGCTGGAATTTACTCTCAACAACGCCTAGAAAATTGTTGTCAAAGTATAGAGGTTTTTTTTTTTTTT
>NC_138372.1:65975492-66019741 GCF_054177405.1 Leptonychotes weddellii | reverse complement strand
TCTTTCAGAAAAAATGTATTTTCTGATTTTTACTTACTGGTTGTAGTCTGTAGTGACTATATTTTGCTTACCTACAGCTTGACAAGACATATGGAATAGGCCAGGACTTTGAATTAAACCTACCTTCCAGGTTGGGAGAGATAGAGAAGAAAGACACCCAGTGAACTACAGCTGATAATTTGAAGGAAGTCCAGGCAGAGCATGATTTCATAGAGATATAACACTAACAGGTGGAAATTGAGGCAGGCATTTATTTTCAGGGCAGATAACATAAGAGAAAATTCAGAGACTTGTAGGTTATCAAAGTCAGGAATGTGAGTGCAAATATGGCCATAAGACTTGGCTTGAATTCAGGGACTGTATTCCCTGTGTGGGAAAATGGCAAGAATAAATTTAGGGCCCTTATGATCAAGGGATTGAACATGTATACCAAAACTGCTTCGTGGACACAAGAATAAGGCAGATTGCAATTCCCACAACTGGAGTACAAGATGGTAACCAGTCTTTAAGAACAAAGCAGGAATTTGAATCTGAGAACTGAGGCCCAGATTGTAACTAGGTAAACAGTAAGTCTGACTTGATGCTAAGTCTCTGAGAATTGGGCTAGAGCTCCTTAAATTCCTACCTAAGTTTAAAATTAGTTTCAACCAACAAGAAAATGGTTGACCCTTAAAGTATGGATCAAATTGTCCTACCTGTGAGGAAAAGAAAGGGGAAGAGACTGAATGAATCTTCACAGAGTACTTCACACTCTAGCCTTTTCCTATAGATATTGTACTTTATTTTTGAAGGATTTAAAAATATCACAATTTCGTGGTAATATGTATTCATGTGTAAAAGGTGTAGAAGCAACTACCAGGTTTTATTTTAGTGTTTCTAACCCTAGAGAAGTTAGTCTGATCTTCTCTTTTCATTGCTTAGTCTTATAAAAAGTTGAATTCCTGTTTTTGTTGGTAATGTTTATTTAGTGTATATGTCTTTTATGATAATTCTTATTTATCTCTACTTTATTTATTTTTTTTTAAAGATTTTATTTATTTATTTGAGACAGAGAGAATGAGAGACAGAGAGCATGAGAGGGAGGAGGGTCAGAGGGAGAAGCAGACTCCCCGCCCAGCAGGGAGCCCGATGCAGGACTCGATCCCGGGACTCCAGGATCATGACCTGAGCTGAAGGCAGTCGCTTAACCAACTGAGCCACTCAGGCGCCCTATCTCTACTTTAGATTGATGTTGTTTCCAAACCATTGTTCTCTGAAAAGAACAAAGTATGTTCACAGTTAACTGTGGCCTTTAACAGAAAAATTTTGCATTGCTTTTATTTTTTCAAATTCCGTAAATGTAGTCATTAGTATTTTATAGTTATTTTGGTCCTCATACTTTCCTAATTATTTTATATGCAGTATTTTTCTAATTTCTTTGTCGAACTAGGAAAATGATTTTACTAGACTCCCTAAGCAATAAGTTTTCCACTGTTTCAAGATATTTAGATATACTACCAAGTTTAGTAACTGTGCTCTAAAATATTAATACCACTCATATATTCAGGCATACAAAGTCTAGAATAGTTCTTAGTGTTTGATAACTACCATGTTTGATTAACAGTACCATTGTTAGACCCAGGCAAGAGAGAAACTTGATCTGGGTGCTATACTTTTGAGGACTCTGTACATCACAAATAAATAAATGTATTAAAAATAAAACAAAACACATGAGTGCCCTGTCGCTCAGGATCCAGCAGTTGGCATTGGTATAATATGACCTGTAATCCTAGACAACTGCTCTTGTTACTGTTATCTATTGCTATATAACAAGTTACTCCAAGATAGTGGCTTAAAATGACAATAAATATATATTATTTTTCAGAGTTTCTGTGTGTTGGGAACTTGGGAATGCTTTATTTGGGTGGGTCTAGCATAGGGTTTCCCATGAGGTCACAGTCAAGATTTTGGGAAAGACTACTGTCATCTGAAAGCTTGACTGGTGTTGGAGGATCTGCTTCTAAGGGGGCTCACTTGCTGGCCAGCCAGTTTGGTGCTAGTTTCCTGGAAGGCCTCATTTCCTCTCCATAGGGACCTCTCCATGTGGCAACTAGAGTGTCTTCAGGACATGGTTGTTGGTTTGCACCAGAATGACGTGGTCCATGAGAGCAAGGTAGAAGGTGTAGTGCCTTTTATGACCTAACCTCCAAAGTATATTCTTTTGGTCACATAGGCCGGCCATGATTCAAAATGGGAGGGGACTACACAAAGGCATTAGTATCAGAAAGTGAGAATCATGGGGGTCCATCTTTGAGACTGGCTATCACAATTTAATGTCTTCAGGCCTCAGAGAAATTCTTCTCCTTATCTGTGGCCTATAATCTCATGTCTGAATGCTATGAAGCTTTGTAGGTGGTACAACTGCCAAAATTAGAGACAGAAACTGCTCAAGATTGTGGTGAGATTTAAGCAGGAAGTAGAAGCACTTAGGTGAGAGCAAAGATGAATTAATTAACTTCTCTAATTCTCCTTTCAGTATGAATGCAATAGAATCCTGTACAAAGAAGTACTGTTTCCCGATAATGCAGACTTCTATTTTCTTCCTTCTTTTTCTGTTATGATTTATGGTTTCAGAGGTAATAGAACTAGTGCAGTCTTTTCAATAGCTGCACCTAGAGACTGAAATATTTTGCATTATTAAGCAATTTATATTACTCCTAAATTTGCATTTCATAACTATAAACACAAAATTCATGAAGCATGAGTTTTGCATTAACAATTAGATGAATATGAAATGCTAAAATGATGAAGTTTTTAAAATATAGATATTAGATTAAATTTAAAAAATTTTAAGTAAATATAAAATTTTAATTTAACTAATATTGATAGTAATTATAATTTGCAATAGAAAATAAAAAAATCCATAGAAAGTCTTCAGAGAGGTGATCTATTTAAATTTTTAATATCTAGAAACAATGTAAGTAGTTTTATATTAAACATTACCACTTAGTAAAATTTGCAAATAGGACTTTACACAATCTCTACCTAAAGATTTAATTACCAATTTTATTAGTTTTCTATCACTGCATAACAAATACCACAAACTTAGTGGCTTACAACAACACCCATTTATTTTCTCACAGTTCTCCTGGGTCGGGAGTCCAGGTACTACTTAACTGGGTCTTCTGCTCAGGGTCACAAGGCTGCAGGCAGAGTAAGTGTCAGCTGGCTGCACGATCATTGGAGGCTTGGCTTGGGAAGAGTTCACTTCCAGCTTCATTCAGGTTGTGAGAAGACATCATTTTTTCAAGGCTGTAGAATTAAATGCCCTGGGCTTTTTGCTGGCTCTTGGCTATAGACCACCCTTAAGTCCTATGGACTGTCCACATTTCCTAGAGATCACTCACAGTTCCCTGTCATGTGGGAGATGGAATCTTATATAGTATAACATAATCATATCAGTGACATCCCATTACCTGTGCTATATTCTGTTTGTTAGAATAAGCAAATCATAGTCCCACTCTCACTCACAGGGTGGGTGTCACACAAAAGCAAGAATAGCAGGAGGTCAGAATCATAGGAGGTCACCTTAAAGTCTGTCCACTCTTACTGATCCAACAGTGGAAGTGAGCAAGAACATTATTCACGACTGCAAGAGATTGAATGAAATTCCTGAAATGTCATATTCTTCATAAGATAAAATTTTATGACTCATCAAAACGATTAAAATGTAAGAAAGAAAATTATGCACAACACAGAAGAAGCAGTGCAACTCTGGCTTGCCCATTAGTAGACAGTTATTACATTGATGAAATTGGCAAATTGGGCAAGAAAGGCAAAAACTCAAGCTTCCCTATGGATGATACCCCTGGAAAATGGTTATTAAATCCTTTGGCAGTGTAAAGGCATTCCTAGGAAAGCACAATTTGATTTAAATTAATGGTTATAATTTTCTACTGGTAAATGCGAGAGAAAATTTGGTATTTTATTTTATAACAAATTCTTTCAAATGGAGAAACTGTAGAAGCTATCTTTTGTATTCTAAGTTCAAAGGCAAAGTGTTTTGTCGCTATTGTTCCATGTTTCACAACCAATCTTTTAAGATCAGTTTTTTACAATGGAGATTTGTGGCTGCAAACCATTAGGCTCCTAATTAAAGGAATACAGAAACTCTCCTGCATTTAAAAAAATCATGCATGTAATTACTAGAAATGAAATAACAACTGATAAACAGCAAGCACATGACTTATTCAACAACATAAAACATTGGCATGATGCTTTTTAAAAGAAAGTATATGAAAACAATGAATCATGGAACACTACATCAAAAACTAATGATGTACTGTATGGTGACTAACATAACATAATAAAATTAAATTATATTAAAAAAATAAAAGAAAGTATATGTCCAGTATATAGCCAAATATAATGCTGTTTTTTGTGGCATGAACTGTGCTATATTTCATTAAACAGGAAAATATATCTAGATTTAATAGGAATTATTTCAGAAGTTGATGACACAATGGTCAACATATAGGAAGGATAAAAAATAATAAAACAAATGATCTGTCTAGACTAGAGAATTAAGAATGAAATTAAATATTTAATGGGTAGTAAAGTGAGAGGAGAAATAATACATAAAAAATTTAAAAGTAGGTATTACTCAGTTTAACTAAATTGTTTCAGGGACAAAGTCAAGTTGAACAGCTAATATTTATTATAATGTTGAACTATCAGAATAGGACGTTGAAATTAATAAGTATTTTATTATTTATTATGCTAGTGCAGGTTTTGTCATAAGTGAAGAACTGATCATAGTTCTCTCCCCTTCCCTTCCTGGGGTGGGGCGGGAGGGCGCGGAGAAACCACTAATTTTATGGAAAGCTGGACTGGAGAGCAGCTCCTCCTACTGGATGAGGATGGGGCCACTCAGTCCCAAATAGCACATCTAGGCAATCCTGAGTGAGTCCCCAAAGATGTTTGCAGTAGTCCCTCTCTGCTCCTTGTTCAGACTGATTGTGTCTTCATTTTTTAAGAAAAACTGTTGAGATCTCATTCACATACCATAAAATTCACCCTTTTAAAATGTACAGTTCAGTGGTTATTATTATATTGACAAAACTGTGTATCTGTCACACTAATTTTAGAACATTTTCTTCACCCAGAAAAAAACCCTGTGCCCATTAGCAGTCACTGCCCCATTCTCCCTGCAGCACCAGCCCGAGGCAGCCATTAATCTGTTTTCTATGTCTCTGGATTTGCCTGTTCTGGACATTTTACATTAATGGAATCATGCAATATGTACCCCAGTCTTTATTATTTCACTGAACATTTTGAAAAACCTACTTATGATCTATCTAAAAAATCAATCATCTGTTATGTTTCAGATTTATTACAGAATTTTCCTCCACTTTTTCCATTACCTGTACATCATAAATACTTGGAAATACCCTTATTAGCTCATACCGGATAGTGTGATATATTGCAGACATGTGAACTTGTTGACAACAGAATTTGACTTCCAAGGACAATGAAAGCAAAACGCCTGCCTGAACTTCAACTGACTTTGAAGGGGGTATGGCTACAATATGTTTGACTACGCAGATGGTTTCTGCATTATCCTCTGATTACAGAATAAGAAAAACTGCTTCTAGTATGAGTTAACTATGCCTTAGAAACATCATCCTTTTTTTCCATTGCTAAACTGTCTTTTAAATTTTGCCCATTCAAGTTTGTGCTAGTGAACCAGTGGTTTTTGGCAATCTATTAAATATGTATTTAATAACTGCCTAAATAAAGAGATTAGAAGACTCTAATAATGTACTTTTATTTCTGTTAGTCTTACAAAAATTTTAAAAAGGAATATTTTTAAAATGTTAATAATAAATCTTATAAACCATTTTGCTAAGTAGCTTTTAAAAAGTGAGCTTTAAAGTTGATAAATCTAGTGGCAAATCTTTAGAGAAGAATTTCAGTATATAAAGTAAGAGTAACTGAGTCACTGAGTTATTTTACAAAAGAATATATATTATATTAAGAAAGTGTGTTACTTACTATCCTTCATAGTTTTACAGTGTAGAATCCTCAGTAGGCATTTGGGAAACTTGATTTTCAGTGTCACTGCATTTTGTGGTTGCAGGATTTTTGTGCATTATGGCTTTCCCCAATAACATAGTACTTAAATGATATTTGTTACATGTTTATCATATCTTGAAATGATGAACTAAAATATTCAGTGTAGATGAGGAGAAAGAGCACTGACTCTGCATTCAGACTTCCTTCATTCAAATCTCAGTCCCACTCATGACTGGTGAGTGCAAATGACTTAAGCTCTCTGTGCTTCAGTTTTCTCAACTGCAAAGTGAGGATATGACTATTCATTGATTCGACTTGTTATGAAGATAAAAAGAAGTAGTATGTATATAATAAAGTGTTTAAAGCCCTAACACATGGAAAATGTGCTAAATACATGCTTAAATAACATTAGCCATTTCATTCTATGTGATGTGGGTTTAGGAATGGCATGAAATCACGGGGATAACTAACGGATTGGTCAGGCAGAAATCTTTGTTATGTTTTCTCTCATTCGGTGACTCTTTATATAGTGACGAACAAATGTATATTTTCTCCAACTTCACTTTCTGTATATGTTATTTGGCATATAAAATAATTTTTGTAAAACACAGAAATATTGTACTGAACAAAATCAATGAAGTATTATACAAAACAAATACAAGTTTTTGTTGCACTATAATTTAGAGCTTAGGAAAGAAATATTTCCTATTAGTTCCTTATCAGAAAGCACAAAAAATGAATTCTTTATCCATCTTGGTTTTAATAGCATTTCTTCTTTTTTCCCTGGGCCAGGGTTTTCCGGGTGACTTTGGAGACAGAGGCCCTGCTGGCCCTGATGGCAGTCCTGTGAGTACATTGTGGTGGTCCAGCCTTGCGATCTGGCATCATTCAGACACCACAGCACCTGCACTAGCCGTCCTCATTATGACATTCAAATAAGCACGATGGGCCAAACAGTTTTGAGACCTCTGTGCACATTCCAATTTGTAAAGATAAAGATGTTCTGAGTCAATTCTGTCTTGGGAGATAATCAGTAAAATAAATCGTTGTGACCATGTTAAATGTACCTGCGTAAGTGAAATGTTAGAAATATACAATCATAATACTGGCTTGTATATTTTTGGGATGAGGGGAAGCCTTTCATGTACATGAAGGTCCTAGCAAGCCTCATGTAAAAATTGTGCACTCAGTGACTGCTCTTTTTGACTCAAGCCTGTCATTGATTTACCTGACTTTTGGGTATTTATTTCTAGAGAAGTCTTCTACTTTGGGATTATTCAGCTATTATTTTCAGATTAAGGAGTTACTATTCTATAATTAGTTTATATTATCAAAGAATGATGATGGATTGTTGTTTTTTTGACATTAGGTAGAAAAATCTTCATTTTTTTTTTTTTTTGCTCTCAGTAAACATCTATCAGCTCTCTCCAATCTATTCCATGCACATGTTCTTTTAATAAGATTTTAAGGTGAATTAGAGTCAATCACTAAATCCTTATAGCCTAAATTAGGAGTAGTTCCTATATTTAGATACAGGTAAATTACTAGCATTTATACTTAAAGTGTTAGAAAATAGTTTCTTTTTAATTTATTTTTCTAAATTATAACTTTATTAGTTATTCAGTTAATTTAGCCAAAGTTTTATTTGTTGTAAGTCTTGGCAGATGAGAGTAGAACTGATTTCCAAATAAATTGTTAAAACCTGAATGATGTTTTAAGTAGAATGTTTACCATAGTTTTCTTGCCCTTGATTCTGGGGCAAGAGTATTTCAAGAGTAAAAAGTAAGCATTATTTAGTTTTTCCTTTAATACCATTTATGTATTTGCATAACTACTGTGAAGCCATCTCATTTAATTTTTTGTCAGTTAAACATACATGAAGATTGTTAGGGTTTAAAATATTTCTTTTTGAAATCTGCTCTTTATTTAAATATAATGCTTCTTGAAGAGCATTTTCAGGCTTTACTATCTTTAAGATATAATAATAAACTGGCTGCTTTAGTTTATTGGCTTATAATTCTCTATATTTTTTACTATACCTTATTTTCAAAACAGAACTTGAAATGCAAAAAAGGGGGGGGCGTTCTTGTACTTTGTATCATGTGACACTGCCATGGAGTGGATTAGGAATGATCATAAAGACTATAATGACAGGTTCAAAAGACCATCACAAATCAAATGGAAAAATTAATATTGATAATTTAAAATCTCATTTATTATATATATAATTAATGATATTGGTAATTTCTTACATTTGTGAGAAATTTTTCAAAACCTTTTGTACATTATAACAGTTTTCATTGTGATCTTTACATCAGTGAGAACAAGTGTTATTATTCCTTTATTTTTTTAAGTAGACTCCATGCCCACTGTGGAGCCCAACATGGGGCTTGAACTCACGACCTTGAAATCAAGATCTGAGCCGAGATCAAAAGTTGGACACTTTAGCTGACTGAGCCACCCAGGCATCCCCAAATGTTATTATTCCTATTTTATAATGAGAAAACTGAAGTTTAGAGAATTTAAATATTATACTTCGAGAGTGGGTAGTGTTTTAAACCATCTGAAAATGCTCTTCTAACTCTATACACTGACAACTTATCTTTTTATATAATACATAGGTTGGTTATGTCTATAATGCTGAATACTTATAGGATTTACTTCCTTTATTAGATATATAAAAGACACAGAACAATCTATATCCTAGGCTAGGTGGTAGTCCTGGCATCCAAAAGCATGGTGCCAGGGGCATTTTTGAAGAACTTAAACTGCCACCAGAGATTTACACTTAGGAGGATGCATGAGGGTAAAATTTGACATATTTTTTTTCTAGAAATATTTGTCTTTGACTTTGAAAAATGCTCTTAGTAGTTTGCAATTGTATTTAACCAACTTTGTACATTTCTTTTATGTAGGGACTTGTAGGTAGCATTGGTCCTCCGGGATTTCCTGGGCTTAGAGTGAGTATCAAGTATTATCGTTCGTATAAAATATTGTTTATATTTGTTAGATGCATTTGAAAATCTTTAGAAAAATGAGATGTTTTAGCATCATTGTTGGATATCAGACTTGCTCAAATGTATTTTCCCACCAGATAAACAAATTAGACCAGGAGTATGAATCAAAAAATTAAATTTTATGATAACCTAAAATAACAAATTTCTACAGATTTACGTGTACATCTGTATTTATGTCTGTCTCATTAATAGATACCTAAGACTCTGTTTCTTCAAAAGTATGACAGAACAGCCACTTCTCTCCTTTGGAATACTCTTTCATACCATGTGGCCTGCCTCGATAAAGATAGGTCTAAATATCATACCATACCATGTTATAGCACATGGTAACTGTATATTTTACTTCTGGAATAAAATTGAATAAATGGTTGGGAAACATCCTGAACAATAGGTAGTAGTTGCACTTCACTAATTCTGCTAAACATTTTTTTAAGATTTTTTTTTTTATGTATTTATTTGAAATAGAGAGTGTGTGCATGAGCAGGGGGGAGGGGCAGAGGGCAAGGGAGAGGGAGTAGCAGACTCTCCACTGAGCAGGGAGCCTAACAACACAAGGCTTTACCCCAGGACCCCAAGATCATGACCTGAGCCAAAGGCAGACACCCAACTGACTGAGCCACCCAGGCACCCTGCTGCTAACATTTTAATACCTAATTTATTATACTAAAAATATAAGTGATTGTATTATTTGTCCACTTACTCACTTTTATTCAGTGAATTTAACTCTGAGTTTCACTGGAGTTTCTAATGTAGGCAAAGTACAATTTAGTAAAAGCAATTCTGTGGAGACCAAAATAATCTACTCCAGATATGTAGTGATCTGATAAATTTTAGATTATTCATTGAAGCAAACAGACTGCTACTTCTGCCATATCTTCAGAAATATATTCTCTCAGTCAAGCTTATGTTCATGATAGAGATGTAAGTTGCAGATATTTTATATAAATTTAAGAGCCATGTGCTTTAACAGTTAGCTGAGCCAAAAGCAAGATTCACATACTTCTATAAAATGTAAGGAGCCCAATGAAAATAGAATCTTAAAATTATATGTATATCCATATAAAAATAGGAAATGACCATGGGCAGAGGTAAGATTTTCCCTAAAAATCAATTTAGGGCTTGCTCGTAACACATGAAGTAGGTAATTAAGACTCCAGAGTTTTATGCCATAAATTACAGCCACAATTATTTTTAGCTCGAATTTGAACACAGGTCTTTTGAGTCTAAATTTAATGTTTTTTCCCCCACCTTAACTGCCCAAGGCAGAAGGTGACAACTTGACCAAAGGAATACATCAGGAGTTCAATTATTGGAACTATGGCAAAAATCATTATAACAAGTTTTAACTTGCCATTTGGGGCTGGCAAGAGTATAGAATTAAAAGTCAGAGAACCTGAGTGAGTCTAAGACATTTAAACTTTTCTTTTACATGATAATATAACAGCTCACTTTTTAAAAAAGAGATTTACTTATTTTTTAGGGAGAGAGAGAGAGCATGGGGAAGGGGCAGAGGAAGAGAAGCTCAAGCAGACCCCCTGCTGAGCGCAGAGCCCAATGCTGGGCTCAGAGCAGGGCTCGATCTCATGATCCTAAGATCATGACCTGAGCTGAAACTAAGAGTCAGATGCTTAACCAACTGAGCCACCCAGACACCCCAATAACAGCTCACTTTTATTTAGCATTTTCCATGTGCTAGTCAGTGCTAGGTCATTTAATTCTCAGAACAAGCCAAGAGCACTCACTTCATGAGTGTTAGGCCCAGATTTGAAGCCAGGTGATCTAAACCAGAGCCCAAAATTCTACCAGTGTGCTCTACCACCTCCTGAAAACTTGTATTACCTTGAAATGTATACCATTTATCTTACGAGATTTCTTTAGGCTTCATGAGAAGCTCTGTTTGAAGGTGGAACCCAAAGGACCAATTTTTTTTTCTCTGAACTTAGAATAGGATTAAACCTGTAGGTGGTAGTCGTGGCCTTACCGATGGGGAAGAAAGGAAGCTGGGGAAGGGAGTTGGATTCCAAAGATAGTCTTTATGCATTCTTCATTTAACCTCTCAGTTGGTTAACTCAGCAGCTTCTTCTATTACGCTCAAGTTTAAGACCAAAATTCTTAGCATGTCTAGACTGTTTTGGTTCTCATCTGCATCTTGAGACATACTTTGTGCACTAGCAAAACTGTTTATTCTCAGGTGCCATGCAGCCTTCCTACAATATGGCTTTGCACTGGCACTTATTTGTCTACCTGAACACTTTACATGTACTTTTCTACCTAACAGTTAACTCTTACTCATTTTTCAACTCCAGGACTTCGCACAGTACCAACACATAAAAGTGCTTAGTAAAAATAACTGTTTTTTTTGTTGTTGTTGTTTTGTTTTTGTTTTTTGTCCTTTCTCTTTCTCAATTTACCCTTTGGTTGCTGGGAAGAGATTCTACAGAAAAGAAAATGGTGAATAATACTAACAGTCATCTTTGTAATCCTCATCTCTACATTGATTTGATAGTACTTTCACACACATATCTCATTTGTTCCTCAAGTAGATATAACAGGTATTACAACCTCCATTTTACATTTACTGAATTTTTAAATCAAAACAGTGTGAGCACCTACTGTGTATCAAATGCTGCACTAGAGCTAGGCCTAAAAATACAAACAAGATTTCTGTTTTTTGGCAACATTATAATCCAATGGCATAGAAGGAAAAATAGATATATCATACGATGTGATCACTGCTCTAATGGACTAAAAACCACTGAGAAAGGAACAATTTATGTTATCTCGAGAGAGGAGGCTTCACAAAACATGTGTTTTAACTATATCTTGAAGATTATGCGTGAGTGGTGTGGAGTAGACAGGAAAGGGGCTCTTTAGGCAGAATGCCTCTTTAAATGCACAGAAGAGGTGAAAAAAATGCGATGTTTGGGCAAGGGGAAGAGGAGTCGAGGGATTGTAGCCTAGGAAGTATGGGGGGATGGGGGTGGAATTGAAGGAGGTGAGGTTTTGAAGATAATTGTGAAAAATTTATATAGAACCTTTATATTTCATAGTAAACATAGTAAACTGCTTGCTCAGTTTATCTGCAAGCACACATCTACCTGTTCCCTTATAGTTTCTGACGAGAGATGATACAGCTTTCTCCAAATGATTTTTTCCTTGCAGCGGATTGTCATTTGCTTTCTTAATTAGTGATAGTGATTATTACCTGTGAGTGTGGGTGGGTGTGGTTGGAAAGCCTGAAGAGAACCCACAGTCTTCTCTACAGCGTGCTCACTCGTATGAGCTCTAATTGGCTAGCGGCTGCTCATTTTATATGAAGAACCTATCCTTGAATCTCTGTTTCTTTGACTCACTTTGACTTGAAAGTTCTTTATGATTTCTGGATGTGTGGGAGGCTCTTCTGCCTTTGGTGCTGTATCCCAGACACTCTCAGCTAAGCTGCCACGCATGGAAGTGTTTCTCCTGTCTGCTCTGTCTTCTCATGGAAGAGGAGTATGGTAAGCAGAGAGTTCTGAAGACTTTCACATTATCCTGTGGAACTGAAAACTGCTCTTAGCCTATTGCAGGTTGCTTTGAGAAAGCTATAGTTCTTCAGTACTAGGATTTTCCACACCATTTGTAACATACCACAAAATGTTTGCTATTTCTTGGAGCTTTCTATACCCATACTATTTTACTAAATCTTTTATATATATATATATATATTTAAAGATTTTATTTATTTATTTGACAGAGAAAGAGAGCACAAGCAGGGGGAGCAGCATAGGCAGAGGGAGAAGCAGGCTCCACGCTGAGCAAAGAGCCTGATGTGGAATTCGATCCCAGGACCCTGGGATCATGACCTGAGCCGAAAGCAGATGCTTAACTGACTGAGGCACCCAGGCATCCCTAAATCTTTTATATCTTTACTATAATCTTTTACATCTTTGATATCTCTCAACACTTACTATTCTGTGTTAATTCTTTTAGGGTCACTAAAAAAGTAAAACAGTAGATTGTGCATACAAAGTACATTCATCTGAAGATATTAGTCTATGCAGTGATATATTTACTGAAACAAAGTTAATATTATTGCCTATAGAAAAAACCAACAGGATGACAAAGAAATGTTTGTTTATGTTTATAACATTTTTTTATTGTTTTTTGTTATGTTAATCACCATACGTCATTAGTTTTTGATGTAGTGTTCCATGATTCACTGTTTGCATATAACACCCAGTGCTCCATGCAGAATGTGCCCTCCTTAATACCCATCACCAGGCTAACCCATCCCCCCTACCCACCTCCCCTCTAGAACCCTCAGTTTGTTTTTCAGAGTCTTCCATACTTACATAGATTATTGCTGCATAATTTCCAAACAGAAATGCTTATTGTATTTTTTGAAACTCTCATTATTTTTTAAGCTATGAACTTTGAATAAACTAGCCACTGTAATTATAAGAACAATTGTTTCCTACTGATAGAATTTGTCAGTGATATATGAATATTGCATATCTGTTTATTAAGTTGGAAAATATTACTCTTTCCCTCTCACAGTCTCATATATTTCAGGATTAAACATATTGGAAATAATTTATCTCAGTTATATTTCACAGACTTTAGGACTCACGCAAAAGTAAAGATGTCATATTTTCCATTCTGAAATTTGTATTATATGAATGCAAACTATTAGCAATGCTCTGTTATGTTGGGAGATAGAGTTCTTGAAATCACTGTTTAAAAAATTTTTTTTTACTGAAGTACAATTAACATAGTGTTGTATCAGTTTCAAATGTACAGTATAATCATTCAATAATTCTGTACATCAATCAGTGCTCATCACGGTAAGTGTACTCTTAATCCCATTTATCTATTTCAGCCATCCCACCACTAACCTCCCCTCTGGCAACTACCAGTTTGTTCTCTGCATTAAGAGTCTTAATTAATTAAGAGTCTGGTTTTTTGTTTGTTTGCCTTTTTTCTTTGTTCATTTATTTTGTTTTTTAAATTGCACATGTTTTTTAAATTGCACATATGAGTGAAATCATATGGTATTTGTCTTTCTCTGTTTATTTTACTTAGCATTTTAACCTCTAGGTCCATCCGTGTTGTTTCAAGTGGCAAGAAACAACAGTCTTTTTTATGGCTGAGTGATACTCCAGTGTGTGTGTGTGCGTGCGCACGTGTCTTTTTTATGGCTGAGTAATATCAGTCTTTTTTATGGCTGAGTAATATTCGTGTGTGTGTGTGTGTGTGTGTGTGTGTGTGTGTATACCACATCTTCTTCATCCATTCGTCTATGGATGGACATTTGAGCTGCTTCCACGTCTTGGCTGTTGAAAGTAATGTTGCAATAAACATAGGGTCCATATATCTTTTCGAATTAGTGTTTTCCTTTTCTTTGGGTAAATGTCAGTAGTGGAATTACTGAGTCATATGGTAATTCTACTTTTTAATTTTTTGAAGAATGTCCTTATTGGTTTCCACAGTGGCTCCACCAATTTGCATTTCCACCAGCATGCACAAGGCTTCCTTTTTCTCCACATCCCCACCACTAGTTATTTCTTGTCTTTTTGTTTTGGCTATTCTGACAGGTCCTTCAGTATTCATTCCATACTTTATTTCAAAACAATTATGTGCCAATTACTATGTTGGGTCTGGGAAGTAAAAAATCAATAAACTTGCTTCTGCTTTCTCAGAATGTGTGGACTAGGAACACAGAGGGGAGTATAATACAGTGTACTCACTAGTGCAGTAGAAAGCCATTCCAGTATTGGTAACCATATCTTCGAAGGCTTGGAGCATGTGATAAAGAGAGAGAATGTTCAGAGAATGGAAAACAGTCCATTGTGGCTAGAATGTGGGATTTGGAGGAGGGAGAAGTAAAGGAGGAGTAGGGACAAATGGAAGTAGACAAGACGGGAAGGGTTGGTGCAAACCTGGTAGTGAGGCCTGGGATGCTTTCCTAAGAAATTTGGTAAAAGGGGCAACATTTTTAGCATGGCCACAGATACACCTTTAGAAGTTCCTTAACATTTGAAAACCATAAAAGGGAGGTTTAAGCCAACTTGTTCTTTGAAGATGAAGGATGATACAGAAGCTAGGCACAGAGAGGTAGCAAGAGAAAGAAGGATAATGAAGGTGTCAATGACATGAAAATTGTAAGTGATCCCCAAGCCATTTTTTTTCAAATTTTACTTTGAAATACCCTTATTGTGGCTATTGTCCTTTGTCTTCTAAGATGATATATTTGAGGAGTTTTTAAAATCACTTGCTTACTGGAGATGATAGTTTGTTACATTTTTGAGGAATCTTGTGTTGGAGCATTAAACTGAGAACCTTGATGTTGGTGACTATGTCTTTTTCATCTTTATTTCCTCCACACAACTACAGTGTCTGTGTACATGTTATGTTCAACAAATGTTAAATGATGTATGACTGACAGAAGCCCAGAAGAGTAGAGTCTTTTGTTCAGTACTCAGTTTATCCCTGAAATTATGGTAAATTTTATCATTTGCAAATTTCAAATCACAAAATAAAATCACTGGAATGCCTGGAACATAGTAAGTGCCCAATAAATAATTCCTGAATAAATGTGTGAAATAATAATGTAAGATGATCAAATGAAGTATTAATTGAATACCTCCTGGGAATGTGGCACTAAAATATTTCCCTTATCTTCAAGATATTATCTAGTTAGAGAAATATTTCAAGATGCATGTCATGGACAGTTAAGCATTATACGAACTAAAGGAAGGGGAGGATCCTTGTGGACTAGACTGGTATAATAGCTTCAGGGAGTAGGATGACCTCGCTAAAGTTTCAAACATTGGTATGATTTATTAATGTGGAGAGGAAAAGAAGTTGTGGAAGAACAAGGCACATGGGGGAGCTTAGTGAGATGAACTGTTCTGGGTTAGTTCATTAATTTTACCATATTCTCTTTCCAATCCTAGTGGATGCTTAATGATACCTTTCTGTCTAATTGCTTTTCAGGGCAGTATTGGCCCTATTGGACCATTTGGACCTTCTGGAACTCCTGGCCCGATGGTATGTCTCTATTTGCATAATGGATATTTCCCCTTAATTTCTCTACGATGTCACAAAATATCACTTTTTTTTTAAGGGTCTTTCCGGGAGTAAGGGCCTACCTGGAATCAAAGGTGATAAGGTGATTTAAATATTTACATTATCATAGAGATAATTTCTCATCACATTTATTTTTTCTTTTTAGTCAATACAACTTATAAAATATCTTGTTTTTATATATGGGATCTAATCTGTACTGTCAAATATACAGTTTTTATCAGAAGTAGGAAAAATAGAGAAACTATTCTTCTATAATTAATTTTACTTTCTTATAATATTGCCATGTTTGTGTTGCTTAAGTGTCTTTGTATGAAATTGTGCCCTCTAGGGTGAACAAGGCATTACAGGAGAGCCAGGAGAACTAGGGTATCCTGGAGACAAGGTAATTTTTTTTTCCATTTAGTTTACATAAATACAAAAAATTCAGTGAAAAGGTATAAATTCTTTAAAAAGAAAGGAGTATGATTATTTTATTTTTTTATTTTATTTTTATTTTTATTTTATTTTATTTTTTTTAAAGATTTTATTTATTTATTTGAGAGAGAGAGAATGAGAGAGAGCACATGAGAGGGGGGAGGGTCAGAGGGAGAAGCAGACTCCCTGCCGAGCAGGGAGCCGGATGCGGGACTCGATCCCGGGACTCCAGGATCATGACCTGAGCCGAAGGCAGTCGCTTAACCAACTGAGCCACCCAGGCGCCCAGGAGTATGATTATTTTAACCATGTAGTTTGTTAGGATATGGTATCAATATGGTTTTACACGTCTTGTTTGAAATGGTTTTCTCAAAGTTTTTAGATTCACTCCATTAATTTTTTAAGCAGTTTGTATACAGAGGCATAGCTGCCTTTTGTGGTGTGATAGCTTTCATCTTCTCCATTATTCTCACCCTCTAGGGTGCTGTTGGTGTTCCAGGACCACCAGGGATCAGAGGAAAGCCAGGACCTTCAGTAGGTTTGAACTTTTGTTTTGCTCTTTCCCATTAACGAAGTGTACATCATGGCATGAGTCTTCACACTTGTTGGTATTAGTAGAATATAAGAAGTAGGGGATAAGCCTACCAGTCTGGCATTTTTTCTCTTCAGTTTTAGGGTATAGCTAATCCTTCAAGTTTTCAGCTCGCATTCCATAGAGTATTGGACCTCATCCTTCCTGCCCCCCACCTCATCCCAGGCCAAAACCAAATTTCTGTGAGCCCTAAAGATCTTGTTTGATCTGTTATGGATAGTATCTAAAGTAAACAATGGACATTTCAGACAGAAAATACAAAGCACCTTAAATAATACTTTTAATTTTTCCAAATATCTTTCATTCCAATATATTTCATTAGAGAAATATTTTGAAGAAAAGATAGCATGTCACACTCTGTGGGCACAAATATACTAGTTCTTTGTCTTTTTTTTTTTTTTAACCTTTGGGCATCAATTAGTTGGGGGAAAAAAAAGAATATTTTATATTGTAGTTAACATGAAACCCAACTCAAACTAAAATTACTGAGTAATTAAAATCATTTAAATAATGGTTAAAACATGAGTTAACAGTATGTCTCTATATATTAAAAGTCATAATAATTATAGCTAAGATTTACTGAGTGTTTACAAAGTACCAGTCTCTATTCTAAGGTCTGTACCTCTAATTTAATCTTTACAAAAATCATATGAAGTTGGTACTATTATTATTCTTATTTTACAGATTAGGGAAACTGAAACACAGAGTCAAATAACTTGCCCAAGTTTCCATAGTTAGTTGTTGGTCACCTGGGAAAACCTAGGTAATCATGTGTCAGAGCTCACGTACTTAGCCACTATGCAATACTGTTTGAGGGTTCAAAATTTTAAGATTGTTTTAGGATTTTTAATATTGATTACAACTCTATGAAGGTGTAGGTGATTGTAGATAGAAAAAATAGATGGAAGATTATAACTTATTAATATAACATTAAAATATACATTTGAAAGAGTGTTGTTCCCTGAGCAAATCATCGTGTTTCCTCTAACTCCCTCCTCCCATCTCAGGTTTGTTTATTTTTTTGTCAGAGGAAGCAGCATTAAGTTATAGTACTTTATATACTTCATTCTGTATGACTTCTAACAGTGACAGCATTTCATATACATCTCTCAGAAAGTATTTATTCCAAAGAAAAATGTTCAGTATCTTTTTGTCAAGTGACATGCTGGTGATGAGCTTCACTCTTACTTTTTTGCCCTGGACTCAGAGTAAACCTGGCCAGTCATGTATCCAGCCTTGGGCTCTGGAGTTGAATCTCAGAAATTCCAAAGAGTATAAATAAGGGACATAAAAATCGGTCATGAAACCAACAAAAAGCTTCCATTTTTCAAGGATGATTCTAATCACATAACAGGAACTTACAATATCTGCAGTGTGGTTGGCAAAGTAAAACCCTAGACTTCTTACATCCTCAGTTATTCATAATGTGAAGGTTTTCTGACTTTTGATAATAATAAAAGGAGCGGGTACAACACATTTTCTAAGGCCAATACTAAGTAATAAATGGTATCAATATTATTCTGTAATGCTTTACAATTAATTACTAGAGAAAACGGAAGTCAGATATCATGCTTATACAAAGTAAACCTTTTTGATACAGTGTATATTGATAACATGTTTGTTGTGAGGCAGGGGGGATATACTGCTCTGAGAAACAGAGACTTAGATTTTAGTTCCACCCCCGACACTGACTTGCTATGACCTTGAGCATTTAACCACTGTGTAAGTTCCTTGCAAATCCGTGACTCTTTAATTTCCTCTCTCAGTAATAGTGTTTACCAGTATTTCTCCAGTCTAACCTAAAAAAGGGTGGAGAGCCTGTTTCACCTTTAACACATTGTCCTAAAACCCTTAATGTTATTTTTTTTCCTGAAATAAATCACCAGAACCAACTCTAATATGTTTTTTTAGGGCTGTGAGGCAGGGAGTATTAAGATGATAAAAGTGAGGCTTTTACTTGCTCATTTTGTACCTTTCTGTATTTTTCTAATAAAAAAAAACATTTTAATGTCAGCAGGGATTACTTTGGTAGAAGATAGTTGACCATCTTCTGTTTGTTTTATCAAATCTTTGAAAAATATACATCAGACTGAAGATAGGCTAGATATTTATGAATTAATATTTGTGAGCATCTGTAGTCTCTCACTTTATCACTTGTTTGTATCTTATTAATAGAAAAAAACTGTAGGGGTTTGACCTGGAAACCTTCCCTAGTTTTGGAAGGAGACACCTGTTTAATGAAAAATTGCTTGCGCTGAATCTGTTATATTAAAAAGAAATTATACAAGTTAGTGCCTATCTAAATCATTTGTTTACTATCATGACAAAGAATGTCAAAGTCATAAGGATGTCTTTCTTATTTTATATCTCCTACATTTGGCTTTTTGTTTTCTAAGATGCCGGCATTAGTGATATTTTTTTTCCCCAAATGAATCTAAGTTGTAACATGAAAGAATACTTACAAGATAAAAGAAAGAATGTCCTGATTTGGAAAGCTTTCTTCATTTTGGAATTAGGGAGTCTTTTGCTCAACAAGCATCTAAAAACCAGAGACAATCACCAATCAGAAGTTAAGAAATATTCTTTCCTTAAAACAAAGAAAACAAAGACAATTATTATGTTTTTCCATATTTTTAACTAGAAGTTGTCAGTTATAGAGGTTTACTTAATCATTACTCCATTGTCTAAAACTTACTTGAAAATTCAGTTTTTGTAAAGGAGATTTGACATTCAAGGAAACTTCCAGTTGAAGTTTTTCAAAAATGATTTATTCTGAAGAATGAAATTTTTCCAAAATTTGTGCTTTTAACTATCTGGTTGTCAATTAACTTTTCTGAAAACAAAGACATAGAGTATGTTATTTTTTCCTCAAAGCTTGTAAATTTAGCTTCTCATTTGTTTTTTTGCCACCAGAGGTCTCCAGTGAGAATCCCATCTTTATCTCTTTAAGAGAGGTACTTGCCATTTTAAGAATTTAAGACTCTAGATACTAATTATGATGAATTATGACTTTATTTAGGAGAACCTAAATCAAGTCTTATATAATACTTCATTACTTTTCTCTGGATTTGATTGCAGTAGTTCTATTGTGTACTGTTTTGTATCCAGATACCCAGATACTTAAGCGTTGTATGAGAATGACTTTAGTACTTATGGAAAACTGTGCTTTACTTCTTAAAACGTGGATAAGCACACATTATTTCTTGTAATTTTATGTAATCTGAGACCTATTAGGTCAAATTTGAAACTCACATAGAAATTTAATATGACAGAAATAATCAATAATTTTTCTTATGAAAGCAAGGGTATCAGACTACTGCCTCCTTTCATCTCTAGTTTCAGGCTTTATAACCACTTTTCTCTCCTCTGAACTTCCTCTCCAGCCCTGATTTCACATGGTTAATCCAGATGTCAGAAAATGGCTTCAGAAATATTGACAATAAATCCTCAACATTTTAATATAATGATCAAAACAATCTAGGAATTATAGGTACCCAGGAGAGGACAGAGGATATAAAGGGAAAGATTAATGGTTATAAAATTGGTTAACATTTATTGCCAGGCACTGTGCTAAACTAAGCACCTTAAATATATTGTCTTCTTTAATCCTCACAATTACCCTGTAACAATGTTAGTACTTGTTATCACTATTATTCCTATTTTATTGTTAAGAAAACTGAACCTAAGAGAGATTAAGCAGCAGGGACTTAAATCCAGATGATTTTTAATTACTAAATCAGGCCTCTTGTATTATCAAAGGAGAGAGGAATTTTCAGGGACAGTCCCAGACTCTGGTTGTTATGAAAGCAGTTCCTCATCTAGAGTCCCCTATCTTGTTGAGTCAAACTTTATTGCCTTATCTCTGGGTAACCTACACATACACACACTACTTTTTTCTTGATTTGAGCACTTAACTCAATTTGTTTGTATCTCCAACACTTAGGAGTAACTATATATTATATCCATACATCTTTTATTTAAATGAGTTTTCCACAGTGATGATGGTTACAAATTAAGTCTTTCTGAATGGTAGTTACAACTTTGTTTGACATAATATATTCATTGTTATTTGCTGAAAAGTCATTATAATTTTGTGTGGCATAATACATTGAGTTCTTTTTGCTTACCATATGTCTGTTTCTGTTTTAAATTGTATATATCAGATTAATACTTATACTTTGATCCCCACCCCCATTTTAGGGCCAGATAGGTGACCCGGGACCCCAAGGACCATGTGGCCCTCCAGGACCAGAGGTAAAATGTTGGTTGGAAGATACTAAATTTGAAACAAAAGTAAAAATTAAACTTGATTGTAAAGCATGTTTTTACATAACAGGCTTAAGAAAGATTCTTGTTAAAATTCACATCTTTGTAAATAGTTTGGACTAAATCTTTTCTCCCATATTAAAAGGTATGCAACAGTGATCCCGAGGAAACAGAAAGGTATTAGCCACATTTTAGTCCTGATTAGATCACAGCTGACTTATTTGTTTGGCACAACTATTAATAACACATACTTGGGGCATGAAATCAAATTTCAGGATAAACTCCATTGAATTTTTAATACAAAATGCTTCCAGTGTTTGCTGTATGCATATATCATTTAGATCTCATATTCTAGAATAAATATAATTAAGTCTATAGTACATATATCAAACTTGCTTGTTTATTCTTTGAAATATGACTTTGGCTGAATACTTGATGTAGAGTGTCTTTTTTTTTTCCTGCAAATTCACGTAGAACGCAAGCTTCTAACATGAAACATTTGAGTTTTTTAAAAATCATTTTATGAGTCAAAGATATGTACCACATGGAGATAAAGATTCTGAAGCTCACTCTAGTTCAGAAATATAAGCCAAAAAAATATATGTACATACACATCTAATTCAGAATCATAGAAACAGCAATAAAGCTGAAAAAATGAGTTTGGCTTCAGAATAAATAAATCAGAACAATAAACAATGTCAAAGCAGTAGGCAGAATTTCTAGAAATAGCACTGTACTGATGCTTTCTCCCTCTCTTTGTAAACCATAAAATCTACTTCTTACCCTGCATCTCTCTTTCAGGGTTGGCTGATTTCTTCAGCAAATGCCTATTCTTTCTTGTCTCATTTAAAAACACACTCAATATTGGTAGTTCAAAAATCTAAAAAACTACATTGTACCTAGTTTTATTAACAAGGACATAGTAGGAGATAAAATACAGCAATATATCGATGTCAGCATTCTGGGAAGAAGGAAATTGTTTTGAGTAATTGAAGCAATTATTAACAGATAATTAAAATAGTAATTAACACATTAATATAAGTTTATATCTTCTGTAAGCCTGTATGCTTTTAATAATTTTTTCATGAAAACCTTCTTGGAATTAATTCTATTTACCTGTCTTCTCATACTGAGGATACAGAACCTAATTTATCTTTTATTATCTTTAAAGGTTATTATTATGAACATGGGTTCTATTGTAACTTTAGTTACAGATAGGATGCGTGCTAGGGAGGAATGTGTCACCTCCTAATTATCTGTATGGTTGGGATCATTTTCTCCTTTTTTCCTAAAGCCAAGTTAAAGGATGCATGGGCCATGTTTTTACTTATTACTTGGTCTTCCAAAGATGTTTCTTTTGAGATTTTACGATTTGCAATCATCATTCAAAACACTGTCTCATTGTATTTGATTTCTGTACTGCTAATACAAGGTCCTGAGCTCCAGCCTTGTCAGACTGTGCCCACGCCTCCTGCTCACCTGCATTAAATGTTTTCATTGGGCCAAAGATGTAACCTGTATTCATGTAATTGGTACAAGATTGTTTTGGAAAAGTGGTTTATTCTAAAGATCGTAAGTTTTTTTTTAATCATAAAAGTATAATGTGTAGGCAGTTATATATGAGGAAACACTTGTATCCAACTCCTTCTCAACATTAGACTTTTTTTTTATATTATGTATGTTAGTCACCATACAGTACATCATTAGTTTTTTTTTTAAATTTTTTAATGTTATGTTAATCCCCATACATTACATCATTAGTTTTAGATATAGTGTTTCATGATTCATTGTTTGTGCATAACACCCAGTTCTCCATGCAGAACGTGCCCTCCTCAATACCCATCACCAGGCTAACCCATCCTCCCACCCCCCTCCCCTCTAGAACCATCAGTTTGTTTCTCAGAGTCCATCGTCTCTCATACATCATTAGTTTTTGATGTAGTGCTCCATGATTCATTGTTTGCATATGACACCCAGTGCTTCATGCAATACGTGCCCTCCTTAATACCCATCACATTAGACTTTTGATAGAGTTGCAGGTCCAAGAATTTACAATAGTATGTTTAATATTACATAAAGCCTGAAAAGTTTCTACTAGCACAGTAGATAAATTTTCTCAGATAAGGGGTTTTATATATTGTGTTAAATTTGGACTTTATTTAGGCAGTGATCAAAGATTTTTAAGCAAGGGAATGAAATGATCAGACTGTGTTTTCAACACTTGTGGTAGCAAGAGCAAAACGGTAAAAGAGAAGGAGAGAGGGAGAGGTGACAAAACTAATTAAACACTATTTAAGAGGATGATGCAAGGCAGGCTATAAATGATGAGGGCCTGTTACAATTGAGAAGAAAGGACGGCTTCCAGAAATAATTAGGATATAGAATTCACAGCACTTGAACACTCCAGCGAACAACATTCCCATGAACACTCCAGTTCATGGGAGTAAGAGACAATTTTGATGTTTGTTGTTTGAAGAGTTGGGTGGAATGTGGGATCACCATTCTAAAAATAGAGAATAAAAAGGGAGAAGGAAGAAAGTTTTCAGAGGGGTGGTAGAGATAATGCTTTGGTTTTGAATTTGTTAGGGTTGCAGTATCTGTTGGACATACAAGAAATTAACCTGATAAGTCTATAGAAAACTATAGGCCTAAAACTCAGAAGAGAATAGGACTAGAGACAAACATTTGTAATCATCCACATAGAGGTATTATTTGAAGCAGTTGTAACAGATGAAATCATTTAGGGAAAGTACATGAAATAAGGTTTGAAAATACCACAGCTGGACGCTCACCCCCAGAAGGATACATTTTCTAACTACAGTGCAATTAAGTTTTAAATTAACAATATAAGAGCTGTAAGATAAACTTTGGTAATGAAAAAACATACAGAAAAGGAAAAAAAATCACAGTGGAAATTAGAAAATATTTAGAACTGAATGAGAACAAATCACTGTAAAAATTTGAGTGTTGGACTTAAGCAACACCTGGGGGGAAATTCAAATTTCTCTAAAACGCAAAAAAGATCAAGAATAAATGAGTTGTGCATAGCACAAGTATAGGGATTTGTTTCAAAGGGAGAAGTTAAGGAGGTGAAATAAGGTAGATTTTGTTTTCTGTATAAGTAGGAGACAATCCCAAGAGTTAGAGGACTGTGGGCATGTGGAAAGAGGGTGCTTGAGGAGATCTGTGAAGAGTAAGTAGGGGAGTGACTGAAGACTTATAAAATAATTTCTGAGTGGTATTAAGAACTCAGCTGAGGGGATGCCTGGGTGGCTTAGTTGGTTAAGTGTATGCCTTTGGCTCAGATCATGGTCCCAGGGTCCTGGAATTGAGTCCCGCATCAGGCTCCCTGCTCAGTGGGGAGCCTGTTTCTCCCTTTGCCTGCTGCTACCCCTGCTTGTGCTCTCTCTCTCTCTGACAAATAAATAAATAAATAAATAACCTTAAAAAAAATAAACTCAGCTGAGACTGAAAAACTGTCTTTTCTCAATATATAGCCACAAAGTCCTGTACATTTTTTTGGAACTGTTTTGTAAATTTTAGTCTGAACTTCCTACTGGCCAAAACAGTGACACATGATCAGTTATATGACTCTCTTTTCCCTTCTATAAAAAATACATTAATAGTTCAAAAGAAGGGCAGCAGTTCATGGTATTGTGTGATTTCCGTCTTTCAGACTGATGTCATAATGCCAAAGTACAATTCAGTAAAAGTAAATCTGTTAGGAGCCAAAATGATGACACCTAGTTTTTATACTTCTATGATAACATTTCTTAATTATTGGGTGGTAAAAGGTTTAAGTTGATATCTGAAAAATAACATACTTTTGGGATTAGTACTTCTGAATGATAGCAGCCTAAGTAACTTGAGCAGATTACTTGGAACTTTTTAAAAAATTTTGAATGTTGTGATATATTTATTTAATTTTGTCTTTTTCTAAACGGGTTCTCAGTTGTTCCAGGACTATTTCTTAAGCAATTGGTCTTTTCTTTAGTCATTTTAAAGCTACCTCTACAAATACTAAATTTTCATGTTTCTTTGGCCTATGTCTGGATTTTGTTTTCTATTCCACTTGAATGATTGTCTATTCATACACAAATGTCACATTGTTTCAATGGTAGAAAAAAAACCCTGCTAGCCTTATGGGTTTTCCCTTGTATGTTATTGTCTTCTTTTGTCTTCATGCTTTTAAATTTTTTTCTTTATCACTATATTTTGCTGGTTTGATTACAATGTCTTGGTGTGGATCTGTTTTGTTGATTTTGATAGGGGTTCTCCATGCCTCCTGGATCTGGATATCTGTTTCCTTCCCCAGGTTAGGGAAGTTTTCAGCTATTATTTCTTCAAATAAATTTTCTGCTCCCTTGTCTCTCTCTTCTTCTTCTGAGACTCCTATAATATGAATGTTATTATGTTTGAGGGAGTCACTGAGTTCCCTAAGTCTATTCTCCTTTTGCATAATTCTTTTTTCTCTCTTTTGTTCAGCTTGATTACTTTCCATTACTCTGTTTTTTAGGTCATTAATTTGTTCCTCTGCTTCTTCCAGCCTGCTGTTAATTCCATCAAGCATGTTTCTCATTTCACTTATGGTGCCTTTTATTTCTGCTTCACTATTCCTTATCTCTGTGTTAAGGGTCTCACTCATGTCTTTTACTCTTTTCTCAAGTCCGGGGAATATCCTTATGATCATTATTTTAAATTCTCTATTAGGCATGTTACTTATATCTGTTTCACTTAAATCTCTTGCTGTGGCCTTGTCCTGTTCTTTCATTTGGGATAAATTTATCTATCTTCTCATTTTTTTCTAAGTTTCTGTGCCTGTTTCTGTGTGTTAGGGAAGTCACCTATGTCTGCTGTTTTTGAGGGTAATGGGCCTTATGAAGAAGAGGTCCTGTATTGCCCCGCTGTGTAGCATCCCTTGTTCCTCAGAGTCTGGCACTTTTGAGAGTGTCTCCAGGGTATGTGTGCTTTGCTGTTTTGTCCTGGCTGCTTTATCTATCAGGCCAGTCATCTGCAGAGGCTCGCTTTGCCTATTGTGAGCAGTGTTTGGTCCCTGGCCTTTTAACTAGGTATGCTCTGATCTGTTTGTGAAATGAGACCTGTTGCCACTGCCACTGGAACTGATGTTCTGCAAACCCTCACAGATGCAATGTGACCAAGGGTTTGGGCTGATCTTAAAGGGGAGAGGCCCGTTGGGACTGAGGCAAGCATGACTGGGAGGGCCGGTTCCACTGGAGCATGGGGTGACAGGGCTTGGTGTAAGCAAATTAGGTAGGGAGTATTGGGCTGTGCTGGTTTCTGCAGGGCGCCCTCTGCTTATACTGAAGTTCAGGGCAGGGACATGGCCCTAGCCTATTCATTTGTTCCCAGAGGGGTCTTTCCATGAATGCTGCCTCTTTGGGACATGCTCCAAGATGAGCGAATAACCTCCCCACTGTGTGCCCCAGACACTCTTCAGATTGCTGTTTCAATGCTGTATGTCAACAGGTTGCCTGCCTTCTTTCCAAGATCAGGGCAATGCCCTCTGGAGTCTATCTCAGCCATACCCACTGACCTTTAAAACTTCAGGCTTTAAGTGCTGCTGGTTGCAAAAACTTACAAAATTTGGCCCCTCTCACTTTCCAAGCCATTGCTAGGGGGATTCATTTTCCCATGTACTCCTCTGTGTGCTAGTCTATCTCTCACCCTCCTCCACAACAGCAACTCCCTCCCTACCACATCAACCATAATCCTTTCTTTCCCAAACCACATTTCTGCACTTTCTACTACCTTCTTTGATGTGGCCTCTTCTCTACCTTTAGTCGTGGAGTTTGTTCTGCCAGTCTTCAGGTCAGTTTCTGGGGTGTTTAGGAGGATTTGATAGTTATCTAGTTGTATTCACAGGACAAGGTGAGTCTAGGGTCCTCCTCCTTTGCCACCATCCTCTCTCCTTCATATCACTTCTTTAACCATTCACCCATTGAATGGATTATTTTTAGATAATCCATTTTGGGATTTTGTTTCCATATCTTGCCTATTGTGAATTATACTGCAATGAACATAGGGGTGCATATATCTTTTTATGTTAGTGTATTCTATTTCTTTAGATAAATACCCAAAAGTGGAATTGCTTGATCATATGGTAGTTCTGTTTTTAATTTTTTTGAGGAAACTTCATACTGTTTTCCAAATGGCTGTACCAATACTTATCAATATGTACTAATATTTATTTGTGACTTTTGCATCAATATTTATAAGTGATCTTGATCTATAATATTCAATCTTTTTGGTATTTCTTTGTCCAGTTTACGTATTAGTGTTATACTTATTTTATGAAAATAATTAGGAAGTCTTCTTAATTTTTAGTGCTATGGAGTAATTTATGGAACATTGGGGCTGTCTTATCTATGAGACTTTGATGGAATTCCTCTGTGAAACCATCTGGAATTGATGTTTTTTTATGGGGTAGTTCCTTGATGAATTTTTTTACTGCTTCTGCAGAAATTAGCCTTTTTAAGCTATCTCTAATAGGGTTAGCTTTGTTATATTAGCCTTAGGAAAATATCTGTTTCATCTAGGTTTTCAAATTGACTTCCATATAAATTCACAAAATAGTCTCACGATTTTTAAATTTTTGTTTTAATGGTTGTTTCCCATGTGCCATTATTTTTTTTAATATTTATATATGTGCTTATTCTTTTTTTTTATTTTTTTTTAAAGATTTTATTTATTTATTTGAGAGAGAGAGAATGAGAGACAGAGAGCATGAGAGGGAGGAGGGTCAGAGGGAGAAGCAGACTCCCCGCCGAGCAGGGAGCCCGATGCGGGACTCGATCCCGGGACTCCAGGATCATGACCTGAGCCGAAAGCAGTCGCTTAACCAACTGAGCCACCCAGGCGCCCCTATATGTGCTTATTCTTTTTTGTTTTTTCTTGGTTAGGCTTGATTCAGTTTGTCTAGTTATTTTTTTTCTCAAAAAATTTTTGAAATTTTTATTTATTGTTTTCTGTTTTTCTTTTCATTACATAATTAGTTTCTCCTTTTATCTTTATTATTTCTTGGAGATTCTCTTGGTTTATTTATTTATTTAGTAAGGAATTTAATTTTATTTATTTTCATTATTTTATTTTCATTCCTAAAACTATTAAGAATTGTCACTTTCCCTCTGCCTACTACTTTAAATGTATCTCAAAGATTCTGGTATGGAGCATTTTTATTACCATTGTCTTTTAGATATTTTGTAATTTCAATTATTTCTCTTTTCACCCAAGAGTTATTTAAAAAGGAGTTTTAGAATTTCCAGGTGGAAGAGCCTATTGGTTTTGGTTTTGTTAATAATTCTTACTTTTATTTCATTGCTATCAGAGGATGTTGTTCATTTTTTGGAACTTATCAATCTTTTCTTTTTTGTTGTGATCATTTTTTGTGATTTAATATACACTTGACATTTCATTATACATTTTAATATACACTTGACAAGGAGGTATATTTTTATCATTAAATGTGAAGTTTAATATATAGTATATAGTGACTTGCTCTTTATTATGTTGTTTAGGTTTTGCTATATCTTCACTTATTTTTGGTCTAATTGATCTATGTAAATGGCATGTACTATGGCTGCTGCTGATCTGATTGCTCTTGGGGTCACAGCTGGTATTCATCATTCCCTCCTTCACTACCCATTTTAAATTCCTTTCACCTTCAGCTATCACCTGAGTGGGTCTTGGTGGCTTAGCTAGTGGTATGACCTTAACCTTCATTACTGAGAATATGAACTCTTGATAGGAGTTCTAAGAGGTGTCCAGTGTATCACCTGAGTTCCACGTGTATCCCTTCCTGCCCTTTTTGTGTAAAGAAGCCTTGCCTATTTTTGTTTTTCAGGGTCAATTAACCATGCCAGTATGGTGACTTCCCTTTTTGTTTGCTCAGACCTCATCATAAAAAGTCCAAAGTGCCTTGTTAAGAGCCCTAAGTTTAGGTTAGTGGGATATTTGCTCTGTCTCCTGTCAAGAGAGAGACCCTTTGGGTAACAGGATATCTAATCCTGAAGAGTCCAAGGTTGTGGGGAAAGAAAGTACAAAATATAGTGCATCATGGGAGTGATGGTAAATAAGACCACATCCACTTCTATTCTTTGGTTTCCAGAGTCATGCATCCTTTCTGTTAGAGATAAAAGTACCATATACAGGTCTCTGACTTAAAAAAAATACACTATATCCCAAAGAGTGGTACTCCCTTCATATTGTTTCCTTTAAGATGGCCCTTCCCTTATAACTTTAAAGGCAGTTCCAATGTATTGTAAGGCTGGCTACCTCTAAATGGTGCAGAATGGGTGAAGGCCAATGAATCATATCAGGGGCCCACTCTTGTAGCTTTTTGTAGAGAGGGTATCTTGTTCAAATGCTATACTCTATGGGGTTCCATGCCTGTGGATCAGACATTCTGTAATTTTCTAGATAGTGGTGCTAGTTGGAGCTTTAAAGAAAGGAAAGGTAAACTCTTATAAAATAAGTATCTGTTTCTGTGAAGATGAACTGCTGATACTTCCAAATTTGAAGGGCCCCACATGAATGCAGACTATTTTTTAATTTTCTTTTAGTTATAAAGGAAAAGAGTGTATTTGCCAAATCAGTGATTACATACCAAATATAGAAGGACTTAGTTATCTGCTATGTCTGACAGAACAGCTGCAACTGGGGCTGTGGTAGCCTATAGTCAATCTCCACAATCCAACTGACTTCTGTAGGTGGTAATCTGGTGAATTTAACAGTGCTCTGTTAGAGACCATCACGCATTCATATTTTAGGTTTTCGACGCTGGCAGGGATCTCTGACATTCTCTCTACATGATATGATTGGCAGTCATGTAGATGTGAGTTATTGTCTGATCCTTAGAACCCAGAGGTCTACTTAACTATAGAAGTATCTCTTCCATTTAGGCTCTTCTTTAAAGAATTTAGTTCTAATTATTTCTTTTCAACAGATCTTTTTGAGATATCCATTATATGTTCATCCCTAAAAAAAAAAAAAAATGCTGAGGTCAATTGGATTTGGTCTTGACTTCAAAGAACTTATATTGAAGAAAGCAATATTCAATTCCGACTAGGTCAAAGCCTCCACTGTCTCTATTTGTCTTTTTTCAGACATCAAAATTAATTAGGTTTGATTAAATGAAAAATTAAAAATCATTTGATTACTTAAAAGTCTAGAATCAGTTTAGTCCTTAGAGAAAATTATAAAATAGCCAAAGAATTTAATTCCTATGGCCGCTGATCTTCCTCTGTTCTTTCCCTTTTGAGCATGGGTTCTTGTCTATCTCAAACAACCAGTCTCTCTTTTCTTTTCCATAATTACCCTTCTCATCAAAGCTTGTTTTTAAAGACCTGATAAATATATTTTACTCCAAGCAGTAAATGGTTAGCAGAACAGCTATCTTCAATAGAATCCCCTTTCAAGGATATTTACATTTTAACACTAAACAGAAACCTGGAACTAATGCAATGAGTCTTGAATTGTAGAATTTAAGGAGTCATTTAGTGAGCAGGGAAAGATTTGTGGGTGATTTAAACTTTGATGCTCCTCAAATTAATCATACCATTTAAGTTGTCACCTGTACTACCAATAAGACAGGAAAAGACTGGCCAATATTTCTTTCCAGTACTTTCTAGTTCAGAAGCTCAGATCTTCATAAGAGTGAAAGCAAAGCACTCTGAAGTTTTTGTTGTAAATGTTATTTGCCATTGGCATTGAAGAGACTGTTCATCATTAAAGATCATCTGAACAAATGTCACTTCAAACTACTTCAAAGTTTTTTTTTCCTTGCTTCATAATGTTTTACTTATTGTAGGCAAGTTAAATTACTGTACCAAAGAAGTAAACATATCTGTGCACTTAGCTCTTTCCAGAATTGTAAATATTAGAGATGTCACAAAATAAAACATCACGTGCTTTAAAACATAAGATTAAATTTTTTTCCATGCTAGTTCTTTGTCTGCTTTTAACAAAAACATATGGAAAATGCTGTACAGGAATCTTCCCTATTTCTTTAAGCATAGTAATATCAGTTTTGAGCACTAAACCCATGCTTCCTCCCAGTTCTGGCAGCAAACTACCTTCAAATTTGGTAGCAGGATAGTTAGAATATTTGTTGATTCAGCTGTTAACCTCCCTGGACTACTGAGATTGCCAAATAGTTGAGTTTTGGATGATGTTCTTGGTAAGTGGGGCCAGTTGTTTACTACAAAATGAGCCAAGACCACTAATCAGAGGGATACCAGCTGTGGTCAAGCAGTGGGTCCTCTTTTTCCCCTAGGGTGGTCTTCACTAGAGACAAATACCAAAGTTCATTTGGAGAGTCTGCTCATATCAAACAAAGGCATGCTTCTAAATGTCCATTTTAGCACCTCAGTGGACTTTACTTGGGTAAGGCAGCTTGCAGCCAGTTGAGTAGATCTTAGTCCAGATGGATCCCCTTTACTTAAACAAGTTACTTCTTAACAAAGAAGTATCACTTGGGATTGGTTGAGTAATTTGATGTTTTTAGTTATTATTCAAAAACTGGTGCTGAAAGAAAATGTGATCAAATCAGTCAATAACAAATCATTTCTTGAGTTCCTACTGTGTAAGACCTATGGCTAGTAAACACTATAGGATATATACAAAAATAATATATTGTCTATAATTTGGGGCAATTTGTAGTCTATTTTGGAAAAAGAAGATATATATATGTGTATCTTCTATATATATATATGTATATATATATATTTATACTGTCAGAGAGTGGCAAAGGCATCATGTAAGAAATAAGTAGTTATTATAGTTCAGTGTTAGTAGAGAGAGATTAACATGAGATGGAAGGATTAGGGAAAGGTTCATGGAAAAGATGGATCTTGAATTAGATTGTTGATGAATAAATGGCAGGAAAAGGGGAGGGCATTCCCGGCAGGGTAAACCACATGAGCAGAGCCTAGACATCTGGGTAATATGGATAGTGGATTTATAGATCAGTGAATGAAACTGACTAGCTGACGCAGTTTCCTTGTGTTGGTATAGAGTGATAGATAAGGTTATAAAACTAGGCTGGTGCCAAATTGCGTAAGACCTTTGATTCCAAGTGATATCAAGGCAGAGTGTTCAGTAGCTAGATAGTGAAGCCTAATATTACAGTTCTTGTATTGTGAAAAATATGGAACCTGCCCGCCGATCTCCCAAATGAACCAGCCAAAGTTTTATTGATTTGCCTGGTTTCTGCCCATAGTGGCCACAAATTTCTGTCCTTTCATAGTGTAGGTGGGAGTCTCCATAACTGTTGTCTGAAAGAGGACAGATTCTCCTGCCTACCCAGGATGAATCTTAGTACTATTAGTTGCTATTACTAACAGTACTTAGTACTGTTGTTACATTGAGGTTGACCTGAGGTTGCTCACTAGATTAATGAAGAAATCTTCCCACCCAGAGGAAAGTTAGCAACAACTAAGACAACTGTCTTTGAAGATACTTTCTGTTCCCAGTACTTGGTCTATAACCATCTCTTCCAATTCCTCCTTTTAGCAGGCAATACAGTAGAGGACCATTTATTGCCCGATTGACTGTACAATTTGGTTAACATGTTCACTGCCTATTCCCATGGACTTCCCTCAAATCTCATTAATGATGTGGTAAGGCCTTCACACTTCCTCTTCCAGAAAGCTGTGTCTCCATTAGTATCCCATTCTCATCACCAGAACTGTCAGAGACTATGAAGGATCCCAAACCTGCCAGTTAGCCTAATAGTTTCACAGATTTCTCTTAGAAGACACAAGACTCCTGGGACAGAGACGAAGGACAGTTTATTATTCTTAACAATAGCAGTTTCCAGAGTATCAGCATTTTTGCTCTGATTCACAGAGCCTTTCTTCTCATAGGGTGATGTGAAGAGAGCTAGATGACATTTGCATATGCAGTGGTTGTATTGCATAAGAGGAACTTTGAACTTAGAGAAACTGAATCTTTTATAATGGTCAGTTATAAAAAAAAATAATGTATTCCAGAAAGAGATTATTATATGGAAAGTAAGCATTCCTGCCTTTTGCTACAGAGGGAGACACTATGGCCATCTTTGCTATATGGAAATCCTTAAAACGATAGATTGGATCAATGGATAGTTAGTAACCCATTTGTATAATGTGCAGAAATGCAAGAGCCTATGGAGGATTGTATACCAGCAGCATGTTAAGTTAAATGTTAGAGGTATAAAGATGGGTAAGATACCTTCATTTTCCTCTACGAGCTCACATTTTCTTGGAAAAAAAGAAATAAACCCTTAATTACTATATAGAGTCATTAGTACTAAATAGCCATACTAACCAAGTTCTATATACATATAAAGGAACAAGCTACTGATTCTGGCTAAGGGGGACCATGAAAGGCTTCACAGATTGTTATATTTGATTTGGCAACAAATTATATGATGAGAGAACCTGGAGTAGGGAGTTAAAGAAGACTTCTAAGAAGTACAGTTGCTTGAGCGAAGACTTGAAGAAATAGTAGTGGCTTATCAAATGGAAACAGAGGGCAGTGGTATTCCAGCACAGATACATGAGGAAGCTAGGTGTGTTTAAAAAACTGCATATAATTCAGTGTTTTAGTCAAGTTTGTTTCCATTAAAAATGACAAAACCTACCTCAAACAGTTTTAAGCAGAACTCAGGATTGGCTAATGTAATTAAGAAGTCCAGCAGTGCATGTGCCTAGAGTTTTGGCTGGATACAGGAGTTTGATGAATATAATCAAGATACTCTCCATCTTTTAGCCTTATTTACATCTGTTGGCTTCATTCACAGGAACATATTATGGAAAAGGTGGCCCTTGGCAATTCTAAGCTTATATTGCCCTCAGAGTTAGCAATCTTAGCAAAAAAAAAAAAAAAAAAAAAAAAAAAAGCATTCTTCTTTCTTTATAGCTCTAGCAAAAATTCTAAGGTGGATTCCAGCCAATCTGGCTTGGATTACATGATCATCTTTATTTATTTATTTATTTTATTCTTATGTTAATCCCCATACATTACATCATTAGTTTTAGATGAAGTGTTCCATGATTCATTGTTTGTGCATAACACCCAGTGCTGCATGCAGAATGTGCCCTCCTCAATACCCACCACCAGGCTAACCCATCCTCCCACCCCCTCCCCTCTAGAACCCTCAGTTTGTTTTTCAGAGTCCATCGTCTCTTACATGATCATCTTTAAATCAATCACAGTAATCATGAGGTTGGAATGCTGTAATTGGCAAGATTTGGGTCATTTACTCACCCCTGGAAATTGGGACTGGGACCAGAAGCACATAGACTGCAAATTGAAGAGTAGTTTTTCAGAGATGGTGAGCATACAAAAAAGAAGATGCTCTCTACATTTTACATCTTTGGTGCCCAGTGTCTACATATTACCATTCTTCCACTTATACAGTTGTTTTTCTTTTTTTTTTTTTAAAGATTTTATTTATTTATTTGAGAGAGCGAGAATGAGAGAGAGTACATGAGAGGGGGGAGGGTCAGAGGGAGAAGCAGGCTCCTCGCTGAGCAGGGAGCCCGATGCGGGACTCGATCCCGGGACTCCAGGATCATGACCTGAGCCGAAGGCAGTCACTTAACCAACTGAGCCACCCAGGCGCCCTTCTTTTTTTAATTAAAGAGCAGAGGGGTAGACTGAGGGAGAGAGCAAATGCCAAGCAGGTTCCACGCCCAGTATGGAGCCCAATGCAGGGCTCAGTCTCACGGCCCTGAGATCATGACCTGAGCCAAAACCAAGAGTTGGATGCTTAACCAACTGAGCCACCCAGGCGCCCCCCAACACACTTATATAGTTTTTAAAATGCCTCTGGTAACACAGTACAGTCACCCATACAGTTGAAAATATACTCTTCCTCTCCAAAGGAAGATAACCCAATGATCACTTATTGCTCGTAGCCTCAAGGCCAGGTTCTTGGAGTAAAGTGCATTCTTTTCAGTGAGGCCTGAATCTCAGATAATCAGTATGATTTTAGAAGGAAAACAAAATAGCCACAATATTCAGTCCATTTGGAGAAACTGGAGAATAGGAAAGAAGGTAGAGTGGCCCAGGCCCATGGCTGTGCATTTAAAAGAAAAGTAGGCAATTGATATATGCCAGTTCCTCATAACAATATAAATCAACGTTTTAAAATCATCTAACTTCCCACTCCTTGCCACAAAATTATACACACTGAAAAAGGGAGAATCTGAGATAAAGGGTTTCCAGAATATACACTGTATGGTATGAGGAAATATTTTTGTTCTCTAGCCTATGTTCAATGCCAAGAATGATGCCTGATACATAGTAACATGTTGAATGAATAAACTGATATTCTTTAATTAAAGACACTTATAAGAATTTTAAATGAGTCAAATATATAGATGTGGGGTACCTAAAATGATACTTATCCAAAGGTAAGTATCAAATCATAGTCCTGTTATTACTTCCAAAACAATTTGAAATCTGAGCTTCCCTGATTTTTATCTGGGGACAAGTTTTCTAAGGGTCTTTAAATGGTTGCAAACTGTTGTCTACCAAAGAATGGTGATTATCTAAAACACCCAGTACCAATTACCTTTTGTTTTACACTTTTATTGAGGTGTAATTGACATATAACAAACTACATATACTTAAATTGTGCAATTTGATAATTTTTGACATATGTGTAACTCGTGAAACCATCGCCAAAATCAAGATAGTGAACAAATCCATCAAATCTCAAAATTTCTGGGGCATCTGGGTGATTCAGTTGGTTAAGCATCCAACTCTTGGTTTTGGCTCAGGTCATAATCTCAGGGTCCTGAGACTGAGCCCCGTGTTGGTTCCATGCTCAGCTAGAGTCTGCTTGAGATTCTCTCTCTCCCTCTTTCTCCCCTTTCCCCCTTCCCCTGCTTGTGAGCTTTCTCTTGCTCTCAAATAAATCAATACATACATAAATAAAATCTTTCTAAAAATCCCAAAATTTCTTTGTTCACCTTTGTAATTCTTCCTTTCTGTCTCTCATGTTCCTCCCATCCCCAGTCTATCACTGATCTGCTTTTCGTCACTATAGGTTATCCAAATCTAAGGGTCAAATAATGGTCAAAATAGTTTACCTTAAAATTAGAAGTTTAGTATAGCTTTGTGTGGATTTCAGTAAAATAAAAATGGACTTTGCAATTGATTTTGTAGAGTGACTTCAAACATACTGATAATATTATTTAAACAAAGTCTTATTAAACAAGTCAGAGAGTGTATGTTGTGTTATAAGGAATTTTCATTGTCTTTATTGTTTCTGGATTTTCTCTGCTGAGTTTTTAGGATGCTACATATTAATGGAATTCAGCTGTGCTATATTTACTATTCAAAAATATAGAATTGCAAAACAGAAAATACATGAATAGCAGTAATCATTTACAAAGATTGCAAAGATTTTCAGTGATATCATAATGAAAAAAAAATCTGTTTTATGGTTTTTAGCTCTAAAACAGCAAAAGGCAGTGAAAGAAAGCCAGATACCTTGATGAATTCCTTATTTTGCCTTTATTTTTCCAGAGGCTCGTATTTTCTATTTGTGGTTTTCCCAGAAGACAGAACAGTTCCTTAATTTGCAGTTGCATGCTGCTCTGTGCTTAAATTTCATTTCTATAGTTTCCTGGGAAAGTGAATTTATTAGTTCTGCCTTGTCAAATATTTCTTTTTTGGCGTTAACTTTTATATGGATTATTCTCACTCCGAAAAGGTCATTTTAATCCTTTTTTTTATTACTTTCTTATTTGGATTCATCATATTACTGACATGGCACGTACTTCCACAAATGCTAAAGAGCAAAATCTTATGATTGTTTTTTGGATCCATTTCTCAAATGGAATTCTCCCCTTACAGAACCTCTCTCCCTCTGACTGCATTCTTTCTTGTTTGCGATTGTTACAATCCTATCTATAGAAGCTATGCTACTTGGGTTTTTTGGGCAGTGTTTTGTTTGTTTGTTTTTTTGACAAAGAATAACTTTGAAACTGCAAAACTGAAAATATAATTATTCAAACAATTCATTTTTAATTTGGTCATCAGTTGAAGCGGTCAAATCTTTATTGAATATACTGTATCCAAGCACCAAACTAGGCTTTGAATAACTTTGCCCTTTAGGAGTCCATAATTTATGTGTTGCACTAGCTTGAATGATTTATTGATTTTATCTTGTTTTATTTTTATTTTTTAAAGATTTTATTTATTTATTTGACAGAGACAGCGAGAGAGGGAACACAAGCAGGGGGAGTGGGAGAGGGAGAAGCAGGCTTCCCGCCGAGCAGGGAGCCTGATGTGGGACTCGATCCCAGGACCCTGGGATCATGACCTGAGCCGAAGGCAGCCGCTTAACGACTGAGCCACCCAGGCACCCTTTATCCTGTTTTAATATGATTGTTTTTATAAGAGATATATTCATTTCTACTTTGTTCAGACGTATAAACTACTTAAGATAAATTTAAGCCAACTGTATTGTGTTCATGTGTATTTAAAGTATGATCGATATAAAAATCAATGAAAATTTGAAAATTTTCAAAAGAGTTAAATGGCCTAAATGATGCTACTGTCTATAACAACATTTTATTTTATTTTTTATTATTAGGCAGTTCATTTGTTTAATTATTATTTTTTTACTTTAAATTTTATGTTAACTGTATGTAGTTAACATACAGTGAAATATTGGTTTCTGGAGTAGAATTCAGTGATTCATCACTTCCATACAATACCTAGTGCTCATCACAAAAAGGCCCTCCTTACTACCCATCACTCATAGCCCATCCCCCACTCACCTCTCCTCCAGCAACCCTCAGTTTGTTCTCTATCATTAAGAGTTTCTTATGGCGGGGCGCCTGGGTGGCTCAGTCGTTAGCGTCTGCCTTCAGCTCAGGTCATGATCCCAGGGTCCTGGGATCGAGCCCCGCATTGGGCTCCCTGCTCCACGGGAAGCCTGTTTCTCCCTCTCCCTCTCCCCCTGCTTGTGATCCCGCTCTCACTGTGTCTCTCTCTGTCAAATAAATAAATAAAATCTTTAAAAAAAAAAAAAAGACTTTCTTATGGCTTGTGTCCGTCTCTCCTTTTTTTCTTTTCCCCCTCCCCATATGTTCATCTGTTTTTTTTCTTAAATTCCACATATGAGTGAAATCGTATGGTATTTGTCTTTCTCTAGCTGACTTACTTCACTTAGCATAATACTCTGTAGTTCCATTCATGTCACTGCAAATGGCAAAACTTCATTATTTTTGATGGCTGAGTATTATTCCATTGTGTGAGTGTGCATTAAATATATGCATATTATATGTGTGTATGTATATATACCACATCTTCTTTATCCATTCATCAGTAGATGGACACTTGGACTGTTTCCATAATTTCGTTATTGTAGATAATGCCGCTGTAAACATTGGGGAGCATGTATCCCTTTGAAATAGTACTTTTGCATTCTTTGGGTAAATATCTAGTAGTGCCATAGCTGGATCTAGGGTAGTTCTATTTTTAACTTTTTGAGGAACCTCCATACTGTTTTTCAGAGTGGCTGCACTAGTTTGCATTTCCACCAACAGTACAAGAAGGTTCCTTTTTCTCCACATTCTTGCCAACACCTATTGTTTCTTGTGTTGTTAATTTTAGCCATTCTGACAGGTGAGTGCTTTTCCTTTATGGTCAGGAACAAGTGAGGGATGTCCATTCTCACCATTTTTATTTGATATAGTACTAGAGATCCTAGCCACAGCAATCAGACAACAAAAAGAAATAAAAGGCTTCCAAATTATTGACATCTGTTGTCTCCTATTCCCCTGGTCTTTGACACTTAATGTCTTTTTAATATTCCTTTACTATTATTTTAATGTTTAAGAAGGAACAGATATTCATGAATATACTTAATATTCCATGTTTACCCAGAAGTCACCTCAATAACTTTTATCTTACTGTTTTATTGAAAAATAAAACACAGATACAAAAACTGTATAAAACAAATGTGTATCACAACAGTTGTAAGACAAACATTATTGTGTTTGCTATGCAGGTCAAGAATAGAACTGCCAGTTATCCCCAGAAGCTTTTTTGCATCTCAACCCAACCATAAGCCTTCCTCTCCTCCCAAAAGTTGGCAGTGCTTTTTTCTTTTATGGTTTGTCATTCAAGTCAACTGTAGTGTAGGCTTATTTTGTTACTATGTCTTTCAGTCTACAAGTTCTCTTTCCATTTCCCTTTTCCCCCTTACAAATTAGCTGTTAAAGATCCCTGGTCATGTGACCTGGGTAGTCACATACAGAGGCCTGGCCATATTCAGTTTTCTTTGTTTTTGGTGAAACTATAGGTGATCCTGTATTCGTTCATCAGAAAGCACATAATGTCTAGTTCCTTTTTTTATGATGTTAGTAACAGTTGATTACTCAACTGCCCAGATGTATTAGAGTTAGGTGGTTGCAAAATGGAGATATTTTTGCTGTATCATTTCTTTTTTATTTGTTGGCTGAATACATTCCCTCATCTACTATTTGGTTAGTAGTGGCACAGTATATATGGGAAAGTAGAATAAATGCTCGATTCTTCACCTTTACCGATTTTCAAAATAAGGAGTTGACTTCCTTTCATCCTCTAAAAGTGGGCAGTTCTTTAATTGTATCATTAAAACTCATGCATTTAAACATATTTGATATGTTTCAATCCATTGCAATTCTTATCCTTATTGAAGTTCATATTATCCCATGTCTGCTCAGTGGGATCCTCTTCAAGCCCCCTCGGTTCTTTTATCATAACTCTCGATTTGACATCTTTTATAGTCTTTTTGCTTTCTGGAATGACAAGGTGTTTCAGGCTCATCAGGAGGATGTACAGGAACTATGAATTTATCCATGGGGATCCTCTGAACCAGTGGTTATAAACCAATACCCAGGGACCAAAAGTAGCTACCAGACTTGCCAGGTTCTTTTTGTTTGTTTGTTTTGTTTTTTTTCTGAGAGAAACAAGTCAGTCACCTGACAGTGACAACTACAAAATATATTTTTTAGCACTTACTATGTACCAGGTGTTGTACTAGTTGCTGGAAATATTATAGTTCATAAAACCTAAAACTACCTTCAAAGAGTTTACAATCTGATGAGGAAAATAATATAAGCCATAACGCTACATTAAGTGACCTTGTAGGACTCTAGGATAGTGTGAGAGTTCTTAGAAGAGAACTAACTCATGGTTTGGGGATCAAAGAAGCCAAACATCATTCAGTTTTCTTGGTTTGTCTGCCTTTTATTCCTCCTTATGTTCATTTATTTTGTTTCTTAAATTCCACATATGACTGAAATCATATGGTATTTGTCTTTCTCTGGCTATCTCATTTCACTTAGCATAATACTCAGTAGCTTCATCCATGTCATTGCAAATGGCAAGATTTCATTTCTTTTATGGCTGAGCAATATTCCATTATATATCCCACATCTTCTTTATCCATTCATTAGTTGATGGATATTTGGGCTCCTTCCATAATTTGACTACAGAGAACAAATTGATGGTTACTGGAGGGGAAGTGGGCAGGGGGATGAGTTAAAGAGGTAATAGGTATTAAGGAGGACACTTGTGATGAGCACTGGGTCTTGTATGTAAGTGATGAATCACTAAATTCTACACCTAAAACTAATATTGCACTGTATGTTAATTAGCTGGAATTTAAATAAAACTTGGAAAAATATTATTCAATTTTCTATTCTATTTAAAACATAAGTCTTCCAGGTGAAGAAAGATGAGGGAAAATTATTTAGGCAGACAGAGAAGGCATAGGGGAACCTGATTTTTTCTTTCATTAGAAAAGCAATGAACAAGTCTATATTAAACAATTCTGTTGCTAAACTTAAATCTGATCCTATGACCAGTTTTTCTGTTATCACTGTCTTTTCTCTTGCCAGAAATGTCCCTAAGTAATATTTTTCTCTATAGAATACAAGTTTTAAATCAGAGCCAAGGCATTTCTGTCCTAATCTGGACTGGATGAGTTAGTATCACTTTCTTTTGATTTTTCTTTCCAGGATGAGTATTCCAGAATCATCCTTGCAGTTCCATGTAACATGTGGGCATTTTTATTACCATGATATTTACTTCTTCACTGAACTACCTTTTCTAGCTCACATTCATATTTACTTGTAACTTTTACTTTTTAAGATGCTGATTTTTGGGGCACCTGTGTGGCTCAGTCAGTTAAGTATCTGACTTTGGCTTAGGTCATGATCTCAGGGTTCTGGGTTGGAGTCCCACATTGGGCTCCTGCTCAGCAGGGAGTCTGTTTCTCCCTCTGCCCCTCCTCCCACTCCTTCTCTCTCTCTCTCTCAAATAAATAAAATAAAATATTTTTTAAAAAGATGCTGATTCTTGTACTCGTCTTACCTTCTGTTCCTTTGCCCAAGTCAGCAGGAAATACTGAAACAGCTTTATCTGTGACAAAATCAATAGAGGTAAAACTGCACTTATTATCTTATTCTCATTATTAAAACTGATCATGATGAATCACATTCTAATTCATTATTTCAGTGAGAACATTGATTGATCTAACCATTTTAGAGCAACGTTCTAGACCTTTCCCCAGCACAGATTTTATTTAACACTACAGCTCCTTTCTATTTCTTGAGCCAACTATGTTAGGCTGCTAAAATACAATTTCCAAAAAGGTAAAATTGTGATTCTTAGGCAAATATAAAGTAAACATGGGTGTGAAAAAATTTTTTGAACTCATTAATTAATGATGAAACCAGTAAGATATTAAGATGAGTTTGACGAGCATTTGAAGAGCTAAGTATTGATTATTAAATATGGGAATGTTAGAATAAGATAATTAAATTAGATACAAAACTGATTAATGTCCTGTATATTAACCCATAACCTTTATGGTTATTTTTTTCATCAGACAAAAGTTATTTGCATTTCTAACTAACAAAAATCTACAAGTTAACATTTGGTTAGTAAACAGTGAATCTAACAAATTACATTCCCCTAATCCTTGGGTGACCATGTGTCCCGTAGGTCATTGAAAGGACCTATTATGAACCTTTTTGCCTTTTTTCCATGTTGTGGATGGTTTTGGATTAAGACTTTGGTTCTCTTAGACTGGATTAAAGAGTTTTCTTTGGGTCTGAAGATTTTGAATAACTGGTGAAGAACTGGTGAAGTAACTTTGTCAGTTTTGTATTCCAGTGTTAAACAACTGCCTAATAATAGACCTTTAATACTGAGTTTTTGAGTGGTATAAATTACTTTAACTGGGAATGAGAGAATGGCAAAGGAAATTTTCATATGCTTATTGGATTTATAGTAATGGCTGTTGAGTAAATTCTCTATATTTTTATGTTCCCTAGGGTTTTCCAGGAGATATTGGGATTCCTGGACAAAATGGCCCTGAAGGATCAAAGGTAAAAAAAAAAAAAAAAGAAGAAGAAAGAAAGAAAGAAAGAAAAGGAAAGAAAAAGAAAAAAGTATTATATCTAGAGTTTTCTAATCTCACATTTCAATGAATGGTTAAAAAAAAGACTTTAGGAATATCAGAACATGTCTGGATGTTTTTGAGCTGTCTCAGGTGTGTTTAATAAACTGTAGAGCTTATTTTAAGATAATCAGGAAGTAGCTTGCATGTTTGGTTGTTCTTTTGGCACCCTTTGTTTAGCTAGAGTATATTATCCAACTTCTTGGGTTCAGGTCATGGAAAATGATTTTCCTTGTTTGGTATGGACATAGATTAGGGGGATAATATTTTCAAAAAACATAAATCACTGAAAAAGGATTTCTTGGAAGAGATGAAAAAAACCTAAAAAGCCATAACCTATGATGTACAGATGAGAGTTTTCTGGCCACTGAAACCCTTTAGGGTCTATAAAATATCCTCTGATTAAAATACAAGAAAGTCTACGGTGTCCTGGAATTTATACATAGTACAAAATAACTGAAGAACCCTAAGCATTTTTAACTTCCTTTACTGTTGTCGTGTATTTATTACTAGAAATTAGCATTATTTATTTATTTAATTATTTATTTTATTTATAGAAGTATAATTATGATATATTATACCCTATTAGTTTCCTGTGTACATCATAGTGATTTGACAACTTAAAATACTATGAAATGATCACCACAATAAATGTAGTTACTGTCACCATATAAAGTTATTGAAATATTATTGACTTTGTTCTCTATTCTGTACATGATCTCTCCATAACTTGATATTTTCTAACTAGAAGTTTGTAACTCTTAAGTCTTTCACATATTTTGCCTCCCTACTCTGACCCCTGTCCTCTGTAGTAATCAACAGTTTGTTTCCTGCCCCTGTGAGTCTGTTTTTATTTTGTTTTATTTGTTCATTTTTGTTTTCTAGATTCTATGGTAAATGAAATCATATGATATTTGCCTTTGTCTGACTTATTTCACTTAGTGTAATACCCTCTAGCTCCATCTATGTTGTTACAAATGGCAAGATTTCATCGTTTTTTATGGTGGAGCAATATTTTGTTGTATATATCTACCTCATCTTTTTTATGATTTCTTAAAATTTTATTTTATATGTTATGTTATCACCATATCATTAGTTTTTGATGTAGTGTTCCATGATTCATTGTTTGCATATAACACCCAGTGCTCCATTCAATATGTGCCCTCTTTAATACCCATCACCAGGCTAACCCATCACCCCACCCCCCTCCCCTCTAGAACCCTCAGTTTGTTTCTCAGAGTCCATAGTCTCTCATGGTTCGTCTCCCCCTCCAATTCCCCCCCCCTTCATTTTTACCTTCCTACTATCTTCTTCTTTTTTTTTTTTTTAACATAAAATGTATTATTTGTTTCAGAGGTACAGGTCT
>NC_138372.1:65961623-65974992 GCF_054177405.1 Leptonychotes weddellii | reverse complement strand
AAATGGTTTTCCACCCCCTCACTTTCAATCTGGAGGTGCCTTTGCATCTAAAATGAGTCTCTTGCAGACAGCATATTGATGGGTCTTGTTTATTTATCCAATCTGATACCCTGTGTCTTTTGATTGGGGCATTTAGCCCATTTACATTCAGGGTAACTATTGAAAGATATGAATTTAGTGCCATTGTATTGCCTGTAAGGTGACTGTCATGGTATATTGTCTCTGTTCCTTTCTGGTCTATGTTACTTTTAGGCTCTCTCTTTGCTTAGAGGACCCCTTTCAATATTTCTTGTAGGGCTGGTTTGGTGTTCCCAAATTCTTTTAGTTTTTGTTTGTCCTGGAAGCTTTTTATCTCTCCTTCTATTTTCAATGACAGCCTAGCTGGATATAGTATTCTTGGCTTCATATTTTTCTCATTTAGTGCTCTGAATATATCATGGCAGTCCTTTCTGGCCTGCTAAGACTGATGTCAAAAAGTGTACTGCCTATGTTTTCTCCTCTTTCATTCTTACTTTATTTGGGCTCGCTCTCTTTTTTCTTGATGAACGTTACTAGAGGTTTGTCAATATTTTTAAACCTTTTCAAAGTACTAGCTTTTAGTTTCATTGATCTTTTAAAATGTTTTTTGGTCTCTATTTCATTTATTTCCACTCTGATCTTTATTATTTCTTTCCTTCTGTTAACTTTGGGCTTTCTCTGTTTATTTTCTAGTTCCATTAGGTGTAAAGATAGATCATTTATTTCCTGTTTCTTGAGGTAGGCCTGTATTGCTGTGGACTTCCCTTCTCAGAACTGCTTTTGCTGTTTCCCATAGATTTTGGAAACTTGTGTTTCTATTTTCATTTGTCTCTAGGTATTTTTTAATTTCCTCTTTGATTTCTTTGTTGATCCATTGGTTGTCTAGTAGTGTGTTGTTAGTCTCTATGTGTTTGTGTTTTTTCTAGTTTTCTTCTTGTAATCGATTTCTAGTTTCATGTTGTTGTGGTCAGAAAAGAGGTTTGATATAATTTCAATCTCCTCAAATTTATTGAAACTTATTTTGTAGCCTAGTAAGTGACCTGTTATAGGGAATATTCCACATGCACTTGAAAATAATGTGTATTCTACAGTTTTCAGATGAAATATTCCATATGTATATCTATTAAGTCCATCTGGTCTAATGTGCTATTCATCTGGTCTAATGTGTTGTTTAAGGCCAGTGTTTCCTTATTAATTTTCTGTCTGGATGATCTATCCATTGATGTAAGTGGGATATTAAAGTCTCCTGCTATTATTGCTTTACTGTTAATTTCTCCCTTTATGTCTGTTAATATTTGCTTTATAGATTTAGGTGCTCCTGTGTTGAGTGCATAAATATTTATAAATGTTATTTCCTCTTCTTGGATTTACTCCTTTATCACTATGTAATACCATTCTTTTATTTTTGTTACAGTCTTTGTTTTAAAATCCATTTTGTCTTTTATAGGTATTACTACTCCAGCTTTCTTTTCATTTGCATTTGTGTGGAATATCTCTTTCCATTCTTTCACATTCAATCTATATATGTCTTTAGAACTGAAGTGAGTCTCTCGTTGGCAGCATATAGGTGAGTCTTGTTTTTCTTATCTATTCAGTCACCCTATAGCTTTTGATTGGAGTGTTTAGTCCATTTACATTTAAAGTAATTATTGATAGGTATGTACTTATTGCCATTTTGTTCATTGTTTTCTGGTCGTATTTTTAGTTCTTCTCTGTTCCTTTCTTCTTTTGGTCTCTTCTCTTGTGTTTTGATGCTTTTCTTTTTTTTTTTTTTTTAAGATTTTATTTATTTCTTTGACAGAGAGAGACACAGTGAGAGAGGGAACACAAGCAGGGGGAGTGGAAGAGGGAGAAGCAGGCTTCCCGCTGAGCAGGGAGCCCGATGCGGGGCTCGATCCCAGGACCCTGGGATCATGTCCTGAGCCAAAGGCAGATACTTAACGGCTGAGCCACTCAGGCGCCCCTTGATGCTTTTCTTTAGTATTATGTTTGGATTCTGTTCTCTCGATTTTTTGTATATATATTTTAGGATTTTCGTTTTTGATTACTGTGAAGTTTATATATATTGACCTTATACATAGCAGTCTATTTTAAGCTGATAGTTGCTTAAGTTCAAATACATTCTAATAGCACTACATCTCTTCCCTCCCCCAGGTTTATGTTTTTGACATCACATTTTACATCTTTTTATTTCATGTACCCCTTAACTACTTTCTGTATTTATAGTTGATTTTACTATTTTTGTCTTTAAATGTTCATACGAACTTTTTAAGTGGCTGATTTACTCCTTCACCATATATATTTGGCTTTACCAGTGGGATTTCTTTCTTTCATATGTTTTCTTATTTCTAATTATGGACTTTACTTTTTTAAGACTCTTTAACATTTTGTAAGGCCAGTTTAGTGCTGATGAACTTCTTTAGTTTCCTTGTCTGGGAAACTCTTCATCTGTCCTCCAATTCTGAATGATAACCTTGCTGAGTAGAGCATTCTCCATTGTATATTTTCCCCTTTCAGCACTTTCAGTATATCCTGCTACTCCTTTCAGACCTCCACAGTTTCTGTGAAAAATTAGCTGACAATCTTATAGTGTTCCCTTGTATGTGATTATTTGTTTTTTCTCTTGCTGCCTTTATTTATTTATTTATTTATTTATTTATTTATTTATTTAGACCGAGAGAGTATGTGTGTGAACTGGGGGTAGTAGAGGGAGAGGGAGAAGGAGAGAGAGAATCCCAAACAGGCCCCATGCCCAGCACAGAGTCTGATATGGGGCTTGATCTCATGACTCTGAGACTATGAGCTGAAGTCAAGAGTTGAATGCTTAACCAACTGAACCACCCAGGTGTCCTCTCTTACTGCCTTTAAGATTCTATCTTTAACTTTTGCCATTTTAATTATAATATTTTTAATTAAAGTATGTTTGGTTTAGATCTCTTTGGGTTCATTTTGTTGAGGACTCTTATTGTTCTTATTGCTTCGTGTACTTGGATGTCTGTTTCCTTCCCTATGTTAGGGAAGTTTTCAGTCATTATTTCTTCAAATTATTTTTCTGTCCCTTTCTCTTTCTCTTATCCTAATGGGAATATTAGTATGCTTGATGTTGTCTCAGAGGTCCGTTATCCTCATATCTAAAAATTCTTTTCTCTTTTTGCTGTTCTGATTAGGTGTTTCCACTATTTTGTCATTCAGTTTGCTGATTCATACTTCTGTATCAACTAATTTGCTATTGATTCTCCTTAGTATATTTTTTATTTCAGTTATTGCATTCTTCAGCTCTGATTGGTTCTTTCTTATATTTTCAATCTCTGTTGAAGTTTTCACTGTTTTTCTCTATTTTTCTGAGATTGGTGAGCATCTTTATGAGCATTACTTTGAACTCTTTATCAGGTAAATTACTTATCTCCATTTCATTAGGGTTTATTTCTCAGTTTTTGATCTTGTTCTTTTGTTTGGAACATATTCCTCTGTATCCTCATTTTGTTTCTGTATTTGTTTCTCTAAATTAGGTAGAATAGCTGTCTCCTGGTCTTGAAGGAGGGGCCTTGTGTAGGAGAATCTCCTGTGTACACTAGATGTACTTGGCAGCTTTGACAGGCATGGGTCAGGAGGGTTCTTAGAAGCATTGCACTCTGGCCATCTTAAAAGGACACTGGAGCTGGAGGGGCCATAGGCCAGAGGGGTTTCTGGGAATCCTGTGCACCGGGCTGTTTTGGTTGGACAGATGGAGTAGGCACAGGCTGGTTGGGGAGGTGCAGGTTGAGCTCTGCCAGTGCCACATTGGTGGGGTGGTTGTATGAGGTGTTGGCTATATAGTCCCATAGCATGCTATGCTGGGGCTGGCTTGATAGGATGGCTGGAGATGATGTAGACACAGGCTAGGGGGTTCCCCAGAACACTACTGGGAACCCTCTGGTGGTATGATTGGATCAGACAAAGGCTGTGGGTCCCAGAGCATGCCATGCCAAGGCTGTAGTAATAGCACAGCTGGAGCTGAGGTGGGCACAGTTGTGGGGGCCTTGGGCATGCTGTGCTGGGGCCACCTTTTGGGGACAGCTGGAGCTGGTGTGGGCCAGGACACCAGGGTGCACTGGGATGGCCCCAGCAGATCAGCTAGAACACCTGTGCCCTATTCTTGTCTGCACCACCAAGACGGAGGGATAATGTACAAAATGGTGCTCACCAGCTCTTTTGATTTTGGTGAGAGTTCCAACAGTTTTCTGCCCCTTTGACAGTCAGTCAGTTTGGAAATTTTGTTTCACTTCAAGTTTTGTCAAAAAAAAATGTCAGAGAACTGGAGAAATCCAACTGACCTCTTGAATAGTATTACAACAGTGATCTTTAAAACTTCCTTCTCATTCCTTATTTTAGTCTTAGAATTACATTGTTTAAAAGGGGGACAAAAACCCTGAAAACCAGACATTTTAATGAATATCAATGGTTGAATTTCCAATGAGTAATAATCACTTTGTGGATTCTTTATCTAATATTTCAGAAAAGATGAAAAGAACCAGAAAATTTTAAAAGAAGAGGGACATGATTTTTGTCTTACAGTTTAAGAGGGGTCTGGTTATGTTTTTCTTCTTGGTGCTTCCTATTTTTATTGAAGTTGTTTCTAGAAACAGAAGGGAAAAAAAAGAGTCAAACATACTGACCCTATTAGCATGATGAGTTTCTTTGGTAGTGTACACTGTATCATGGAAGCATCTTAAAACTTCCTTTATTTTAATATACCTATCTTGTTTGGAAAGGAGGGACAATATAAATTACTAAAGCTCCATCGAGGCTCTTCAAGGTGGTCATCAAGCCAATTATGTGCACTCTATGTGAAATACATGGTTACCCTATTTGTAAACCAATTGGGTTCTTTCCAGAGCAATTTGGCACAGCTCTAAAGAAGCCTTTTATTTTCTCTTCATTTTTTGCCAGTTGACTAAAAACCTCAAACTAAGATTGGAAACTTGTGTTGATTATGATTCCATTGATTGTGAAAATATGTGTGTTTGTATATGTGTATATAGATACAAACAGTTTAGCGAGCCTTTTTTAAGAGCTACCCAGTTTGTCCATCTGCTTTCAAGCATCCCACAACATTAGAAAAACCACATCCTTTGCTGCTTACTGCAGGAACTGAGTACCCAGTAAATATTCTGTTCTCCAGTAAACAGAGAAATAATTTATTTGTTTTTATAATGATTTGTGTTGTTACTTTGGCTATGGAATTAGGGATGGTAAAACAGGCTGTTATTTTCTATTGTATAATATCTCTGATAAGTTTTTAGAGAAAGCCTACTATTTGTGAATTATGTTACACAATATATGAAAATAACCTTCACACTGAACTATTAAAATAGGTCATGTGATCATCTGTATAGACGTGAGCTAAGAGGAAAATGTATAACTCTAAGTAGTTTTCTAAGATCACCTTGACCCTACCCTGAAGACTTATATTTAATATGCTAAATCAAGGTTTCTGATATTATTTATCATTTTATTCTCCAGACTTCATTTAGTCAGCTACGAAATACTTAGGAGTTTGTACAATGAGCAATGTACTGTGTTAAGCAATTACTTGAAAACAAGATTAAAAGATGGTCTTCTGTTAGGAACTTGTAATTTTCTGAAAGCGTGAGATTTCCACATGTGAAAAGTTAAAAAAGCATAACTAGGTGGCACATAAGTGAACAATAAGGAGCTCAGGGGAAGGGGAAAGAATGACTAATATGGCCATTTTTCTGAGAAACATTACAGAAAAATTAGGATTTTAAGTTGGATGGGTTGGATTTGGCCAGGTAGAGTCAAGGAATGAGAGTCTTTATATAACAGGTACAAACATGAACACAGGGATGGAGCGCAAAAGTAAACCCACTTGTCTTAAAAAAAAGTTAGGAGTCAGATTGTGACAATTCTGAAATATAAAGCTGAGAAGTTTAAATGCTAATAAGCCAATAATCTCATGGAAGATTTTGTTTTGTTGTAGTGATAAAAACACATAACATAAAATCTACTCTCAACAAATTTTTAAGTGTATAGTACAATAATGTTAACTATATACATATTGTTGTACAGCAAATCTCTAGACCATTTTGTCTTGCATGTCTGAAAGTCTGTACCCAGTCTGAACAGCAACTCTGTATTTCCACCTCCTCCAGCCTCTAGCAACCAGCCATCATTCTATTTTCTGCTTCTATGACGATGACTATTTTAGACACCTCATATACATAGAATTATACATTATTTGTCCTCCTGTGACTGGTTTATTTCCCTTAGCATAAGGTATTCAAGGTTCATCCATGACGTAGCATATGTTAGAATTTCCTTTTTTTTTTTTAATAGATGCTCAGTATCACGCATCATCAAGAAAATGCAAATCAAAACCACAATACGATGTTACCTTACACCTGTTAGACTGGCTATTATTAAAAAGAGGAGGAAAAAAAAAGACAAGAAAATAACAAGTGTTGGCAAGAATGTAGAGAAAAAGAAACTCTGTACACTGCTGGTGAGAATGTCAACTGGTGCAGCCATTATGGAAAACAGTATGGAAGTTCCTCCTTTTTTTAAGGCTAAATAACAGTCCATTGCCCAGTAGTCTAAATATCCACATTTTCTTTATCCATTCATCCTTCAAGGAGTGTTTAGCTTGTTTCCACCTAGAGGCTATTGCATAATGCTGCATTGAACATGGGAGTGCAGTTATTTCTTTGAGCTCCTGCTTTCAGTTCTATTGGATAAATACCCAGAAGTGGGATGGCTGGATCACATGGTAGTTCTGTTTTTAATTTATGGAGGATCTCCACACAGTTTTCCACAGTGGCTGCACTGTTTTACATTCCCACCAATAGTACATAAGAGTTCCAATTTCTCTACATCCTTTCAACATTTATTTTGTGTTTGTTTATAATAGTCATTCTAACAGGTATGAGGTGATATCTCTAGAATAGTTATTCTAACAGGTATGAGGTGGCTTTGATCTGCATCTCCCCAATGATTAGTGATGTTGAACATTTTTACAAAATATGCTTGGTCATTTGTTTTATTTGGAGAAATTTCTGTTAAAGTCCTTTGGCCATTATTTTAATTGGGTTATTTGGTTTTTGCTGTTGGGTTGTAGGAGTTCCTTATATATTTTAGATATTAAACACTTACCAGATTTATGGTTTACACATATTTTCTCCCATTCTGTAAACTGCCTTTTCACTACGTTGATTGTTTTCTTTCTGTGCAGAAGTATTTACTAGTCTATTTTTGCTTTTGTTGCCTTTGCTTTTGTGAGAAATCCAAAAAATCATTCCAAGACCAAAGTAATAGAGCTTTCTGCCTATGGTTTCAGGTCTTATATTTGTCTTTAACCCATTTTGAGTTGATTCATGTGTATGGTGTAAGAGAAGGGTCCAATTTGCATATCCAGCTTTCCTAACACCATTTGTGGAAGAGACTATCTTTTTTTCCATTGTATTGTCTTAGCATTCTTGTCAAAGACCATTTGATCATATATGTGTGGTTTTATTTCTGAGTACTCTGTTCTGTTTCATTGGCCTATATATCTGTCTTTATGCCAGTACCAAACTGTTTTATTATAACATTTTAATATATTTTGAAGTCAAGAAATGTGAGACCTCCAGCATACTTCTTTCTCAAGATTCTTTTGGCTATTCAGGGTCCTTTGTGGTTCCATATGAATAATAGAATTATTTTTTCTATATTTGCCATTGAGTTCTTGCCAGGGATTGCATTGAGTCTGTAGATTGCTTTTGGTAGTATGAATGTTTTAACAGTATTAGGTCTTCCAGTCCATGAACATGATATATCTTTACACTAATTGTGTTATCTTTAATTTCTGTCAGCAATGTTTTGTAATTTTCAGTGTATAAGTCTTTCACCTCCGTGGTTAAGTTTATTCCTAAGTATTTTATTGTTTGTGATGCTATCGTAAATGGGATTATTGTCTTAATTTCCTTTTCAAATTGTTTGTTGTCAATGTATACAAATGCAGCTGATTTTTGTATGTTGATTTTGTATTCTACAATTTTGTTGAATTCATTTATTTGTTCTAACAATATGTTGGTAACATCTTTAGGATTTTCTACATACAAGATGATGTCATCTGTGAACAGAAATTTTACTTTTTCCTTTCCTTCTTGGGTGCATTTTTTTCTTTCTTGATTAATTGTTCTATCTAGGACTTCTAATACTATGTTGGATAGAAGTGGTGGGAAGGAGCATTCTTGCCTTGCTCCTAATCTTAGAGAAAAGCTTTCAGTTTTCCACTCTTGAGTATAATATAAACTGTGGACTTTTCATTTATGACCCTTATTAGATTGAGGAATTTCCTCCTATTTTTAGTTTGTCGAGTGTTTTACCATGAAAGGGTATTAAATTTTGTCAAATGCTTTTTCTGCATCTATTAACATGATTATGTTATTTTTATCTTTTGTTCTGTTAATGTGGTATATCACATTGATTGATTATCATATATAAACAATTCTTATATCCCAGGGATGAATCCCATTTGGTTATGGTTCTTTAATGTGCTGTCAGATTCATTTTGCTGTATTTTTTTGAGGATTTTTACACCAATATTCATCAGAGAATTGGGCATGTAATTTTCTTTTCTTATAGTGTCTTTATCTGTCTTTGGTATCATAGTAATGTTGGCCTCATAAAATGAGTTTGGGTGTGTTCCCTTCTCTTCAGCTTTTTGAAAGAGTTTGAAAAGGATTTACATTAATTTTTTTTTTTAAATGTGTGGTAGAATTCCCCAGTGAAGTCATTGGGTTCTATGCTTTTCCTGGTTGGGAGGTTTTTTATTATTGATTCAATCTCCTTATTAGTTAGAGATCTGTTGGATTTTTTATTTCTTCATGATTCAGTTTTGGTACGATATATGTTTCTAGGAATTTTATCTGTGTCTTCTAGGTTAACCAAAATGTTGGTGTGCAGTTATTCATATTAGTACTTATGCTTCTCTTTCATTTTTTATTTTATTTAAGTCTTGTCTTTTTGTTAGTCTAGCTAAGGGTTTGTCAACTTTGTTGATTAAAAAAAAAGACCTTTAGTTTTGTTGATTTTTTTCTATTGTTTTCTTATCCTCTATTCACTTATTTCTGCTCTAATTTTTATTATTTCCTTCTACCTCTTAACTTTGGGCTTAGTTTCTTCTTTTTCTAGTTTCCTGAGGTGTAGAGTTAGGTAGCTTATTTGAGATCTTTCTTCTTTTTTAATGTAGGTGTTTACCATTTTAAAATTCCCTCTTAGTACTATTTTTATGCATCCCATAAATGGAGGTATATTGTGTTCTCATTCTCATTTGTCCCAAGATATTTTCTAATTTCCCTTTTGATTTCTTCTTTGACCCGTTGGTTCTTCAGGAGTGTGTTGTTTAATTTCCTCCTATCTGTGACTTTTTCAGTTTTCCTTCTGCTATTGATTTCTAGTTTCATTCCATTAAGGTCAGAAAGGATAGTTGGTATAATTTCTATTTTATTATATGTGTTGACTTGTTTTGTGGCCTAAAATATGATCTATTTGATCTGTACTGGAAAATGTTCCATATGTGCTTGAAAAGAAAGTGTATTCTGCTTTGAGTGGAATGTTCTTTATGTTTATTAGGTCCATTTGATTTTTAGTGTTGTTCAAGTCTTCTGTTCCTTTGTTGATCTTCTGTCTGGTTGTTCTATCAATTATTGAAAATAAGGCATTGGAATCTTTTGCATTTATTGTGTTTCTTTCTCTTCCTTCCTTCAGTTCTGTCAATAATTGCTTCATGTATTTGGGTATCTGATATTGGGTGCTTATTTATTTTTAATTGTTATGTCTTTCTGGCAAATTGACCCTTTTGTCATTAGTTAATGTTTTTCTTTGTCTCTTATGACAGTTTTTGACTTAGTCTGTTTTGTTTGATGTACATATAGCCACACCTTTCTTTTGGTTATCATTTGCATGGGATATCTTTTTCCATGTTTCACTTTCATCTGACATATGGCATTAAATCCAAAGTGTGTCTCTTGTAGATATCATATAGTTGGATCTTTTTTAAAATCCATTCAGCCACTCTAAGTCTTTTGATTGCAGACTTTAATCCATTTACCTTTAAAGTAATTACTAATAAGGAAAGACTTACTGTTGCCATTTTATTAATTGCAATTGTTTTGTCTTATAGCTTCTTTGTTCCTCTTCTCTCTCCTGTCTTCAGTTGTGTTTCGTTGAATTTTTATTATGACATGCTTTGATTCCTTTCTCATTTTCTTTTGTGTTTCTTTTATAGATACTTTGTAGTTACAGTGGGGCTTACATAAAACCTCTTATAGTTATAGCAATCTATTTCAAGCTGACAACAACTTAACTCCAGTTATATGCAAAAACTCTACTCTTATTCTATGGAAGATTTTAAGAGGAGTGAGATGATGAAAGATATTTTTGGAAGAATAACAATAGCAAATTATAAATATGAATGTGGTGAATATATAGGGTAGATAGTGCAATATCAGCTCAAAGACTTTTGAAAACACTAATCAACATGTAGTGCATAAGGAGAAGGAAACTAATAATTATTGAGTCCCTGTTATATTCAAGGTACCCTTTTCTTTCTTGCAATAACCTTATGATGATGATGGTAACATGATTCTAACAGATAAGGAAACTCAGGTTATGGCCCTAGGAATGTTCAGAGCTGGATCAAGTCCAGATTCAACTTCAGATTCTATATATTTCCAATTAAAAAAAAAGAATTTGTGTATTTAACATGACAAATATGAAACATGCACACAGTTTAAACAATGATAATAAAACAAACTGTATTAACATTAAGAAATAGACCATTATAAGCTTCTTGAGTATCCCTCACTAATCACGTCTGTCTCTTCCCTTCTTGCATTTATAGCTAACCACTCTCTTGTTTTTGCCATACTTTTACTATCTGTGTATACACTCTCACAATATTCGTTGTTTTGCTTGTTTTGGAAATTCATATAAATGGAATCATACTCCATAAAATCTTCAGTGATTTGCTCCTGCCACTCAGTCTTATCTTTTCCCTGTGCTCTAGGTTGATGTATGTAATTACAGCTTATTTATTTTTACTGCATAGTAACCCACTATGTAGATATAATTGTCTAATCAATATGACTGTTGGTAGACATTTATGGCCTTCTTTCTTTCTTGAGGTTCATTTTCACAAATCTGCCACATGTCCTTGTAAAGAATTTGTAAACTCCAACTTGGGGATTCACTGTTCTACATATGGCCATTAGATCAAATAATTTTGCTATTTCAGTCTTCTCTATTTCTACTGGTTTTTATCCACTAGATCTACTAATTTCTGAAAGATGTATTAAAATTCCCCTTTCTAATTTTAGATTTCTCAATTTATCTTTATTTATCTATTAGTTTTTACTTCATGTATTTGGAATTTATTAGTTGCCTAAAAATTGAGAGTTTTTAATTTCTTCCTGATGAACACATTATTTAGTGACTCTCTTAACTCTAATAATCTGTTTTACCTTAAAGTCTGTTATATCTTACATTAATATGATTATTTCAGCTATTTTGGGGCTGGTGAATCTCTTGAATATCTTTTTCTACTTTTTGGACTTTAAATCTCCCAGTATTTTTGTTTTATGTGTGTTTCTTATAAAGAGCATATAACTAGTTCTTTTTTTTTTTTTAACTCAGCTTTTATAACCTTTTTAAGTTTGTAAATTGGTCTTGGAAGAGAAAGGAAAAAAAGAGTTTATCTGTTTCCTGAGAGTCATTTTTTTTTCTTGGACAGTGGTACCACTTGTGCAGAGTAAATAGCTGCAATGAGAGAATAGGGGAACCTAGTTTTCTTTGATCACTCAGCCCCCTGCTAGTTACACCCTGGATATGGAGCTGAGCCAGTTTCTTACACATATACAATAATCTAAAATTGTATATTTGTCAATATATTTTGAGCCCCAGAAGTTGTTAATAATTGTGTGGTGTCTGCTTATTTTATGCTATAAGTTTTTATTAGCCTATCATAACTAAGCATAACATTAAAAAATTTCTGACCCTTGGGGCACCTGGGTGGCTCAGTCGTTAAGCGTCTGCCTTCAGCTCCGGTCATGATCCCAGGGTCCTGAGATCGAGCCCTGCATCAGGCTCCCTGCTCTGTGGGAAGCCTGCTTCTCCCTCTCCCACTCCCCCTGCTTGTGTTTCCTCTCTATGTATCTATCTGTCAAATAAATAAATAAAATCTTTGAAAAAAAAATTTCTGACCCTCCCAGAAAAGATTTTGCTCTTTCATGTAAGTTCCCATTATACTTTCCTTCTGCTTCTACTTCTATTACAACTCTTATTTACTAATTTTTATTTTAAAGTGTCCTCATCCTTAAGAAATTATGAGTTCATTGCGATTAGGAACTGTGCTTCGTCTTTGTATACTCAGGGCCTAATGTTGTGCTGTTTATTGGATCTAATGCATAGTAGAAAAGTAATAAATGTTGGATGGAAAAATGAATGAACAATGAATTAAATAATTAAACATTAGCTGTCCTCTGATGCAATGGAAATATCAGAGCATTCTGATTCCATACCTTAAGTCAGTCTAAATACTTAAAACGTATCACTTAGAGATCTAGAAGAGTATTTTGGATATTAAAGAGTTAGAAATCATTTTATCAGTCAGAATTCTTTCAGTTGTAAGTAATGAAAACACAATTTAAACGTGATTATATAAATATGAGAAAAGTTTAGGAATTCAAACAACTAAATCCAGGACCACAAACAGTATCATTAGAATCCAATTAGTCCTGCTCTTTTCATTTGTTAATTTATGGATTTCATTCTCTGGCTCTCTCCACTTCCTGGTTTTCCACTCTTTAGGTTTACATCATCCTTTTTTTTTTAAATTGTATTTTATTATGTTATGTTAGTCGCTACACAATACATCATTAGTTTTTGATGTAGTGATCCACGCTTCATTGTTTTCGTATAACACCCAGTGCTCCATGCAGTACGTGCCCTCCTTAATACCCATCACAGCCCTCCTTAATACCCATCACCGGGCTAACCCATCTCTACCCGCCCCTCTAACACCCTCAGTTTGTTTCTCAGAGTCCATAGTCTCTCATGGTTCATCTCTCCCTCTGATTTCCGCCCCCTTCATTTTTCCCTTCCTTCTCCTAATGTCCTCCATGCTATTCCTTATGTTCCACAGATAAGTGAAACCATATGATAATTGACTTTCTCCACTTGACTTATTTCACTTAGCATAATCTCCTCCAGTTCCACCCATGTTGATGCAGATGTTGGGTATTCATCCTTTCTGATGGCTGAGTACTATTATATTGTATATATATGGACCACATCTTCTTTATCTATTCATCTG
>NC_138372.1:65931487-65961523 GCF_054177405.1 Leptonychotes weddellii | reverse complement strand
CTCCACACTGTTTTCCAAAGTGGGTGTACCAACTTGCATTCCCACCAACAGTGTAAGAGGGTTCCCCTTTCTCCACAACCTCTCCAACATTTGTTGTTTCTTGCCTTGTCAATTTTTGCCGTTCTAACTGGTGTAAGGTGGTATCTCAGTGTGGCTTTGACTTGAATTTCCCTGATGGCTAATGATGAACATTTTTTCATGTGTCTGTTAGCCATTTGTATGTCGTCTTTGGAGAAGTGTCTGTTCATGTCTTCTGCCCATTTTTTGACCTGATTATTTGTTTTTTGGGTGTTGAGTTTGAGAGGTTCTTTATAGATCTTGGATACCAGTCCTTTATCTGTAGTGTCATTTGCAAATATCTTCTCCCATTCTGTGGGTTGCCTCTTTGTTTTGTTGACTGTTTCCTTTGCTGTGCAAAAGCTTTTTATCTTGATGAAGTCCCAAAAGTTCATTTTTGCTTTTGTTTCACTAGCCTTTGGAGATGTATCTTGAAAGAAGTTGCTGTGGCCGATGTCAAAGAGGTTTACCTCATCCTTAATGCTACTCCCAGCTGTTCCACTGTAGTCTAAAATTTCCTTTAGTTGGACTGACTTGGGTTTCTGGCTCATTACTGAACTAATCACTGTTTCTAGGGTATAGGATATGCTGACTGACTTAGGTACATGTCACATGTCAACCATCAAATTTAGTTAGGGGTGGACTCACCTCCCCTCAATCATGTGGGCTGAGTGAGGAGAAAGTGTTTCCCTAAGTAAAATTAGGATGCTTTTGCAAATGTATGTTGGACTTGCATCAAAGAATATACATCCATTTCAATAATCTAATCCATCTCTTCCAATAAAAAAATAAGATAGCTGCACAAAAATGTTATTGCTTAAATTCATACAGTTTCTTAAATGGTGCTATATACATAAGCTTGTGATACTATATTATAGACTGTAAAACTGACCAAGAATTTTTCATTTTTTGATTATATTAGAACATAACAATGATAGAGCAAGGTATAATATGAAGACAAGATTCTTGTGCAGTTTATCACTCTGCTGCATTTTGGAATTAAAAATTAAACCCACCTGGATAGGTTCACTATTTGGCATAGTTATTTACTACATTTAAAAATTAGATAAAATCTTTTAATGGTTATAGAATCACTAAAAGTAATAATGCAAAAGGTAGTTTTTAAAAGAGATTTACTTAAAACTTTGCTGACACATTGTATAGTTAAGGGAACAGAACTGAGTAAGAAAAATGTCATCATGTTAAATAGATACTGTAGGGTGTTTTCTGAAATAGATTTTTTTAAAGTGATTTTTTTTTTTAAATTTTATTTATTTGAGAGCGAGAATGAGAGACAGCATGAGAGGGAGGAGGGTCAGAGGGAGAAGCAGACTCCCTGCCGAGCAGGGAGCCCGATGCGGGACTCGATCCCGGGACTCCAGGATCATGACCTGAGCCGAAGGCAGTTGCTTAACCAACTGAGCCACCCAGGCGCCCCTTTTTTTAAAGTGATTTTAATGAATTTTTATTCAGAGAGCATTTGATTTTTAAAAACATTGATTTTGATTTTGATTAACGAAAGTTTTTTTAATCATGAAATTCCTAATCACATTCAGATTGTTACTTTCTTCTGCAAATTGCCCTCTTTTTACCAGCTTGTATTAAGAAGGGAAATAAGCTGAGGTACATGTAGTGCAAATAATGTGTTCTGGATTCTGCTAGTCTCTTAACAGATATTAAAATAGTGCATATCACTTCCATCTGTTTTTAGACTTTGTGGATACTCTGTTATGTATTTATTGTACTATTATCAAATTAACAATTGCACTCATTGCTTTAAATTTAGAAGTACTTTTTCTGAGTATCTGGTTGAAGAGTAACATACTGAGCAGATTATTTGAACACCAACATACTTAAAAAAATGTTTATCCTACCTTTCCCAATTTTTTGGATGCCCTGGAGTTTCCTGCTCACCTACCCTCTGACCTCATTTTGATAACTTAATAATGGAAAAGGAATGGTACCAAATTGTATTGACCATCTCCAGATTAATGCTGATTGAAAAATATTAATTGAGATAAAGTTTTTATTATTTGTGCTTGTGTTGCTTTTATAGGGACTCCTTGGAAATAGGGGGCCTCCTGGACCACCTGGTCTCAAAGGACTTCAGGTATGGAAGAAATAAATATCCAGTCAGCAATTGTTTTAGTTCAAATTTTCCCTTTTTATTTTTTGTGTAAAGAAAAACATTGCTTTAGTGTGGACAATTTTTGCCATAGAGGATTTCAGGTTATCATTTTATCTTGGCAGTTATGGAATGGGATTTGGGAATCATTTTCAGTGTTGTAAATTCATTAAGTAATTTATGTCAGTGACCTCCATGGAATATCTGAAGAATATGAGCTAGAATCTCACTCATATATACTAGAATATATATTTACTATTTGTATCTGTTTTATATTTGTGACCTAGTAAATTTTATTTTAATTGAATTGTGAATTGAACAAAATGTTTGTTGATCAAATAAATAAAATAGAATACATGTTGCTAAATAGGTCTATGGATGCTATTCAGATATGGTAACATCAACTTTTTATTTAAAGGTGAAAAGTCAGTATGTTTTAGAAAATATGTCAATAAATGTAATAAAAAATTTATTAATTTTTAATTTTCTTAGAGAATAATATATAAAAATTCTTTTTTTGATGTTTCTCTATTCTCTATCCACTCATAAATTTTTTGATCCTTAGAAGAATGCACAAGATTTTGCATTTTTATGACATTATAACTGGTTTCACCCCAAGAATATTAGACCTATAAATTAGTCAAGAAGAAGCTCTAGATATTAACTCCATTCGGTAGGATCCAATATACCTTTGTATCTCTAAGGCTGAAAACAGAACTAAGACTCAAAACCATATTTATTGAATGAATGAAGTATTAAAATGTGCCAAGAGCAAACATGTCCTGTACCAATAACTTTTTAATATACCAAGGTATATTGATTTCCATCTATTAAGAACTTAATTGAGTTCCTCTCTGTATGGGAGAAATACTGAGCCCAAGAAAGTAAAGGTTATCCTTAATTTATGATTTCAGTGATTCTTAATCTTTGTTGTGGTTTTGATGTGCATTTTCCTGATGATTAGGGGTGCTGAGCATCTTTTCATATGTCTGTTGGCCATCTGTATGTTGTCTTTGGAAAGTTGTCTATTCAGGTCCTTGTTTTTAATTGGATTATTTGGGCTTTTGGTGTTGAGTTGTATAAGTTCTTCATATGTTTTAGATATTAACCCCCTTCAGATATCCTGATTTTGTGATATATATCCTAATCACTTTCACTCTTATTCATTCTAAACTTTCTATATGTAACTTTTATCATCTACCAATTTAAAAACAGTCAAATAGTGCATGTCCCCTTTAGGGTAGATGTGGGGTTGTTACTCAGAATATTAAAATGTTATGGGATGGCACAGTAAAATACAAGAAAGTTGGGGAACCTGGGTGGGTAGGTGGATTAAGCATCTGACTTGGGCTCAAGTTATGATCTCAAGGTCCTGGGATTCAGCCCCACTTCCAACTCCCCACTCAGCAGGGAGTCTACTTCTCCCTCTGCCCCTCTGCCCATCCCCCCACTCTTGCTTGGTCTCTCTCTCTTTTTCTCTCTCTCTCAAATAAATAAAATCTTTTTAAAAAAATACAAGAAAGTCACAGCATTATTTTCATCATATCTCAGTGAGTTTCAGATTTCAGAATAAATAGAATAAGGGTTTACCTTTTTAAATACTTATTTCAGGCCATGATATGTTCTGATTTTTTTTTTTTTTAAGGGAGAAGAAGGACCAGTTGGACCCTTTGGAGAACTGGGGCCAAAAGTAGGTATCATATAAATACTTTTCAAAAAGTGCTTCTCTTAAAATAACTGTTATGTGAATGTCTTTTAATAGCACCAAATTTTAAGTTATAATAAAGGACAAAGACACTATAACCATACAGTCTATCCAAATAATATAGGCTTATAACTGGAATTTCCCAGCAATATTTTAAATGATATGACTACTGCATATTTGCTTGTTCCTTCAGTAGTTTTACGGTCTTAGTAATTTGTGCTAATTATAAAGTTTCTCAAAATGTAATAGAAAGCTAAATACCTTAGCCATTTTAGTGATATTCTGGGAATTTCTGTTTTCTAAGTGTGCCAGTAAAATTATGGAAACTAAGATGTATTTTCTGTCAACTTTTTCTTCAGATAATTTGTGTCGTAATATATGAATTACCTGTTTTCAAGTTCTGAAAATGAGTTATTTAAGAATTTGGGCATGCATGACCAAAGCTTACATTATTACGAAGTAATTAAAGTGTGTGTATCACATTTATTTTAAGAGGGACCATTAGACTCACATGAAATACATCCCATTCTTTTTTCTTGAGAACGTCATAACATGCAGATTCTTTTTTTTTTTTAAGATTTTATTTATTTATTTATTTGAGAGAGAGAGAGAAACAGCATGAGAGAGGAGAGGGTCAGAGGGAGAAGCAGACTCCCCGCCGAGCAGGGAGCCCGATGCGGGACTCGATCCCGGGACTCCAGGATCATGACCTGAGCCGAAGGCAGTCGCTTAACCAACTGAGCCACCCAGGCGCCCAACATGCAGATTCTTAAAACATTTTTACATTTAAGGAGACAGTAAATTTTTCTTTTGCACCTTTACCTCACTAGCACATATACTACCCTATCCCACTTAAAGAAAAAGAAGAATTTTTATTTCATTTTTTGTGAGTTGAGTTATATAACAGGAAGACTATTGTTATTTGAGCCCAGTATAATTGATCTCATTTAAAATTTACTTCTCTAGAAAACAGGAGAACCGCGTTTGCCTCTTATCAACTCAGCCTTAATATGTGTTACTATTGTTGCTACTATTGGTTGAAGATCAATTTAAGCCTAGTATTTCTCTAAGTATGTCACATAACTCATCTCTAATCCTGCAAACAGCCCTGCAGGATATTGTGCACATTTTAAAAATATTAAAATAAGACCTTACTCTTACGTGCTCAAGTGTAACATGCTCAGATAAACCAAATATGGCAGAACTTAAACAGGACCAGAAGTAATGACTCCAGCACTGATGCCCTGAATTTCTTGACTTCAAAGAGATTTTAAATGTGCTGATACAGATTCCAGTGAGATTCCTTTCATAATGTAGATATGATGTATAACTATTTCTTAATATACTGTAATGCTTGAGTATTACATTATTAGAGATGAAAGAAATATTCTCACTAAGGCTTTTTCCAAAACAATGTGAATAAAGTGTATCATTTTAAAACTTTTTTGTAAATATCATAGACAAATCTAGTAATTCAGACTCTTAATTACATTTCTTCTCCTATCTCTGTTTAGAGAGCAATTGATATTTCACAATAATAGGATGATTTTTTATTCTTTGCTTTTCTTTGTGCTCGGTAGAAAACCACTAGACAATTCCAAGCAAGGCGGAGGTAAAAATTAGAGCAACTTTTTTGATCGAAGTCCTAAATATAATTTTTAAGTTGCTAAAGTTTTTACATGTAGTCAAAATACAGTGAAAGCTGGAGGATTGTTTTGTTTTGTTTTAAGAAAGAAAAAATAAGAGTATTTGTTAATGGATAGGAATAATAAAATCCAAATCTGTAATACCTGGTAGGTATTATAAATTAGTATTCTGTTTAGCAATTGCCCCCCACGTGTTTTTTACTCTTAGATTTGAATTTGTCACACACATTGATTGTGGCATAGTGATCTCCTTAATCAAATTTTGTATAATCAGATACCAATTGTTTGATGCTAGAAACCACATACTATGGATTGATTTACCAATAGCTGGGATTTTGACTTCCTCTTCTTCAGTGATCTTATTCTCTACTCTCTTTAGGCACTACCTGCTGTAGTCATAACCTTTACATTGTCATTACCAGTAATAGCACCTCCTTATTTCTCACTCCCCAACCATAATCTCCTTTCTTTCTAGTTCATTCTTTCGTGTAACCAATCCAACAGTCCCAATAGGAAATTTAAGCTAGTGATCCTATTGCCTTTCCATTATTCCTGTTTTCCTCAGAGACCTCACATCCCTCCTCATGCTTAAAACACTAAATCATCCCCTTGATTGCATTCTGAAGTTTATTCCCATAGTCATTTACTTTTTTTTTTTTAAAGATTTTATTTATTTATTTGAGAGAGAAAGAGAGCACGCACACAAGGTTGGGAGGGGCAGAGGGAAAAGCAGACTCCCTGCTGAGCAGGGAGCCTGATGCAGGGTTCCATCCCAGGACCTGAGATCATGACCTGAGCTGAAGGCAGATGCTTAATCCACCAGCCCCCAGCCCCTCTCATTTACTTTTAATTTTCTAATTATTATTTTACACTTTCTCTCTTCTCAACTACATTCATTTCTCTCTAATTTTCATTCTTAGCCCATTACTTTGCATCCTAGTTCCCTGAGAAGATTGAAGTATTCAGAGAACTTCAACAAGTTTCTACTATTGCTTCTATCTTCTCTTTATCTATACCATTTACTTGGCCTTCCCTCCTGTTATTGTGGATGAAGAGGCCATTTTTCTAGCTAAGGTCAAATCTTCCACTTGTGTACTAAATATCTTACCCTTTGGCCTACTGAAGAACATTGACCCAGCTATTTCCCACTTTCACCTGCATCTTAATTTCGTTCTCTCTAATGGATCAATCCTATCAGCAAAGAAAGATGCTATTAGTTCTTCCAGCTTGAAAACCATAAAACAAAACATACTGATCCCAGGTTTTCTTCCAGGTGTTACCTTTTTCTTCTTACCTTTTCAGTAAAAAATTTTCAGAAGTATTGTCTATACGTGCTCTTTACAGTTTTTCTCCTCACCCTATCTGCTGAAACCATTCTCGTTCCCACCACTCCAAAACAAATGATCTTATGAAGGTCATCAGTGACTTCCATGTTGCTGAATTCAATGGTCATTTGACAAGATCACACCCTCCTCCTGGAAGCACTTTCTTCACTTACATGATTTTCTTCCTAACTCTCTGGCAGGAAATGTGCATATTTTCCTCATTTCTTCAAATTCCAAAATTTTGTAAATCCACAAAACCCAGGGCTTGGTTTGTGGACTTGGTCTCTTTTCTATTTACACTCACTCCTAGATGAGGTGGTCCAGTCTTAGGGCTTTAAATATAATCAGAATGCTGGTGATTGCCCAAATCATATGTTCAGATCAGAATTTTCTACCCTCTGAATCTCTGGACATGTAAAACTACCACAAGATCTCTCTTCTTTAAATATCTAACAAGACTATCAAACTACAGTGTCCACAACTGAGCTCTCAATTTACCCTCCAAACCTTTCTTCTTAGAGTCTTCCTCATTTCATTTAGTCTCTTACTTAGATTAAAATCTTGAGTTTATTCTTTTTTTTTTTTTAAAGATTTTACTTATTTATTTGAGAGAGAGAGAATGAGAGAGACAGAGCATGAGAGGGGGGAGGGTCAGAGGGAGAAGCAGACTCCCCGCTGAGCAGGGAGCCCGATGCGGGACTCGATCCCGGGACTCCAGGATCATGACCTGAGCCGAACGCAGTCGCTTAACCGACTGAGCCACCCAGGTGCCCGAGTTTATTCTTGATTCTTCTCTTTCTCTCACATTTTACACTTGACCTGTCAGCAAATCCTGTAAGCTCTACCTTCAAATTACATACACAGTTCTACTCACAACCTCCTCTGTTACCACCCTGGTCTATGCCACTTTCATCTTTCACTTGGATTATTTCAGGCCTCTTTGGACTGCCTGCTTCCACCCTTGCACCAAAGTGATCCTTTTAAAACATAGATAATGACACTACTTTTCTCAAAGCTTTTCTAAGTCTTCCTGCTTCATTCAGAGTAAAAAGCAAAGCCCTAACTGTAACCCTCCAGGCCCTACATGACCTGGCTTCTCATTCCCCATTCCTTTCTTTGACCTCATCTTCTTACTAATCTCCTTTCTTACTCTGCACCAGCTTTATTGACTCTTCATGGTTTCTTCAACACACCAGTCACATTCTTGGCTCAGGGCCTTTGCACATGCTCTTTTCCTCTGCTTGGAATATTCTCCCTTCAGATAGTCATATAACTTGTCCCTTGTGAGTCTTTACTCAGCTGCCATCTTCTCAGTGAGGTCTTCCTTGTCAAGCTTATCATAAATTTGAACAAAACTCCCACAACAGTTTATATCCCCCTTCCTTGCTTAACTCTATGTCATTCACATTTACCACTACCTAACATACTATATATTTTACTTATTTTATTAAATGGTATCATCCTCATTAGAATGTAAGCTCTATGAAGGCAGGTAGGCTTAGTGCATTCCTCAATCCCCAACCCCTAGAACTGTGCAGGGCTCATAGTAGACAGTTAAAGACCGCAGAATGAATACTAGTGGGTATGCTAAAATACATTTATCAAGTGATTTTGAAGGGTTTCATCTCATAGAATGGTCTGAATTTCATAAATGTTTGGAAGTTTCCAAAAATGAAAATGATTAAACGTATCTCTTTTTTTCTGTTCTCTTCTAGGGAAAACCAGGTCAAAAGGGTTTTGCAGGTGAACCAGGACCAGAAGGCTTAAAGGTAAAGTAGCTGACTTATTAGGAGCTATAAAGTATAGTTTTCAGAAAGATAAAATTATTACTTTCTAAAAATATAAAATGAACATCTAAGATTTTATTCAACTTATTAATAAGGGAACCAGTGATATGTTAAAACTGGCTCAAATAGCATTTGAAAAGTTATATATCTTTATATCTAGATCTACATCTAGAGATCTGTGTCTGTAAATATCTATAACTGTGACTGTGTTTATGTCTATATCTTTATTTGGATAGATATGCAGTTTAATAAATTGTTAAATTTGTGGTGAGATATAGGAGAATAAACCACAATTTTGGGGGCTGTCCATTTCACTGGACAGAAATCTACAAATTAATATAACTTCACTAAATATATATATATTATCTATTTGTTATATATATATACATATCTATGCATATATGTATGTATATATCTTCATCAAGTCTGGGTCTTTTAAGCAATAGTAGAAAGACTATGTTCCACAGAAATACTATAACAGAGTTTTGAATAAGGTTTTCTTTGCTTTTTTTAAGAATTTGACTAATTACATTAAATGAAAATGGAAGGAATGTCATGAGTGATCTTGTTTGAAAAATAATCATTTTTACATCTTTATATTAACAGGGCGAAGTAGGAGATCAAGGAAACATTGGAAAGATTGGTGAAACAGTAAGCTTATTTTATGCTCTTTTATTTTTACTGTCATCTGTAAGCATGTTTAGGAGTCATGTTAACCATTATCTGTGCTTAATAAAATTCAGAATAAAAAATTCTTAGCTCCGGGCGCCTGGGTGGCTCAGTCGTTAAGCGGCTGCCTTCGGCCCAGGTCATGATCCCAGAGTCCTGGGATCGAGTCCCACATCGGGCTCCCTGCTCAGCGGGAAGCCTGCTTCTCCCTCTCCCACTCCCCCTGCTTGTCTTCCTGCTCTTGCTGTCTCTGTCTCTGTCAAATAAATAAATAAAATCTTTAAAAAAAAAAAATTCTTAGCTCCTACAAATTTAAAGTCACTTGTGATATAACAGATAAAACCTACTGTACAAGAGAAATGAGGGAAAATAGAGTTACTGATATTTTTGTCCAATATAAATTATATTTATAATACGAGGAGCATTCTTATTTTTAATACTTGGTCTTTAATTTTAGTTCTGATCATTTCAATCTAAATTTGACCTTAGCATTTTTCATTATTAAAAAGCTATAACTTACCAAGCCATAAAATAGTAAGCTATTAAATCTGAAAATATTTTTCTTTAGATTTGGAAGATTAAGCTAAGAGGTAAAGTATTGGAAAGCATATTGTAATTTCTTTCCTCAAAAAAAGTTTGATTTGTTTAAATTTACATTTCTGTAGTAGTAGGAGACTTTGTGTTGTATTTGTATCATATATGTTAGAAATAATTTTATTATCCGTACTGGAGAAAGCCAACTAAAATATTTTCTAACAAATGAACACATATAACATCTATAAAGTAGTAAATTACATTGATGCAAGGCAAGTGAATTTATTTACAAAGTGCACTGGGTTATCACAACACAAGTGGTACCATTTAATAGTTAAATGAGCAAATTCTTTTCCTTCTAACCTATCTTATGACTTAAATAAAAATAAACTTTTCTAAAAAATTGTTTTGCAATATCAAGTAATCAACAATTATATTTCCTGGTCTTGTGATAAAACAGCAATACATTTCTGATACTCTTATTTTTTGTCATTAATTCTTAAAAAAAATAAGGAGAGAATCCCTTTAGTCTTGAAAGATCATTGCCATACCAATTAATCCTTAATCACTAGAAAGAGAATTTTTTGTTCTTGTTTTTACTGAGAAGGTAATTCCAGTGGAACATTTACATCAATAAGATTATTCAAGAGTTCTTCTCAAATATAATTGTAACTCATATTTCTCCAAGGTCACTCAAAGAGATTAAATTCTACCATTTCTGAGTGACAAATTGTTAAGAAATATATATAAACTAGAATTAATAGCCAAAGTTAAAAATACCAATTTTTTTTTTAAGATTTATTTATTTATTTATTTGAATGAGAGTGAGCGAGGCATGAGCTGGAGGGGCAGAAAAAAAGGGAGAGTGAATCTGAAGCTGACTTAGTGTTGAGCCCAGAGCCAGATGTGGGGCTTGATCTCACAACCCTGAGATCATGACCTAAGCAGAAACCAAGAGTCGGACACTTAACCGACTGTGCCACCCAGGCACCCCAAGAGCATCTTTTCTTAATATAACATCATATATTAAACTTCTAAGTGTTATTACTTATTAGTAGTGTTGGACTAGTTCCATACAGTATAAGAACCCAGTGCCAGTTCTGTCTAAAGTGGAAATGGACTGTCTTGGCAGAGATTGGATTCCTCTTATTAGAGGGAGATTAACATTTATTGAGCATTTGCTATATGCCAAGCATAATACAAAGTGATGTTTAATATTGTGGCTTTGCATTTAATTCTCAAACAATTTTAAAAGACACATTTTGTTATTCCAGTTTTTGAAATGAGGAAACTGAAGCACAGTAAGTAACCTGTTCAAAGTTACATAGCTAATAAATCACAGAACTGAGATTTAAACCTAGAGATCCAAACTCAAAATCTAAATCTCAAAATCCAAAACATCATACCCCAGCTTTATTGAGGTATAACTGACAAAGTTATAAGATATTTAAAGTGTATGTGATGATTTAAGGATCGCCCCATCATCAAGTCATTTAATATAGCTGAGGATATTTACTTGTTAACTAACAGCCACTTGGACTACAAGTTGTAGAGAGACTTCAAACATCAAATATATTATCAAACAAGAGGGCCTTTTCATCTTTGAGGTTCTGTCTTTGTCATTAAGGATGGGAGATAGACTTAAAAAGAAAAAACTTCAGTGACTATACTGAGTTAATTAAAATATATAAAATGCCTAAAGAACATTTTATTTTGGCTCTTGGTAATCTCCAGCTTTTATTTTATCTTATTAATTTTAAAATCTTAGAAATATAGCTCATCTAATCCAGAGTTTTGTTAACAAAACTCATAAGAGATATGGGAAGATATGATTGCACTTCCTGACATCAGTCTTGTAATTTGGGGATATCTAAAGTTAGTTGTAATTGCATAGCTAGTTTTTACTTTTCCCAATCTTTTTGTACAGTCTTTTAATTACCTTTAACTGGACTTCCTCCAGTTTTGTTTCTTTCTAGATCTATACAAATTAGAACCCAGTTTGTGATACAGCATGCCAAGCGCAGTAGCCCCACCTATATTTCATGTCTATATACTTCTTACATTCATTTACTGTAGGCAAATAATTAATTTCTATAAATGTACCCTAAAAAGTCTGTAATTCCAAAAGATGCCCCTCATCCTCTTCACTCTAGCATACTATTTTTTTATGAATCTGGAATTATCCCACCTTAATTGCCAGTCCTCTTTGTCTTTAACTTTCTAGGCTAAAAGTATTTGAAGAGGTATAAAAGAGAAAAGAATCTAGTTTTTTAGTATTGATCAAGAGAACTAGGATCAGTAGATAGACATTATAAGGGGACAGCTTTCTTTGCAGGCAAAAATATTTTAATAGAGTTTCTAACATTCAGACTCTCCTATGGAGTGATTCAACACCTCATTCTTAGAATATTGGGTGACTTTCTTCAATCATTTATTCAGCAGATATTTGTATTTATATTCATATTATCCTTGCCTTCACGAAATTTATAGTCTCTTGGAGGTTTGACAGATTTTAAATAAATACCTGCATAAAGAATACATAATTATAAACTATGATACATTCTATAGAAGAGAAGTTTAAGGGACTGTGACAGAGGTGCCAAATTTAGATCAGAAAATGAGAGGTCTGTTTTGAGGAAATGACATACGAGTTGTAACCATAAAGCATGGGATGATCTAGCTAGGGAAGAGTGGGGAGAAAGAACATTCCTGGAATATGCAATATAACAGATTTCCACCTTTGGTCTTATTTTGCTTTAGAGAAATTACTTAATTTCTCTAAATATTTGTTTTCTCAACAGTAAAATGATAAAAATAATAACGACTTCAAAGAGTTTCTTGTGAGGATTAAACATGGTAATGCACTCAAAGCACTTAGCACAGAGCCGTTCACATAATAAAAACTTGAGAAATTTAAGCTGTAATGGTGGTGGTGGTGGTTATTTTTATATGGAAAAGCATTTGGCTGTTCTGGGAACTGAAAGAAAGCCGGTGTGGATAGACCTTGGAAAGGAAAAGTAAAGGGAGGGGCTACTAGTAAAGGAGGGAGGAGCCGAATCTTTTGGGGCCATGTTTTTACTTTGGACTTGATCCTGAAGTAGATGGAAAATCATTGAAGTATTCTATGTAAGCCAACAACAAGATTTAATTTGTGTTTCACAAGCACGCTGGTGGCAATGGATTGGGAAGTTGGAACATGGTTATGAGGAGCAGAGTAGAAGAGGGTGACCAGTTGGAATGCTATTGCAGTAGCCTCAATGAGAAAGAAAGATGACTTGAGCCAGGGTGATGGCAGTGGATAGAAGAGAAGTGTATGCATATGAGATATATTGGAGGTGATAATTTGAAAGAGGCTGCAAAAAAGGGAAGCATTCTAGTCAGTCCCCAGCATATAATAGGCCTTTGATAACTTAAACTATTTATGACTTATCAGGAATATGCTGATTCCTATCAGGAATATGCTGGACTCTTTTCTAAGAATTTAAGTGCTTCTAGTCCTCCTTTCACCTGCCAATTTGGCTTCTTTTCTCTGGCTTGCCTCCAGTTTCATTATGTATTCCTGCCATTATAGCAAACAGAACTAGACTAAATATTTTAGAGGCACCGGCTCCACAGCCTTCTTCATGAAGGGGATAATAACCTCTATTTCCTTTATTGCAGAGATACTCAAAATCATGTAGGCTTTTTCCTGTAGCAAAAAAACTGGCATGTCTTTGGAAAATGATTGACAGTGACCCCTAGGATTCTTTTCTGGTTTGTTATTTTGAATATAAAATTTGGAATTTTTTTTCATGAAGTGACTACATTAAGTTTTCTGTCCACTCGAAGGGATTGTTAAAAGTGTCCTATAGTCTGGCCATATTGATTTACCTCTTAAAATATAACTCAACTACTTGATTTTACATCATTTATTCCTTATCAATTTAGCAAAATTTCATAAGCAATCTACTGTGTCCTCTCTATTTTTCTGCCTGCCCTCTGGTGTGCTAGTGTATAGTAAAAGACTGATGAGCAGAAAGGAAGAGGAAGAGGAAAGGCCATGGATAATCCTCAAAATCAGGTATTCCACTTCTCATTACAAAACCTTTAGAATCATAGAGCTTCTGATGGCTGATTCTGAGTTGGTTTATAACCAATTCCTTCAAGACCAAATAGAGGTGGCGTCAGAGGAGAAAATGAAAGGAAGGAAATCTATTTATTGAAGAACTATTATCTCATTTAATCTTGAAATGACCCTAGTAAGATAAAAAGCTTTTTGATATTCTGGAAGTGAGGAAATTGAAATTTATTGAAGTTATGTGATGTGTTCAAATTCATACAGTTAGTAAGCAGTGGATCTGGGTTTCATATCTGGATTTTCTACTTCCTGTTCCAAGGTTCTCTTAGCTACATCAAAAATCAGTTATCCTGTCTTTATTTATTTATTTTTATCAATTGGCCTATTATCTTGTTCTCTCTTTTTATTTTATATTTTACTTTATTCATTTTTTATTTTAATTCCTGTGTTGTTAACAAACAGTGTTATATTAGTTTCAGGTGTACAATATAGTGATTCAACAGTTTCATGTATTACTCAGCGCTCAACAAGATAAGTACTCCTAATCCCCTTCACTTATTTCACCCATCTCACACTGACCTCCCCTCTGGTAACCATCTGATTGTTCTCTATAGTTGAGTCTGTCTTTGGTTTGTCTCTCTTTTTTTTTCCCTTTGTTCATTTTTTTTTCCTTAAGTTGCACATATGAATGAAGTCATATGGTATTTGTCTTTCTCTGACTGACTTATTTCGCTTAGCATAATACTCTCTAACTCCATCCATGTTGCTGCAAATGGCAAGATTTCATTCTTTTTTATGGCTGAGTAATATTCCATTGTGCGTGTGTGTGTGTGTGTGTGTGTGTGTGTGTGTGTGTGTATTTATATCTATTGATAGACATATGGGTGGCTTCCATAATTTGGTCATTCTAGTTAATGCTGCCGTAAACATAGGGTGCATATATCCTTTCGAGTTAGTGTTTTTGTATTCTTTGGATAAATAGTAGTGTGATTACTGGATTGTAGGGTAGTTCTATTTTTAATTTTTTGAGGAAACTCCATACTGTCTTTCACAGTAGCTGCACTAATTTGCAAACTCACCAACAGTGAGTCAAGTTTCTTTCTTCTCCACATCCTCACTAACACTTGTTGTTTCTTGTGTTTTTGATTTTAACCATTCTGACAGGTGTGAGGTAATATCTCATTCTAGTTTTGATTTGCATTTTCCTGATGATGAGTGCTATTGAGCATCTTTTCATGTGTCTGTTGGCCATCTGTATGTCTTCTTTCGAGAAATGTCTTTTTTTAAATTTATTTATTTGGCAGAGAGATAGCAAGAGCAGGAACACAAGCAGGGGGAATGGGAGAAGGAGAAGCAGGCCTCCCACTGAGCAGGGAGCCCGATGCGGGGCTCGATCCCGGGACCCTGGGATCATGACCTGAGTTGAAGGCAGACACTTAACAGCTGGGCCACCCAGGTGCCCCTCAAGAAATATCTGTTCATGTCTTCTGCCCATTTTTAAATTGGATTATTTACTTTTTTGGTGTTGAGTTATATAAGTTAATTATATATTTTTGGGTACTAAGCCTTTATCAGATATGCCATTTGCAAATATCTTCTCCCATTCAGTAGGTTGTTGTTCAGATTTGTTGGTTATTTCCTTTGCGGTGCAGAAGCTTTTTATGTTGATGGAGCCTCAATAGTTTATTTTTGCTGTTGTTACTCTTGCCTCAGGAGACATATCTAGAAAAAGTTGCTACCACTGATATCACAGAAATTACTGCCTGTGTTCTCCTCTAAGATTTTTATGGTTTCAGGCCACACATTTAGGTCTTTAGTCCATTTTGAGTTTGTTTTTGTGTATGGTTTAAGAAAAGTGGTCCAGTTTCATTCTTTTGCATGTAGCTGTCCAGTTTTCTCAATATCATCTGTTGAAGAGATGGTCTTTTTCATGTTGCAGGTTCTTGCCTCCTTTGTCAAAGATTAATTGACTACATAATTATAGGTTTATTTCTGGGTTTTCTATTCTGTCCTATTGTCCTGATCTTCATGTCTGTTATTGTGCTAGTACCATGCTGTTTTGATTACTACAGATTTGTAATATAACTTGAAGTCCAGAATTGTGATATCTCCAGTTCTGTTTTTCTATCTCAAGACTGCTTTGGCTTTTTGGGGTCTTTTGTGGATCCATTACAAATTTTAGGATTGTTTGTTTTAGTTCTGTGAAAAATACTGTTGGTGTTTTTACCAAAACTGATAAAAGTGTTTTTTCTGTATCTACTGAAATGATCATATGCTTCTTCTCCTTTCTCTTGTTGATGTGATGTATCACATTGATTGATTTGTGAATATTGAACCACCTTGCATCCTGGGAATAAATCCCACTTGATAGTGGTGAATGATTTTTTTAATGTATTGTTGGGTTCAGTTTGCCTAAGATTTTGGTGAGGATTTTTGCATCTCTGTTCATCAGAGATACTGGCCTATAGTTCTGTTTTTTGGTAGTGTCTTTATCTGGTTTTGGTATCAGGGTAATACTTGTCTCATAAATGAATTTGAAGTTTTTCTTCAAAGAATAGATCTTTGAAAAGGATAGATCTTTGGAAAAGTTTGAGAATAGGTATTAACTTTTCTTTATTTTTTTATTATGTTATGTTAATCACCATACATTACATCATTAGTTTTTGATGTAGTGTTCCATGATTCATTGTTTGTGTATAACACCCAGTGCTCCATGCAGTATGTGCCCTCTTTAATACCCATCATGAGGCTAACCCATCCACCTATCCCCCTCCCCTCTAGAACCCTTAACTTTTCTTTAAATGTTTAATGGAATTCATCTGTGAAGTCATCTGGTCCTGGACTTCTGTTTGCTGGGAGTTTTTTGATTACTACATCATTCTGTTCAAATTTACTATTTCTGCTTCAGTTTTGGTAGGTTATATGTTTCTATGAATTTTTCCATTTCTTCTAGGTTGTCCAATTCGTTGGCATATAATTTTTCATAATATTCTGTTACAATCCTTTTTTTTGTTGTTTATTGTTTTTTTATTATGTTAATCACCATACATTACATCATTAGTTTTTGATGTAGTGTTCCATGGTTCATTGTTTGCATATCATGAGGGACTATGGACTCTGAGAAAAAAACTGAGGGTTCTAGAGGGGAGGGGGTGGGGGGATGGGTTAGCCTGGTGATGGGTATTAAAGAGGGTTTGCAAACAATATTACAGTCCTTTGTATTTCTGTGGTGTTGCTTATTGTTTCTCCTCTTTCATTTCTGATTTTGTTTATTTGACTCCTCTCTCTCTCTCTTTTTATGTGTGTGTGTGTGTGTGTGTGCATGAGTCTGGTTAAAGTTTTATCAATTTTCTTGATCTTTTCAAAGAACCAGCTCCTGGTTTCATTGATCTGTTCTATTGTTTTTTTAGTTCCTATACCATTTATTTCTGCTCTGACCTTTATTATTTCCTTCCTTCTACTGGTTTTGGGTTTTGTTTGTTCTTCTTTTTCTATCTCCTTTAGGTGTAAGGTTAGGTTGCTTATTTGAGATGTTTTTTGCTCCTTGAGTTAAGCTTGTATTGCTATAAACTTTCCTCCTAGAACTGCTTTTGGGATATCTCAAATATTTTGGACTATTGTGTTCTCATTTTCATTTTTCTCCATGTAATTTTTGATTTCTTCGATTTTCGGTTGATTCATTCATTGAGCATGCTATTTAACCTCCATGTATTTGTGCTCTTTCCAGACTTTTTCTGGAAAAAAGTTCTAGTTTCATAGCATTGGGGTCAGAAAAGATGTATGGTATGACTTCAATCTTTTTGAATTTGTTGAGATTTGTTTTATGGCCTAATATATGATCTATTCTGGAGAATGTTCTTTGTGTGATCTTGAAAAGAATGTGTGTTCTGTTGTTTTAGGATGGAATGTTCTGAATATATCTGTTAAATTTATCTGGTCTAGTGTGTGGTTATCTTTCCCTCACCCCAGGGTGGTAGTCACTTTGAAGTGATACTGGCCCCTGAAGGAGCTATTTGCATGCTGCCAGGCTTGTGGCTCTACTTCAAACAGGCTTGTGAGTATATTGGCAGGGGCATGCTGCTACTGCTGGGACCAGGCTGGTGTGAGGCACACGATTTTAGTATGGTGCCCGCCAGTCTGCTTGCAAAATGAGACCTGCCACTACAGTTGCTGGGACTGGGGCTGGCCTGGGTGGATCCACAAAGTGCACTGGTCAGGAGACATGCTGTTGGCAAGCTTTGTGCTGGTCTTCTAGGGGAAGGGAACTGCTGCCAGGGTACTTAGGCAAGGGTGACCGAAAAGGGTAAATCCACTGAAGCCCAGAGGGGTGGGGTTTGGTACAAGCAATTAGGTAGTAAATTCTGGCACTGTGCTGATTCCCACAGGTGGCAGTGTGTTTATGCTGGGGGAGCGGAGGATGGAGATAGTGCCTGCCAGCTCCATGGTTCCTGGTCAGGTCTTCCAGTGATCCCTGTCCCTTCTAGACACTCTCCAAAATGAGTAAACTACTCTCCTGCTTATATGTCCCAGGCATTTTTCAAACTGCCACTTCTGTGCTGTATCTGCAGGGGCTGTTTGTCCTGTGATCTCTTTAAGAATGGGACTCAGATTCCTCTTGCCTTCTGGGCTCTCCCAGAGCTGAGCCCACCGATTTTTAAAATTCTAGGTTTTAAAACCTGCTGGTTGTAAGAACTCATGAAATTTGGCCCCTCTCACTTTCAAAGCCAAAGGTTATGGGGATTCATCTTCCCCATGCAGGCTTCCTGGTGTGAGAGTCTGTTTCTCTTCCTTCTCTGTGCCTTCAGCTCCCTCTCGCACTCCATGGACTGCCATTTTGTTTGTTCCTTACTGTTGGGGACACAGTTGCCCTTTGTACCTCTCTGATGTGGCCTCTTCTTTACCTTTAGTTGTGGAGTTTGATCTGCCAGTCTTTGGGTCATTTTCTGGGTGATTTACACTGATATGAGTGTTATCTAATTGTATCCATGGAGGAGGTGAGCTTAGGATCCTCTTACTCTGCCATCTTCCCAGCCTACTCTAGTTGTCCTGTCTTTAAATGGAAACTTGGGAATCGATAGTTAGATTTGGAAATGAGCAAAATAAAATTTTGCTTGGTAATCTATTAGGCCAAGCTGGCAATTAAATTTTAAAATATTGTCAAAGGTTATTAATTTATGAGAATTATTGAAACATAATTTAATATATTTACAATGGAATCAGGAAAGATTTCAAAAGATCTGGAAGAAAATGTTTAGGAAGTGCTCATCACAAAACCTCATTTAATACAGTGATGAGTTTTGTTGCTCTCTGGTGGCATTACCATGAACTTATCAAACTTCATACAAGTTGATTTTATTTAATAAGTTCCATTTTTTCTTTCATTAAAAGGAGAATACTACTTTAGATGGACTTACCTAAATCATAAAAAGTGACTCATATTTTCTTGAGGAAAAGTCCCAGAAGCTGATAGCACCATTTAGCCAAATAAGAAGAACAAAGTGAAACTCTGTCAAACTGCCCTTGTAGGGCCTCTGTTGCCTCAGTGCTTTTACCTTAAAAATGTCATCTACCCCTCCTGTTTCCAAGCTGTACATACCTGTAGGATAGCTACAAAGCTGTTGTATGTCTCCTACGTGGCAGGGAAAGGTAATTTTTCTCAGAATGGAAAGTTACACGAAATGTATATCTACCATGCATACCATCATGAGAAGGATGTTTACCTGAATATAATAAAAATAGCTACTATTTATTGAAAATCTGTGATATGTGAGATATTTTGTATATGTTGTATCATTTAATCCTCACAAAGGCTCTGGGAAATAAAAATTACTTCTCTTTTATACAAAAGAAAACATGTTTCAGAGAAGTTAAGAAATTTAGCACCCTGCTTCCTCTTAACGATGAGATGAAGATTTCCAATTGTCTTTCTAATGAATACATATTGTCCTGTTACTTTATAAAGTTAGAGATTATGGGGCCCCAAGGACCACATTATGGTTTGAGGAAGTATCTCAAAAACATAGATGTACCAAAATTATTATGTTTTAGGATCATATATTTGACATTTATCATCTTTGAAATGTGTAAATAGCATCATCTATTGGATTAAGAAGCCACAGCAGGGGCGCCTGGGTGGCTCAGTTGTTAAGCATCTGCCTTTGGCTCAGGTCATGATCCCAGGTCCCGCATCGGGCTCCCTGCTCAGCGGTAAGCCTGCTTCTCCCTCTCTCACTCCGCCTGCTTGTGTTCCCTCTCTCACTGTGTCTCTCTCTGTCAAATAAATAAATAAAATCTTTTTTAAAATAAAAAGAATCCACAGCAAATTAATTTCACTATAGTATTAAGTCCATGAAGGTGTAGAAAATTAGAAAAAGAAGAAAATTAGAAAGTGTAAATCAGTGAAATCAAAAGGGAATACACAGGGGCGCCTGGGTGGCTCAGTTGGTTAAGCAACTGCCTTCGGCTCGGGTCATGATCCCGGAGTCCTGGGATCGAGTCCCACATCGGGCTCCTGGCTCAGTGGGGAGCCTGCTTCTCCCTCTGACCCTCTCCCTTCTCATGCTGTTTCTCTCTCCCTCCCTCTCTAATAAATAAATAAAATCTTTAAAAAAAAAAAAAGGGAATACACACGAAGTGCGTGGACATACCAGTGGATATGAACAGAGAAAATATATGACATTACAATTCTAGGTAAATTGAAGAGAAGTGAATTAAAGACAGTTCAAAACCTACCATTCTCTGAAAATCAGGTGCAGGTAACTCCAAGATGAGCTATTATTTCATAAATGAGATGCCAACAGTGTTTTTTTAAAGATTTATTTATTTTAGAGAGATTATAGAGCGTGGGGGGGGGGCGGGGATTGAGACAGAGGAAGTGGGAGAGAATCCCAAACAGAATCCATGCTGAGTGTAGAACCTGATGTGGGACTTGATCTCACAACTCTGAGATCGCAATCTGAGCTGAAATCAGGAGTCTGACACTTAACTGACTGAGCCACCGAGGCCCCTGAGACGTCAATAGTATTTTTGTTGTTTTTTTAGGGTTCATTGATTTCCTGCTTTCCTTCTTTTTTTAAAATTTTATTTTATTATATTATGTTAATCACCATACATTATATCATTAGCTTTTTTGTTGTTGTTGTTGATGTAGTGTTCCATGGTTCATTGTTTGCATATAACACCCGGCGCTCCATTCAATACGTGCCCTCTTTAATACTCATCACCAGGCTAACCCATTTTTTAATCACAAACACAAGAGATTTTTCTAAGAGAATGGAGTCAGCAAATTTCTGGGAAAAGTTGAAATGTTTATAAAGTTGGAAGGATTTCTGAATCCTTTGAGCTATAAAATATACATTTTTTCAACATTTATGACATCTCTTTGTAAAAAGCGAAATAAATTAGTAGGAAAATAACAAATACTCTATTAAATGTGGTCCTACAGAACTTGTTTCTACAGCTATGAAAGTTGAAGTATATGGGAAAATGAAGATTATAGAAAACTGTTCATGTCTCAAAGCAAATGTCATAAGAGGTAGACCAAGATTAAAGCACATATAAGTGGTTATTAAGGAGAAATTAACAAAAATGAAAAAATATTCACATGATTATAAAATAAAAGTAAAAGGCAAAATTTCTATCTGTGGGGGAAATGAATGATACACACCATACTGCGCTACAAGCTAAAAGCACAGAAGTTATTGAAAGCCCAGCCTATCATAGAAATATAAAGGTTTATATACTTTATATTAAGTATATATATTTTTCTTTTATCCTTACTAAATATACATTCAGTGACAGGTAAAAAGTAAAATATTCTGGGAAAAGGAATAAGATCCAACATTCATGGAGTGAGATAGGAAACAAGGTATTTATCATATGTATCATATTAAAGAGTAATAAACAAGAGAACCCTTCTTAGTCTAACAAAGTTTCCAGATTGCCCAATTGAAATAACAATACACTGCTTCAAAGTAACCAAATAGAAGAGAGATGAAGATGGAAGTTTGTGCTTCCAAACATGAACAATAGCACTAGTGTTTTTCACATGTAAGCATTTAGTGTGCTACTGCCTGGGGTGCTATTAGCTTTCCGACTAAGGAAGCAGAGACTTGATCACTTTACCTATTTTAGAATTGATAAAGTAATTTTTTAAAGCTTTCATTTATTTATTTGACAGAGAGCTAGAGAGCACAAGCAGGGGGCGTGGAAGGCAGGGGGCGAGAGAAAAGGAGCCTCCCCACTGAGCGGAGAGCCTAATGTGGGTCTCCATCCCAGGACCTGGGATCATGACCTGAGCCGAAGACTGAGCGACCTAGGAACCCTAGAAGATAGTCTTCAAAAAAAAAAGAAGAAGTAAAAATTATTTTCATGCCTATCATAAGGATATATATGTTGACAACGAACCCCCAGCTTTATTTGGCTAAAAACATGTTACTGTTTTCTCAATTAGAAATAACTACAATGTGGTAATCACAATTTTTGAGGAAATGGCAGCTCTAAATTTATATGTAGAAGGGGTGTGGGGATGGCACTTTGGTTGGAAGGGAATGCTAAGGGACTTCCCTTGAAGCTATGTTTGCATAAAAACTACACTATTTTGGGGGCCTCTGGGTGGCTCGGTTAAGCATCTGCCTTCGGCTCAGGTCATGATCCGGGGGTCCTGGGATCGAGCCCTGCATTGGGCTCCCTGCTCAGCAGGGGGTCTGCTACTCCCTTTCCCCCTGCTTGTGCTATCTCTCTCTCTCTCTGTCAAATAAAATCTTTTTTAAAAATACACTAATTTCGTTTATTAGTAGTGTACTATTTTATTTTATTTAGATATTTATGCATCAATAAAAATAGACTTCTAATGATTGTTTTTTAAAGATTTTTTATTTATTTATTTGACAGAGAGATAAAGAGAAGCATAAGTAGGCAGAGAGGCAGGCAGAGGCAGAGGGAGAAGCAGGCTCTCCACCGAGCAGGGAGCCCGATGCGGGACTCGATCCCAGCATCTTGGGATCATGACCTGAGCCAAAGGCAGCTGCTTAACCGACTGAGCCACCCAGGCGTCCCTCTAATGATGTTTTTATGCTCAGAATTTATAAGATAGAGAATACATTTCTTGTTCATGTCGAAGAATGGGCTGAACTGATGGAAGTAAAGGTAGGGACCAGGGTAAAGGTGTTGCCTTGGGCTACCTGTTGGCACTACTACTCTTACAGAAGGCAAATGCAATTTTGAATCTGAGACTAAGGCTAGTGAAAAATTTTTATGGTTCTGATCTTTAAAAAAAATACATAAGGTCTTCATAACCAATGTACTGAATTGGACCTTAAGGAGTTACATTCGTTTTAGAACATGGCTCAGCAAACTTTTCTGTAAAAGGCCAGATATTACATATTTTAGACTTTCAGGCCATATCATCTCTGTCACAACTACTCAACTCTCTCTGCTATTATAGTACAAAAACTCTCCTAGATAATATGGAAATGAATGATTCTGACTGTGTTCCCAATAAAATTTTATTTACAAAAATAGTGGAAAAGGGGCACCTGGTAACTCAGTCGGTTAAGTGCCTGCCTTCGGCTCAGGTCATGATCCCAGGGTCCTGGGATGGAGCCCTATGTGGCGCTCACTGCTCAGCAGGGAGTCTGCTTCGCCCCCTCCCTCTGCCTCTCCACTCCCACCCCTGTTTGTGCTCTCTTTCTCTCTCTCTCTCTCTCTCTCTCAAATAAATAAATAAATAAATTAAATAAATATTTTTTAAAATAGTGAAAAAAAAGAAATAGACAGCAGGCAGGATTTGGCCTACAAGCTCTAGTTTGCCTTTCCTTTCACAGAAAGTTACACTTTATTTGGGCTACACCGGTCTTTATTAAATGAATCTGCCATATGTGTTTCTGCTTCATTACTCTTTTATTATTAATAAAAAAGCACTAAATTTGAGTGTGATTTCTTCAAATAAAAAAGCAGATTAAACTAGCAGACGTGTTGTGTTGCTAATATGTACTGATTTTGTGTACCAAGCATTAGCATAATGAATTAATTTGCATTTATATGTAGACCACATGTACGTCCAAAGTACTCTACTGCAATTCATCTTTTTTTTCTTTTTTTTACCTTAACAAACACTTAAGAATCTTATCAGGAAGTATTTTCCAAGAACAAAGAAATCTGTTTTTTATGTGCACAAGTTCATTGGAAACATTTTTCTGAACATTATATATGTATTTTTGAAGTTCTGCTCTGAGTCAAAGGATTTCCATATATTAATTTTTAGTGAGTTTTTCTTTCATTACTTTGGGAAAAGTTCTAAGGAATGTCATTAGACTTATATTTCCCATTAGGTTGAGATATTTTGCATTTACATTCTATCTTCTGTTTATGAAACATCTCTTTTTTTCATCAATTCGGCAAAACAGCCTGAGGGGGAACATTGCAGCATTTTTGTTCAAAAAGATACATGTATAATACTCCCCTTTTGACCATAGGAAAAATAATTAAGTGAAATCATAATTTTATTTTAACCATAAATACAGCCAGCTTTGTATCTTATAGAAAATTTTTATAACTATATAACCTTTCTGTGTTTATGTCTAAGATCATAGCTTCTGAGATGTAAGTCTTATACGCTCAGTTTTTTGAGGTGTTTTTTTTTTTCCTGATTAATGAGTTTTGGAAAAATTCTCTGTCAAAATCTATGTTTCTTTGGAGTGTTGATTATATCATTAGCAATAAAATCAGTTTAGTCACTGAAGTCTGGAAAGACCTGGATGACACAAGCTCCTCCCAAAATGCTAGGGGGATGGGACATAGTAGATTATAAGGGGGACATGAGTCTGTGGAAGCCTTAAGAATATAGAGTATAAGAATTTTTCAACCTGACTGTTAAGACCTCCTACAATATATCCTTCACCTATCCTTATAGTTGTTATTTCTCACACTTCCCAAATTACTAGGCCAAACTGGGCATTCAGTGTTCCTAAAAGGAACCCACTTATGTATGCCTTTGTTTGGATTATTTCTGTAACCTCTAAAGGCCTTCATTTTCCCGCTCCCATTGTCTTCCTAGCATCAACTCTCAAGACCCCTCTCAAGTCATCTGCTCTATCATGAAGTCTGCTCTATCCTGAAGTCTTTTCTGGTATCCCTGCCCGAAATTAGATTCAGTCTCTTTCCTTGTTAAGACTTTCAGTACTTTATCTACACTATCATGGTCCTTAGCTTATTTTGCTTTATATCACAGTTACTTTTTTATTTGAGTTATCTATACAGAAAACTGCCTCCCACAGCAACAAACACAGGCCTAATACATTTTACATTGACAATAGTATATATTTTCTATGATGGAACTGAAATAAGAATGAAAGGTAATTTTTCTAATTTATTTGCTACTGGCTGTACCTTAAGAGGACTTTCGTGTGCTTGAGCAAAGTCTGAAAGTATGACATATTCTTGTGAGACAATCTGAATAAGGAAGGACATTTCAATGGGAATGGCAGCATGAGAATTAAATATAGGGAGGCATGAAATATCTGCAATGTTTGCAAAACTATATTATAAGCAGTTCAGAGTAGCTGGAGGGAGGTAAGACATAAGTGGTCACAGCTCACCTGGCTCTTACTACTTACTTGTAATGTCCTTCCTGTCTTTTCTGGTTCACAAATACCTACTATTCTTCCACAAGTCAGCTTAAGCATCACCTCCTCTAAACCTTGATTGCTTTATCCTCTATACCTTATACATGCTTCTATCATCATTTACTGCTCTTACTTATTTACATGGCTTTCCAGTACTAGATTAAGTTCTTTAAAGACCAGGGTTTGTGAAACACAGCCTAAATATGAAGTGTAACTTATATTTAAGAAATAAATAATAGATAAAGGTAAATCCAAAAGATTTGTCTGATCTGTAGTTTCCTTTAAAGTTAAAAATTGTACCTCAGACTCATTGGATTCAAATTTACTCATCACCCCTCCTCCCAAACCCATTCAAACCCCTCCTCGCAGCATTTTCTTTTTCTTGAGGTCTTCTACTTCTTTATATTATCAAAGATCATTTAAAGTGTCTAGTAATAAAATTTTCTATTATATCAGTTCATTTTTTAAGCTTTGTTGAGGTGTAATCGACAAATAACATTGTAAGATATTTAAAGTGTAAAATGTGATGGTTTAATATACATATACATTGTGAAAGAATTCCCCCATAGAGTTACTAAACACATCCATCACCTTACATATTTACCTTTTATGTGTATGTGAAAACATTTAAGTTCTACTTTCTTAGAAAATTTCAATTTTACAATACATTGTTACAGTTGGTAACAAAGACATTTCAGTTGTTTCTATACACTGCCTATTGTAAATAATGCTGTTATGAACATGGGAGTACAGATATCTTTCATGATAATAATTCATTTCCTTTGGATATATACTGAGAAGTAGAATTGCTAGGTCATTGGTAGTTCTATTTTTAATTTCTTGAAGAGCCTCCATACTGTTTTCCATAAGGGTGTACAAGTTTCTATTCCCACCAACAACATAAAAGTGTTCCCCTTTCTTTACATCCTTGTTAACATTTATTATCTTTTGTCTTTTTGATAGTAGCCATTCTAACAAGTGGGAGGTGGTATCTCATTGTGGCTGAGATTTGTATTTCCCTAATGACTAGTGCTGATGAGCACCTTTATGTACCAGAAGGCTGTTTGTATATCTTCTTTGGGAAAATGTCTATTCAAATTCTTTGCCCATTTTATTATTTTTTAAATTTATTTTTTATATTTTTAAAGATTTTATTTATTGTAGAGATAGAGGGAGAGTGGGGGAGGAGCAGAGGGAGAGGAACAAGCAGACTCTACACTGAGCACAGAGCCCAATGCAGGGCTCAGTCCCATGACCCTGAGATCATGACCTGAGCCAAAATCAAGAGTTGGACACTTAACCAGCTGAGCCATCCAGGCACCCCTTTGCCCATTTTAAAATTGGATATTTATTTATTTATTTATTTATTTATTTATTTATTTATTGCTATTGATTTGTATGAGTTCCTTGTATATTTTGGATACTAACCCCTTATCAGATATGTGGTTAGCAAGTATTTTCTCCCATTCTGTTTTTCATTTTGTTGATGCTTACCTTTGCTATGAAGAAACTTTTTAGTTCGATGTGGTCCTGTTTGTTTATTTTTGCTTTTGTTGCCTTTGCTTCTGCTGTGAAGTCTAAAAAAATATTGCCAGGACCAATGTCAAGGACCTACCCTCTCTATGTATTCTCTTCTAGGAGTTTTATGGTTTCAGGTCTTATATTTAAGTCTTTAATCCATTTTGAGTTGATTTTTGTGTATGATATAAGATAAGGGTTCAGTTTCATTCTTTGTCTTTCCAACAATACATTAAAAAATTACCACAATCAAGTGGGATTTATTCCCAGGATGTAAGGGTAGTTCAATATTTGCAAATCAATCAGTGTGATACATCACCTTAACAAGAGAAAGGATAAAAACCATATGATCATTTCAGTAGATGCAGAACAAGCATTTGACAAAGTACAACATCCATTCATGATAGAAACCTTTAACAGAGTAGGTTTAGAGGGAGCGTGCTTCAACATATTAAAGGTTATATGTGAAAAACTCACAGAGAACCTCATACTCAATGAGGAAAAACTGAGAGCTTTTTTCCTAAGATCCGGAACAAGACAAGGATGTCCACTCTCACCACATTTATTCAACATAGTACTGGAAGTCGTAGCCATAGCATTCAGAAAACAAAAAGAAATAAAAGGCATCCAAATCAGCAAGGAAGAAGTAAAACTTTCACTATTTGCAGATGACATGACACTATATATAGAAAACTCTAAAATTCCATCAAAAAACTAATAGAACTGATAAATGAATTCAGTAATGTTGCAGGATACAAAATCAATGTATAGACTCTGTTGCACTTCTGTACACTAATGATGTAGCAGAAAAAAATTAAGAAAACAATCTCATTTACAATTGCACCAAAAATAATAAAATCCCTAAGTTAGATTTTTAACCAATGAGGTGAAAGACCTATACTCTGAAAAATAAAACATTGATAAAAGTAATTGAAGACAACACTAACAAATGGAAATGTATTCCATGCTGGTGGATTAGAAGAACAGTATTGTTAAAATGTCTATACTACCCAAAGCAATCTACAGATTTAATGTAATCCCTATCAAAATACTACCAGCATTTTTCACAGAACTAGAACAGATAATCCTACAATTTCTCTAGAACTACAAAAGACCCTGAATAGTCAAAGCAATCTTGAAAAGAAAAACAAAATTGGAGGTGTCACAATCCCAGATTTCAAGATATACTACAAAGCTGTATTAATCAAAACAGTATGATACTGGCACAAAAACAGGTGCATAGATCAATGGAAAAGAATAGAAAACCCAGAAATAAACCTGTGATTATATGGTCAATAATCTTTGACAAAGGAGGCAAGAATATGCAACAGGTAAAAGACAGTCTCTTCAACAAATGGTGTTGAGAAAACTGGACAGCTACTTGCAAAAGGATGAAACTGGACCACTTTCTTATACTATACACAAAAATAAGCTCAAAATGGATTAAAGACTTAAATGTGAAACCTGAAACCATTAAAATCCTAAAAGAGAACATAAGCAGTAATTTCTCTGATATCAGCCATAGCAGAGATGTATCTCTGAGGCAAGGGAAACAAAAGCAGAAATAAACTGTTGAGGCTCCATCAAAGTAAAAGGCTTCTGCACAACAAAGGAAACAAACTAAAAGACAACCTACTGACTGGGAGAAGATATTTGCAAATGACATATCTGATAAAGTGTTAGTATCAAAAATATATAAAGAACTTACACAACTCAACACCAAAAAAAAAAAAAAAACAATCAATTTAAAAATGGGCAGAAGACATGAACAGACATTTCTCCAAAGAAGATATACATAGCCAACAGACACATGAAAAGATGCTCAACATCACTCATCATCAGGGAAATGCAAATCAAAACTACAATGAGAGAGCACCTATCAGAATGGCTGTCAGAATGGCTAAAATAAAAAACACAAGAAACAACAGGTGTTGGCAAGGATGGGAGAAAAAGGAACCTCATGCACTTTTGGTGGAAATGCAGTCTGGTGAAGCCACTGTAGAAAACAGTATGGATGTTCCTCCAAAATTAGAAATAGAATTATCATACTGTCCAGTGATTGCACTACTGGGTGTTCAAAAAGATATATGCACCTTACATTTATTGAAGCAGTATCTACAATAGCCAAATTATGGAAACTGCCCACGTGTCCATGGATAGATGAATGGATAAAGAAGAAGTGGTATATATATAATGGAATATGATTCAGCCATAAAAAGAATGAAATTTTGTCATTTACAATAACATAGATGGACCCAGAAGGTATAATGCTAAGTGAAATAGGTCAGAGAAAAACAAATACCATAAGATTTCAGTCATGTGTGGAATTTAAGAAACAAAACAAAGAAAAAAAGAGAAAGTAAAAAACAGACTTTTAACTATAGAGAACAAACTGAGGTTTACCAGAGGGGAATGGGTGGGGTTATGGGTGAAATAAATGAAGGGGATTAAGAATACACTTGTGATGAGCACTGAGTAATGTATAGAATTGTTGAATCACTCTATTATATACCTGAAACTAATGTAACACAACATGTTAACTATACTGAAATTCAAAAAAAAAATATTTAGCATCCAATTTGTGCTACACATTCATTCTGCAGATACTTACTCAGCACTTGCTCTATGCTAGGGAAGGTGCTAGACAATGAGATTAGTTGAGATGAACATCAAGACGAACAGAACACAGGCCACTCTCAGAGTTTATACAAGTTAGAAGCTTTTTTTTTTTTTTTAAGTGGAAAAAATATGCTGTAATTATAAGCACATATTCTTTTCATTATAAGCATAAGATCATTATAAGCATCCTATAGGGATGGTTGAGATTTAAGTATGGCCTGTATCAATTTGACTTCTCTATCTATTCAACCCAGTTTCCTCTTCCTTTTTCCTCAAGTGTTACTTTCTAATCAATACCCTGCAGCAAAATCCTATCTCAGCAGTCTGCTTCTGGAATATCCCACTTGTGCTCACAGTTTCTCCCTAAATG
>NC_138372.1:65897494-65930987 GCF_054177405.1 Leptonychotes weddellii | reverse complement strand
CATTTAGGGAGAAACTGTGAGCACAAGTGGGATATTCCAGAAGCAGACTGCTGAGATAGGATTTTGCTGCAGGGTATTGATTAGAAAGTAACACTTGAGGAAAAAGGAAGAGGAAACTGGGTTGAATAGATAGAGAAGTCAAATTGATACAGGCCATACTTAAATCTCAACCATCCCTATAGGATGCTCTGAATCCTTTATAAAACCATCATGCTGGGCTGAATGGCTGGGCTTTTATACTCCAACTCAAGCACCCATAGTATATGGGTCACCTTGGGGTGTGCATTGGTCAGGAAGGCCCTCTGAAGGTGAAGACATGAAGTTGATGACAGCTTAGGCAACATATTCTTCCTTGGTGATATATCTTGGTGGCCCATTTTGATGTTCACAACTGTTTACTCCTTGTGTTACTTGGGTTGACTTCATACTCTTTCAGGGAGTTGCTCCTCTTTCTGGTAGATTCCCTTCCTGAGGGAAAACTTAGAAAATGAATTAGTAGTACAAATTATAGCCCCTAACACTGCAGCTAGCTTTAGGACCACAAATGATAGCAATCTTCTCCCTCTGATGATCAGGCTGAATTAACTACGCCACAGTGGTGACTCTTCCTTGCTTTCTGGTGCCCAGATACAGAGAATTTGAAGTGCTCAAAAGGGCAGCCATAAGATATAGATCAATGTGTCACCTAATGAAAATATGTCCCCTTTGGGGACCAAGACCTCTATTCTGGCAGAACTTACATTTTGTGGGGATGCAAAGTATAGGGTCCTCTACAGAGATGTTGGGGGTGGTAGTAAGTGGGATTAATTCTGCTTCCACCGCTTGGTTCCAAGACCAATGACTATTTCCTATTGGAGATCCAGTACCATATAACTGTCTTTGATTTGATGTGTATACTTTTTTATCCTATAGGGTGGTACTTTATCGTTAAAAAGTGTCACCTCCGGGTGGTGCCCCAGGGTGGCTCAGTCAGTTAAGCAGCTGCCTTCGGCTCAGGTCATGATCTCAGGGTCCTGGGATCCAGCCCCACATTGGAATCCCTGCTCAGCAGGGAGCCTGCTTCTCTTTCTCCCTCTGCTGCTCCTCCTACTTGTGCGCTCTCGCTCTCTCTCTCAAATGAATAAATAAAATCTTTTAAAAAAAAAAAGTATCACCTCCTAGCTGGCACTTTAACTGCTCCTTTAGCAGGCTATTCCAATGCTCCATCAGGTTGGAAGCTTCTTGTTGTCATATGATATAACGACTAAATCCCATGAACCCAGGCCCACTTTCACAACTTATTTGCTGTAAAATGGGTACTGTGTTCTGACACGATGTTTTTGGGATCTCATAAGATAGATTAGACACTTTGTAAGCTATCAGATACTGCTGCTTAATTGAGGCCTGAAGATAAGAAAGAAACCCATTCCCAGAGTATTTCTGTTAGAATGAATCTTTGGCCTTTCCAGGCATGAATTTGCCCCCAAGGGGCTGGTTGTTCTCCTCAAAGAATGGCATCATTTCATGGGTGCAGTGTTGTTCTCTGTTATTTGCAGTGTGAATATTCAGTAGCAGCAGTAATTAATTCAGCCTTGTTAAATAAGAACCCATGATGTCAGGCCCATGCATACCTTCCACCTCTCCCACCATGCCCATTTCATTCATATGCCCATCATCCAGCACTGAGATGACTAATGACCAAGACTTGCTGATGTCAAATTTCTGAATCATTCTGTATACTTCCAGGCAGTCTTCCAGGTTTGACCTTCTCTGGTAGGCATTAATGTTTGATACAAAATCTTTGCTCTTTGTGTCGAATGTACCCATCTATGCTATGGGCCTCATTTTCAAACCTTGTTCCCAGTCTTACAATCTTCTTCCTTTCAGGTGGCTAGACAACCAGCTGGGTCACTCACAGATACCCACTAATCTGTACATATTCTAACCTGAAGCCACTTCTCCTTCCCAGAAAGTGGATGGTCTGGTGCACTGCCAGAAATTCTGCTCATTAGAAATGTTCCCTCTCCACTGCCTTTTAAGACACCCCTGAGTGAAGCTATAATACAGCTTTCATCCATTTTCAGTTTGCAACTACGTAGTAAGTGTCTTAGTTCAGGCTGCTATAATGAAACACCATAGTCTGGGTAGCTTAAACAACAAACATGTTGTTGGACAGATCCATTGATTGATACAGGCCCACTTCCTGATTTGCCGATGGCTGCCTTTTCACTGTATCCACACATGGTAGACAGAGAAAGGGCTAGCTCTCTTCCTTTTCTTATAAGGACATTAACCCCATCATGGGAGTTCTACTCTCACCACCTAATTACCTCCCCAAAATACCAAAATTACCTCCAAATACCATTGCATTGGATATTTAACATGAGAATTCTGAGAGGACACAAATAGCCAGTCCATAGCACTAAGCCTACCAATCCATAAACCAGGTTTTGGACTTTTCTTCTCAAGCAGCTAGTCATAAGAGATCTCCCAGATAGCCAAAGATATCTGATGAAAAAGAGGTCCTAGTTGGGGGTCTAGACTACTTGTTCGTTCAGTTTGCCTATACCTCTGTCCTGCCCATGTTCCATGCCAGATTGTACTGGAACTGCTCACCTTATGTCTGACACAACTCAGCTTATGATAGATAGATCCAGATGCACGGTCATTTGGTGTCCATGGTTAGGTGCTCAGTATCTATTAGAGCCTAGTAGCACACTAAAATTTGATTTTCCAAAACACATGTAAATCTCTGCTGCAAATGGCATGGCCTTGCTACAAAATCCAAGGAGCCTTTTGTGTTGTTCCTACCCAGGCTTGCTGTAAGCTCTACCTGGCTTCCTTTCCCACCTCTGATGTTTCTAAGAAATCTAGGGTCTGCCCGGTCATAAGGCCCAAGGGGCAGAGCTGCTTATCTCATAGCTTAGACCCACTGCAGGAGTTTGTACAACCTCTTGAGGTCCTTGCCAGGGTGTTAAATCCTATATCTTTGATAAGTGCTCCCAAATTAATAAACTCTCATATCTAATTTATGTTATAGTTATGTTTTTTAGATTATGTTATTTCTCCCTTGATTAAGTACCTCTAAAATCAGGTTCCCACATACTATCCCAATTCCTACCAGTATATACTGGCTAGATCTTTCATTCCTTTGGGGTATAGTCTCTTCCTCCTATGTCAGACATAGCAAGCTCCCAGATGGGTTATGCTGTGACTTAACCCTAGTTCTTGACATAATGGCCAAAAGAGGATCTATGGACAAATCCTAATTGGGACACATGTTTTCTTAAAGGAGACAGTGCTAGCATTAATGAGAGGTAGACCAAATTTGTAAGCTCATAGAGTCTGGTGGTTCAAAATCTTCAAGGACCTCTATCCAGGTGTCCTCATGACAAGTGTCAGGATCCCACTTTTTCCCCAACGAAGGCCCTGGCCCTGCTCTAACAGAGTTGTCTTGGTTAGACATTTAACCTTCCCTGGAGTTTGATCACTCTGTTAAATCCTGGGCTTTTGCTCAGTTTCTCTGTCCTTCCACTGGAGGAAATGAGAGTCCAAACAATCCTTTAGGGGGCTCTGGGGCATATATGGCCCAACAGAGCAATCCCATATTAGGCAAAAATGGACATGCCTTTATACCCTCACTTTAGTTAGTCTTTGGATGTAGGCCTTACTGCTGAAGCATCTCTGCTGGTGATGTGGGCAGCTCATCTATGTTTCCACCACTACGCTCCATCTAATTTGTTGACTCATTCACTCAACATGTATTTAGTAATTATGTTCTATATTCCAGGAAGTATGCCAGGTATAAGGGATATAGTATCAGATAAGACATTATCCTTGCTTTATAGAACATGCAGACTAATGAACTTGAGGTTACATCTTCCTGAATGGTAAAGGATGAGGCACAATGAGCTGAAGTTGCTTAGTCCAAGTCACACTGTCAAACAAATATATCCTTAGCTTATAGATTTCATTTGAAAATAGGGGTGAAGTGATCCAACGGTTAGCCTTTTAGGAATAATGATGTATTTCCAAATAAACAGAAAAGGTCCATTCATGTTTGTCAAGTCATAAAATTACCCCTAAATGAAAGGTCTGAAGAAACATTATGGACAAAAATAAATAAATAGACAATATCCTCCTTTTGTTTGTTTGTTTGTTTAAGATTTTATGTATTTATTTGAGAGAGAGAGCGTGCTCAAGCATGGAGAAGAACAGAGGGAGAGGGACAACCAGACAATGTGCTGAGTGCAAGGCCAACACAGAGCTTGATCTCACGACCCTGAGATCATGACTTGAGCTGAAATCAGATGCTTAACTGACTGAGCCACCCAGGCGCCCTGACAGTATCCTCCTTTTGACAGTACACTTTCTTTAATAGTCAATTCCATAAGTTTTCTTTTTTTCATCCTGCCTTCTAAATGTTATTGTTCTTGGCCTTTCCTTTTCTCAGGACACGTACTCTCTGGTGATGCATCTACTCTTTACTGTCTTTTTGTTGATGGTTCACGTATATCTTTCCTTAGCTCTAGACCTGTATACTCAATTGTGTTGTGAATATTCCTACCAAAATGTCCAATATATATCTCGTAGTCATCTTATCTAAAAATGAATTTCTCTTTCTTACCCACATAGATTACACACACTTTATTTCTACTTTTCTGTGTCTTCCCTATATCTGTCTAGACTGACAACAGTCTGTATTTTTAGTATCTTCAACAAACATGTGAAGGTATGAGATCTTTAGGTGGAGAACTTAATAATAGATATGGAAATATATTTTCCCATGTAGTGCTTAGAGTTGTCATTTTCTCATGTCTGGCCACTCTTCTGTTTCTTCTACCCTCGAAATTTTATACTAGATTGAATCATGTAAAATTACCAATGTTTAAGGTTAAAAAAAATGCCAAATATCAGCAATTTCATCTAGTACAACCAAATAGTACTTTTACTGTGGTAAGATGACTTCTAAAATTTTTATTTTTAAAGAGAGTAAATATAATAACACTAATGAATACAAACATTGAAGCTGATATGTTTCTAAGGTAAAGCAGAGCTACATCCTAGAGAATTCGCCTTATAATATTCCATTTTCGAGTGAATTTAAAGAGCTTTGGGGTCTGAGATTTTTTTTTTTAATCTTGTAACTGCAGTTGTTTCTGCACTGAAAAGAAAATTTGAAACAATATAGATAGATTCTAAACCACAGTTAGAGCAGAGTTGTCAAGTCTAAGAACTTTATATAAAAAAATTTTTAAACATTTTAGTTTCAACTAGGAAATACTCTAATTTTACATTAGTCTTTAGTGAATAAGAAGGATGTGGTTACTTTAAAAAAAATAGAACTAGTGTATTTTAGAGTTTTTACTGACTTTTAGAAAAAAAATAATACTTCTTTTCAGTTCTAACAAGTGATTTATTATACATAAAGCTTTTTGGCCTTCTGAATTTCTGCTTTAGCTAACGAAATCTATAAATAGACTATTACATATCCTATTTTATAAAAAGTGAAATGTTTTCAGTTATTGTAGAGTTGTCTAGCTCTTAACACACAGCATGTTTTGGCTCTAGGCTTTGTCATTTTCCTTAATGTGTGTTAGACGTAGAATCAGTGTTTTTAAAACTTTTTAAATGAAAATTCTTGGTCAAAAAAGTATAAATTGCTGATTTTTCTTATAAATGAAGGCTATAGCTTCAATGACTGCTTTGTAGTTCCCCAAGAGAAATGGTTTGGGCTCTGTGGGCCTACAGACTCTGTCACAGCTGCTCAGGTCTGCCTTTGTGAGGACAAAGGCAGCTGTAGAGAATAGGTAAACAAGTGGCCATTGCTGTGTCTCAGTGAAACTTAGTTACAAGAAGAGGTAGCCAGCCTTTGGGGTCACAGTTTGCCGACTGCTACTTTTTCCCATACTCTGTAGACTTTATCTTCTTGTAATATTTTTGCTATCTACTTTGCATTTTAGTTATTAGTTATTTCTAAATTGACTAGTATAGTGTTTTATACCTGGTAGATAATCAGTAACTAATGAAATAAGAATGAAATTTTATACATTTCACCTTTGGGAAAATGTACATCATTCCAACAACATTAATTTAGAATTTTCTCCAGAAGTGTATAACTTGAAAATAGATATAAGAAACTGAAGAAAACTGTTGGGAGGAATCAGAGTCTTAATACATTGTTTATGCTCCCCTAATTTAAGTTTCATTAAAGATTCCCTGTGGGCAAAGATGTAAGCCTGTGAACTGCCTATTTTGCAATGAGAACCTATCATCCAAGTATACCCTTTTGATAGACTGCACCTCCTAATACTCAAATCAGGACTGACAACCTCAAGTGCCCTATTGGAAGCAGGCAGGTAGTATATAGTAGTGAAATGGGTCCGGTATAAGACACAAGAGCAATTGGTATGGGCTGTGGTGACCTAAAGAATGCATCTAGGTAGCAACTGCTCCTTAGATCCATCCAGATTTGCCTTTGAAAATGCTTGCCTATGCTTGCTAGGTCATCTGAAACTAACAATCTTATTAAGCTTTATATATAAAAATCTCTGCATTTTTAAATCTTAGTACCTAATTCAGTTTCTATTAATTAGCAAGCAAGTGCTATGAGCTAAGCCAAATAGTTCTGTAGGTGACATTGTTCTGGCACACATAGTCAATATTGGGATAAGTCAAATGGGCCTACTCCATTCACTTACCTAGATTATATGTGTTAGGAAAAGAGTTTTTCCCTGGATCAATATTAGTCTGTGTTCAGTTTCTGCTATTTTGTTTACTGTCTCACAAATAGTTATATTTCATTGTTCTTCTCAGATTTGATTAACTGACCATTGATCATTGTTTCAGAGTGAAAGTGTTAATTCTCTTAAAATCAATAATCACAGAAATATATTAAGTCACTTCCAACTGGATATAACTTAACATTAGCATAGTGTTTGAGAATATAGATCTGTGCTGTCCAATAGAGATATAAGGCCAGTCACAAATGTCATTTAACATTTTTCAGTAGCCATATTTACAAAGGTAGAAAGATGCAAATGAAATTGATTTTAGTAACATTTTATTTAAACCAATATACCCAAAACATTATCATTTTAATATGTAATCAATTTAAACAGTGATTTGATTTTTTCATTCTTTTTGTAGTGTCTTCAAAATCTAATATCTTTTTACATTTACATGTCAGTTTTGACCAGCTACATTTCAAGTGCTCAATGGCCACTTAAACTCATCCACACTACTTAAAGGCATCCACCTCAGCAAGCTGTTTAACTCATCTGCCTTGTCTGTAAGGGCGTTAGGATAATATTACCAAATATGGCTGTTGTGAGGATTAAATTAGACACACAGGAAGTACATAGCATATGTCAGTGTATCCATGATCAGTAGACAGATAGATGGGTAGGTAGGTAGGTAGGTAGAGAGGTAGGTAGGTAGAGTGGTAGGTAGGTAGAGTGAGAGAGAGATTGATAAGAATAATAATAAAAATATATGTGGATATAATCATGTCCCATGCAAAAACTTCAATTAGCTTCAACATAGCAAATAATTTTTTTTATGATTTAGGTGCCTTCTATATGCTAACTTATATTATCATATAATAATCTATTTAAGCACGGTATAGCCACTGAAAAAGAAAATGCTTCATACATCTTTAAACAATAGTAGAAAAGGCCTTCAAAACTGAAGACATGAGAAAGATTATGTTGTTATTATAAAGCTTGGTCTATGTTATTTTGTTTTCTATACGGCTTGAAGTAGAATCCATAAAGACAAGGTTGATGAATGCTGAGCCTTGTTCACTCTGAAACAGTGTTACTGATTGCCTTCTTTCATTTCTTTCAGCGCACTAAATTCCTCCTTTACTCAAGTTGTTTACTCTGTCTAGAACACTCTTCCTCTTTTCTTCTCTTGGCCAACTGGCCTCTTCTTATTCTTCAGCTTTCAGATTAGATGTCAGACCTGAGGTTTACCCTGACCATCTCTCCATAGGTCTTCTCTTTCACTCTCTACCTTGTTATCACAGTTGTTTCCTATATTAGCCAATGTGATGATTTGTAATTATTACTTTTTAATTTAGTTGTTTTCAGTCTCTCTATAAGACTTCTTGCCGTGGGAGAGCAGGGCTTGGGTTTGCCTTACTTGCTAACAAAATCTCTGCAAAGCAATGTAGTACCAGCATGGAGCAGGCACCACATATTTCTTGAGTGACAATGAATTAATGAATGGATGTGTGCTAGTATTAGGGATTTTCAAAGAAGTCACAGAAATGACTTCTTAAGCTGGTGTATCCACATCGAGAAGCTACGAAAACTACAGTTCTTTATAACATCCACTGGATTATAAATTCCACAAGGACAGGAACTGTGTTTGGATATGAAACTAAGTGCCTACCAGCTCAGCCTGACACATATTAGACATTCATATGTATTTGTTGATTGAATGAATAGATTACTTTTTGATGGGAAGTCATAGGCTGGACATCTATACTAGGAGGAATTTTACTCTAAGATAAAATTTAGGATGAGTTAAAAAGAAACATGGATTAAGGTGATTTAAAACCAAGATGCTGTAATAGCAATGCAGTAAAAATGTGTGTTTTCTGTTATATTTTTTTCTAAAAGGGACCTGCTGGTTTACCTGGAGAAGTTGGGACTACTGGAAGCATTGGTGAAAAGGTAATGTCTTTCATTTTTTTTTTAATAGTAAGAATTCTAGGCTAAACTCAAACGAGAGACATTCATATGGTATTTTATGTTAATTAGAAATCACTCATAACTTAAAATGCATCATCCGTCTTGAATATCTTAAATATATTGAAATATGGCTAATAGGTTATATGTTTCTAATTTTTAAAGGGCAGATTACTCTTTAAGTTGTGATGATGTGGTCTGAAGAGAAAAGATGAAACTGATGGTTTAGATTTATGACTAGACCATTTTTAAATCTACTTTATCAGAGCAAGCCCCCTAAAGGAAGCAGTTTTGAAAGGGATTAAGTTATCACTTTACCTGATCCAAGTCTCAGTCACAATCTCTTGCTTTCCACTTGGAATCCAGTATGCAATTAATCATGGGTATTCCTGGATATTGTAATGGAAATTGTAATTTGCTTAAAGATTACCTAGAAATCATTACCTTGGGAGTGATTTTCCATGTTTAGTTTCAAATTCAGGAAAGTCTTTTCAGAAAATAAAAAGTAATTCTTTACTTGAGACCCCAAGGGCATTTTAAATTGTTTTTATGGAATCTTATAATGGGCTTGTAGACAATAAACCAAAACTTTGGGTCTTTGACTAAAACCTGATTTGCTAGATATAAATTTTAAGCATGAGAGTCTTGTGCAATCACTACATAAGGCTACTCTGTGAGTAATTAAGTCGAGCTGGGATTAGAAGTAAATTAGATAATATTCCAGTTATTGCCATCTGAAAATTTTAGTTTAAGTCAAAGTCAACATGTCTAAAATTTATCACTATTTTCCCAGATTTTACTGGTCTCTTCCCAATAATTTCATGTATATTAGTATTCCTTATACCTATCTCAATTCTTCCAGTCTTCCAGAATAAATAAAGTAAAATCCATATTTGCTTTCCTTTTTCCTCCATTCTCTATGCCTAATCTTTTAGCAGGAGTTAGAGTTTTTTTCTATGTAATTCATCTTTTCTAATAGTCAATCCAAAGCCCGCCCCACCCACCAAGACATACTCTTATCAGTTTATGTTAAATTTCCCCCGTCATAGAAATATGGACTAATTTTGATGGGTCATGATCAAATATTTTCAAAAACCATCATTGACTCCATACTGCTGACCCTATTAACCCCTCTACATTGCTGTCAAAGTACTACATAATTTTGGCTTAATCAGTTCATCCAACAAATTTTCTAATATTCTCCAATATAAACCTTTCTCTCTCCACTGTCTCATATATTACATACTTGTTCCTATTCCTGTTCTTACTGTTTTTTTTTTTTTTTTGCTTACAGTATCCTCTCCCATTCCCTCTACTTATTCAAAGACAAACTGTAGGACTCAAATTCTCATCTCCTCCATAAAGTCTTGCCAGATTCCTCTAATCTTTCCTGATTTCTTTCCTTCCTAGACTTAGAATAATAATCACCACACAATTTACAATTAATTGTCTTCTAATTGATTGACCTTTGTTAACGGCATGTCTCCAAATACTTGAGAGTTTGTTAATGTCATGTCTCCAAATACTTGAGACTAAGTCAAATTTCTGTTATAGCTCTCCAACTCTTAGTACATCGAAAGTGCTTAATATATACTTACTGATTTTTTATTAAGCATATAACAAATAGGGACACCTGGGTGGCTCAGTTGGTTAGGTGCCTGCCTTTGGCTCAAGTCATGATCCCGGGGTCCTGGGGTCAAGTTCTGCATCAGACTCTCTGCTCGGTGGGGAGCCTGCTTCTCTCTCTTCCTCTCCCCCTGCCTGTACTCGCTCTCTCTCTCTCTCTGACAAATAAATAAAATCTTCAAAAAATATATAAAAAAGAACAATATAACAAATATAAAATGAGCTCAGTTACAAAAATTAGATTTGTAATTGTTTTTATTCTGACTTATTTTCTTCTGTGCAAGGTCAAATGTTCTACACTAAGATTATGACAATCCTGGGAATTTTAATGTGAATCAATTTAATTCTTTTAATCTGCTATGGCATATTTGATTATCTTAATTATATTTAATTGTGGTAGACTACAGAAATAAAATTTTGTTCAATGGTTATAGGAATTAGTTAATTCTTACAATATGTTTTGATACTTTTACTATCCTATTTCATATGCCTCAAAATGATAAGCATTTCTACTTATAAAAATACTTTTAGTACTTTATCCCTTGAAATATATTTTGAGGATTTTTATTGTATTAGAAGTCTAGCAACTTTAAGGTAAAAATACAAAAGTTGTAAATTAAAAAGTGTCGGCAGCTAGGATGAGATATGCATGTAAGTTATGATTCTGACAATTTCCCTGTCAAGGCTTAGCTCAGTCATGACTGATTAACATGCCTTAATGTTTTTCTTTTTTCTTTGTTTTAAAAGGGAGAACGTGGAAGTCCAGGTCCACTAGGTCCCCAGGGGGAAAAGGGTGTTATGGTAAGAGTCAGTGATTTGAAATATGTTTCCAAAAAACATCATAATTCTAGAGGTGAAATTGCCTTGAATGGAATTTAAGTAAATGAAAATGTCTATTTTACAGTGTATTTCCTTTAGAATTTTCCTTTCCTTTAAACAGTTTACCTTTCACATGCTGATTGGCACTGCAAAGCATGAAAATCAGATGACTTGGTCAAATGAGTCAATAGTTTTAAGAGAAGAATTAACCCACCATAAATTAACTGAAATGGATGAAAAAGAAAATTCACTTAGGATTCTACTTTTCTTTTATAGCTTATAGTTTCACAAACTGAGGGTTCTAGAGGGGTGGGTTAGCCTGGTGATTAAGGAGGGCACGTATTGAATGGAGCACTGGGTGTTATACGCGAACAATGAATCATGGAACACTACATCAAAAACTAATGATGTACTGTATGGTGATTAACATAACATAATAATAAAAAATATATATATAGCTTATAGTTTCTATGGCACATACCATCACTGCCATGCTTCCATGAGTTTGTGGTCCTGATGTAATTCTTTGATAATATGTGAAACATCAGAATCCAGAATTCATCTTATTCTCTCATCTTTAAGGTAGTAATAGATGACAAATATTATATATAGATCTTATTTTTTTAGTTTATTAAATAGTTTCTAAACATGATAGGAACTAGAACAAAAAAATATCAATAAAAGAATCTTGCTTTCAGAAAATATATCGTAATAGATCTGGTGGCATATAATACTGTCTACAAGTTTATTTTACCTAAGTTATTCTTTAGTTTTAACTTCTGTATTATCAGCAAAGCACTATGAGTTTTCATTTTTAGCTATGTCCAATTGCTGTAGACTAAGAAATTTAATATACCCATTAGGTTAATCAATTTCAGGAATTACTACCTACTAAGACATCATTTTTAGCTATGTCCAGTTGCTGTAAACTAAGAAATTTAATATACCCATTAGGTTAATCAATTTCAGGAATTACTACCTACTAAGACATTCTCTAAGTTAGTATTAATGCCACAAAGGGTGTGTTCCTTCTAAAATTTAACAGGTTGTAGAGTATTTCTACACATTCACATTCCTTAATTATAGAATTCTCTGGTCTCTGACAATGAAATGGCTTCATAATCTATATGATATAACATATATCTATTCATAGCATAACAAAACCTACAGAAAGATAAGATGAATATTCTCTTCTCAATAGGTCATAATATGTGATTCTGTTTAGCCAATTTCTTTTCTAGGCAGAGTTACTAATAAAAGTATATACAGCTTCTGTGTAATCATGTCTTATTTCTAACTGTAGTACATTTCCCATGGCCTTTTATATCTTGGATAGGAAAGAGAGATCTTATTTACATTATCACTTTTATTACTATTTATAATTTACTGGTTTGTCTTCAATGAAAATAATCAGATATGATAGAGACTTCATGTCTTTCATATTTTTACTCATTATAGGGATATCCAGGTTCTCCTGGGGATCCAGGACCCATTGGTCCACTGGGATTACCTGTAAGTAAAGACTTTATATTCCCTTCTAGAATGTCTATTTAAAATTTAAATCTGTGATTTTGGTTATACTATACTTTTTGTTCTTATGCAAAATAAGTAATGTATAAACTGATGAAGGCTACTTCTTTCCTCAACGTAAAACACTCTAGAATATTTCATGGTATCTTAATCTTCCTCACCTCTACTTGCTTTATTATTTACTTTTAATAATCAGTACAATTCTGTAGCCTGTAACAAAAAGAAATTTAAACTTTCTTTTGAATAACCACATATAAGAAAACAGAGTCCGTAATCAAGCGTACATGTGAGCTTGGGTAAACAAATCACAAATAAGTCACAACATATTTTTCTTAGAAATTTGCAAATATTCTCAAACAACCAGATAAAAGTCAGAGAAAATGTATCTTTATTGACCAAAACTTGAGTTTTAAAAATACTCCATTTATTATATAGAGAAAGATAACAAAATCTTGCCTCTAAAGAAATAAAGCTTGCTTATCAAAATTTGGCCATTATTATCAACTTAAATATGAAAAAGATAAGCCTTAATAATTCCCTAAACAGAACTATTATCAGAAATGGTTTAAAAAAAAAAAGAAAGAAATGGTTTATACTGTTTTGGGAAGCTTCTGTTTTGAAGATAGGCCTGACTTTCCAGGCATGTTACGTAGACAGGCATGTTATTGACTTCTAAAATTAGGAAGACAGATGTAGATTGGTACAGTTGCCAGTCTTTTTATTCACAGAAGATAATAAATAGATCTAAGATCCTATGAAAGTTCACTGTTTTTATCTACCTAATGTCATATAGATAAATAAATTTTGTTTTCTAATTCTTTATTAAAGACTATCAAGTATAAAAATTCATTGTAACTGACTTAGTAATAAGTAACAACTTAATCTTCATTACATCTATTTGTGGCATATTTGGGGTATTTTGTGACATTTTTCATCATACAGGAAAAAAATCTATTTTTATGTGATGGGATTATCATAAATGTCTAGAATAATGAGAAAGAAATCTTACAGCAATAGCCATCACTTTTTTGATGGACCAAGCTGATTAGACTACTCAGACTGGCTAAATAGGTGTCTCTTTCCACTGTGAGTCCATGTGTTCCTCCTGAAAATTAGTTGGAATACTGGGAGAGGGAAGAATAGCAGAATAATGGGGAAAGAAATTATGGCATTTATTTCATAAATAAAGCATATTTTAAAGGAGATTAATTAATTTTATTTTAAGAATTCCCAAGGAGTATTACATGTCATAAGAAAGGTTATAATTCCTATTTTGCTAATGTTCCTGTGAATTCTATAACTAATTTTTAAATTTTCAATGTGTAGGGTCATGTGGGGGCAAGAGGACCACCTGGGAGTCAAGGTCCTAAAGGACAAAGAGTAAGTTATCTAATGCAGGAAGTAATCTAATACATTAACCTCAAAAAAAAATGACTTTATAAATAGTGATGTGTTCAGCAAAAATAGTTCTATGTCTTCTAGATTGTGCTTGGATATTGTTGGTTTTTTTCCTTGTTTTCATTATATTAGATGAACTACCTACCTACATTAATTGAAGTGTGACTTATTATCATTTGTACTCATAAAACCATACTTTTCCATTTTATGTTTTACAAATTTTACTAATTCATATAGAATTCTTCTTTCACATTTTCAACTTCCAGTTCCATTCTTTGGGAGAATTGTAAAGGTGAAGATGTTTAAATTAAGCATTTTTCTACTCACAAGAGACTTACATAGCAAGGAATAGTAACATCATGACAGAGTAAGAGCAAAAGGAAGTGGAATGAAGACAAACACAGGATGCCTGTTTATTAATTATAAATCAGAAGTGATATAATCATCATCATTTGGTGATTATGTATAAGAATTAAATTAGAAATCTTTCAATCTCGGGCGCCTGGGTGGCTCAGATGGTTAAGCGTCTGCCTTCGGCTCAGGTCATGATCCCGGGGTCCTGGGATTGAGTCCCACATCGGGCTCCCTGCTCAGTGCAGAGCCTGCTTCTCCTTCTCCCTCTGCCATTCCCTCTGCTTGTGCTCTTCTATCTCTCTGTCAAATAAATAAATAAAATCTTTAATAAAAAAAAAAAGAAATCTTTCAATCTCTGAGTTTTTTAAACATTAAATCTTTTTTTTTTTTCTTTGAAGAAATAAGAACCACAATTTATTGCATCACATGCCAGGCACCTTTACATCTATTATTTTACTTAATACTTAGAACTACCCAAAGAAGATGTATTGTCGCAGATATTATAGCCGAGGAAAACAGAGCTCAGAGAGTTTAAGTATATGGCCTATAGGCACACAGAGAGAAATGACAAAACAAGGATTCAAATCTTAGTGTGTCTATCTCCCAAGCCTATGCTTATTTGATACCACACAGAATACTAAAGAGGTTTTTTTTTTTTTTTTCCTTGATAAATCTGAATATGTGGGCTGTAAGAATTCTCCTTTCTCCCTTGGCTTTACTTTGATTTTTAGAATTAGTGAAGAAAATATTTTAAAACATGGTGTCCAACTAACAAAAGTTAAAAACAAAACAAAAACTTCATTTTCCAGTTGGCAAATGGGAGAAAAGTGTTAAGAATGCCGTTTGAAATAATAACTTTAGTTTCATGTCCTGTGTTTTAAGTGAAATTTGATGAAAGAGAGTAAATTTGTCTTTATTATTATTTCATTTCTGAAAAACTATTTTCCTTACTGGGTTATAGATTTACAATTTATAAATAATCCTGATGGCCACTTATATTTTAGCCCAAATGAGATTTAAAATAATGAAATAAAAAGACAGTAGATGATCTGTACCCAAACTGTCATTTAGTGGTCTATACCCTGCCAGCATTTAGTACTTGGTCAGTTCCAGTGTGTTTATTCAACTTTGTATTAGTCAAAGTGAGAAAGTTCAACCAGTTTTATGACAGTTGCAAGAAAGCAGAAATACTTTTTTCTATGTTTTACATTTTGTTAATTAAGTAATTGAAGGCTTATAGAAGCCATGTACCTAAGCAAGAACTCCTCCTGAACCACTTGTGTTTTCTCCTGAGTCATATGGAAAGTTCATTTGCTCCGTGATTTTCTAACTTCCCCATGAACCCTGGGTAATTGTTGCCCTTTTGTTTTCCCTTTTTTTTTCTTCCAAGATGTTCTTTAAATTCAAGTTAGTTAACATAACACTAACTAACATAGTGTGGTATTAGATTCAGGAGTAGAATTTAGTGATTCATCAGTTATGTATAACATCAGTGTTCATTCCATCAAGTGCCCTCCTTAATGCCCATCACTCATTTAATCCATCTCTCCACCAACCTCCCCTCCAGCAACCCTGTCTGTTCTCTATAGTTAAGGGTCTCTTATGGTTTGCCTCCCTCTCTGTTTTTATCTTGTTTTTCCTTCTCTTCCCCTATGTTCATCTGTTTTGTTTCTTAAATTCCACATATAAGTGAAATCATACGGTATTTGTCTTTCCCTGATTAATTTCAGTTAGTGTAATATACTCTAGTTCCATCCACATTGTTGCAAATGGCAAGATTTCGTTCCTTTTTATGGCTGAGTAATATTCCATTGTATAAATATACCACCTCTTCTTTATCCATTCATCAGTCAATAGATTGTTAATCCTTTTCTGACTTTGTCCTCAACTTTTACCTCTTCAATAGTCTATTTTCCTCTTATCCTCCAAATACATTTTACTGATTCTCTCCCAAAATGGCTTCTCACAATTACTTAAAATTCATTCAGTACTTTCTAAACAAGGAAATCTTATTTAGAAATAAAGGCTTTGTTTAGTACAAAAACACTTCCTTTGCAGGAGAATGTTTCAGGCAATTCCTGAACATTGAGAATACAAAAAAGAACTGAAGACCAGAATATTTAAGAATATATTATTAGAAAGTTCCATTCCAGATGTCATGTAATATCTTCCTATTTCTACTGTCTTCTTATCAATCTGTTGTCCACTATGGATGTGATCTCAATATGCTAGGTCCATCTTTCCCGCTGTTTTTCAATCACACACACACACACACACACACACACACACACACACACACACAAAAGAACATGTGTCTCCCCACTGAGATAAATGAAAATGTATCTGGCTGGAGGTTCCTGTGCTCCAGCTTTTCCCCACCACTCCAAAGGCTGAGGGGGTTGATCTTCCCAGCATTCCTATAACCCCTTCATGGCACACTGCTGTGTCATAGTACACTGGAGAGGAAGCTGTGCCCTATGCACACTAACCCTGAGATCACGCAGAGAATAATTATTATGGAACCAGTACTTATTACTGTTTTGCCTGTGACTTACACGGTTATCACATGGCCATGTGAACATCATCACTAATAGGACACGCTCTTAGGGGTCTGCCTGCCCATCCATCTGTCATTCAACTATCTAACATTTACTGGTTTCTTATAATTTGTCAAGCATTCTCCTCATACCATGGAGGATTCAATGGTAACTATCTTTTAGATCTGGACCCCATGGGTTTTACTATTTAATTAGTTACAGCCCAGTGGCTTTTGAAATATCATACAATATTGGTACTTATCCAGAGGATAAGAAAAGCTCAGGCAAGCAACAATATCTGCCATTTCAGAAAACAACTTAAATAAAGTAATATAATGAAAATCTGTCTAACCTGCTTTGTGAAGGTTCTATAATCCTGCTTCTTATATAGCTGAAAAAGTGTAGGATTGGTTGAAAGTATCATTCTTATGGTTTGAGAGTCTTAGGTGGGAGATTTGGCATAAATTTAAAGTATTATTATTTCTCCTACATACTCTAAGCTTTTTTTTTTCATCTGCCAAGTTTGGCTGAAGAATAGTCATTTAAGTGTAGTGAAATAATTTAATACGCCAAAGCTAATTAATATAATACATACAATCATATCCATTATATAGACAATTTAGGCTACCAGATTCTCTACTGCAGTACCAGTAAGATGGTGGCTTAGCCTTTCTGGGTCACTAGGAACCAACACAACTTTAGTTGCTGTCCCTCATGTGCACATTTAACTCACTGGGGCTAGGTAACTGATCCTTTGGTGTCTCTCCAATGTGTACTTCTGTGTCCTGTCTCCAGCTGCCCTGACAGGAGAGATGACACACTGAGCAGAGTTAGCCTCTCTTTTCTTGCCCATGGATTGGGCCTTTGATAATTAGGCAACTTCAGATTTTGTACCCTTTCTCGGGAAGGAGGGTATAGAGGCGTACAACTGAGTAATTTTTTATTCTATGCTACTTAATATTTACATGAGGAAAAAGATTGAATTAACTGTATTAGAAATATGTAATGTTTTAAGATTTTCTATGCAAGATGCAGAATAGATATGACCATAAATATTCTGAATTGCAGCTTCTTCGAGGAACCGCATATCATATTGGGAAACCAGCCATCAACATTTGCATTTAGATTCAATGCGGGTACTACCTGGGTCACGCCAAGTATTAAAGAAGAGCTTTTTGTGTGGTTTCTTCTCCTGAAAAAATTTATAAAAGAATAGAATGGGGGTGCCTGGGTGGCTCAGTCAGTTAGGTGTCTGCCTTTGGCTCAGGTCGTAATCCCGGGGTCCTGGGATCAAGTTCCACATCGGGCTCCTTGCCCAACGGGGATCCTGCTTTTCCCTCTTCCTCTGCCTGCCTCTCTGCCTACTTGTGCTCTCTCTCTGTCAAATAAACAAAATCTTTAAAAAAAATAAGAATAGAATGAAATGATTTTTCCCACAAAATCACAGATAATATTAGTTTTTGTTTAAGGGAACATTTTGTCCCAGCTACATCAATCAAGAGCCAGAACAGACTGCTAGGCATAATTAGTTAGGCATCTGAGTAATTTAAAATTAATAGAGGTGTCAAGCAAAGACAGATGGATGTGGTTAAAAGAAAATGTAAATATACTGAATCCAAGTTAGAAGGACATTTGTTCTGTGAATAAGGGTTGTTTCTTTCATTCATAGATACTTTAGCTCTTTAAAATTGATGACAAGCATTATAGAGATGGCCTTGTAATTCTCATAAAAGCTTCCTACATAAACTAGTGTGCAGTTTATATTAGTGTGGTAGTTAATGATAATTTTTTTTAAATTGTAGCATTTATATGAAGTAGTGGTTTTGTCTCCTATCATCTAATACTTCTAGGATTATTGATTATTCAGGACTTTTGTTAACTCTTTAATATTATTGCCTACAATTCAAGTACTTGTTATTTTATGAAACATGCTTAATTTATATAGCTGAGCTATCAGACTTTATTCCAGTTTTTAGAACCTACTTATAGCCACTTATTGTAGCCAACTTTAACTTTTCTTACAGATGATGAGGAAAAGATCAGATTTTTTATTTAGCTCACATACATTCTCCAAGAGCTTTACAGATAATTGGATATTTTATTTTATTTTATTATTTTATTTTATTTTATTGAGCTTGCATGTGCATGAGTTGGGGGGAAGGGGCAGAAGGAGAGGGAAAGAGAGAATCGTAAGCAGGCTCTATGCCCAGAATGGAGACCAATGCAGGGCTCCATCTCACAAGCCTGAGATCATGACCTGAGCTGAAATCAAGAATCAGACACTTAAACCAACTGAGCCACCCAGGTACTCTGATAATCAGATATTTTAAAGCAGGTATTAAAAAAATAACTTTATGCTCAATTAGATGCCTATTATAATGCTGTTGGGTCTCTCTTAGAGCTTGTCCTAAAGCTTATTTTGTCTCAGGAGTCAAAGAAGGCATATAAACTAACCCAGGGGTAACTTTTATAACCAATATCAGAGTGAAACTTATGGATGCTGAGAAAGCTAAGCTTTTAATTAATTAATTTAGCCTTAACTGAAACATAGAGAGTATTAAGCTTTCCTAGAGTTCTTTCAGCCTTAACCTCTTAACCAGCAACCTTAGGCTTTATAGCCTTTAATTAATACAATTACTATACTTAGACCTTTTTTAAAAAAAAAACAAACCAAAAACTAAATGTGGTTATCTTTGTCATCAACTTAAGAGCAGAAATTTCTTTCTTTGTTCCCTGGTTTAGTAAATGAAATAATAATCTGAAAGTATATTTAGAGTGAAAGTATTTTGACAAAAGCATTATAAAATGAGTGATTATCATTACTATGTGTATTCCTTAGTTTTGGAGGGAGCACCTTTCAATTATAATGCCAATCAGCACTTGTAAATGTTTCATATTCATTTTTTATAAACCTCCTCTAAACTTCAGGTCCTGTATTTCAATCTAAATTCACTTGTTAACAAGATTAACCTTTGCTTCTTTTTAACATTTGAAAAAATATTATAAACTTAATAAAGCACAACTATTTGATGTCTTTATACATTTAGACATCATATGAATCAGGCAACTCATATCTGCAAGCTTCCATTTCTTCATATTATAAAAGCGGAGTTTGCACTAGTTCAGTCTTGACATTAGGTGATTTATGTTCAGAAGCAGAAACTGGCCGTTGAGTATGAGATTTTCCTCCTGACCTAGATGCAGTCTTTTCTATGTATATATCCAGGCAGCCACTTAATCTGATTTTATGTAAGGAAAGAGACTTGCCATCTTTAGACCTAACAATTTTTTTTTTAATTCTAAATTTACAACTCTGTGTCTGGGAAGACTTTTGAAGATTTATCCATATCGATGCTACCATTTAAACCTAGACAAAATGGGGGCACCTTGGTAGCTCAGTTGGTTAAGCATCTGCCTTCAGCTCAGGTCATGATCCCAGGGTCCTGGGATTAAGCCCTGCATCCAGCTCCGTGTTCAGCGGGGAGCCTGCTTCTCCCTCTCCCTCTGCCTACAGCTTCCCCTGTTTGTGCTCTCTCTCTCTCTGTCGAATAAATAAATAAAATCTAAAAGAAATTAAAAAATAAAATAAATAAACCTATACAGAATGACTTTGCACTCTCTAGCGCTCGCCTTGGAGATATCTGTCTCATTGTGGTTGATTTGTCTAGAATCACATTCATTGTATTCGCCTCATTCTCCCTCTCCCTCTCCACCCAAGCAAACCTATACTTCCAGTTTGTTTGCTACTAATGCTGTCATCACTCTACTAGTTATTATAACAAAATATCCAAGAAAGATGGAGATTTGAGGTTGCAAAAGGGTTAAGTGCCTAATTCCCAATGGACACATTTTCAGTCTAGATTTCACTTGTTTTCTGCAGTGTTTAAGAATGTTGACCATGTATTCTTTTTTTTTTTTAATTGAAGTATAGTTGACACACAATGTTACATTAGTTTCAGGTGTATTACATAGTGGTTTACCAGCTTTGTAGGTTATGCTCTGTCATCACAAGTATGGCTGCTGTCACCGGACGACACTCGTTCCTTTTCATACTCCTTCAGCCACCTTCTGTTATAACTCCAAAAAATTTTGTGAAGTGTTTTCTTACAGGGCAGAAAGAGGAGAATGTGTTTAGAAGGTGACAGAGAAAGAGAATCATTATAGGCTGCTGAATTTTTAAGGTGAAGGTGATGTTTAGAACAAGGTCCTGAAGGATCTTTGCACTTAAAACTTCGAAGTCATCCTTTAATAATTGTTCCTGTTTTCGTCTTCAGTTACTTAACTGTTCATCATTCCAAGCATGTGCCCACCTCAGGACCTTTGTAGTTTCTATTTCTTCTGCCGGAATGATCTTGCCCATATGCCATTTTAGAGAGGCTTCTCACACTACCCTGTCTAAAATAGGGCTCCCCATCTTGAATTCTCTCTAGTCCCATAAGGTCCTTTATTTTACTTCATTACATTTGACTACTCACTGTCATTAAGTTTATATACTTATTTGATTGCTTATGAATTCGGGGATGAGTCCTCTTCTCCCTACCTATCTTCTGTGCCTGAAGCAATGACTGGCTTATAATAGGTACTCAGCAAATGTTTGTTAAATGAGTAACACACTTTAAAAGTCTCTTATCTACTAAATTAAATCCATATTCCTCAACTTGATATTCAAGGTTCTACACAATAAGACTGAAACTCAGTTTTACAGTCTTTTGTGGGAAAATAGGGCAGAAAAAGAAGTTAGGGCCAGATCATGGAGTACCTTCAATACAGACGGAGATTGAAGGGCTAGAGCTATGGCTTTAACTTTAGTATAACCAGTGGAGCTATAGATCTCATGGAGTGTGAGCCTTCTCTCTAATCCCCTGAATGTGCCTAAGAGGATCAGGGAATGCAGTACCCTAAGAGTACCCAGGAAGAGAGTCCTATTACAGCAAGCAGTTTTTTAAGAACGTAAAACTAAACCAACCTGACCTCAGATGGAATAAAAGAGAAGGAGCCTAGGGGATTCCTTCAAATCAGCATGTTGTATTGGGAAATTTGTTACCATTCTGTATAGAAATCTTTAGGGCCTTCTTGGGGCACCTGGATGGTTCAGTTGGTTAAGCATCTGTCTTTGGCTCAGGTCATGATCTCAGAGTCCTGGGATCGAGCCCTGAGTCTGGCTCCCTGCTCAGCGGGAGTCTGCTTCTCCCTTTCTGTCTGCCCCTCCCCCCTGCTTGCTCTCTCTCTCTCTCTCTCTCTCTCTCAAATAAATAAATAAAATCTTAAAAAAAAAGAAGTCTTCAGTGCCTCCTCATTACCTGTTGATTTAAATATAAACTCCAGTCTTTCACCTTTTATGTCCCAGTCTTTCCACAATTATTTCTTAGTAATTATTTCTTACCATAGAAAATACTTAGTATAGAAATACTAAGAAATACTACTTGTAGTCAATAGACCAGCTAAACAAACTACTTTTTTCATTCTTGGGTATCTTCTTTCCTGCCTCTGTACCCTTTTCTCATCCTATCCCTCTGTCCAGAGTTCCTTTTAGAGCATGATCTCCAACTGTCAAAATGATACCTTTATTCCTTATACAAACGTGAAAATTCTCTCCCTCCTTTGAATCCTTTTAGCCTTAAAACTGCCTTACCTCACCTATATTATCATCATTTGTGTAATTTACCTAACCATTCTTTAAGCTTCAGGAAGGAGTAATGTTCTTACAATTATGTATCCCCGTAACACTTAATGCAGTACCTTTTCCACAGTAGACATTGTAGTGTTGTCAGTGTTGTAGAATTGAGTTAATTCCTTTGAAAGGGACTTTAAGATCTTCCAAGGATAGTTATTATTTAGGCATGGAGACACATACCATCATTTTATTAGAGAGTGACTTCTGCAACTAGCAGTTCTTCACAACTGATGACTAAATATTGATAACAACTTAGCTGAGAAGTTTTACATTTTCATGAAGATTCCCAGCAGTATTTTCTGTCCCTTTTCTGTGCCCTGGCCACCTTCCAGTACGTGTTGTCAAGCAGGTGCGTAGTGAGTACAATGCAGTCAGCACTCATTCTGAGTGCCATTCCAAAAATATAAAACTTAAGAAGACTGTCGGACAAACAAGCTAGCCACTTTTAAGTTAATGTAGAGTTGTTCCTAGAATAGATCGTGGATGGCTCCTGAGTAAATAAGGTGAACAGAATATTCAAATAACAAACCTATATTATAACCACCTCAACGACTGAATCAGCTGTTTTTGAGGTCACCTGATTAATTATTTGGCAATAGATCTTGAAAACACAGGCTTGATTATCCCATACAAATAGGTTCATCCATATGAACTGTATCTAGCTGTATTCTTTTCTGTGGTCATGGTATAAAAACAAGCAGAAGGAATTTGTCAAGAAGAACACAAGGTGTTCATTTGTAAGGATGCATAACAATAAAAAAAATAACATTTCAAATTAACAATAGGACTTTTTTCCATCCCTAGGGACCAAGAGGACCAGATGGTCTCTTAGGGGAACAAGGTATACAAGGTGCCAAGGTAAATACTGATTTTTTTCACTTCATATGCAGTTAAGATTTTTGAGCCCATATGTGTTCTACCTGACTTAAAACTGTTATATTTCCTTACAAAAGTATGGTTCTAAATTTTCTCTTCGTAAAAGTATGAAACATATAGGAAGTTTTTACTACACACAGAGAAATTTTTTTAAAATATTGAATTATATACTTGATGTCCTGTTTTCTTGTATGTGAGTATATGTAAGCACATGTAAGACCATAATTCACATTCATATTAACTCCTGTGGTATTGATACTCCGTTAGGGTGAAAAAGGAGATCAAGGAAAAAGAGGGCCTTATGGTCTTATTGTAAGTAGTAAAACATTTCACATTAAAGATAAATAGATAAAATCTTCCCTGTTTTTCTTGGTGTATGATTAATATTTGGTGAGGGAGCTACGTGACCCAAACATTTTCTTCCCTATGTAGGGTAAGACTGGAAACCCCGGAGAGAGAGGAGTTCAAGGGAAACCAGTAAGTAATTAGGAATAATTAAGCTATGAATAAATTTTATTCATTTTATTCTCTGGCACAACTATTATTATCAGTACGTTAGACTAAGAGAATACCAGTTCTTTTCTTCTTTCAGTCATTAGGTAGATGTGTTACTTGTGCAAGTTGATTACTCCTTCTACGCCTTAGTGCTATCTGTTTATAAACTGGTGGTGATAACTGTTACACTCCACCCTAGGTATGATTACTTTTCTATAAAATCCATTTCAAAATAAAATGGTGTGATGCTATATAAATATAATGGAATATGAATAAAGCTAATATATCAAGAAATTTCTTGCCTACTTCCATTTTATTTTTTTTTTATTTTTATTTTTTTTAAAGATTTTATTTATTTATTTGAGAGAGAGAATGAGATACAGAGAGCATGAGAGAGGGGAGGGCCAGAGGGAGAAGCAGACTCCCCGCTGAGCAGGGAGCCCGATGCGGGACTTGATCCCGGGACTCCAGGATCATGACCCGAGCCGAAGGCAGTCGCTTAACCAACTGAGCCACCCAGGCGCCCCTTGCCTACTTCCATTTTAATTCTATTTGAGTGTTCTTTGAACCCTTGGAGCATTGGAGCTATGTATGTGTGTCACCATGCTTTGCCATGCCACTGCTCCTAAGAGTTTTTAAGATTATACAATACTAGCTATTTTTCTACCATCAAAACATCTTTTCAGAAGTATACCGTTTTCTCCCTGAGTAGCTACAAGTTCTTTTTTATGTTCATAGAACAGAAATAAGCAGAAGTTTGGCAACTAAAAAAGATCAGTGTCTTCGTTCACTAATAAATGGGAGAAATAGTAAAAACAAAAACAAAAAGATACACATATGCATATGTACACCCACACATATATGCTAGTACCTATATATAAATTTTTGAGTACATAAGCTTAATTGTATGAGCTTTCATACACTTCATATATTGCTGTTTTTATTTAGAATCATGATTTTTATGATAATTATAATTTGTAATAACATCTTGCTTTGTCATATACATATCTATACACAATTTAAAGTTATAAAATTAGATAATAATTTAAATGGGCGGCAACTGAAGAGTCAGAAAAGGATAAGAGAAAAATGTTTTTTTCTGCTATAGTAGTTGTCACTAATGTCCCTGCATTTACTTGTTCCTCTTTGAAATCTGCTGCCCCCTGCCTGTTGTTTCCCATAATGGCATTCATTATATTTGTCAGTGGTCAAATCTATAATATCAGAGACCTAAAGGAGAAAAATGACTATATCCAGGGAAAGAATTTGTCTGTGACAGTGTTATCCATTAAAGTCATCCCCAAAGAACATTCTTTCTGGGTTTCTGTTATATCAGTGCAAATGGTGTTTCTGTAGATTCTTTCCACTTTGCTACACTGTATACAAAGCTTAAAATATGTGGCAATGGTAGAGAAATTTAAAGCTCATCATGTTCATTCTTTTTATAGTAGAGAAGGGAGGCCTAGAGAAATAAAATTACTTACTCATTTTATATATTGTTGACATTCCTTAGAATTTTACTTTCATTTGCAGCCTATCAGATATGCGTAGATAAATGTGAAATGTGGTGTTTGACTTCCTCAATCAAATAAAAGACATTAGAACCATTTTGTAACCATGGCTTAAGGCAAGAAATCGAGTAAATTTACTTTAGTGGATGACATGGGTTGGACATTAAATCATGAGTTTATAGTAGTTTTTGAGGTTTACATAGCTCTATGATACCTACGTCGTCCCCTTCTTCTTGATTGAACTGGAATAGACTTTTGAGATCTTAAGGAAGCTAGGATCAATCAATCTAAGAAATCCAGATGGCCCTGAAGATTTGTTTGATCCTCCACAGTGTCTGTAGTCATTTATGCAACTGTCGACAAGCAGGCAGTGCTGTATAATAGAAAGATATATTGAAGGTCAAATTGACATTTGCTCCAGTACATGCTCCTAATAGCTGTATAGTTTGATTAAATTAGTTAGCTGTCTGGATGATATTTTCTCTGTGTGTAAAATAAAGAGACATCTCTAAATTGTCATAATTCTAAAGCCAGGTATTAAATGAAAAACAGTAACACATTGGTTGCCGAGATAACCAGGAAAATACATTTGTCTATGAGCCAACTCTGTTTCCTATACTTGCCTTCCATCCACATGCAGATCTGACTTAAGAGGAAAGGCCATGATCCATGGTGTTATTAAGGTGATAAAAACTAGGTAACTGTTTTTAGATTTCTAAATCTTACAAAAACTATAACTATTATTGATTTTTTTTAATCTAGATATTCTTTCAGTTGATGAATCAGGGGTGTTAAATCTCCAACTATGATTTTGTTTTTCTCTGTTTCTTTAAATTTGTCAAATTTTGCTTTATATATTTTGAAACGCTATTTTTAGAGTATTCACATTTATGATTATTATGTCTTCCTGATGAACTGACCCCCTTTTATTTTTACAAAATATTCCTCTATATCTCCGGTAATACTTTTTATTCCTGATAATACTGTTTGTTTGTTTTTTGGTTTTTTGGTTTTTTTAATTTTTTTTTTTTTATTTATTTGACACAGAGAGATAGTGAGAGCAGGAACACAAGCAGAGGGAGTGGGAGAAGGAGAAGCAGGCTCCTGGCTGAGCAGGGAGCCTGATGCAGGGCTCGATCTCAGGACCCTGGGATCATGACCTGAGCCGAAGGCAGATGCTTAATGACTGAGCCACCCAGGCGCCCCAATATTGTTTGTTTTTGAAACTGGCTTTATTTGATTAGTAAGTCTCTCCAGCCTACTTATGCTCGCAGTTTGTATGGCCTATCTTTTCCATTCATTTACTTTCAACCAATCTGTGTTTTGGTATTTAAAGTGAGTGTCTTATAATTGGGTCTTTTTTTTTTATTTATTCATTCTAAAAACCTCTGCCTTTTAATTAGTGTTTGGTCCATTTCCATTTAATGTAATTATCAATTTGGTTGTACTTCGGTCAACCATTTTATGATTGTTCTTCCCTTGTGGTGGTGCTGTTGTTGTTCAGTGCCTTCTTTTGGCATTGAACACTCCATTTTAATTTAGATAATGGCTTTTTAGCTATACTTCTTTGAACTATTATTTTTAAGTGATTATTCTAGGTCAGGACTCAGTAAACATTTTCTGTAAAAACAAGTGCTGGTCCAGATTGCACCCCCAGGCTGTAGTTTGCCAGCTGCTGGTTTACGGATTACAGTATACATCCTAACTTTCCAAGATCTACTTAGAGTTAATATAGTAATACTTAACATAATTGCAGGAAACGTGCAACCATATAGACCCATTCACCACCAACATCCTGTTGTTTATGCTATAATTGTTTTTATGTATTACATCTATGTGTGTTATAAACCCATTTTGCAAAGTTAAAATTTTGCTTTAATATAAATAAAGTATTTTTGTTTTATTATAAGTGAAATATGTTCACTCATGAAATAAGTGAAATACCTTAAAAACCTACTTTTTAAGGTATTTAGGGGGAAGTAGTGTTTGTTTCTTTGCTTTTTTTTATTATCCATGCCTTTACTTTTTCTGATATTCTCCATTCTTTTCTGTAGATCTGCATTTCCAAATGGTATCATTTCCTTGAAGCCTATAGAACTTACTTTAGATTCCTTAGAGTCAAACTTTGCCAGTCATGAATTCTCTTTGTATTTGTTTGTGAAAATGTCTTTATTTCACTTTCATTTTTTTACATGAATTCTTTTTTTAGGTTTTTAATTCCAATTAGTTAACATACAGTGTTATGTTAGTTTCAGGTATACAGTATAGTAATTTAACACTTCCATACATCACTCTGTGCTCATCACAACAAGCGCACTCCTTAATAACCATCACCTGTTTAATGCATCCCCCCCATCCGCCTCCCTTCTGGTAAACATCAGTTTGTTCTCTGTAGTTAAGAGTCTGTTTCTTGCTTTGCCTCTCTCTTTCTCTCCCCCCCCCTTTTCTTGTTTGTTTTGTTTCTTAAATTCCACATATGAGCAAAATCATATTTTTCCACTGGATATAGAATTCTGGGCTGACAGGGTTTTCTTTAATTTGTTTGCATTCAGCACTATAACGATGACATGTCATTTTCTTTTGGCCTCAGTTATTTCCATTGAGAAGTCCACATTTATCGGTATCGTTATTCCCCCTGCATGTATTGTATCATTTTTCTCTGGCTGCTTTCAAGATTCTCTCTTTACTTTTGGCTCTTAGTAGTTTGACTATGATGTGCCTAGATGGATTTTCTTTGCATTTATTCAGCTTGAGATTTACTGAGCTTCTTTTGTGTGTAAGTTTCTGTTTTCACTAAATTTGGAAATTTTTCAACTTTATTTCAATTTTTTCCCTATTCTGTCTTCTCTCTCCTTTCCTTCTTGGATTCCAATTAAATATACATTAAACATTTTGATATCATCCCTCAGGTCCCTGAGGCTTTATTCATTCCTATTTTAATCTTTCTTTTTCCTGTTTTCTTTTTTTAATTGGATAACCTAACTCTATCTTCACTCACTTTTTAAACCCATTCACTGAAATTTTATTTATGATATGGAATTTTTAAGTTTTATTTCAGATATTTAATTTTCAGTTCTATAATTTCCATTTTTATAGATGATGTTCTTCTGAGATTTCCTATTTGTCTATTCATCATAAGTGTATTTTTATTTACATTACTGAACATATTTATAATAGTCACTTTAAAATCCTTATGGGATAATTCCAACATCTGGGTAATCTTGAGTTTGGTCTCCTTTAATTGCCTTTTCTTGTAAATATGGGAAAATTTTCCTGTCCAGTAATTTTGAATTATATCTTGGACATTTTTTTATTATGTTCAATTAGCCAGCATATAGTACATTATTAGTTTTTGATGTAGTGACTTTTTTTTTCTTTTTCTTTTTCTTTTTCTTTTTTTTTTTTTATTTATTTGGCAGAGAGATAGCACAAGTAGGCAGAGTGGCAGGCAGAGGGAAAGGGAGAAGCAGGCTCTCCGCTGAGCAGGGAGCCCGATGTGGGGCTCGATCCCAGGACCCTGGGATCATGACCTGAGCCGAAGGCAGCCGCTTAACCGACTGAGCCACCCAGGTGCCCCGTGACTTTTTTTCTTAAGGAGGCTCTACACCCAGCAAGGAGCCCAACAAGGGGCTTGAACTCATGACCCTGAGATCAAGACCTAAACTGAGATCAAGAGTCAGATGCTTAACTGACTGAGCCACCCAGGCACCCCTATATCCTGAACATTTTAAATGATTCATCGTGGATACTCCAAATTCTGTTACATTTCTTTGAAGAGTATTTTTTGTTTCATTTTGTTTTTTGATTTGGCAAATCATTAACTTGGCTGCTTTCAAACTCCAGATTCTCTCTCCTCTGCAGTAGATGGCTCCTGAAATTTCTGTCCAGTTCTTTTAGGCCTTGCTAGGATGCTTGGTGTCTACCATATGGATATATACTTCAAATGTCAGCAAGGGATTTAAGCAGAGTTTACCTCAGAATTTGAGGTTCCTCCTCTCTTGCTTTCTCTTCCATCACTTCCCAGCAGCTGTGGTCACTCCACATTCTACCCTCTGGTTCTCCATGCCAGTAAGACTGCAGATTTCTATCCTCCTTTTTTCTTAATCATCCTACATAGCTTACCTTCTGGCTAAAAGCCACATTTAAAATAAAAAATCAGACACTCACTTAGTGCCATTCCTCTCTTGTACATGTAGACCTCTCCACTCTACTTTTTACCTATTTTTGGTTTTTCTTCAGATTTTTAAAAAATATTTTGTCCTGGGTTTACAGTTATCCCTATATAGGTGGTTTAGATAGGAGCTACTTGGCCAATATTGGAAGTGGAAATTCTTAACAGTTCTTCTTTAAATAGTTTTCTCTTGAGTAGCTCAGAATACTTAAAAAACATTTATTTCATAATCTCTACAATATAAAAAGTATATGGTATTAACTCTATACTTTCTCCCTTTTCAGATAATGAGGCATACAGTTTTCATAATCCTACAATGAAAAAACATTTACTTGTTCCCGTCCTTATTCCCATAAAAAGTCTTTAAAGATTATCCATATATTTACTGTAAATGGAAGAGGCATTGAATGTTTGATTTCTTGTTGAAATCAGTAGAATGCAGTACAGTATAGTGGATGAGCATGGCATTGGAATCAGACATTGGAAGTCAAATACTGGTTCTGCCACTTACTAGCTGTTTTGACTTTATACAAACTATTTAATCTCTCTGGGCCTCAGTTTTCCTATCTTTAAAATGAAATACCTTTTGGGGAGCATGGTGGTGCAGTTGGTTAACCTTCTGACTCTTGGTTTCGGCTCAGGTTTGATCTCAGGGTCATGAGATCAAGCCCTGTGTTGGGCTCCATGCTCATCACAGAGTCTGCTTGGAGTTCTCTCTCCCTCCCCCTTTGCCCCCCACCCCCACCCCATGCACACACACACTCTCTCTCAAATAAATCTTTAAAAAAATAAAAATAAAATAAAATGAGATACCTTTTATAGTTATATCATGATGTTCATTATGTGCTTGGCATAGGCTCTCAATACATAGTAACCACAATAATCATTATTTTCCCAGTCATCATTATCATAATTGCTGGGTTGAAGTCATGGAGCAAGAAATTCTACTAAAAGAATATTTTCAGTACTATCTGAAAAGGCTTAAAGGGGATTTTTATTTTGTACCAGCTTGTGCTTTACTTCTTTGTCTCTAATAGAAATAAGTAAATCCATTTAGATCATTTCATAACTTTGCCAAACAGCCTTTATGCACCATTAACATCATTAAAAGTATATATCAAGCTTGACATTGTGTACAAGCCCACTTTACAAAGCAAATTGGGCAGACATTATTCAAGGTTTTGAACTTTTGCTGTATGTTTCAGTTGGTATATCAGATCCTTATATTGATCCTATCTCTTAATATTGGAGCCTGGACTGAATGGATGGCATATAATTTTCATGATTGAAACAAGGCCTTAGTCAGATGTGAGTCTGTGATTTTACATATTTTCCTTTCCTTAACCAGATAACTATACACAACTAAATAGAGAATTAATGGCTATAACTTAGAAAGTTTTATGTTGCTAGGAGTTTTGAATATCTTTACTTCCAATTTAATCTCATATTTTTCTTAGCTTTTAGTTTTAATATAAAATGGTGATTGTTATCCACTGAATATTTGCCAGCCTTCTCAGGGTCAGTAATGTAGAACAGGTGAATTGCAAATAGAGAAGGGCAGTGTTTTCTATATCTTTAATAGTCATCAGTGTCTGGCATATGGTACATACTCAGTAAATCTTTAAATGGGAGAACCAGAGAGGACCTAAAATTTGATTTATATTCCATTTTAGAATATACCCCCACTTCTAAGACTCAATTTAATGGTACCATAGATGGCATGGTGTAAAAATAGGGGAAAATAAAGGATGTTAGAGAGGTCAGTTTAGTCATTTCTGGTCAACTAAGTTCTGAGACTCCTGTGCCTTACCAGGTTTTAAGGACATAAGTTATACTTACTGACACATCACAAGGTTATTATTTTTGGAGAAAGAAACCATTTTTATATAGATATTAAAAATATAAAAAATTTAAATTTAAAATAATTCTGGATAATTGTCTCTGTATATGAGTGGGGATTAAGTATGGGAATACAGATAGATATAAGGAACTCCTACAACTCAACAACAACAGCAAAAGACAACTGGATGAAAAAATGAGCAAAGGACTTGAATAGATATTTCTCCAAAGAAAATATACAAATGGCCAATAAGCACATGAAAAGATGTTCAATATCGCTGGACAGTAGAGAAATGTGAATCAAAACCACAATGAGATATCACTTCTTACCCATTAGAACAGCTATTATTAGAGAAAAACAAAGCAAAACATACATACATACATACAGAAAGTAACTAGTGTTGGCAAAGATGTAGAAAAATTGGAGCCCTTGTACATTGCTAGTGGGAATGTAAAACGGTGAGGTTGCTTATGGAAAACAGTTTGGTGGCTCCTCAAACAGTTCAACATAGTATTACTATGTAATTCATCAATTCCACTTTAGATTTATACCCCCAAAGAATTGAAAGCAAAGACTTAGAAACTAAACCTTCTATAGTGTTTATAGGCACAGTATTCACAGTGGCCATAAGGTAGAAAACCCAAGTGTCCATTGATGGATGAATGGATATACAAAATATAGTATATACATAAAATGGAATATTACTGAACTTTAAAACTGAAGAAAGTTTTTTTAAGTTTTTATTTAAATTCCAATTAATTAACATATAGTATAATAGTTTCAGGTGCACAATTTAGTGATTCCGCACTTCCATACATTACCAGGTGCCCATCACAAATGCACTCCTTAATCCCCATCACCTATTTAACCCATACCCCTCCACTCCCTTTTGGTAACCATCAATTTGTTCTCTATAGTTAAGAGTCTGTTTCTTGGTTTGCCTCTCTCTCTTCTTTTTTTTTTCCCTTTGCTTGTTTGTTTTGTTTCTTATATTCCACATATGATTGAAATCATATGCTATTTGTCTTTCTCTGACTGACTTCTTCACTTAGCATAATACTCTCTAGCTCCATCCATGTCATTGCAAATGGCAAGATTTCATTCTTTTTGATGGCTGAGTAATATTCCATATATATGGAATATATATACATACATATATATGTATATATGCATATACATATACATATACATACATTCTCCACATCCTCACCAACACCTTGTTACCTATGTTGTTGATTTTAGCCACTCTGACAGGAGTGAAGTGATATCTCATTGTATTTTTGATTTGCATTTCCTTGATGATAAGTGATGTTGAGCGTCTTTTCATGTATATTTTGGCCATCTGTGCATCTTCTTTGGAAAAATGTCTATTCATGTCTTTTGCCCACTTTTTAACTGGATTATTTAGGATGTTTTTATAAATTCTTTATATATTTTCAAAATCCTAGAGGAGAACATAGGCAGTAACATTTTTGACATTGGCCACAGCAACTTCTTTCAAGATACATCTCCAAAGGTTAGTGAAACAAAAGCAAAAATGAACTTTTGGGACTTCATCAAGATAAAAAGCTTCTGCACAGCAAAGGAAACAGTCAACAAAACAAAGAGGCAACCCACAGAATGGGAGAAGATATTTGCAAATGACACTACAGATAAAGGGCTGGTATCCAAGACCTATAAAGAACTTCTCAAACTCAACACCCAAAAAAACAAATAAGTCAAAAAAATGGGCAGAAGACATGAACAGACACTTCTCTGAAGAAGACACACAAATGGCTAACAGACACATGAAAAAATGTTCATCATCGGGGCGTCTGGGTGGCTCAGTTGGTTAAGCGACTGCCTCCGGCTCAGGTCATGATCCTGGAGTCCCTGGATCGAGTCCCACATCGGGCTCCCTGCTCAGCAGGGAGTCTGCTTCTCCCTCTGACCCTCCTCCCTCTCGTGCTCTCTCTTATTCTCTCTCTCGCAAATAAAAAAAAAAAAA
>NC_138372.1:65799673-65896994 GCF_054177405.1 Leptonychotes weddellii | reverse complement strand
GAATTTTAAAATATTATACATAATGTTTAATAAGCCATAACTGAAAAGCACCAGGGACCTCCTAATGCCTTTAGTGGCTGTACTGTTGAGCAGAGACGACATAGGTGATGTCTGCATACCAGCCTTGCAGTCATTCCAGTGTTTATCTCAGCGATTTGACAATATCCCCTGATGTTACAGACCTTATCATCCACTGATAAGGAGTCTAACATGCATATGATAAATCCAGTAAAGTAAAATTGTACTGTAAAGAAGATAAACAATATAAATGTCTGGTATTAAGAGTAGGACTAATTTATGGTACTGCAGAATATGAGATAAATGGAACTTTATGTAGCTGTTGGACAATTTGTTAGGAGGTATTTATAATAACATGGTAAAATGTCTATATTCAGAATAGAATCGTAAGTGTAAAACAGGGAGATATAAAGTTATTTGTAAGTGTGCTCCCACAACAGAACTAGAAGGAAATATACAAGAATATTTACAGTGTCGCCTCTGAATGGTAGAATTATGGATAATACACTTAATCTTGTTTTCTCATACTTTCAAATAATTAAAATGAACATTACTGACTGTAACAATTCAGAAAACAGTTTAACATAACCAACCATAGCACACTTTGCTTTCCATTACTACATTTTTTAAAGGTGAGGTATTCACAAAATTGTTATGGAGTAAAATCTCACAGATAATTTTAACTATCTTGTTATTTTCTGAATCTAAGAAAACACGTTCTTTCTACTATCTTTCCAGAAAGGTCAAATAGTGCAAGTATCTTCTTTGAATGGCTGGAGAAATAGCATTATATTGTAGTTGCTAAATAAGTATTAATCTATCTAAAATAATTCTAGCCAGTTTAATGGATTCCACACACTAAGAAGATCATTTTGGTTTAGCCAATTTAATGTTTATGCAATAAACTGAATATTCAATATCTGTTTACTTAAAATTATACTATTCAGTATTACAGTGACCAGGATTCCAATAAAAGTCCCAGCATGCATTTTATTGCACCTTAGTGATTAAATCATATGGGTAAACATTGTTATATCTGTTCATGTAAAACAGAGAAATTGTTGAACTGGATTCACTACCATGATAAAGTATGACATCAAGCAAATTCTAACATTTTTATTTCATTGGAGATCATATATTTGCTTCTTTAAAAATGCTATTTTGTTTGTCACGTATTTGCCATGAATAGCCAGTAGAAATATAATTGTCATGTCCATCAAATAAGATAACTTTTGAAAGCCCTTAGTATGATATTTCATACTTATTAGGTGCTTAATAAATGTTTATTGAATGGACGAGTGAATTAAGGAACGAAAGCATGAAAGGTACTGTCCTTTCTTTCCTTTTCTTTTGAATCCCAACATAGCCTTCTACTCACACACACACACGCAACTGTGAATCAACTATAAAGATGAATCAACTATAAAGTTATAATTGTTTATACAAAAAGTTGATAAATGTATTATGTGTTCTATTACATATTATATATTAAAAATTCCATATTTAGATGCATATGTTAATCTAAATACAGAGTAAACTTTGATTCTCAGATCTTAAATTTTATTTTAATGTAGGGACCACGAGGATTGCAAGGTGATGCTGGGCCTCCTGGAGAAATGGGTGCTGAGGTAACTTTTTTTGTGGCTCTTTTTTGTTATTTCATCAATATCCAGTACTTTTTGTAAGACTTCTCAAGGTAAAGTTGATACATTAGGTATATATTTAAAGAATAATTCTGTAGTGTTGTGTTTCATATTCAGAAAATAAAGCCTAAACTTCCATTAAAAGTAGGGATGACTGTTTTATGAATCTAATTTTATACACATAAAGTTCTCTTTTTTTAAGTTTTTACTTAAATTCCAGTTAGTTGACATACAGTATAATATTAGTCTCGGGTGTACAATTTAGTGATTCAACACTTACGTACAACACCCACTGCTCATCACAACAAATGCATTCCTGAATCCCCACCACCTATTTAACTCATTTCCTCACCCACCTCCCCTCTGGTAACCATCGGTTTGTTTTCTATAGTTAAAACTGTTTTTTGGTTTTCCTCTCTCTTTTTTTCTCCTGTGAACATTTGTTTTGTTTCTTAAATCACACATATGAGTGAAATCATATGACATTTGTCTTTCTCTGACTTATTTTGCTTAGCATAATACTCTCTAGTTCCATCCACATCATTGCAAATGGCAAGATTTCATTCTCTCGGGGCGCCTGGGTGGCTCAGTCGGTTAAGCATCTGCCTTTGGCTCAGGTCAGGCTCCCTGCTCGGCGGGAAGCCTGCTCCTCCCTCTCCCATTCCCCCTGCTTGTGTTCCTTCTCTCGCTGTGTCTCTCTCTGTCAAATAAATAAATAAAATCTTTAAAAAAAAAAAAAAAGATTTCATTCTTTTGGATGACTGAGTAGTATTCCACTGTATATATACACCACATCTTCTTTACCCATTCATCAGTTGATGGACATTTGGGCTCTTTTCATAATTTGACTATCGTTGATAATGCTGCTATAAACATTGGAGTGCATGTATCCCTTTGAATTAGTGTTTTTGTATTCTTTGGGTAAATACCTAGCAGTGCAATTGCTGGAAGGTTAGTTCTATTTTCAACTTTTTGAGGAAATTCCATACTGTTTTCCAGAGTGACTGTACCAGTTTGCATTCCCACCAACAGTGTATGAAGGTTCTTCTTTCTCTGTATCCTCACCAACATCTGTTGTTTCTTGTGTTATTAATTTGCTATTCTGACTGGTGTGAGGTGATATGTCATTGTAATTTTGATTTGCATTTCCCTGATAAGTGATGTTGAATATGTTTTCATGTGTCTGCAGGCCATCTGTATGTCTTGGAAAAATGTCTGTTCATGTCTTCTGCCCATTTTTTAACTGGATTATTTAGTTTTGGGGTGTTGAGTTTTATAAGTTCTTTATATATTTTGGATACTCACCCTTTATCAGGTAATGTCATTTGCAGATATCTTCTCTCATTCCTTAGGTTGCCTTTTAGTTTTCTTGATTGTTCCCTTTGCTCTGCAGAAGCTTTTTATTTTGATGAAGTCCCAAAAGTTCATTTTTGCTTTTGTTTCCCTTGCCGCAGTAGACATATTTGCATAGTTGCCACAGCCTATGTCAAGGAGGTTACTGCCTGTACACATGAAGTTCTCTTAACAGCCCACTTAAATGACAACAAAAAGTGAATAACACTTACCCTTCACTCATTTAGAGTTAACTTGATAACCCTTCACTCTAAGATGTTATATCTCCTTTATAGAAGAATATTAAGAAGTGACCCCTGGGCTGTCTGGGTGGTACAGTCAGTTATGTGTCCAACTCTTGGTTTCAGCTCAGGTCACGATCTCAGGGTCCTGGGATCAAGCCCCACATCAGGCTCCGTATTCAGCTAGGAGTCTGCTTAAGGATTGTCTCTCTCTGCTTCCCTCCACTCACACACTCTCTCTCAAATAAATAAACAGGTCTTTAAAAAAAAAGTGACCCCTATTTAGGATATATTTTGGAATAATAAACTATACTCATTATAATTATAAAATCCAATTACTTCATTTCTGTTGTTTGTTAACTTTAGCTGTAAATAAATTAGACATAAATTCCTCTCTTGGCTTTTGTGAAACTGCTCTCTTTTGATTCTACTCTTTACCTTCTCATTAGCCTTTCTCAGTCTTGATGTGAAGCTGTCCTTCTTTCTCAGCCTAGCAATCATATTATCACAATGACTTTAATTACCAATATTATTCTTAGAACTCTCATCTTGATGGCTCTAACTCATGCCTGTCTCTTCAGCTGCGGTTACTGATTCCCTGTTGTCTTTTACATATGCACCTAAATAGCCCACATACATCTTAAATTCAAAATATCTAAACCAAACCCATCACTTTCCCACTGTTCTTCCTCCTTTTATTCCCATCTCATTGAAAGATACTCCTTATGTCCAACAACCCAAAACTGAGTCTTCCTAGGCTCCTCTTCCTACTTTATTTTCTCCAGTCAGCCATCATTTCCCTCTGAATGAGCCCCCACAGCCCCCACAGTGTCTCAATTTTATCCTTTCCTTTTCATCCCTATTGCCAGTGCTCTAGTCCTCTGCTCTTATTGCATGTCTCCAGCAACTTCTATCATTCCTTAGCTAATTGTTGCCAGTTTCTCTTTGTCATATCATTCCTCTCCTTGGAATTTTTCTATAGCTCTCATGACCTTTAATAAAATGCCAACTTTTTAACATGATAAGTAATGTTCTACGTTATCTGACTTAAGGCAGACCTGTTCAGCCACATACCAATAAAGCTCTTCTCCTCCCCCTCATGCTCCAGGTTTGTTGACCTATTTTTAATTCCATGATTATGCCATGCTTTGTTGCTGTGCACTTTGTATCCACTGGTAATACAAGGATGGCTGATATATGGTCCCTGACTCCTTTAGGAGTTTATAATCTATTCCAGAAGATAGTCATATAAAAGATTATTACATTACAGTGTATTAGAACCAGTGATGGAGATATTCACAGGTCAGTATAGGAACATGGCAAAGAGCATTTAACTCCACCTGGATACAGGGAAGAAGATGACTTGTGGGGAATGTGTGGTGGTGATGAGATGAGTTTTAAGGAATGAGTAGGAGTTAGCCATATGAAAAGAGTAAATAAGGATAAGGAAATTCCAGAAAAAAGGAATAGTATGAGGAAGAACATACAAACATAAGGCAATATGGATTCTTTGAAAGTCAAAGCAAGGTGTGGTAATAGATGAAATTATGGAGAAATCGTTAGATCATGAAAAGTTTTGTGTACTCTGTTAAGACGCTTAAATTTTTTATCTTATGGGCTGTATTAAGTCATTGTAAGATGTGATAAGCAGAGCAGTGATAAAGTCAGATTTATTTTTTTGGACGATAAGTTAATTCTATCAGCTGCACAGAGGACATATTTGAGAAGACAGGAGTGAGGCCATGAATACCTACTAAAGGATCGTTGCATTCAACCAGGCAAGAAATGATGGACTTCTGAACTGAAGTATAGGGATAGAAAGGGAGAGAAGTGGATGGATTTGAGAAATGTTTTTTATATAAATTCTGCAGAACCTTCATATTTGTAGAATATGGGAAGTAAAGGGGAAAGAGAAGTCAAAAATTATTCCCAGATTTCTAGGCTGTGCAACAGGATGGATGGCAATACCTTTCATGAGACCAAAGAGGAATATTAGGGAGATGGGGGTCATCGTCTGTTAATCTGCCCAAGGTAATGATTAAGAAAGTAGGAGAGCCTGGCTTTGAATCCACATCTGACTCAAAAATTGATGCTGATACCCTATACTATGCCACATCTTGTGAGCCTAAAGAAAGCTGAGAAAAGTCATACTGAACAACTAGAAGGGTTTTGTTTTTTTTTTTAACAGAATAGGAGGTAAAAATTATGTTGTGATAAGGAGTAGGGGTTGAGTAGGTCAGTCGAGGAAAATTTGCCGGTTTAGAATAGTGGTTGAAGATAATGGGAGAGGGAAATGACTATAGGCAAGTGAAAGAGCAGATATACCTTACTAAAAGTCAAGCTTTTCGTAGAAGACCATGAATTTCCATTATATTGATAATAATGATAACGAAAACCCACAATTATGAAGCACTTTCTATGTGCCTAGCAGTATGTATGTGCTTTGCTGTATTAATGGATTGTCACAACACCCTATGAGGTAGATACAGCTATTATTTTCATTTTACAGAGGAGGAAACAAAGACATAAAATGGTTAAGTAACTTGCTCAAGAGCAATAGCTAGGAGTCATGTGGTACAGCCTACATTTCAATTCAGGCAGTCTCTCTCCACAACCCATTGTCTTAGTCACTATGCCTCCCAACATGTAATGATGCCACTTTGCACAAGTGTGTAATTTTTTCCCAGCAGTATTCAACTGGAAATAGAAATGGAGATGACTTAAAGTGCTAATCCAAGATTGGTATAAGAAAAGAAACAGCACAGAGTTCAGATCTTTATTAGAGTTCGTTTAAGAAAGGAATAAAAGAAGCCAAGAGGAGCAGACAGGTTGGGATAAATTAGGAACCAGAGGAGATCTGTGACATTGAAAGCAATTTTAATATGGAAGAAGTTCTAAGAGAGTTGGAATTCTCTCTCAACATAGAATATGAATCCTAAAGTAGGATATTAAATTCTGTCATTTCTGAGGCAGAGCAGAAACCCAGGCAGTCTCATTTCATAATTTTTCCTCTTAAGTACTGTACTGTACTGTCTCTTGTAACAGTAAAGAAGTCACAAAACTAACCCACAGAAGAATTTAAATAATGTAACTATTAAAAAATTATGAAATGATGGTAAAATGGAGGGAGAATAAGGAAACTAAACTTTTAGCAAGGTGATACATCGAGAAATAGAGGTATAATTTTTGAGTTATAGAAGTAACCACTAGGAAAACAAAAATTGTTTTATAAAGTAGTTGTCTCTGGGGCTTCTGGGTGGCTCAGTCGGTTAAGCGTCTGCCTTCAGCTCAGGTCATGATCCCAGGGTCCTGGGATCGAGCCCCACATCAGGCTCCCTGCTCAGCGGGGAGTCTGCTTCTCCCTCTGTCCCTTCCCCTTGCTTGTGTTCCCTCTCTCACTGTGTGTGTCTCTCTCTCAAATAAATAAAATCTTTAAAAAAATAAAAATAAAAAAAATAAAGTAGTTGCCTCTGAGGAATGGGACTGGGGCTTTTCATTATAATTCCATCCGTACTGTTGTGCATGGATAGCTTTTATTTTAGAAAAAAAGCAAAGTGAATATGTATTGCAGAAGCTGAGTCAAAATGGAAAACTGAACTTCCTCTTATCTAAAATACTATGACATAAAAGATACTTTAAGCTCTAATAGTTATAAGAAAGAATATCACCCATGGATCAGAACTACTGAGGAATCACTGAAAGATAGAAGGGAAACAGGAAGCTTTTTGTCAAGAGTGTGCTGTGAGTTAATGCTTTAAGCTACCCCTCTGCTCCAAAAACATGGGAATTACAGAATACATGTGTGTTTTTATAGTTATACATATACATGCATACAATAAGTACACGCACACAGTGAAAGAGAGAGAAGAGGAAGGGGGAATGAGGAAGGGAAGGGGGAGGGGTACACTTAGTGTGCTCAAAAACAAGATCAATATCTCTGAAACAAACAAACAAACAATACAACAGTAGTTGTAGGAGCTCCAGGCGTAGAGATAGCCAGAGGTTGCAAGAAGTTGTATGTTTTCAAGGTAAAAGGAGCCAAATTCTCCCCAACTGGACCCGCCCACAAAAGGAAAGTGGAAAAGCTGCCATATACATCTTTTAAAATGTGAATAAATTCATATCATCTTTGTGTGATTTTTTTTTATGAAATGAATAAAGAAAACTGAAATTTTTAAAGGAAGTGTGCTCCAGAGGGCTCAACAGAAACGGATGGGAAGAGTGAAAAGTAAAAAACACTGAGAATAGTAAGAATATGTGGGTAGGAAATTAGAAGAGGAAATGGCAGGTGGTTTGTCCTTGACCAAGGATTAAAGGATGACAGGAAGAATAGAAGAAATTGGTCTTAAAAGTCCTGACTTCAGGTGATGTTATTTTGGCATTTGAACTGTTAAAAGATCCCAGAATTATCTGGTCTTATGCCATCAAGTTTATAAAGTGGAAGCAGAAATATTTTCCTGGACATACATCTCACCCTTGGGCTACAAATTACTATGATCTTCTTATGAGGTTGTTATTGCCTTTGCAATTGGTAAAGAAATACATACAGATGATGTGTCAAATCATTCTCTTCTAGGGACCTTCAGGTATTGAGGGAGACTCTGGTCTGCAAGGTGAACCAGGTGCAAAGGTAATCTTCCTAAATAGTAAAAGGGTCTCTAAACTTTTACCACTGAATCCCCTGTTTGCCATGTTTTGGCAAATACCCATCATCTTGAAAGCAAGTGCAGAAGAGCAGATAAAAATGGGAAGTGTTTTCAAATGAGTCAGAAAAAAATATTATCTATCATCTATCTATCTACTGAGTCTGTGTGTGTGTGTGTGTGTGTGTGAGAGAGAGAGAGAAGAAATACAAATGATAAAGCTAATGGGGCAATATATTACAATAAATCTGGGGAAAAGAAAAAAAATGGGAAGTGTTTTGAAAGTCCTATCCTCATAATACACTTTCCATAATTATTAGATATACTGTTTTAGTAGAAAAAAGTTTTAATCTTTCCCTTTGTTTCTTCAGGGAAATGTTGGACCTGCAGGCAATGTTGGAGTTGCTGGAGAACCAGGGTTACGGGTAAATGTCTACTGGGAACCTTTGTAATGCACTGGCCTGAGTGGTTCAGAGACTCAAAACTTGGCATAAATAAAGCTTCAGAAAATGCATAACGGTTAAACCTTTCTGGTGCATAATAGAAAAACGTTTGTCTTTATTTCTTAGTTTTAAAAGCTGCATGCCAGACCCTTTTCACATTGTCATTTAGTAGCATTTGGAGTTCTAACCTCATACATCCTTTTCTCAGTATGGAGCGTACTCTCTAGAATGCTTTACACATAACGCAGAGTAGCTGTGATTGTCACTCATGTTTGCATTAAGAAGAAATTCACAGGGCGCCTGGGTGGCTCAGTTGGTTGAGTGACTGCCTTCGGCTCAGGTCATGATCCTGGAGTCCCGGGATCGAGTCCCACATTGGGCTGCCTGCTTAGCAGGGAGTCTGCTTCTCCCTCTGACCCTCCCCCTCTCATGTGCTCTCCCTCTCTCTCACTCTCTCTCTCAAATAAATAAATAAAATCTTAAAAAAAAAATTAAAAAAAAAAAAGAAATTCACAAATAACAGTCATCAACTCTCAGGATGTTTCCTGACCTAACAAGGCAAACAAATGATTAAAACCTAATTTATGTTTGAAAAACAACAAAAATCTAAAGTCACAAAGTTAACAAGATTCAAGGAAATAATCATAAATAAGTATAATTAGAGAGCTTACAGAAGTTATTCTAATATAGACAGCCTGTAATTTGAGCTGTGGTAAGCTTTTTCCCAAGAAACAATGCACAAGGTAATCCCGAGATACATTTGCATACTAAAAGGCAAAGTAGGGAGACATGTTTTACATCCAGTTTCTTTTTCATTTTCCCTTTTTTTGCACGGGGGTGGGCAGTCTGAGGTTGGGGTGATGGAAGTGTCAATGGTGGGAGCAAAGGAGCAACTGTGAAGATGCACTAAATAACTCACTTGTAAATATTTTAGGTAACAAGAGAGCCAATATTACTTTAATATCTTCATAGACTATGGCTATACTTTTCTGTTAAGTTCTATATCTGGAAGACAGCTTCTTGATGTACCAGGGCCTTAATTGTTGCCTCTCGCTTGTAAGTGAGAAAATACAGACCCTAAAAATCTAGCTTTAACTGAATTAAGTCATATTAATCCATTTAAGGTACTACAATTTTAGGAGAGATAGTATTTATAGTCCTTGAACTCAGGAAACGCAGGTCTAGCTATATAAATTTTCAGAGCTACCAAATGAATGTATATTTCCCTTAATAATCTAAAGTTAAAATTCTGGGCCTATCTTATATTTGAATTTATAATACTGATTCTTTAAATCATCTTCAGAGCTATTCCAAGCAAATTATATCAAGCTTATTATACTGCCAAATATTCCTTATAAATAAATTAGAAGTAGGAATAAATGTACACAAACCTGCTACTTTCTATAGATACCAGGAGCAAAAAATAAGTTAAGGTGAGCAGTTTAGCAAAATAATTAATCTTACTGTTTTTGCTACAAAATAGGGTGAACCAGGAGCTCCTGGAGAAGAAGGTCTCCAAGGAAAAGATGGATTAAAGGTAAATTATACTTTTCTCATTACATATAAAAGTAGGTATTTTTTGTGAAATCTTTCAAATATTACATAATTACATGATTACTTTTATATCCCAAACAAAAATCTGCTTATTGTGTGGTATACTTATTTTACTGCTTTCCCTTTCTTAAAAATTTTTACTGGGTTACAGGGGAACCCTGGAGGAAGGGGTCTTCCCGGAGAGGATGGAGAAAAAGGAGAGACAGGCTTACCAGGGGCTTCAGGGCCCTTGGGTAGACCAGGTCTAATGGGCCCTCCGGTAAGTACTGCTGAGCTCATTTTTGAGTACTCTGTGAACTCAGTCCTCTACATGTACACACACACACACACACACATTCTGATTCTCTCAGATGTTCTTTGGATAACTGAAAGTGTGGAACTGTGGCTTGAGAGAGGGCCAAACCAGGGACTGATAATCAGCCTAGCTAACATCCAAGGAAGAAAGATACTTTTTCCATGTGTCACACAAGTCCTTGAAGTTTTTTTTCTTCCCACTTTGAGATATAATTGACAAGTAACATTGTGTAAATTTAAGGTGTGTAATGTGATGATTTTATACACACACACACACACACACACACACATGATTACCAAATAGGGTTAGTTAACACATCCATTGCTTTACTTAATTACCTTTTTGTGGTGTGGTGAAATTTTTTAAGATTTACCCTCTTAGCAACTTTCAAATACACAACACAGTATTGTTAAATATAGTCACCACATTGTACATTATGTCTCTATGAGTTACTTATTTTATAACTGGAAGTTTGTATCCATTCACCATTTCCCCCATCTCTCCACTGCTGGCAACAACCATCAGTCTATTCTTTGTTCCTATGATTTCAAATTTTTAGATAACACACATATGTGAGATCATACAGAATTTTTTTTCCTCTGTCTGACTTATTTCGCATAACATAATGACTTCCAGGTCCATCCATATTGTTGCAAATGTCAGAATTTCCTTCTTTTTGTGACTGAACAGTATTCCATTGTATATATAAACCATATATATACCATTCTCTTTTCAAATATAAGTTGACCATATATGCATGCATTTTTTTCTGGGCTCTCAGTTCTTTTCCACTAGTCTATATGTCTTTTTTAATGCCAGTACCACACTGTTTTAATTAGTATAGCCTTGTATTAATACAGTTTGGAATTAAGAGGTGTGATACCTCCAGCTTTAATTTTTTACAATTGTTTTGGTTATTTGGGGTATTTTCTGGTTTCATGTGAATTTTAGGATTTTTTCTATTCCTGTAAAACATGCCATTGGAATCTTGATAGGAATTACATTGAATCTGTAGATGGTTTGGGATAATATGGACATGTTAACAATATTAATTATTCCTACCTATGAATATGAGATAGCTCTCCATTTATGTGTCTTCAATTTCTTTCATCAATGTCTCACAATTTTCAGTGTATAGATATTTCATCTCCTTTGTTATATTTATCCCTAAATATTTTATTGTTTTTGATGCTATTGTAAATGGAAATGTTTTCTTTCTTTCTTTTTCAGATAATTCATTGTTAGTGTATGGAAACATGACTGGGTTTTCTAGGTGATTTTTGTATCCTGCAATTTTACTGAAATCATTTATTAATTTTAGCAGGTTTTTTTGTGTGGAGTATTTAGGGTTTTCTATATATGAAGATAATGCCATCTTCAGAGACAGTGATACTTCTTCCTTTCTCATTTTGGTGCCTTTTATTTCTTTTTCTTGCATAAATGCTCTTGGTAGGATTTCCAGTACTATATTGAATAGAAGTGGTGAGAGTAGGCACCTTGGTCTCTTGTTCCTGATTTTAGAGGAAAACCTTTCAACTTTTCACTGTTAAATATGATGATAGCTGTAGGTTTGTCATATATGGCCTTTATTATGTTGAGGTATGTTCCCTCTATACCTGCTTTATTGAGAGTTTTTATCATGAAAAGTTATTGAAATTTGTCAAATACTCTTTCTGCTTCTATTGAGATGATCAGATGGTTTTATCTTTAATTCTGTGAATGGGGTATATCATATGGATTGATTTACAGGTGAACCATCCTTGCATCCCAGGAATAAATCCCACTTGAACACGGTGTATGATCCTTTTGATGGGATGTTGAATTTAGTTTGCTAGTATTTTGTTGAGAATTTTTGCATCCATATTCATCAGGGCTTTGGTCTGTAGTTTTCTTATAATATCCTTATCTGGCTTTTGTATTAGGGTAATACTGACCTGAGCTTGGGTATATTTCTCCTCTTCAAAATTTTGGATGAGTTTGAGAAATATTACCATTAATTCTTCTTTAAGTGTTTGGTGGAATTCATCAGCAAATGCTAGACTTTTCTTTGTTGAGAGGTTTTTCATTAATTATTCAATCTCATTCATTATTGGTCTGTTCAGATTTTCTATTTCTGCATGATTCAGTCTTGGTAAGTAGTATGCTTCTAGGAATAGATATAGTCTAAGTTGTCCAATTTGTTGACAAATATTGGTAGTCTTTTATGATCCTTTGTTTTTCTGTGTTATAATTTATGTCTTGTCTTTCATTTTTAACTGTGTTTGAGGCCTTTCTGTCTTGGTGTTTGTCAGGTTTGTCATTTAAAAAACCAACTATTTTGTTAATCTCTTCTCTAATTTTTCTGTTTTCTGTTTTCTTTTTAGTTACTTTTGCTCTAATCTTCATCATTTCTTTTCTTCTGCTAACTTTGGCTTTAGTTTGTTCTTTTTCTACTTCTTTGAAGTATAAAGTTAGGTTATTTATTTGTGATCTTTCTCCTTTTTTAAAGTAGGCACTTATCACTGTAAACTCCCCTCTTAGAACTGCTTTTACTGCATTCCATAAATTTTTGCTATATTGTGGTTCCAATTTTGTTTGAAGATTTTTTGTTTTAATTTTTGTTTCAAGTTATTATTTAAATTCTGGTTAGTTAACATACTGTTGGTTTCAGGAGCAGAATTTAGTGATTCATCACTTACGTACAACACCCAGTGCTTGTCATAAGTGCCCTCCTTAATCCCCATCACTAATTTAGCCCATTCCCTGCCCACCTCCCCTCCATCAACTCTGTTTGTTCTCTGTAGTTAAGAGTTTCTTAAGGCTTGCCTCCCTCTCTTTTTTTCCCCTCTTCCCCTATGTTCATCTGTTTTGTTTCTTAAATTTCACATATGAGTGACATCATATGGTATTTGTCTTTCTCTGACTGACTTATTTCATTTAGCATAATACTCTCTAGCTCCATCCATGTAATTGCAAATGGCAAGATTTCATTCTTTTTGGTGGCTGAGTAATATTCCATTATATATATGTGTTCCTTTATATACATATATACACACATATATATATTCCTTTATATACATATATACATATATATTCCATTATATATATATATATATACACACACATAGGGATGCATGTGTCCCTTCAAGTCAGTATTTTTGTATTCTTTGGGTAAATACCTAGTAATGTAATTGCTGGGTCTAAGGGTACTTCTATTTTTAACTTTTTGGGGAACCTCCATACTGTTTTCCAGAGTGGCTGCACCAGCTTACATTCCCACCAACAGTGTAAGAGGGTTCCCCTTTCTACACATTCTTGGCAACACCTGTTATTTCTTGTGTTGTTAATTTTAGCCATTCTGACAGGTGTGAGGTGATACGTCATTGTAGTTTTGATTTGTATTTCCCTGATGATGAGTGATGTTGAGCATGTTTTCATGTATCCGTTGGCCATCTTTATGTCTTTGAAAAAATGTCTATTCATGTCTTCTGCCCAATAACCCTTTATCAGATATGTCATTTGCAAATACCTTCTCCCATTCCTTAGGTTGTTGTTTAGTTTTGTTGATTGTTTCTTTCACTGTGCAGAAATTTTTTATTTTGATGAAGTCCCAATAATTCATGTTTGCTTTTGTTTCCCTTGCCTCTGGTGACGTGTCTAGTAAGAAGTTGCTACAGCCAATGTCAAAGAGGTACTGCTGTGTTCTCCTCTAGGATTTTGATGGTTTCCTGTCTCACATTTAGGTCTTTCATCCATTTTGAATTTATTTTTGTGTGTGATGTAAGGAAGTGGTCCAGTTTCATTCTTCTGCATGTGGCTATCCAGTTTTCTCAACACCATTTGTTGAAGAAACTCTCTTTTTCCCATTGGATATTCTTTCCTGCTTTGTTGAAGATTAGTTGACCATGTAGTTGTGGGTCCATTTCTGGGTTTTCTATTCTGTTCCATTCATCTATATATCTGTTTTTGTGCCAGCACCATACTGTCTTGATAACTACAGCTTTGTAATACAGCTTGAAGTCCAGAATTGCTTTTCTTTTCTTTTTCAAGATTGCTTTGGCTATTTGGGGTGTCTTGTGGTTCCATACAAATTTTAGGATTGTTTGTTTTAGCTCTGTAAAAATGCTGGTGGTATTTTGATGGGATTGCATTAAATGTGGAGATCCCTTTGGGTGGTATAGACATTTTAACAATATTTGTTCTTTCAATCCATGAACATGGAATGTTTTCCATTTCTTTGTGTCCTCTTCAGTTTCTTTTGTAAGTATTCTATAGTTTTCAGAGTACACATCTTTTACACCTTTGGTTAGGTTTATTCCTAGGTATCTTATGGGTTTTGGTGCAATTGTAAATTGGATCAATTCCTTGATCTCTCTTTCTGCTGCTTCATATTTGGTGTATAGAAATGCAACAGATTTCTGTACATTGATTTTGTAACATGCGACTTTGCTGAAATCATGTATCGGTTCTAGCATTTTTTGTGGAGTCTTTCAGGTTTTCTACATAGAGTATCATGTCATCTGCAAATAGTGAAAGTTTGACTTCTTCCTAGCCAGTGTGGATGCCTTTTATTTCTTTTGTTGTCTGCTTGCTGAGGCTAGGACTTCCAGTACTATGTTAAATAACAGTGGTAAGAGTGAACATCCCTGTCTTGTTCCTGACCTTAAAGGAAAATCTCTCAATATTTTCCCCATTGAGGATGATACTAGTTGTGGGTCTTTCATATATGGTCTTTATGGTGTTGAGGTATGTTCCCTCTATCCCTTCTTTGTTGAGGGTTTTTATCAAGAATAGATGCTGTATGTTGTCAAATGCTTTTTCTGCATCTATTGAGAAGATCATATGGTTCTTATCCTTTTTTTTAAATTAATGTGGTGTATCATGGTGATTGATTTGTGAATATTGAACCACCCTTGCGGCCCAGGAATAAATCCCACTTGATTGTGGTAAACAATTCTTTTAATGTACTGTTGGATTTGATTTGCTAGTTTCTTGTTGAGAATTTTTACATCCATGTTCATCAGGAATATTGGCCTATAATTCTCCTTTTTAGTGGGGTCCTTGGTTTTGGAATCAAGGCAATGCTGGCCTCATAGAATGAGTTTGGAAGTTTTCCTCCCATTTCTATTTTTTGGAACAGTTTCAGAAGAATAGGTATTAATTCTTCTTTAAATGTTTAGTAAAATTCCCCTGGGAAGGCATCTGGCCCTGGACTTTTGTTATTTGGAAGATTTTTGATTACTGATTCAATTTCTTTGCTAGTTATGGGTCTGTTCAAATTTTCTATTTCTTTCTGTTTCAGTTTTTGTAATTTGTATGTTTCTAGGAATTGGTCCATTTCTTCCAGATTGCCCAATTTGTTGGCATATAATTTTTTATAATATTCTCTTATAACTCTTTGTATTTCTGTGGTGTTGGTTGCAATCTCTCCTCTTTCATTCATGATTTTATTTGGGTCCTTTCTCTTTTCTTTTTGGTAAGTCTAGCTAGGGGTTTATCAATTTTATTAATTCTTTCAAAGAACCAGCTCCTACTATTATTGATCTGTTCGATTACTGGGGTTTTTTTGTTTCTATATCATTTATTTCTGCTCTAATCTTTATTATTTCCCTTCTGCTGACTATAGGCTTTATTTGCTGTTCTTTTTCTAGCTCCTTTATGTGTAAGGTTGGTTAGGTGGTGTACTTGAGACTTTTCTTGCTTCTTGAGGTAGGCCCGTACTGCTATATACTTCCCCACTTTTGCTGCATCCCAAATGTTTTGGACTATTGTGTTTTCATTTTCATTTGCTTCCATGAATTTTTTTATTTCTAATTTCCTGGTTAACTTTAACTTTCTTTTTTTTTTTTAACTTTAACTTTCATGTATTTGTGGTCTTTCCAATTTTTTTCTTGTGGTTGACTTCACGTTTCATAGCATTGTGGTCTGAAAATATGCATGGTATGATCTCAAGTCTTTTTGTTACTGATTGAGGCCTGATTTGTGACCCAGTATGTGATCTGGAGAATGTCCCATGTACACTCAAAAAAAATATGTATTTGCTGCTTTAGGATGAAATGTTCTGAATATATCTGTTAAGTCCATCTGGTCCAGTGTATCATTCAAAGGCATTGTTTCCTTGTTGATTTCCTGCTTAGATGATCTGTCCATTGCTGTAAGTCAGGTATTAAGTCCCCTACTATTATATTCTTATCAATGAGTTTCTTTATATTTGTTATTAATCGATTTATATATTTGGGTGTTCCCAAGTTGGGGGCATAAATATTTACAATTGTTAGTTTGAAGATTTTTTAAATTTCCCTTTTGATTTCTTCTTTGATCCATTGGTTGTTGAGGACTGTGTTTTTAAATTTCTACATATTTGTGAATTTTCCAGCTCTCCTCCTGTTGTTGATTTCTAGTTTGATGCCATGAGGTTAGAAAAGATACTTGATGTAATTTCTATCTTCCTCAGTTTGTTGAGATTTATATTGTAGCCTTACATATGATCTATTGTTCAAAATGTTTCATGTAGACTTAAAAAGAACATGTATTCTGCTGCTGTTGGATGGAGTGTTCTATATATGTCTGTTAGGTACATTTGGTTTATCATGTTGTTCAAATCCATTGTTGCCTTATTGATTCTCTGCCTGGATGATATAACCATTTTAGAGAGTAGGGTATTAAAGTCCCCAACTACTATTGAATAGCTATTTCTTTCTTTCTTTATTTCTGTTAGTATTTGCTTCAATATTTAAGAGGTCCAATGTTTGGTGCATAAATATTTACAATTGTTATATATTATTGATTAATATTTATAATTACATATTATTGATTACTATCATTATATGATGACCTTCTTTGTCTCATGACTATATTTAGCTTAAAGTCTGTTTTGTCTCATATTAGTGTAACTATCCCTGCTTTCTTCTGGTTTCCTTTATTTCTTTTGCTTGAAATATCTTTTTCCATTTCTTCACACTCGGTCTCTGTGTGTCCTTAAAGCTTAAGTGAGTCTATATGAGTGGGTCTTGTCTTTTTATCCATGCAGCTATTCTGTATCTTTTGATTAGAAAATTTAATATATTTATAATTAATTACTGGTAAGGTCTTCCTATTGACATTTAATTTTAATTGTTTACTGACTATTTTATAGATCATGTCTTCTTGTTTTCTCTTGTGTTGTCTTTGTGATTTTATGACTTTTTGTAGCAGTATGACTTAATCCTTTATTAAAATTTTGTGTATCTACTACATTCTTTGTGGCTCACATAAAATATGTTTTAACATCTTATTTTAAGCAGATAACAACTTCCATACTATACAGAAGCTTTATACTTTTACTTCTTCTCCCTTCCTCATATTTCAGGTTATTGATGTTACAATTTACATCTTTTTATATTATGATACAATAACAAATTATTTTAGTTATTTTTAACGCATTTGTTTTTTAACTTTTTAACTAGAGTTGTAAGTGATTTATGTACAATCATTACAATATTAGAGAATCTGGTTTTGAATATATATTTACATCTGTTGGTGAGTTTTATACATTCATGTTTTTATGACATTAATTACATTCTTTTATTTGAGCCTGAAAAATGCCCTTTAGCATTTCTTGTAAGACAGGTTTACTGGTGAACTCTTCAGCTTTTTTTTTGGCGGGGGGGAGTCTTTATAGCTTCTTCATTTCTGAAAGACAGCTTTGCTGGGTATAGTATTCTTGGTTAACACTTTTTCTTTGCATATTTTGAAGAAATTATTCCACTTTCTCCTGGCCTGCAGTTTCTGCTAGGAAATGTACATATAGTCTTATAGGGACTCTCTTTTGTGTGACAGTTGCTTTTCTCTTGCTGCTTCCAAAATTCTCCCTTTGTCTTTGACTTTTTACAATTTAATTATGAGGTGTTTTCAAAGTTATTCTTTTTGGATTCAACTTATTTGGGATCCTTTGGGCCTCAAGAATCTGGATGTCCATTTCTCTCCCCAAGTTTGGGACATTTTCAGCCATTATATCTTCAAATAGACTTTTTGCTCTTTTTCTTCTCCTTCTGGCATTATCACAATACATGTATTTCACTTGATGCTGTCTCATAAGTACCATAGATTTTTTTCCCCTTTATTTTGTTCCTTTTTTTTTCTTTTTACTCCTCTGGATAATTTCAAATGACTTGTCTTTGAGTTCACTGATTCTACTGCTCGGCTGAGTCTACCACTGAAGTTCTCTATTGAATTCTTCAGGTCAGTCATTGTATTGTTCATCTCTAGGATTTTTGTTTTCTTTATTTTTATGGTTTTTATTTATTTGTTCGATTTCTCATTTTGTTCATACATTGTTTATCTAATTTTATTTGTCTATTTGTATGTTCTTAGAGTTCACTGAACTTCTTTAAGATGATTATTCTGAATTCTTTGTCAGAAAGTCCATAGAATTCCATTACTCTGGTATCAGTTATTAAAGTTTTATTAGTTTCCTTTGACATTGTCATCTTTACTTGATTCTTTATGGTCCTTGTATCCCTGCACTGGTATCTGCACATTTGAATAAGCAGTCCCTCTTCCAGACATTAGAAGTTTATTTTGGCAAGGAAAGTCCTTCACCAGTCTGCTTAGCTGACTGGTTAACTGACAGTATTTAGCTGACGGGTTAACTGGTAGCATTTGTGGGCAGGCACAGCTTACTGTTGAGGTCTCCAGTTGGGCAAGGCCCCTACCCATGGTCTGAGCTAGGGGAGGGTTGTCACTGGCTGTTCTCTGCAGATGGGTGAGCCTGTTGGCTGGGCTTCATTTTAAAGGGAGGCCAGTGAATAGACACCCTGGTTGGGTAGGAGTGCTGGAATGGTGAGGTCTCAAGCTGTATTCCCTGGCAGGACAATACCTCTGATTGGACTTTGTAGTCAGGCAAGATCTCATGTTGTGCACCCTTACTGAATAGTGTTGTTGGCTGAACTCCATGTTCATGAGACCACAAGCATGGCTTCACAGTTGGACATAGCCACAGGTTGTGCCTCAAGTTTGAATAGAGTCACAGGCTGTGCTTCATGATTACTTAGCCCACTGGCTGTGCCCCTGTGTTGGGTAAGGTCACTTGCCAGGCTTTCTGGTTAAGTGGGTTCTTCAGCTGTATCTCAGTGTTGGCTGACGTCGGAGACTATATGCTCCATGGTTGTGTGGAGTTACTGTCTGAGCTTTTATTGGGTAGGGCTGAAGGCTATGCTTTGTAATTGGGCAGGACCACTTAGCCCAGGCTTCTTGCCTATACAAGGTTGCAGGCTGTGTTTAGTAATTGTACAGGCCCATAAGCTAGATTTTGCTGCTGGGTAGAGCTGTTGGCTGGGCTTCACAGCTGGACAGTACTTTAAGCTGGGTTCCAAGGCTTCCCATGACCACTGTTCAGGTTCTGTGGTCATTTCCAACATTTTGTCAGGGCTGCTGGCTTGGTTGCCTGCCTGAGTAGAATTATATATAGTATGGACTCCACAACTGCCCAGGTTCTATGCCCAGGCAACCTTGGTTAAGTGGGATGGGAGTATATGGTTAGCTCTTGGGCAAGGTTGCAACTCAGGGCCATATAATGGGCTCCACAGCAGGTATGATCCTTTGGCTGGGGACCCAAATCATGCAGAACCCTTCAACAAAGCTCCCAACCAGACAGAGCCACCAACTCAGCTCTGCAGAAGTGCAGAATCACTGACTGGGATCTCTGCTCAGGTGCTACTGCAAACAGGAATGCAGTCCACCAAGATCTGGTACAGGTTGCTATAATCCTTGCCTCTGTCCTCTGTCTCTATCTGATCCTCAGTGGTCAAGCCCCCAGGCTTCCCCAGTGATGTCCATGAAGTAAGACCTTAGTGGGCTACTCTGGAAGCATTCCATAACACTGGGGGAGCTGAATGTCCACTTTGGGTTTTCTTTTCCTCACTATAAGAAACTATAAGCCAAGGGAGCCACCTGATGTAGTGCTGTGCTGATCTGAGGAAAGGACAATGCAATCAAAATGAAATCTTTACTCTTACCTTTTTACTGTGGCCCTGTAACTCTGTAATCTAAGAGAGTGCTTCAGCCTCACCCTCAGGTTCTAGGATTTTCACAATGGTGGTCTTTTATGTGGATACTTGCTACTTGGTCTTCTTCTGAGGATGGCTGAATTCAGGAATGACTTATGTCACTATCCTGATGATGTCGCCTCAGCTATAGAACTTCTGTCATAAAGCATTTGAAGGGGAACATTTTGTGTTATCTCAAACTTACTTTGAATATTTCTGATTTTTATTCATACAGCTGACATTATTACTATAGAGTAATATCCTAGTTCTAGAATGACATAAGAAATCCTTTGCAGGCGTAATTTAAGCTATCAATATCTGATCTCAAATTGTAGTATTCTTTCAAGGGAAATTCTAAATGTCACATTGGACAGATTCTCTTACCACAGGGCAAATAGAAGTTGTAAATAAATAATGAGAACATCTTGTCTCTTACTTAAATGCTTAATTTATGATATTTGCTATATTATTCCAGATGTGACCTCTCTGGATTTTTTGCTTTTTTATTTTACTGTTCCATCTTCCTTGCCTCCCATCTTTAAATAATGAGATCTCCCCCAAGATTATTCTCTCTTTACTTCTCTAAGTATTCTTGCCTTTGAAGATATTCTCATATCTTGGGAGTCATCACTTATGACCTTCCCAGAAAATGATTTTTCTTTTTGCCATATTATGGGAGTCTTACTCAGCCTTTTAAAGATAGCTCCTGCCCCCAGTAATCTCAATTACATTTCCAAGAACTGAGAAGAAGCTCTATCTTGAAGAATACAACAAATACCATAAATGAAGCACAAACTGGCTGTCTTACCATTCATATCACTTACCAATAATTTTGATTCCTTTAGCAATAATTAAAATAATGCTATCTCACCTCTTCCCCAAAATAATAAGTAACTGTACCAGTGTATATCAACATGACATTTGAATTTTGAGGGTGAACCAGAAATGTTGCCTGTTTTTCAGCAATTGGCAAATTGAGTCTTTTTTCCCCTCTGGTTTTACATAAGTGGTAAAGTGCCCATTTCTCCTCTTTCTTGCCCTCTCAGTCCTGGAAAACTATGATAGGTGTTCCACTGCAGCAAATACAAAGCATTAGAGAATCACCCCCCCTCCAAATTATCTTCAAACTATGCGTCCAGGCTGAACAATAGAATTTCACTTAGATTTTCTCATAGAATCCTTCCAATAATCTAGTGGTGCTTTATTTTCCCCACTTTACAACTGGGAAAAAAAAAAAAAAGAGCAGACTCAGAGAAAGCTAAGAATATAGCAGATACCAGAGCTGGCTCTATCTAGTTCCTTTATTATGACTTCTGTGCCTCTCAGCCACACTACTCCATGAGGTAACCAGGCTCGGGCTTATATTTCGCCTTTTTGGAGTTCTTGATATTTTTCATCTTTTTTAGAGGAGTCATCAGGGCTGGACTCACAGAGAAGCCAAGTAACAAATGCTGAAACAGTGTGATTATCTTTCTGAGAATTCTTATCAAATTCATTTTTATATGAGAAAGTCATTAACCATTAACAATTATTAATACTTTAGCATGGATTTTTTTCAATCACCTAGTCTGTTTCCCCAGCAGAACACTAAATGTTGGTGAGGAGAACAAAACTAAGATAAAGAAGGGCCTAGCCATGCCATAGGATAACAGGCATGAGTCCCAGACGGGGATAATGCAGCATGACAGCTGGTAATGGGCGGAACAGAGATGAAAAAAAGGGGCTCAAAACAAAACATGGAAAAATGATAAACACAGATTTCATCTGCTTCATAATTTTTCCCAGGAACAATCTTGCCTCATACATATCTTTGGTGCCTTTTTTAGTAACAACACATGTGTGTTTCTTTTTTATTCTTTTTGTTGTTCTCCTTGGAATTTTAAATGCCTTTCAGCTCATAAACTCAATAAAAATACCATGGCACATTTTTTCAAAAGAATTTTATGATCCAAGGAACTATTGCTTAATCATACAGCCTGATGTTGGATTTATTTTTCACTTTAAAAAATTCTTCCTTAGGCAATGTCACAGAGATGCTACCTATTCTTAAAAAATAAACAAGAAAGAGAGTGAGAAAAAGAAATAAAACTTGTTTTTCAAGGAAGGAAATGCTTTTCTTTCTAGAAGATTGGAAAATGAGAACTAGATTGAAAAATAAAGCAAGGGAAGCATCAGTAACAAATTCCCAAATCTAAGATGTAGACTTCTTTGAACAGAATTTTAAAATGTATATTTTATGCTTGAATTCTGTGCTAAAGTATTCAGTTGTTTAAATGTATAACTCTGTATAGGGGAAAGAATTTGGAAACATCTGAGAAGAAACATCTGCCTGACTTATGGTCTATCACCCATTTCTAAAAAAAAAAAAAAAAGTCTATCACTGTAGTATCTAACATCTAAACAGATGTGAAACTATGAGAGTTAAAAGTTGAATATATAAAAATGAAATGGTCTTCTTTTATTCTGTTAGGACAAAACTTGGTTGGATTTACTGAAGTGTGATTTTTACCATTTGTATAAAATGGTATGATCATTGTTACTAGGGGAATGTCTTAAAAAATGAAGCCAAGTAAAGCTAAGAAGCTTTCTCAGTAGAATCTTTAAAAGCAAAGTCAGAAAGATGAGAGGACTTATCAATAGTTAGAAAAGAATGATAAAGGTATACATGACTCTTATTTCTGAGGTAATTTCCTTGGAAACCCTGAAAAATGGTAACTTTGTAAATTTGAGGTCAGTGGCATTAAGAAGCAAAGGATTTATTTAAATCTTTATCTTCTGAATGATTTTTATGACTCTGGTCTTAGGCTTGTTTGTTCTGAACTGTTGTGTCATAAACCAACACAGAAATAGAAAGAACCCTGCACTGACCATTATGCAAGAATTGTTCTACCACTATCCCTGCTCTACTACTAAAGAGCTGTACATTGTTGGGTGAGTCATTCTTTGGTTTCTCAGTTTACACATTACACATAAAGGGAACTATGCAGAACCTCCCAGGATGGGAGGGATGCTGAATGGGCAGGAGTGTTCTTCTATTACTAGGTGAGTCAGGAAAAAATTCTTTGTATATATATCTAACATATTGGCTTCTATATAGGCTTTCTTTGGAAGAAAAGGCTCTATAGCTTTAAAAAAAAGCATTAGCTTGGATGTTCCTAAATTTTTATTAGCCTTACAGATGGTGACTCTATGAAATGTATTTGTCCATTCAGTAATTCAACAAAGTTTTTGAGTACCTTCTATGAACCAAGAACTCTGCTAAGTAATGGGGATACCAAGGGGAACAAGATTAGCAAGATTCCTGATCTCAGATTTTATAATATTGTGAACATTAACCATAGACTAGACCATTGCAAGTAGTGGTAAGTGCAATGATGGTCATAAATAGGGTGATGAAAAAGAATAGCTGGTTAAGGGAAGAGAAGTCTGCTTCCAACAAGGCATTGAGGAGAGGCTTCTCTGGATAGGGGAGGATTAAGTTGAGACCTGAAGAATGAAAAAGAACCAGCCCTGTAAAGAACTTTGGAAGGTGATTCAAGGTAGATGGAAAAGCAAGAGCCAAGAGGTGGAAGTGAGAATAGTCTAGGTGTTTTTGGAAAACTAAAGGGAAGCTAATTATAGTTGTAGCATAATGAATAGTGAAAAGTTGTTTGAGATGAGCTTAAAGAAATGAATAGGAAGCTGATCATGAAGGATTATTTAAATCATGGTAAGAAGTTTGGGTTTTATTTAAAGTATAGTAAAAAGGCATTGCAATATTTCAAGCAGAAAAGGAACATAGTCTGTGATAGGAATCACTATATAACTTGCAAACTTTGTTATTGGCTATCTCAATGGATACAATAAACCTAGGGGACAAAAATAGAACAAAATAAATTTGAATTGCAAGAGCACGTTATGTACCAAGATAATTCAAAGTGGGAGAGAATGGTCTTTTCAACAAAAGGTGCTAGAACAAGTAGAAATCTGCATACAAAAAAATAAAGTTGGACCCTTCCTTATACTACACACAAAAATTAATTCAAAATGGGCCTTAGACTGAAATTTCAGAGCTAGAACTATAAATGTCTTGGAAGAAAACATAGGCGTAAATCTTCATGACCTTGATTTATGCAATGTTTTCTTAGGTAACACCAAAAGTACAAGTGACAAAAGAAAAAAATAAATTAGACCCCATTAAGATTAAATGTTTTATACTTCAAAAAACACCATTAAGACAGTGAAAAGACACCCGTGGAAAGGGAGAAAATATTTGCAAATCATATATGATGATGGACTTGTATCCAGAATATAAAGAACTTTTCGAACTCAGTAGTAAAAAGGTAAACCAGTTGAAAAACATTTAAACAGATGTTTCTCCAAAGAAGATATATAGTTAGCCAATAAGCAATTGAAAAGATGATCATCAGTAGCTATTAGGCAAATGCAAATAAAACCACAATGAGATACCACTTCACTTGACTAGGATGGTTATAATAAAAAACGTTTAAATTAAAAAAAATACCAAATGTTGATGAGGATGTAAATATACATTGTTGATGGGATGTAAAATGATGCAGCCACTTTGTAAATCAATTCGGCAATTTCTCAAAATGTTAAACATGGAGTTACTATATGATCCACCAACTCTATTCCTAGGTGTATACCCAATAGAATTGAGAACAGGGTTCAGACAAAACCTTGCACATAAATGTTTATAGCAGCATTATTTATGATAGCCAAAAAGTGGAAATAACCCAAATGGTCATCAACTGATGAATTAGTAAATGTATATTAATGAATGTAGTATGCCCATGCAATGGACTATAACTTGGCAATGCAAAGAAATGATATACTCATACATGCTACAACTTTGATGAATCTTGAAAACATTTTGCTTAGTGAAAGCAGCCAGTCAAAAGAGACCAAATATTATATGACATGTCCCAAATAAGACAAATCCAGAAAGACAGAAAGTGGGTTAGTGGTTGCCTAGGGCTGGGGGTTGGAGGGCAGGGCAGAGGTTGGGAGGAAATGGGAAATGACTGCTTATGGGTACAGGGTTTCTTTTGGGGTGATGAAAATGTTCTAAAATTTACTGTGGTGATAGTTGCACAATTCTGTGAATATACTAAAAATCATTAAATTGTACACTTTAAATGGGTTCATAATATGGAATATGAATTATATCTCAAAGCTGTTTAAAAAATAGATGTGATATGTTACTTTGAAGACAATACAGCTATTCTCACATATTTAAAGTAATAGACTGGAATCCCAACTCCTTCTATTTTATGAGTAAGCTCAACATCAAACCAACTATTGTCAACATGACATTTATATCAAACCATTCTTATTTTTATAGTTGTTGAAGAAATCTATTATAACATGCACATTTAGAAATTGTTGCTATTTTTCCAGTCTGCCCTGCAAGCCTCTAAATACACAAACGGGTTGCAGTGGGTATGTTAACTTTTAATAGCCAACATTTTGGAGCAAGATGTTTCTTATGCATCTCAGAACAAACACTAAAATAAACCAGCCTAATATCAGTGGAAGTTTACTGCCACCCACCCTCCCCCCAACCCCTGCAAGAAGAGAAAACAACCTGTCTTTGAAGAGAAAAAATACGTGGACAAAAGAATGAGGGGAAACCTTTCTGATTATAATGTCAGAAGAAAATACAATATAGAATACAGTCATCCCCCTTTTCCACACATAATGTGTTCTTCCATGTACAAAAGTTTACTGTGCAAAATGTTCCAAGTAGATCCATATGCTACATTTCTTAGAAACTAGAAGTTTTAGTAGTATAAAAATGTCTCACTACTCTTCACCTTTTATTCATAAACTTTGGTTCTACTTCCAACTTTAGTACATGCTTTTCAAGATGTTATTTCTTTACAAATGGATACCAAGTAGACTAGGTTAGTGTCTGATTAAGGCTAAATATTTTCTACTTTGGGCATGCATTCTATCATTCATTTGTTTATTAAGTATTTATTAAGCATCAATTATATACCAGGCATCGTTCTGGGTACTAATGTTATAGCAATAAACAAAACAGGCAAGTTCCCTTCCGTCTTGGAACTTACACTGTAGTGTGGGAAGGCAATGTAAACAAGAATGGTTAATTTCTGATAGTGATAAGTGCTGTGAAGAAAATAAAACATGGTAATGGGATAAAGAGTGACTCAGTATAGGCTACTTTAAATTGGGGTGGTCACAAAAGGACTACCTAGGGTTACACTGAGCGAGACGCCTGAAGATAGGAAGAAGCCAGTCATGTGAATATCTAAGAAAAAGCTTTCTAGGCAGAGGGAACATCTAATGCAAACGCCCTAACGCAGAAAGGGCATTTATTAGATGCACTGTTAGAAAGGGGGAAGTACGGCCAGGTAGCTAGAATGTAATAGGCAACTGGAAAACATGATGTCAGAGAAATAGAAGGAGCCAGATCATGTGGAGGATTACAGACCATGATAAGAGGTTTGGAGATGATTCTGATTTCAGTGGACAGCCATTTGGAAGGTTTTAAACAGGGAGATGTGTTTGATTAACATTGTTAGTGATAATGTGGGGTATTTTGAAGAAACAGACTATGAGGTTAAAAGTGGACTTAGAAGGCTGTAGCAGCAGTGTAGATGAAAAGTGGTATGGTGGTTTGGAATGTAAGGGGGCAATAGAGATAGAGAATAGTGATCCAATTCAAGACATATTTTGGAGATATAGCTGACTGGATTTGCTCATTGTTTGGATGTTGAGAAAGAGGAAAAAATTTATAAAGAATAAATCCTAGGTTTTAGCTGGAGTAATTGAATTGGTAATCATACTATTAAATGTAGTATGGGGCTACAAATTGGTACTTACATATGTGCAAATATGTGATTTCATTATTTTTGGTTCATCTGGGTTTCCTCACAAGTTCTAACTTACTGATTAGTGAGGGGTTGTTGGGGTCTGGGGGGAAAAGAAATTTTTATCTTTTTTATTTTTTAAAGATTTTATTTATTTATTTGAGAGTAAGCAAGAGAGAGAGAGCATTAGTGGGGTAGGGACAAAGGGAGAGAGAGAAGCAGACTCCCCTGCTGAGCAGGGAGCCTAATACAAGGCTCCATCCCAGGACCCTATGGGATCATGACCTGAACCAAAGGCAGACACTTAACCAACTGAGCCACCCAGGTGCCCCAGGAGAAAAAATTTTTAAATCCAACTCAGTTGAAAGCTTAAACAATTTATTCCTATAAATTAGTAGTCTCTTTAGATAAGACTCAGACTCTTACGATGTGGTTCTCAAATTGATCAGTTCTCGACCTCCCTCTTTTACTCCTTTCCATTAGAGAGTCTGAATGTCTGCTGATGGCAAGGATGAAGAGGTGTTGGTTCTAGATGCTGGTGTTATTCATAATGATAGGGACATAGAAACATCCCTTGTCAATTTGCTTACTGCCTACCCTGCTGGTCTGTGATGGTGATGTCTGTAGCTAGTAGTTTTCATTTTTTTGGTTGGGGGCGGGGTGGTGTTCCCTGTCAGCTTCCACTAATCTGCAGATCCCTCTCAGGTCTTCTGGATTCTCAATCAGTTCTAGTCCAGGAAATCTGCTCTCAGCCCTTATGGCAGAGCCCCATCTTTCTAGAGTAATGACCACCCCACACACAGACACACACAAGCTCCCCAGGGGTTTCTAAGTTCCCATCTACATCATATAGGAATCAAGGAGTAGCTCAGGAAAATTTAACAAATGTTCCTCATTTTTACTTTCCTGAGCATCCAAATTGATGTGGCCATAAACCAAGTGATATCTAAAAAGAAGGTAACTTTCCTGCATCCTGAAGAGGTAGTAGGGAACAAAGGTTTTACTCTGCCAAAACTCAGAAAGAGGAAAATCTGAACATCTATGTCTCTCCCTCCCTCTTTGCTTTCCTGCATACTCCTGGAGTCAAAACAAACAAACAAACAAACAAACAAACAAACAAACAAACCTGGCTGTCTCTATATTTCCCCTATGTCATATCCTCATCCTTCTATAATCTAGTAAAAGCCTTAGAGTTCTACTGCGGTAGATGGAAAGTGTGTCTTTTCTATAATATAGGACAGCCCATGTGTGGGGTGCTCCAGGCTCAACTTGTGAATTTTAAAGTTGGAAACAATGAAAACAGAAAAATTTTCTCAATACATTCAGCCCTTTGGCATACAAACCCCTCAAGGTGAATAGGGTAAAGTCTATATATTCAAAAAGGCAAAATAGAAAAGCAATTTTAATGATTTTCAAAATATTGCCCCATTACAGCAGAGATGGGGAAGACAAGGAGAGACAAGGTTTAGGGGTTTGAAGAGGGAATTCAAGGCTCAGTTTGGGAAACATAAAGTTTGAAATGCCTATTAGAAATTCAAAAAGATGTCAATAGGTGGGAAAATCAGAAGGTCATTGGTGCAGTCAGGACAGGTGACATAACTTTAGGAATCATTAGGCTATAAGGAGATAAAGAGATGCTTTAAGTACGTAGAAAATTTGAGAAGCATGCTGCCATGTAAACAAAAGTTTTAAAAAATTGCAAGAATGGAAAACAGTTTCAGATAAAATGAGCCATTGGATTGTTGGATTTGGCTATTTGAAGGTCAGTTGTCCGAAAGGAAGCAATTTCAGAGTTGTGGTAAGAACAAAAGCCCAAATGAAGACAGAATGAGAAGTAAGGAAATAGTGACAATGAGCATACACAAATCTTTCGAAATGCTTTGCTATGATGGGGAAGCAAAAATGGAACTAGAAAAGTACATGAGAAATTGAATGAGTGAATAGAAAGGGAGGGAGGGACATGAGGTCAAGGAAGGATTTTTCTCAAATGAGTGCTATCTGGCATATTTAATTGCTGTTGGAAGTGATTCATTTAAGAGAAAAAAATTGATAGTGCAAGTGTAGGAGAAGGCCTTGAAAAGGACATGGGGTTTAGATGCAAGTGAGGAGCTGGCCTCAGAGAAGAAACAGGGAAACTTCTTCCTTCGTCAGAAAAGGGGAACAATATGTGCGTATATAAGGAGGTGTGCTGGTAGGTTGGTTGGGAAGAGATGGCTCTTGCTTGATTGCTGCTGGCCTCAGTGCAGTATGAGGCAAGGTTATTAACTTGAAAATGAGGTGAGAATGGAAGTTTGAAGAAGGTGCAAGCCATCTTGCAGAATAATAACAAATTTCTCAATTATACACATTTGTGAGACTTAAATTTGTCACATTTTTACTTTATCCACAAATTTTTATTAATATTTAAATATATAAACACGATGATACTTAAACTGCATTATTGGTTGGCAGATAGCATTTCCACACAGTAGTGTCAGCTGACACCTGAATATTTGAGTTCAGTGCAGTTATGGAGTGCTGATATAAGAAAAGGGTTTATGAATTCCCTCTCATACAAGTATTGCAACAAAAGCCTAACATTTTGAAGGACTTTAAGTTTAAGTCACATAACTACAAATTAAAGAAAGAAAAAATATAATCTCAATAGATGAAACAAAAGGTATTTCTAAAGATTTAATATCCATATTGACTGTCCTACGTAATGGTGAAACTTCGAAGAAATGAGCAAAGATCACCACTATTCACTATTTCTCTTCAACATTTACTCAGAGACCCAGCCAGTGTAATAAAACAAGAGAAATAATCTACAGATCAATTATTAAAATTAATGAGATTTTAGCAAGATGCTAAATATAAGAATATGCAAAAATATAGATTCCATTCTTCTTCCCCAGCAACAAGCAGTTAGAAAACTTGAAAAAATACTATTTACAATACAATCAACAACAAAATTAAGCACCTAGGAATAAATCTAACCAAAGATTTGCAAAATTTTATTGAAAAAAATATGTTTATTAACAAAGACCTAAATAAATGGAGAGAGATTTTATATTCGTGGATAGGATGACTCAGTATCAAAAAATTATCATCTCTCCCCTAAAGTAGTCTATAAATCCAGTATAATTTTAGTCTAAATCCTCATAAGAATTTTTTATAGGACATGATTCATGAAAAGTGATTTTAAAAGGAATGTGGAAGAACGAAGGGCCAATATCAAGACAGTTTTCAAGAACAAGTTGCAGGGGGTGGGAGCACAGCAGTGTGTGGAAGAGAGGACTTGCCCTACCTGATATCATAACTTATAATTAAAGCTAGAGTAATTTGGTCAGTGTCATACTCATTCACAGGAAGAGACCAGTGGAAATAGAAGATAACCTAGACTGAGATCCCAGCATATTTTGAAACTTGAAGTTTGATAAATCGATTATAGATTTCAAATCATTAAGGAAAGGATGAAATATTCAATAAATGGTACTGGTACAGTTGGTTATCCAAATGGAGAACAAAATAAAACAGCTCCTTCACACAAATGTGCACACACACAGAAGAATGAAATTCCAATTGAAGACCTAACTGTGAAAATCAAAATGTTAAATATGAGAACATTTATGAGAATATTTCATGAACACCTTAGGGAGAGGAGAAGGATCTCCTAAACAGTGAAAGAAATAAGAAAATATTGATGAATATGACTACGTTAAAACTGCAAACTTGTATTAATCAAAAGTTATGTTAAACAAAGTGAGAAAATAAGCTGCAGGCTGAGAGAAGAGATCTGTATTATATAGAATGAGCAAAATACAAGTATCAGGAATATGTATAAAAACTTTTAAGGGCACGTACTGAATGGAGCAGTGGGTGTTATATGCAAACAATGAATCATGGAACACTACATCAAAAACTAATGATGTAATGTGTGGTGATTAACATAACATAATTAAAAAAAAAACCTTTTATGTATAACTCAGTAAGAATAACTCAGGAGAATACTGGACAGAAGATAAGAGCCAGAGATTCACATATAGATGCCAGATAACTATATGAACAGATAATCATTCCTCCTTAGTAATCAGAAATATGCAAATTGAAAACACAACAGTATGTCATTTTCCATAATGAGATGGATATATTTTAAGTCTGATAGTACCAAGCATTACAGAAGATTTGGAGTAATTGGACTCAAACATTGCTGTGGAAGTGTAAATTGACAAAGCTACTTCGGAGAACAATTTGACAATATCTTGTCTACTTGATGATGCACGTATTTTATAACTCAGCAATTTAACTTCAGGGGCTATACCCTAAAAAACAAAAAAAACAAGCAAACAAACAAAACTGACATGGCACATAGAGGGATGCACAAGGTATTTATTGCAGCACATTATCTATAACAGAAAAAAAAAAACCCACACCAAAAACTCATCAGTAGGAAAGTGTTTAAATAAGTTGTGATAAGAAAATGGAAACCTGTAGAATTAAAAACAAAGTGAATGGATTAAAGACATTGATTAATTTCAAAAACAAAATGTGTGTTTAGAAAGTTTCAAAAGAATACATAAAGTACGCTTATTTCAAGTTTGAAAAGATGCAGAATAACCATATATTTCAAATGGAGTAAAAGTATAAAGAAATGCATGGGAATGATAAACAAATTGCGGGCAATGGTTGCACCTGAGTGAAGAGAGAGGGTAACGCGTTTGGACAGGTATGTGTAAAGGGACTTCAAGTATGTACATATGTATATTGCTTCTTTTTCTTCAAGTAGGTGGTGGGTACATGGGTATTGATTGTACCTTCTAATATCTTTTCATATATATTTAAATATTACATAATACACCTTAAAAAGGCAACAGTAGTTAGTGAGAACTAACACTGAGCTAAGTTCTTCAGTATAAGTGCAGTTCTTTCTAAGCATTTCATGCATTATCTCATTTAATCTTAGTAACCTTTTGAAAAGGTATTATTTTACCTCTTTTATATTAATGGGAAACTGGGGCCTTTAGAAGTTAAATAATCTACTTATGGTCCTATTGCAGTAAGGTACAGAGCCAGAATATGAAACGAGCAGCCTAACTTTTAAAAGTTCACACTATTAACCTCTGATGAAGGTTAATCTGCCTCTTTTTAAAACTCCACATTAACCACAAAGAAATCTCGGGTTAGTGCAACTATCATTTCAACCTCTGGATGCAGCTAGAACCACAGCAATAGAACTTAACCCATTTTGGCTTCTAAATTCAGTGACTTTCTGAGGCTAGAAGAGCATTTGCTCAGGAACATAGGGTATGAGTCACTTCCTTAGGTATCTGTTTATTCGTTCAACAAATATTTATCAAGAGCCCACATAGCACAGTGGTAAACCGCAATTTATTTCTTGTCTACGTCATTTTTGCCGTTTGCCAAGCTTTGGGACACAAATTTGAGATTTCCATTTTCATTTCCAACTAATGCAAGGAGTGCTGTGATTAATTCTTAGCCATTTTAGAACTTGCATCCTCTGGCTTACTGTGGATCTCATTTAAGCCTAATTATTGTTGACCTGCAAATTCACATGACATCTGAAATACTTTAGCCAGTTTTTACTTTAAAAAAGTATATATTAAAAATTTCTGTCTAAACAAAATACAGATTGAAATGAAAATATTGTTTTAAACAGTTTAATATGACTACCTCCTTTTTCTCCATGTATTTCCCTCTCTCCTTTTTTCCACAGACTAAAGAAAATCTCCTAATCTACTCCAATAAGATTTTGAGATTCTTCTTGACCATGTTTTAGATATATTTTATAATCCTATACCATCAACAAGATGTTGAACCCACAGTAGCTCATAGAACTGCTAAAACGGATGCACTGGATTTACTTTTCTCACCAATTAAAATGGGTTACACTGAAACCAAGTAATTTTTTTCCTCTAATAAAGAACAGTTTAATTTTATCTATCTTGGCTGATTTCTATATGTAAATTTTACTCACTAGTAACAGCTAGACCTCTAAATCATTGTGACGTATTTTTAAACAATTACACAGGGGCACCTGGGTGGCTCAGTTGGTTGAGCCTCGGACTCTAGGTTTTGGCTCAGGTCATGATCTCAGGGGAGCCCATGTGGGGCTAGGTGCTTGGTGCAGAATCTGCTTGAGATTCTCTCCCTATCTCTCTTCCCCTCTCCCGACTCGTGCACGCACTCTCTAAAATAAATAAAATCTTTAAAAATAAATAAATATTCAAACAATATTTATTGTTGAAAAGTAATCCTCATTTTTACATAGTGTTCAATGCAGTGGTTATGTGATGTAAGTATTTAAACACTCCATTTAGTCCTTTCCTTAACAGTTTATTTTCTTTTTTATATTGGATATCCAGGGAACTGAAGGAATTGTGGGAATTCCAGGACAAAGAGGTCGTCCAGGGAAAAAGGTAATTTTTTTTTAACATCTTTTTATGTTGTTTTTTTTTTACATTTTTTTTTTTTACATCTTTTTATGGTACATCTTTCTTCTGATGTGCCCCGAGCTCCATAAGATGTTGTGATGTTTTTATTTGCACTAGATATAAAGTAATAAAGTACTATAAATTGTTTTTAAAAGGAATTTTTGTGTAAGTTAATATTTAACTCTACTTAGGAGTACCCATCACCTTAATTATTTAAAGGCAAATTTCCTACTTTGTAGTTTGTATAAAGATCTTTGCCTTTCCTTTTTCCTGTTTGCCAAAAATTCTTTAGTAGAATATGGGCAGGAAAAGAGAGAAAAGGAAAACATCATACCATTTGTGGTATTTGGTAACAACTTTAGTAAAATGGTTAGGGGAAAGGAATATGACTAGAATTGTTTCTGTGTTTATTTGTACTATGTTTATCTAAATTGAAAAGGTTAATGATTGATTTTATTTTTCCCATATATGGGCTAAGAAACACAAATAAAGAATGTGGTTTATTTGTTTCTTTTATATTTTACTAAAAAATGATATATTTATAAAATTCTAGAATGTTATAATGAAAAATTCATCTTTGTATGGGGTCAGTAATTTATTCAAGTATTGGTGAGACAGAAATTATTTTCTTAATTCTACCACAACAGTTCTGAATATATTACTGTATTTAGCTTCAAATCATACCATATCTAGTCCCCAAAGTCTAATTTTATCATTTCTACTAATATACACCCACTCCATCTTTGTCATGATGTAGGGACAGTATAAGTGAGAATAGAAGGTAAAGAAAAATTAATGAGGTAAATTTTAGTAGCCATTCTTTTTTTTTTAATGTTTCAAGTTTTTATTTAAATCTAGTTAGTTAAGATAAAGTATAATATTAGTTGCAGGAGTAGAATTCAGTGATTCATCACTTAAATATTTAGTAGCTATTCTTGCCCATGAAAATAACCCCAATATTGAAGTCTCTTTTCATCATACATAATGTTATATCTAAAATCAACATTAGAAGTGGGACAGTATAAGTCCTTACAATAACCTGCACCCCTGGGAATTATTATGAATACCAAAAACTTCCTGCCTATGATCACAGTCTAGTTTTTCTTTGTATCTACTTGAATATCAATTATAGAACAGGTTGGTTCCCACTTTCAGAAAACGAATTATAGTACTTAAAGTTGCTTCAAAGAAGCTGTATTTTGGTGGTAGAGAATGATCAGTCAGCTTGATGGAAAACAGAAGGCAACTAACTAGTTTTTTAAAGGATGCAAAATGATATAAAAATATTATCGATTAAAAAAAATGTTATGGATTTTTAAAGGCAGACTCCAAACCAGTGAGTGATGATTCTGAATATACAGAACCATACACTGGAACCTTTTTGCATTAAATAGATCTTTGTGGCATTGAAGTTGTCTATAGAAACAGGCTTCTCATAGGGCCTGTGTTTTCTCATGATGACAAGAAATACGTGCATGCATGCAAACATACATACATAACAACTTTCAAAATAAAAATCTTGGTTATATTGTAATTCAGCAAGAACACCAAATCTCCCCTGCTTGTTAGGCCAAAATTATTTTTTAAATGTTCTTTCTCCTAAATTACTTTTAGTTATATCTTTAGGTTAACCTAGGTGGTGATGGTTTCTTATTATCAGTGATGGTCTCTACTACTATTAAATTAAAGCAAAGTTACTATTTACAGAATTTTGCTTACAGAATATCCTCTGGTGTCTTTCCAAGTATTGTTTTTAAAAGGCATTTTCTCTCTTATTAATGACATCCACAGGGTGATAAAGGACAAACAGGGCACACAGGAGAAATTGGAAGCAGAGGTGCTCCTGGACAAAATGGGGAAAGTGGTCCTAAGGGTGCCAGAGGAACTAGAGGTGCTGTGGTTAGTATTTGATTTGTTTCCAGACCTGAGTTCACTGTGGATGGAAAAGAAATGTATCCATGTCCTTAAAGTTTCATCCCTTGATTAATTTTACAGAGAAAGCAATAGTTCCATTGAAAATAATCTACCTCCATGGGCTGTGGAGAATTGTAAGCATTCCACAGTACTTAAATGGCTTAGTGGTTTCTGGACATGGAAAAGGGAGAGGGGAAAAAAAAAGCTCAAAATGGAAATAAAATACGAAATGAAGTTCTAAAAAAATCAGATTATAACTCCTAACCTAAGTAAGAAAGTTTATATTCTTTGCACTTAAAGTCAGAATTTAATATCTGTATAAAACTACACTGTCGGGATTGGCAAATTGCTTTGAAAATTAGATTTATTTAAAGGTTTTATTTATAAGCTTGGACTCCACATGCTTATCTGGAGATTTTTTTAACCAGCTGTGATCAATATCCGTAACATCTAATATTTAATCTTTTGCATGAATTTTATATGATGTTGGAAGCAAGGGTCGCATAATACCTCTGAACCTATAATAGCAAAATTTTATTGCTAATATATTGGACCAGTTCAGAAAGTCCTAGCACAAGAGATGCAGAATATTTGTGATTTAGTGTTTAGTGTTTTCACTGTTTCATAAGCTTATATACAAAATGCATGTATCTTTCCTACTCTCCATTAAATGTCACAAATGCTAGACTTTTTACCAACGCCTTCTTGAGAGCATTGCATAATCCATCTGTTGTCTGAGGAAAGTTTGTTTCAGGCTCTGTTTACATATTCATCTTACTACTTCAGGTCTTTCTTACTTCCTTTTATTTAAATTATTACTATTTCTCTGCTTTTGGCTTATATGTTAAAGTACTTTATATGATTAATTTTTAATGAACATCAGAATTAATCTGGAGTCTTGCCATCAAAGTAGGCTGCTACTTTGGATTTTGTTTAAAAAGAATATTCACTTTTTGAATATTGACACATATTTAACCTTCCCAAAAGGTTTCATCAAATTCACTCTCCCACTACCAATACTTCCTATTGACTCTTTCGATGTTTTACAATCTGATAAGTGTGTCTCATTTTCTTTCTATTTACATTTCCCTGATTGCAATTAAGTAATTTGTATTTTTTTCTGGAAATTGCCTTTTCATGTGTACTTTACATGGATTATATTAGGTTGTTTTTTTCTTATTGACTTGCAATAATGCCTTATATATTTTAGATAATATATTTTGTTAAATATGTTATAAAATATATTACAAATACATTTCCCTTTCTACCATTTATCTTTTAATATTTTTTGTGATATCTTTTGCTGGACAGAGGTTAATTATATAGCCAAATTTGTCAGTTTTTTACTTTACAGTTCTAGGTTTTATTTCTTCATTAGAAATGCCTTTCCCACCTAAAGTATATAAAAACACTCTTCTATATCTTTCTAATACTTTTATAGCTTTATTTTTACCCCTAACTTATATGAAAATTATTTCTTTGCTATGAAATAAGTTGTAAAGAACTGATTTTCTCTTTTCCAAATTGATATTCAGTTGTCTCAAAATCATTTAATAGTCAATCTATTTCCCACTTTTCTGAAATACTACCCTTACCATAAACTAAACTCTCAAATATTTATTGGCTTTTTTCATTCTCTCTGTTTTCTTCTGTCACTCTGTTAGTCTGTTTTTAGGTCCAATACCACACTACTTAAATTATTTTACTATTACAGTATTTTTTGAGATCTGTCAGGGCAAGTACTCCATATTTCATTTCTCTAAAAAGTTCATCTCTTACCATAATTCTCTCTTCCATGTGAACTTTAAAAGCAGCTCTTTAAGTTCTTTAATATTGAATCTTTCAGTAGAGAAGCACTATATGTCTTTCCATTTACTTATATCTTCTTATATACCTTTTAATAAAGTTTTGTTATTTCCTTCATTCTGTTCTTACCTCTATCTTGTTAGGTTTATTGTTAGTTTCTTACGGATTTTATGATTTATAATGCAGTCCTTTTTCCCATTATATCTTCTTATTGATGCTGTGTAAGATACCTATTTACTTTAATATTTTTACTTTATATCCACTTTAATGATAGGTGGTTCTCATGGGTTCTTTGGATAAATAATCATATTTAGAATTTCTAGTTTGATATTTGGTTAGGCATATACCTAGTCTCTGCCTTAATTTTCTCATCTCCTGTTTAGTTTCAAACTCAAATAGGAGAGTTGATGTGGAAACTTTTTAATAGTATGAAAGATAAGACATTCGTTATTAGGATTATTATTTTTGCTCTTTTCAGTTATCTGAGTCACATTTTCAGTATTTTGGGGGCATTTATTAATTAGCCCTAATTTATATAGTATCCTCATCTGCAAATTATCGATAAGAAAAGCAATAATAGGGTGATTATTGTATATAAGTTGTCAATCATTTCTATTTTAACAAGTTTGACCAGAGCTGAAACTTTATCAAAGCATCTGAAACTATCAATGAATATGTTCTCCTTGATCCCATTGTGACAATATGAAAAACTATCAGACTATATTCTAATATTCAGTGATGCACATCTACCATAAACTTTGACAGGTGCAAACTACATTTCCAAGAACTTACTAGAAACCTATCAGATTCTAACAAACTGAAAATATTTTTCTTAATATGATTAAGAATATTCATACCAGAAATAAACTACAGAGACATGTTTTTGGTGGGACTTTTGTGGTTCGGAAGAAAAATAAGACAAAAGTTAGAGTGTTATTTTTTGTTTTTTCCATTTCAGACTAAGTAAAATATTATACCTCAAAAAATCTAAATTTTAAGTAATGAAAGTACTAAATAAATAAATAATAAGAGTATAAGTTTAATGGTTTAAACAGTTGTTTGTTTTCTTTCTAATATTTGCTTTGTTTTTTAGGGACACTTAGGATTGATGGGACCTCATGGAGAACCAGGAATTCCAGGATATAGGGTAATCATTTCTAATTGGAAATTAAAATGTATTTACATGAAAATAGTTATATAAAGATGTCATCTCAAATATGCAAATTAAGATGAAATCTCACTGATAACAACCTTTCTAATATATTTAGGCCTCAACCGCCTAGAGAATAAATCTCGTTTTTCATTCAGAATATTGCCATATCTAATAGGATGGCCTTGGTGTTATTAGGTAGAACATGCACAAATTATATGGCGAATGTCTGCTTACTTGTCCTTTTGTTAGGGCCATCAGGGTCAACCAGGACTTTCTGGGTTGCCAGGACCTAAAGGAGAAAAGGTATGTGTGCATATTGACTTTTTAATACTAAAGTTAAATATTAAATTTTTGTGTTCTTTCTGAAAATATGCATGGAAACATTTTCAAAGAATAAAAGAAACACTTTTCAACTTGGGAAGTACAGCAAATTCTAGAAGATAAATAATAAAAGACAAAAATAAATGTAAACAAGTCATTAAGATGTCTTCAATCGGCTGTCTCAAGATATTCATGAAATAATATATGTTAAAGCACTTTGCAATCTGTAAAGCTTTGTAAAAGTAAAATTAATTACTTATTAAAGAAATTGTGAGACTACAGATTAAATAACTGGTACATTTGTAGTAAAATTTTTTATGGATTAAGAATAACTACAACAGTACTCCTGTTGACTTACAATATCATTGCAAACTTGAAACTTCGAGCAAATTCCTAAACTGCTTTTATGTAATTAAAGCAGATTGACACTTCTTAGAACCTATAGGAATCACACCTGTATAAAATATCCTATGCTAAGTTTTATAGGTAAAAGTTTTCCATTTAAATAGATAAAGATAGTATATTTCATAACGTGTTAGACAGTAATAGCCTGCATAGTTCAAAGGTTATTTTATTAATTTGGTTTTGTTTATAAATCATTATCTTCATTACAGGGTTATCCAGGAGAAGATAGCACAGTACTAGGACCACCTGGGCCTCGAGGTGAACCAGTAGGTCTTTTTCTAAAATTATTTTGATGTTTCAAGATAAAATGCAATGAAGATAATAGATTGACAGCACCAATCACATCTTTTCAAGGAATTTTGTTTTGTTAGTTTCATAACATGATTTTTATAGGCCTGCACTATTTGTAGCTATATAATCTAAATGCAAAGCCCCATCTGTGTTGGGCTCCATGTTAGGTGTGGAGCTTACTTAAGATTCTCTCTCTCCCCATCTCCCTCTGCCTCCCAAAAAATATAGTAAAAACAACTATATCTACAGTAATTAGCTAAGGGATACACAAAATAAAAAATGTAAATTATGACAACAAATACACAAAATATGGGGAAGGAGAATAAAAATGTAGGACTTTTAGAATATGCTTGAACTTAAGGGACTATCAACTTAAAATAGACTGCTATGTACATTGGGTGTTAAATATGAAACTCATGGAAACTGCAAGCCAAAAACCTATGATAGATTCACAAAAAAAAAGAGAGTGAGAGAGAAAAGAATCCAAATATACCACTAAAAAACCATCAAATCACAAGGGAAGAGAGCAAGAGAAGAACAGAAAAGAACTACAAATACAACCAGGAAACAATTAACAAAATGTCAATAAGTACATACCTTTCAATAATTACTTTAAATGTAAGTGGGCTAAATGCTCCAATCAAAAGACACAAGGTGACTTAGTAGATAAGAAAAACAAGACCCATCTATGTGCTGCCTACAAGAGATTCACTTCATACCTAAAGACACACATGGATTGAAAGTGAAAGGATGGAAAAGAAAATATTCCATTCAAATGGAAATGAAAAAAACCTGGGTAGCATACTCATATCAGATAAAATTGACATTGAAACAAAGACTGTAACAAGACATTAGGAAGGGCATTATGTAATGATAAAAGGATCAATTCAACTAGAGGATATAACAATTGTAAATATCTATGCAACCAACTTAGGAGCACCTAAATTTATAAAGCAAATATTAACAGACATAAAGGGAGAAATCAACAGTAATACAATAAAGTAGGGCACTTACATCTATGGATGGATCATCCAGAAAGAAAATAGTAGCCTTAAACAACACATAGACCAGAGGGACCTAATGGATATATACAGAACATTCAAAAACAGCAGAACACTCATTCTTCTTAAGTGCACATGGAACATTCTCTAGGTTAGATCACATGTTGGGCCACAAAGCAAGTCTTAATAAATTTAAGAAGGCTGAAATAATATCAAGCATCTTTTCTGATTATAATAGTATAAAACTAGAAATAAATACCAAGAAAAAAAAACTGGAAAAAAAACCCACAAGTACAAGGAAGCTAAACAACATGCTACTAACCAAACAAGGGGTTAATGAAGAATTAAAGAGGAAATCAAAAAATACCTGAAGACAAATGAAAATAAAAACAGCATCTCCCAGTCTACTACAAATAGTTATATGCCAATAAATTGGACAACCTAGAAGAAATGGATAAATTCCTAAACATGTATAATCTTCTAAGACTGAATCAGGAAGGAATAGAAATTTGAACAGGCTGATTACTGGTAATAAAAATGAATCAGTAATCAAAAAACTCCCAATAAACCAAAGTCCAGGACCAGACAGTTTCACAGGTGAATTCTACCAAACATTTAAAGAGGCATTAATACCTATACTTCTCAAACTACTCAAAAAATAATTAGAGGAAGAATGCTTTCAAATTCATTCTATGAGGCTAACATTATCCTGATACCAAAACCAGATAAAGGCAGTACAAAAAAAAAAAAAAAGAAAAGAAAATCACAGGCCAATATCATAGATGAACATAGAATATACATGCAAGAACATAGGTGCAAAAATCCTCGACAAAATATTAGCAAACAGAATTCAGCAATACATTAAAAGGATCATATACCACGATCAAGTAAGATTTATTCCAGGAATGCAAGGATAGTTCAGTATTTCAAATCAATCAACTTGATACACACATTAACAAAATGAGGATGGGGTGCCTGGATGGCTCAGTCAGTTCAGCATCTGCCTTTAGCTCAGGTCATGATCCCAGAGTCCTGGTATCAAGCCCCACATTGGGCTCCCTGCTCAGCGGAGAGCCTGCTTCTCCTTCTGCCTCTGCTGCTCCCAATCCTTGAGCTCTCTCTCTCTGTCAAATAAAAATCTTTAAAAAAACAAAAACAAAATGAAGGATAAAAATCATATGATCTTCTCAATAGATGCAGAAAAAGCATTTGATGAAATTCAACATCCACTTATGATGAAAACTCTCAATAAAAACCTCTATAAGATAGGCCATATATGACAAAGCTACAACTAACATCATACTCAATGGTGTAAGCTGAAGCTTTTCCTCTAAGATCAGGAAAAATAGAAAGGTGCCTACTCTAACCACTCTTATTCAACATATTACTAGAAATCCTAGCCATAGCAATGAGAGAAGAAAAAGAAAGAAAAGGCATCCACATTGGTAAGACAGAAATAAAACTGTCAATATTTGCAGATGACATTATACTATAAATGGAAAATAAAGATTTCACCAAAAAGCTATTACAACTACTAAATTGAGTAAAGTTTCAGGATACAAAATTAATATGTAGAAATGTTGCATTTCTATACAATAGTAACAAACTATCAGGAGAAATTTAGAAAACAATCATTTACAATTGAATTGAAAATCATGAAATCTCTAGAAATAATTTTAACCAAGGAGATGAAATACTTGTATTCTGAAAACTATAAGACATTGATGAAAGAACTGAAGATGACAAAAATAAATGGAAATATATACCATGTTCATGAGTTGGAAGAAATAATATTGTTAAGATGTTCATACTATCCAAAGCAGCCTATAGATTTAATACAATTCCTAGCAAAATTCCAATAGGGTTTTTCACAGAACTAGAGCAAATGATCTTAAAACTCGTATGGAATGACAAGACCCTAAATAGCCAAAAGAATCTTGAAAAAGAAGAGCAAACTTCAGGTATCATGCTGCCTGATTCAAACTGTACTATAAAGCTATGGTTATCAAACAGTATGGTACTGGCACAAAAATAAATATATAGATCAATGGAACAGAATAGAGAGCCCAGAAATAAACACACACTTCTATGACAATTGATCTATGACAAAAGAGGCAAGAATATACAGTGGGGAAAGGATAGTCTTTTCAATAAATAATGTTGGAGAAACTGGACAGCTGCATGCAAAAGAATGAAACTGGACTACTTTTTTCCCACTACATGCAAAAATAAAATGAAATAAAGGCCTAAATGTAAGACCAGAAATCATAAAACTTCCAAAAGAAAACAGGTGTAAACTCTTGCACATCAGTCTTAGAGATATTTTTTTGGATCTGTCTCCTCAGGCAAAGGCAACAAAAGCAAAAATAAACAATTGGGATTACATCAAACTAAAATGTTTTTTCAAAAAAACAAAAAGGCAACCTTCTAAATTGGAGGGTATACTTGCAAATGATATCTCCAATAAGGGATTATTATCCAAAATATATAAAGCACTCCTACAACTCAACACAAATAAAACAATCTGATTTTTTAAAAATGGGTAGAGGACCTGAGTAGGTATTTTTCCAAAGAAGACTTAGAAAAGGCCAACTGACACATGAAAAGATGCTCAACATCACTAATCAGGGAAATACAAATCAAAATCACAATGAGATTTCATCTCACAGCTGTCAGAATGACTAGTGTAAAACAAACAAACAAACAAGAAATAAATGTTGGCAAGTATGTGGAAAAAATTCCCACCTTCATGAACTGTTGGTGGGAATGTAAATTGGTGTAGCCACTATTTAAAACGGTATGGAGAGTCCTCAAAAAATTAAAAATAGAAATACTGTATGATCCAGCTATTCGACTTATGGGTATTTACCTGAAGGAAATGAAAAACATAATTTGAAAAGAGACATGCACCCATATGTTCATTGCAGCATTACTTACAAGAGCCAAGATATGGAAACAACCTAAGTGTTTACTGATAGATGAATGGGTAAAGAAGATGTAGTATGTGTATACACACACACACACACACACAATGTGATACTACTCAGCCATAAAAAGGAGTGAAATCTTGCCATTTGTGACAACATAGGTGCACCTACAGGGCACTATGCTAAGTGAAATAAGTTAAAGAAAGAAAATACTGTATGATTTTACTTATATGTGGAGTCTAAAAAACAAAGCAAACAAAACAAAACATAAACAGACTTATAAATCACAGAACAAACTGTCCAGAGAGGACGGTGTAGGGAGATGGATGAAATAGGTGAAGGGGATTAAGAGTTACAAACTTCCAGTTATAAAATAAATAAGTCATGGGGATGTAAAGTATAGCATAGTGAGTACAGTCAATAATATTATAATAGCTACATATGGTGACAGATGGTGACCAGGCTTATTCTGGTGATCCTTTCATAATGTGCATAAATGTCGAATCATTATGTTGTATGCCTAAAACTAATATAATATTGTATGTCAACTGAACTTCAAAAAAATAAAAATAAATCAATAAAAAGATTATTAAATATAGTCTTCTAATTAATGAATGAGTCAATTAAATCTTTATCATTTTAACATTAAGTAAAAATGCAAGTTATTTTGCCAACATGCCTAACATATTTTATACATCTGAAAATTTATATTGTTTAAGTGGACTTCATTTCTTCAATATTTTTTCTTGCAGAATCATTATGAGATTCTCTTTAAATAATTCCATGCTTATGATGTTCTTGTTTTTATTGAAATTCAATCTTTTGAAATTATTTAGTGGAACTAAGCAAATTGTTATACATTTGGTTTCATATTTTTAGAAAAAAATATTCCACACTAACTGTTATCTTCATTCACAAATACTTAGATCCAACTGTGAAATTGATTATTTTTGCACGTGGTCTCTGCAGGGTCCAGTTGGGGAACAAGGAGAGAGAGGAGAGCCTGGAGCAGAGGGCTATAAGGTAAATACAGCAAATTTCACACCTTGCTTCTACATTGAATTAGTGTTCTCTGTGATTTTTCTCAGTTTCAAATGAAAATAAGCATCACTGGGATGCCTGGGTGGCTCAGTCGGTTAAGTGTCTGACTTCGGCTCAGGTCAGGATCTCAGTGTCAGGGGATCAAGCCCCTAGTCAGGTTCCCAGCTCAGTGGGAAGTCTGCTTTCTCCTCTCCCTCTGCCCCTCCCCCTCTCATGCTCTGTCTCTCTCTCTCTCTCTGTCTTTCTTGTTCTCTCAAATAAATAATAAAATCTTAAAAAAAAAAAAAAGAAGAAGAAGCATCACTGAGTTATTAGTAATGTCTTGTGGTTTTGATCCTGGAACAAGCCTAGCTCTTTGTACTTTCTGTTCCTTCTTTCTAGAATCATCTTTGTCTTCTCCCATTGCTGCTTTTTTCTCATCATTAAGATCTCAGCTAAAATGTTACTTCCTGAAAGACCTTCTCTAACTGCCCTTTCTATCCATCTCTTTATATCATATTTAATGCTATCTCTTTTATCTTACCTCTTTTTTTTATACATTTGTGGGGTTTTTTTGTTTAGTCTATTTTTCCCTACCAAAAAGTAAGATCCATGAAAATAAGACTCTTGTCTGGCTTTCTCATCATTATATCCCCAATTTCTAGAACATAATGTTCCTGGTGTATAGTAGGAATTCAATAAAGAGTTGTCAAGTGGGTGGATGAATGTCATACTTTCAAGCCTTCTGTCAATTCTTGTCCTCTTCCATTCTTAGAAGTATTTTATGAGACCAACTTCATCAGCCAAAATTATATTAGACTAAGTGTAGAATTTATTCTGTGTCATTTTTTTATTAGCACATTTCTGTTAAGGATGTTCTGTATTCTTGCCTCATCTCTCATCTCTTCCTGTTTACAGTGTCAATAGTGAAACAAAATGGTCATCTGCTAGTTCTCTTCCTATAGTTTCTATGTCCTTCCTTTGCTCACAACATTCTGTGCTTACTCACAGTATTATCTACTCTTTATTTACATAAATCCTATCTATATTTTATAATTTAGTTCAAACTTCTTTTTTCCCAACTCACCCAAACAGGAATCTTTCCCTATTCTGTAGTCCTATAATATTTATTATTTATAAAAATCATTCAACAGAAATATTTTACCATCTTCTGTTGCTGATATTTTTGCTAATTATTTTTAATGTGTAGATACCTTAGCTCTCCAATTTGAATATGATTTCTGTCTTCTACAATGTTTTGTTCTGAGCTTTGTATATAATAGCATATAATATGCATATAAACATAATTCATTTTTAATAATGAATTGATGGGTAATTTGATCCAATATACCCCTCTCATATAAAATTTCAGTAATCATATCTGAAATGAAGATTTACATAGCCAGATTGAATGAACAAGCTGGTAGGTAGATAATTATCATTAATAAATTCATTTTCTCAAGGCCAAAATCTGAAAAATCAACTTTCACTTCCTAAAATTCTCTTTGAAGCAAATGTTGAAGGTAGCTGTAAATGTTTGTGAAATTGTTGTGGTGGCCATCTTGCATTTCTTCTATTTTTGGAGAAACATTTTTAGGATGTCATATATATATATTCTATTTCAAATTTATATAACAGTTTGTATCTATAAGTGTTTCTTAATCCAAGGAAGCCAGTGTATTTACTTGAAATTAGGTTTTCTTTGTGTTGAGAAGCCAACCCACTGCTTCCAGAATAATTTGAGAAGCATCTAAAACTTCGTTTCTGCTGTGCATAACTTCAAACATTCTCAGGAAAATCAGGTTCTTGCACTATCTTCTTTTGGCCTCTACCAACTACAAAACATTTGGTAGCTAAACCAGCAAATTTACTGCCAAACAAACAGGTAACTATTTTTTTTGGAAGAAGAAAAGAATCTCTTCACCTGGCTAGCAGAAGAAAAACCCTGCCTGCCTTATTCTGGATAGTCACACCTTATTCAGAAATCCTTCATCTGAGAACTTCTTCCTGGGCCTACTGTGGAATCTATTTCTCCTTCCTCATTCCACAAATACTCTTGGTGAAGTTTTCACTTGTGGATAATTCATGAATTAATTTGATCCACATCTTCCTTTCTGTCTTATTCTATCCTTTGCCTAACCTATAGGTTTTAGAGGTCATTTTTTCATTTGCTGCTGGTTTTATTCTAAACAAGCCATCTTAAGCCAGACAGCCACAATAATTTTATTGCTTAGACATCTGAGAGCCATGAAATATCCACACTTGTCCCCTGCCAAGTTTTCCCAAGCACAAGTTTGATTCATGCAGGGGAACCATGCTTTATTTAGAGTTATTCTGTTGTAGCCTCAGGTGAAATTTTTAAATGTTTGCTTTTCTGTAATTTTAAAATGTATATACTATTCTTTCACTCTAGTAAAATGAGGGTTAGCATTATCATCAAGCCTTCTTTTTTATTGTGCTAAAATACACATAATAGGGTCGCCTGGATGGCTCAGTCGGTTAAGCCTCTGCCTTCGGCTCAGATCATGATCCCAGGGTCCTGGGATCGAGTCCCGTAGAGCAGGGAGCCCGCTTCTCCCTCTGCCTGCTCCCCCTGCTTGTGCTCTCTCTCGCTCTCAAATAAATAAAATCTTTAAAAAAAATACACATAATATAAAATATACATTTTAACCATTTTATTTTATTTTTTTAAGATTTTATTTATTTGAGAGAGAGAGAGAGCACAAGTGGGGGGAGGGGTAGAGGGAGAGGGAGAAGCAGGCTCCCCGCTGAGCAGGGAGCCTGACAACGTGGGGCTTGATCCCAAGGACCCTGAGATCATGACCTGGGCTGAAGGCAGATCCTTAACAGACTGAGCCACCCAGGCACCCCCATTTTAACCATTTTAAAGTGTACAATTCAGAGATTTTTAGTACATTCTCAATATTGAAAACTATCACACACTACATAGTTTTAGAACATTTTCATCCACAAAAGGAAGCACCATACCCATTAAGCAGTCACTCTGTATTTCTCCCAGCCTTTGGCAACCATTACTCTGCTTTATATCTCTATTGATTTATCTATCCTGGATATTTCATATAAATGGAATCATACAATGTATAGCTTTTTGTGTCTGGCTTCATTTCATTCAACATAATGTTTTCAAAGTTCATCAATGTAGAATGTATTAGTACTTCGTTCCTTTTTATGGCTGAATAATCACCAACCTTTTTAAAAACATTTTTATATTCACAAATATTCTTACAATTGTGGTGAACTCAAGGTTATCCTACTGGATAAAAAAAAATGGAATGGGGGTGCCTGGGTGGCTCAGGTAAGTGTCCCACTCTTGGTTCGGCTCAGGTCATGATATCAGGGTCATGAGATAGAGCCCCACATTGAGCTTTGCGTTCAGCAGGGAGTCTGCTTGAAGATTCTTTCCCCTTGCCCCTCTCCCCACTGGGGTGCAGACATACACTCTCTTTCCCTCTCTCTCTCTCAAATAAATAAATAAATCCTTTTTAAAAATGGAATGGATAATGCAGATTTTGTTTCCATTTGGCTATGAACAATTAGAAATTTTTAAAAATCTTTTTCACCATCCTTTGGTCTTTTTTCCTTTTGAATTATAAAAGTCATGTGTCTTGCTCATTGTCATCAGTAAATACTCATTAGGCATTATTATACATGACAGATCTTATGTATCATGCATAACAAAATCTCTGGTCTCTCATATTTTTGAATGTCTGCCATGGGCCAGGAGCAGAACTAGGTGCCATGAATTTAATACTGGACACCCCAGGCACAGTCCTTACCTCTGTGGACATCACATGCAGAAGACATATAGAATAAGAACATTTAATCAGTATAAAAACAGATATAGTAAATTATAGCTGTCATCCAGAAAGCTATACATTCTATAGGTCAAGATAAATTCATCTGAGGCTTGAGAAAGCCAGAGTACATAGTGGGAATAAGCATATTATACTGTCAACATCGGCTTTTTAAAGCTATGGGCAGAAACATACACATACCCAAGATGAAGTCAGACTAAACTTGTGTGAGATGAATCCTAGAAGTACATTGAATAACTTATGTTCTAGCTTAAACTCCATTCCACTTTGGTTTGGCAAAGTCCATAACATCTTTGCACACAATAAAAGAACAATGTTTAAATCCTCAGTTGTCATCACTCTTTAGCGTCAGGCATGCATATCCAAATTGCTATTGGATATCATCACAGGCACCTCTACCTCAGTATGTCCTATACAACAGTTCCATCATCCTCCCCAAATCTGATCCTCTTCTTTCTATGTCCCCAATTCAGTGAATGCTACCATCAGACATTAAGGTGTTCAAGCCAATAAATGAATCATCCCTCTCTCTCTGTCTGTCTAGGTCTGTGTCTCTCTCTATTGCTCTCTCTGTGTGTCTCTTTTTCTCTGTATGTGTCTATTGCTCTCCCTGTGTTTCTTTCTGTCTCTTTGTCTCTCTCATCCTTTCCCTCCTCTCACTCCTTTCTCTCTCCTCTCATCTCTCAAATCCATTTGGCCACTTCTTTCGACCTCAGATAGCTCTGCTATCTAGCCACTTTGCCCTACTTTAGTTTAGGTTTCATCATTTTTGTCTGAATTACTTTAATAACTTCCTAAGTAGACTCCCTATCCCCAGTGATAGCCCTCTCAAATCCATTCTCTTCTTAACATGTTCTGTCAGATGAATCTCCATTTATTCCCCCATGCTATCTCCTCTGCCAGAATGTCTTCTTTTTACTTTCCTACCTGGAACTCTCATCCTTCAAGATTCAGCTTATCATCACTTCCCTTATAAAATCCTTGACCATCTAGCTCCTCTTGGCCATTTAGCACATCCCACCACTAATATCATTAGGCAAAGTCAGTCATTTCCCATAACCTTGCCTACATGACTTCATAATAATATTTACTACAGCATATTTAATTTTTAACACTGCAGAAAAATGGCCTTTGTCAATTTTTATTGTAATAGAAAGAACCAGAGGAATTATAGTGAAACTCCTAGAAAGCATGTTTGTTTTTAGTGAGATTTGTATCCAGACTTCACAAAACCAAGAGAAGCTATTCTGTGATCATTCTAAAAGGGTCCCTGTAAACTACAGACAAAAATGGTAGCAAAATCACAATTGGCCATTCATGGTTTTGAGTTTATAGTTTGCTTGTATGCTCGGTCTCACTGCACTTTGTAACTCCAGGTTTTCACCAATCACTTCTCTCCTGAGTTCTGCTTAATAAATGACCTATAATCATCATATTTACTTGTACCAAACTTCCTCTTGACTGACCTGATTCTGGTCAGGTAAGGCCATGGTATTCTCTTTAGTTATGGCCACGTTCTATAGAAAGCTTTCCAAACTAGCCTTTCCCTCTTGCCACTGTTCATTCTCTTAAACAGGATTCCTTTTTTTTTTTCTTTTAATCAGGAAGTTGGATCTTAAAACCATAAACAGTTGCCTCAACGAATACAAACAAAGAAGGCTTCAACTGATCTTTCTATGAGATAAATTCGTTAGCCTACGTAGGCAATCCTCGCTTCTCCTAGTCCAGGAAAACAGATGAGCCTATGGCATTCTTTCTGTAATCCACAGAGAGTAGGAAGAAATAATCTGAAACAAAGAGGACAGTAGGGAAGGGGATAAAAGAGATTACATGCAGAATTTTTCATGCATACCCTGACATGCATGCATACCCTGACATGCCTTTGGGTTGTTGCTAGTTTGTATTTACACACTTGAAAAGGGAAATGTGGTAGGTCAGCATTCCTTCTTAGGAGGACTAGGGTAATGACAGATGGCTGAATATCAAAGTCACTTGATGTACCTTGGCATTATATAGAGTAACAACTTCCAGTTTTCAACTCAATAAATCTATCCAAATGGTATGAACTTAGTTTGTAAAAATGGAGATCATAGTTCACTTCCACAGTGGGAATAGGTTGAAGCAAGAAATTTGTTCTCAAACTCTCTATTCCTCTGGTTATTTACTGTACTAGTTTCCTGACCAAATTACTGTAAACTGGGTGGTTTAAAACACTGGGTGTTATATGCAAACAATGAATCATGGAACACTACATCAAAAATTAATGATGTAATGTATGATTAACATAACATAATAAATAAATAAATAAATAAATAAATAAATAAATAAAAACAACAACAACAACAAAAACAATAGAAATTTATTCTCTCATAGTTCCAGATACCAGGAATCTGAAATTGAGGTGTTAGTAGACCATCTTCCCTCCCACAGGCTCTAGAGGAGAATCCTCCCTTTACTATTCTGGCTTCTGGTGGCTGACAGTGCTCGTTGTGGCTACATCACTCCAGTGTCTGCCTCTGTCTTTACATGGCCCTCTCCTTTGTTGTTTGTGTGTGTCTCTCTCTTTTAAGGGTACTTGTCATAGACAATTCAGGATAATATCTTTTTAAAATCATTAACTCAATGATATCTGCAAAGACCATTTTTCCAAATGAAATCATATTCACAGGTTCTGGGGATTAAGACATAGACATCTTTTGGTGGGCCACCATTCACCCCACTACATTAACCTATGTGCAAAACAAAGCAAAACTTGACACTCTTTCTCAGTTATCATCATATCCAATAGATACTATGTTCTATAACATTTCAGAGAATCATAATTCCTGATGTTTAAGTTGCATTTTGTAACATTTTGCTACCATTTTAAGTGATACTACCCTATTCTCTAAATTACATGTCTCTATTTATTCTAATAATATAATCTTTTCTATTCCTAGGGTCATGTGGGTTTACCAGGACCAAGAGGTGCTGCTGGACAACAAGGGCCCCCAGTATGTTTTGAAAACACTCTTTGTAATTCTGGCATTGAAAAAAATTAATGTTTATATATCTTATTTGGTCTCTGCTTCATACATGATTTCTGTTTGGTTTCCTACTAAAGGGTGAGCCAGGTGACCAGGGTGAAGGAGGACTAAAAGGAGAGAGAGGATCTGAAGTAAGTTGAAATTATTTAAGACAATTTGATACTTATTGTTTGTTTGAGAAGGCAAGAACATAGGAGCTACTGTTCATTGTAATTTAAATGATCATTCACACTTCCAGAGCAAGGATCACTGTAGGCCTCTAATCAGAGTGTTTGTCAATAATTGTGCTAAAACATGATTATTGATTATTTCATGTGTTTTGACTGCCATCCCAATTTCCCTTTACCAGCAGCCTTTTCTGGCTTTGTGAAAATCGCCTAAAGTTGTCCAAAACGAATGGTCTCTCCTTGGGGTTTCAAGCAAAAATATAAATAAGCCTTAAAACCAATGTTGAAAAGTGAAAACCTATCAGTGAAACCTATTTCATTGTAGTAAGGATAAGGGTAGAAATAGTTTGACTATGTGACACAGACTCACAATTGGTTTAAAATATTTTTTTCCATAAGACAAGCCAATTATCTGTTATCAAATAAACTACAAATGTATTAGCTATTGAATTTAGACATCTCTTTCCCTATGCACTGATGTTGCCTCAACCTTATGGAAGGTTGTTGCCTTATAACTTGCTTTGTAATTTGTACCATCAGTTCATTGCTACCTTGCTTTTCATAGCATTCTGATTTCACCTGCTATTGATTTTAAATTAAATTCTTAAGAAAACACATGTATTTTAATAATAAATTAGGTGAGAATGGATAAAAAGTAATCAATTTGAGACCACATTTCTCCTAATTTGTTAAGTCTTCATCCATACTTTGTGTTTCCTACTTGCAGGAATAAGTAGTAAAATTGGGTTGAATCTGATATTACATAGGTGCTCACTCACCTACAGCCATTTTGAATAGTCTTGACATCTACCTAGTAACTCCTTGTCAGGTTCCTTAATAAATAAGAACTAATAAATAAAAAATAAAAGTAATCCATTGAAGGCAAGTCTTAACAAGAAAAAATGCAGAGAGAGAAGGTAATTGTCCCATTTACTTACAATTTTTAATACCCAAATTGGAAAAAATAGTGGAAAAAGCTATGAACCTAGAACACTACTACTGTTTTCATTTGATTTCCTTATATTTGCATTAAGTGCCTAAGGATGCAAATGCTCTCCCAAGGTTTGATCCTAAAATTTCTAATCTCTTACAATCAATACTTTCATATTCTCAGTATTTTCTTCTTCTTTTTTGACATATGTCAGGAAGAAGAAATTTTTAAAGTATTTATTACTATCTATTAAAATTATGTCAATGAAATTCAAATATTCTTACCAGACAGCTACATTTCCAGCTGCCATGCTCAACTCTCCCTGTGTATTAGAGCCAAAAGATGCTGAGAAACCATGGTTTAAATTCTGTATAATCCAAGGGAATTAGTTCTATCCTGCTTTGGGCAATGCTGGCATACAGTTCAAGGTTACATTAAAAACCCTCTTAGAATTTAAAATAGTCATAATTGCTACAAGAATAATCATTGACCATGTATTATTCAGTAGGGACACCTTCAGTGGCCAGGTGGATCTTGTCCAATTATTGTCATCTTGTTTTTGCAAAGCTGCAAAGTTTTTTAGGTTTGCAAATGAACCTTTAAAATCATCTGGACCACCCTCTCATTTTTCAGATGAAGAAATTTAAATTTTAGAGAGTTACCTAAGATCACAGAATTAGTTAACAACAGAACCAACACTAGAAATTTCCTGACTCTCAATGTTATACAAAAGTCTTCTATTACTTGAGATCTTTTATAAATTAAGTAAAATATGATTAATCTTACTTAACCAACTAACTTATTCATTGGGCTCTCATGCATGAGACAGTGGGCAACCATAGAGAAAAAGAGCAAATCAAGCCGATTGCACAACCACTACATTTTCAAAGACTTTTTAAATTCAGATGTAGTGAATTTGTCCTATAATGGCTTTCAAAGACTAAAACTCAAGCCAAAATCTTATTTTTCTTCCAAAACAAAATTCCAGATTTTAGTGAATTGAAATTTCTTGGTTTAAAAAAAAGAAGAGAAAAAGAGTAATTATTGCCTAACTCTAAATCTATGTTTATATTGTAAAGCTATCCTCTCTAACAAAGTTAGAACTAGCAAAGTATTGAGGTATCTGTTTTTCAGTTTCATTTAAATAAAAAGCAAACAAGGGTTTGGACTATAATGACACATTTTAAAATGTCCATTATCGAAAGAATTAGACTACCTTCTATCAATGTTCTACACTTTGTTGATCTTTATTTTTTTTTAAGATTTTTATTTATTTATTATTTGACAGAGAGAGAGGGAACACAAGCAGGGGAAGTAGGAGAGGGAGAAGCAGGTTTCCTGCTGAGCAGGGAGCCCAATGTGGGGCTTGATACCAGAACCCTGGGATCATGACCTGAGCTGAAGGCAGACGCTTAAGGACTGAGGCGCCCCTGTTGATCTTGTTATACATTTAAAATCTCAATTGTGAGACTATGTTTTTTTTCTAGCTGGCCTACTTCCTTTTAGTATGATGATAATAACTGTAATAAAGATATATTTCCTGAATCGAACATCTCAAAACAGCAGAGACTATAGTTTTGTTATTTGCTAAACACTTTTTGTCTTCAATAGACAGATTTTGCCACAATTGTCCTATTACAAGTAGCAAAAAATACTTCATAGTCATACTTTCCTTTTCATGTTATTCTATTGGGAGCTGCTTCCTGATGCCCATCCAAGTCTGAATACCATTCTAATCTTCATGATAATAGACCCATACATGTAGATTTCAGTACACAACATTTAACTTTTCTGAAATAATCCCCAACATAATGGTCATCCCAAAATGTAATCAATCTGTGATGATATGTGAATCTCTTTGTTTTTATTTTGTTATATGAACATTTGGAGTAAAACCCTTACTTACATGTGTAGTATGTCTGAACCATAAGACATAGACTCAGGTATACTAAAAATAAAACTTTGTTTTTTGTGTTCTTTATAATGGAACTTAACATCTGTCCTGAGTACCCATCCTTCCTGGTGGTAGAAACCTAATTGGTGGAAATCTAATCAGTTGAGTGCCTTTTACTCCATCCACACAAATATCCTACATTTGATTTAGAGTTTTCCCTATTCACTCTCTTGTCAAGTTTGCAGTTACATTCTGGGTAGCAGTGGTGGGGAAGAGGAATGGAAGGTGAGTTTGGTCTTAGGTCATCTATTTACAATAGTATACACTGAAATGCATATTATCCATGTAGATTCCCAGTTGCTTATGATCCCACCATGTTGACATCTACCAAGGCCCTACCTTGCTGACCATGTACAGCTATTTTCTGAGTATAGAAAAGGTACAAAGTCTTCTTATATAGGCCCTTACTCCTATATGCTTCTGTTCTTGGCCACGTGGAAATACATTCTAATTCCTATACCATGCTGGTGCTTGCGGGACTCAGACTTTCTCAAGCCCACTGGCCTAGACATCTCCTACAGAAATTTCTACTCTATTGCTGACACTCAGTGTAGTTTATGTGGGCCTCTAAATGAAGACTTTAGTCTCCCTAGCCATTGTCTCTGTGCCCAAATCCCCACACTTATCTGAGGGTATTGCTTCTACCCAAGCTAGGACTTGAGGGCAGAGTGAGGTGTAAAGGGCCCTTCTCAGAGATCCCTGTCAGGGTTGAACAGTCTTGCTTCTCTTTTACTTGTCTTCTTACCTTTCTCCAACTTGAACATCTTTATATCCCCTTAAATAAGAAAAATTTTCTTTTATACTATTATAATTCTAAATCTGTTCTTTATGGCAAAATGCATGATTTGAATTCTTTGTCACCTTGGTTTTTGATACTCAAAGATAGGCTTTAAATATTTAGAAATCAGGCTTTTGCATTTAAAAATATATTCTTCCCAAAATATTATATCCTTCTCAAATTATTACTCCAGCATGAGTTTCAGAGGACTATTTTGAAATTCATAAGCTAAGGAAAAGTCTGTTTTGAAAATCTAAAATCTAGAACAGATCTATCACTTTGCATAAAAAAAATACTGTAAAGGAAAAAAACACTCTGGTTAACATATTTGAATATTATCACAGTTCATATACTATTTAATTAGTGATATTAGAGATAACTGAAATCACAATTTTTTCAGTATTTAAAATCTTATTTGTTTATTTTACTTCCTTATTTTGTCCTAAAAGATATATTGTATTTTAGAGATCATATTATTCCAGGAATTGCATCTTCTTCAACTAAAGTCAAATCATCTACTGTTTCATTTCCTGGTTTCCTTACCCTTAGAAGGACCTTACATTAGTGACTTTTTAAGGCGAGTAAAATAGTTTTCCAAGCTGGAGGTAGAACTCTTAGTTCATATATCTCCCCACTATCAAATTCTAACAAAGTTGGATTTTTATCTCTTACAGAAAATACCCTTTTTTTCTATGACTGCATATACTATTTCTTCTTGAAATGTTAAGATCATTTTCAGAGGATGTAATATGTTATGAACTTATTTACTTTGTTATTGTTGTCAGTTTGAATCTTTGGCACAATTTATCTTCAAATTTGAATAACGTAACATCCCATTTTGGTGGAATTATTCCGTTTGTGAGAACTTCCGATGACTTCTGAGAAATGTGTCTGGTAATGACAATAGGCCTCTTTTTCTTATTTGTGAACTAGGTCACTCTTTTCCACCTTTTTCTTTTTAAAATAATTTTAGGATATCATCAGAATAATGGCATGATTCGCAAAGGGCAAAGTTCCTAACTATTCTGGCAGACCAGTTACTGCTGAATCAATTATGATTTAAAACATCTCACACATGGAAAAACAAAGAGTTCCGTGGGAAATAAATATCTTTTCTTTGATTCACAAGTATGTTCTTCTCCATGCTTCCAGATAAGCACATTTTAGGCTATTGATTCATGTCCCTTACTACACTGTGAGTGCCTTGAGATCAGTAACTTTGACTTTGCATCCCCAGCACATACAAAATAGTCAATAAATGTTTATGAGATTAGTGAAGCACTTAGCCACTTCCAATAGGAAGACAAAGGCCCTGTCTGAAAACATGGACATTTATTAACTAATATTTAATTCCCTTTTAGAGCCAAGATTTAAATTCTTAAATCCTAGAATTTGGAGCTAGATAGAAATTCATAAATTATCTGGTCAAATTCTCCCATTTTCATATAAAGAAAATGGCTCCCAGGGAGGTTAAACGGAGATCTCGGTGATGTACAGTTAGCCAGGACTAGGCAGGCCTGGCAGCAGCATCCCCATCTCAGGGTTCTTTTCTATGCCGTCAGCTTAGTTAAGTTTATTACAATTAAGTGACAACTGTGCTTCACATTTTTAGGGCCCTAGGGGGAAAAAAGGAGCTCCTGGTCCTTCTGGGAAACCTGGGATTCCTGTAAGTAGCAGGCCCTTTTCATCTTTCTTGTTTTTCTAAATAGAATTGGCAGCTTCAGCAAGCAGAAAAGTTTGGGGCCAATTATGACAAGTGTTGGATAAATCAGCTTGTCTTCAAAAAAAAAATTTAAGCTCGAGCTGGAACACAGGGAACAAAATATGACCATTAGCTCAAAACCAAGATTGCTGTTTAAATATAAGTCCCTGCAATTGAAGGATGCTATTTTCCATTGTTACGGAGCTCTCTCTGTGGACTCATCTTACTCTCTGATCCTGACTGAAAACAGGGAACTTGAAATATGACTAAATGATTGGTGACAAAGGTCAGAGATCCTCAAGCATGAACAAAAAGCATGAGCTGGATTGTAATTGAAGGACACATCCTCTCAGTTTCCTGGCAAGTAGAACAGAAAGTCTTAGAAGAAAATGTTTTAAATCATTTCATCGCAGAACAAAGATTAATTTTACCTTAGCCATCAGTTTCCTCTAGCCAAGCAAATATGTGTTGACTGGCTTATTAGCAAAGACTTACTTCCCGCTGGGCTTCCGTAGCCAAGAGCTAGATGCCTACTTTGGGTGTCCTGCGTTGGTTCAAAAAAAGAAAAGAAAATGAACATAAATTATAAACACATTCAGATCAGAGATTCATACAGATAAAATGCACTTGCCCAAGAGTAGAAACAAAACGTTCAGACCTTTATGCAGTCATATAATTATCTAGCTTGGAGTGGCAACAAAAAGGACCATAATTTGTTTCCTGAGAAAATAACACAACATGAGGTTTTGCTGATGGTAAAGTATAGCTGTATCGTAAACTGACAGGTGACGATACAGCTGACTTTTCTCCATAGCTGGATAGAGCAGAGGCCAGCACAATGAAAAATAGGAGAGAATTGCACTAACGCTCAAAAGCTTACACAGTACATTTTAGTTAGCTCGGCATTTCTGTTTAAGGAACTTTTAAAGACAGTTAGTTACCTGATCTGTTGAATCCAAAAAAGAATTAAGGAAACAGGAAAATTTATCCGGGGGTGGGGTATTAAAAATATACCCAAATATACAGGTATTTGTCATTTAAACATTTGTACAACATCTCTCTATAATCCACTTAATTTTTGACTACCAAGGGTCTTCCTGGCCTACCTGGGCCAAAAGGCATGCAAGGATACCAGGGAGCTGATGGCATTTCAGGAAACTCTGGAAAAGTTGGGCTACCAGGAAAACAGGGACTGCCTGTGAGTAGAATGAATCTCTCTTTACTTTTCCTTTCTAATTTATAAGCGTCTGTTTGCTAGACCATATATATTTGGGCTTTCTTAGTTTTGATATTGGCTCAGATTAGCCAACCCCTGCTTTAATAGTTGTTTTGGAATTGTGTTTATGATCTTCAGGGAATGTCAATGAGTATATTCTCTTGGATATTTTATATCTAACAACTCGTATTATAAATAGCACATGCCATTTTTGCACATATAAAACATATAAATAAGAACCATAAAGAAGCAAAATTTTAGGGACTACACAACCTGGCTATGTCTTGAGTTCATCAAATATCTTAAGCCACCTTTGGAATATTTAAGGGTTGGCAGTAACTCAATGGAAATTCTGCAAAAATTCAGTATTAGAGCCTGAGTATTTTATAAAAATTGTGTGAATGTTTTCTCTGTGTTCATCTGGTGGTGATGCAATGATATAGCTTCTTTCTGACTTTTATGCAAATGTTTATCTTATTTATTTGATCAGAAACTTAAAAATCATATTTTGTCTTCATTTAGCCATTTCTTCTCTTTCCTTCCCTAATGTCTTCATAATCCAGATTTTTTTAATCTAACGTTGTGTTTTCACTTGAAATATTAGAATAATAAACCATGTACTTGCAAGAACCCTGTAATATTTACCCTTTTACATTTCTGCTATTTGGATGTGGTTATCTGTGGACCTGTTTTTCTTTTCTTAAATACTAAATCAATCCTACTTGTTTATTTAAATATAGCATGGTGCTAAACCTAAGCCCAAACCCAAACTAATATTCGTCTTTCATTATGATCAGCTATCTCATTTGAAATAGTTAATTAACTAATTAATTAATTAATTAAATTAAGAAACTATGAGCTAGACAATTTAGTTATTTCAGAAGTAATACAGCCAGATCCTATCTGAAAAGATGAATATTTTTAAGGAGTCTAAACATGGCTTCTATTTGTTTTGGAGGCAATATGTCAGAACATCAGAGCAACAGGTTAAGACCTAGAAAACTTTGACAGCAGTCTGATATTTTTAATTAAAATAGTTATTTTATAGACTTCTGTCTGCCATCAACATCAGTCTGGTGGAAAGAGGATTTTCTTTCATTTGAGATCTGTCTTTAAGGGCGTTTATGCACTGGACCCACATTCTCATGCTGCTCTCCAGACTCACCATGTCCTAGTCTTAAAATGAGGTTGGGGGGTGCACCCAAGTGGCTCCATTGGTTAAGCGTCTGCCTTCGGCTCAGGTCATGATCCCAGGGTCCTGGGATCGAGCCCCGCATCGGGCTCCCTGCTCGGCGGGGAGCCTGCTTCTCTCTCTCCCTCTGCCTGCTCTCTGCCTACTTGTGCTCTCTCTCTCTGTCAAATAAATAAATAAAATCTTTTTTAAAAAATGAGGTTGGGGATTTTTAAAACTTATTGAATTGTTCTGAGAGTCTGTATTTTTGTGGATTAAGTTTTACTGGGAAATGTTATAGTGAATCTTACCTTATTACTTTAAATAAGATTTTGAGAGTTGAAACAAAGAAAACCACATTTCAAAACATATCATATTTCTTGCTGCTGAACACAAGCTTGATCGTGGAGGTGGTATGTATGTGGATGGATGGTTTTAAAAGTGAGTTGTAAATACTACTAATAGCAAACAGATTTATTTAATTACTAGGAAGAGGGAATCATTTCTTGTCTGGCTAATACTACTAATTCAGATATTCATTCCAGATATGGATAATAGAAACCAGGATCCTACATAAATGTGTTTAATAAGAATTTCAGATAATTCAGTATATTAGGCAATCATCAGATATTAGTGACAGGTCAAAGTTATCAATTATGTTTTATATCAGTTTACTTAATGGTTCATGTGACAGACAACTTTTTTTTCTGGCAATATGTGACACCTGAAGTTCTCCCTAGAAAGGATTGAAAATTCCATGGAATGAAAACATTGATTTAGATGACCAAAATATGAATTGTTTTCTAGGCATAAAAACAGCAATGTGGCAAGTGACTGTTACCTGCTGCTAGTTTCTAGCAAAAAAATAGACATTTTCTAACAGCTCTACATCCTTCCTCAATAGTGGCATCATGTTTAAAGGACAGTAATTTAATGGCTAAGAGAAAGCCAATACAGAAAATAATCAACACAAATAAGATACTGATTTCATTTGATGCCACTCCAAGCCTTGTTGCTAGAATCTGCCACACTGTTTTTATTGACTGTGCGGGTGAAAGATTATGCGTGAAATCAAGTCACTGGTCCTACGTGGAACAGACAAGGATGAAAGGGGCTTAAAGCCAGATGCTGAGGCTATTTGCACTCAAGGCTATTCCAAAAGGCAGTTGGGACTCTAAGAGTATCAACCAGGGCTGTTTGGTGGCAAATAACCAGACAAGGATATATGGATTGCCCATAGATATGGATTGCCCAAGTTTTGCCCGCTGGGAAGATCTCCCTTTACTGATGATATCTTTCAGGCTTTAATGTAGCAGCCTTTCACTTCTGGCTGATGGTGACGTTCAGTACACATCTATCCATAAATCAGATCTGAGCTTTTCCGTCCTCCATTACTGGGAAAGGGAGTTCTCTAGGCTGAAGGAGCATAGGTAAAGCAGTTGAGCAGGTATCATGGAACTCTTAATTGGCTGCTTCCATATTTTGTTTGCTCTTTCTGGACCTGATAGCACCCAGTCTCAATATAGGCCATTTCCATTTAGGAGGAGAATGCTGCTGCTACACATCCAGTTTTATGATTCAGCGGATCAGATATCACCTAGCTCATAATGGGCAATTCAGGGCACATAGTCGTTTGATGTCTCAAGGTCTGTTATTCAGTTTTAAGCAGTGCAAGGGCAGAACTGCATTCCAGATGGGAAATTACACATGACAAAGGAAGGTGTGGCTTATCTTCAAAACCTTATGGATATAAGCTGTGATTCTGTTACAGAGGGGTTCTCAGAAGGTCCATACAGTATCTCTACCAGCCACAGACCCCTCTGTTATTATTGGATATTATCGTTGCTCAATCCTAAGGTGCAAATAGCAAGGTAGCGTACATAGCATCCCGAATCTGCTGCAGATTTTAGTCTCCCCCTGACCCCCAGTCCCCTGCTGGGATGTCCCATTAGCCAAACCCAACTAAATAAGGGTGATAATCACAGCACTAATGGGGAGGACTGTTTTATCACTGACATTGTTTAGAATTGCCAGTATATGATGATGAAAAAAGGTGTTATTAATGTTTTAAAAATTCACTAACGACAATATATTCCCTTTCTGCCTGTACCAAGAGTGGGCTCTCTCCCATCTACCTCCCCTTCGTATGTCACTAACCAACAGCTAGAGGGTAAAGAACCTGCCGAAGCATAGAGTGGGGTGGAGAAGGGCAGGGACTGGATCTCAAAAGCAAACAGAAAACATCCAACCAACTCTATTTAAGTTCTCATTTATACATGGTCTATATCAGCGTTCCATTCTGGGTATCAGCAAACTACACCTGATGAACCAGATGGATCTATATTTGTATGGCCCATGAGCTAAGCTGGTTGTTACATTTTTAATGGTAGAAACAAATAAACAGAAGAAGGTTTTGTCATGTGTGAAAACTACATGAAACGTAAATTTCAGTATCCATAAATTAATTTTATTGGCACACAGCCACAGTGTTTTGTTTACATACAGCTGCTTTTGCACTACAAAGCACAGTTGAGTAGTTGCAACAAAGACCAATGGCCTCACAAAATCTAAAATATTTACTCTCTGGCCCTTTTACAGAAAAAATTGGCTGTCCCCTGGTCTGTTTGTATTATCACACTGTTCTTGTTCTATGGCTTTGTAATGGGTCCTCATATTTAATAGAGCAAGTCCCCCTTCTTTATACTTCTACCACATACATTTGAGATTAGATTTGCTGAGTTTCTCTAAAAACATAACGAAAATTTGAATTGTCATTGGGTTTGCCTTGAATTCATAGATATATTGGGAGAAAATTCATATCTTATCATTGTAGTTATCCAATAAAAGAGACCAAATATTTATTTTTATCATCTTTATTGTGCTATAATAGAATAGCTCCAAAATAATAATGGCAAAAATTCATATAATGCTAAGTATGTATCGGGTACCATGATAAGGGTTTGACTATATTGACTCACTTAATCTTTATAATCTTATAAGATACATACAATTATGATCCTTATTTTATACATGAAGAAACTGAGGTCAACTATACCCCAATTTAAAAAAAAAATACATACCTACATACATACTGAGGCACTGAGAGATTGTCACTTTCATTGTCTCATTGCCACAAAAGCAGCCTAACTCCATATTCTTTGCTCTTGTCAATATGCAATATTGCCCCTTAATAAAGGCCTTATGTATTATTTTATTCTCTAGTTAGTTATTACTAGTTTATTTTATTTTTTTATTTATACAATTCTTTTTTTAAGATTTATGTATTTATTTTAGAGGGAGAGAGAGAGAGAGCATGGTAGGGAGGGGCAGAGGGAGAGAGAGGGAATCTAAGCAGACTCTATGCTGAGCATGGAGCCTGTCATAGGGCTTAATCTCATGACCCTGAGATCATGACTGAGCCAAAACCAAGAATCAGATTCTTAACTGACTATGCCACCCAGGCGCCCCCAGTTACTACTAGTTTAAATAAATGTTACTGATTCAGGATATATTCTATACAACTGGATTCTTAAAAATTTCTAATAATTCCCTTTTGTGACTCTATCGGGTTTTTGAGGTAGATAATATCATCTTCAAATAATGGCAGATTGATCTCTTTTCTTACACTCACTTCTTTTTCCTTCCACATAAGTTGGCAGGGACCTTCAGTGCTATGTTGAACAGTAGCAGCAATAGTGAACATCCTTCTGCTGTAGATCGTAGAGGATGCATCTAAAATTTCTCCACTAAGAATATTTTCCATCTTGATTCTGTATTTTACTTGTCTATCTTTTTTTTGTTTTTTTTCTTTCTTTCTTGATTCCCATTAGATAGGCTAATAATCTTATAAGATATATACAATTATGGTCCTTATTGGATATTATCCTTGCTCAATCATAAGATGCAAATAGCGAGGTAGCTTACATGACATCCTGAATCTGCTGCAGATTTCAGTCTTCCCCTGACCTCCAGTCCCCTGCCAGGATGTTCCATTAGCCAAACCCAACTAAATAAGCATGATGATAGCAGCACTAATGGGAAAGACTGTTTTATCACTGACATTGTTTAGAATTGTTGCAAAGTTGCCCTTTCTTTTTTGGTGGATGTTCTTGTAGCAGTTGCACTGAACTTAAAACCAAATGTGTAGGTATTAAACTGTATTGATTTGTTAAATATATCACTATCTGTATCTTCTCTCTAACAAAATAAGTTTTTGTGTGTGCTCTCATTTCCTTTTGTTTCTATAAACTACTCTTTGCCTTCATCATTTTTTTATATTGCCTTGAACTTTGACTCTTAGGTTTTTTTTAAAAAGATTTATTTATTTGAGAGAGAAAGCATGAGCATAGGAGGAGGGGCAGAGGGAGAGAGAGTCTCAAACAGACTCCACGCTGAGCACAGAGCCCCACGCGGAGCTCGATCTCACAACCCTGAAATCACGACCTGAGCCAAAACCAGGAGTTGGACGCTTAACTGACTGTGCCATCCAGGTGCCCCTGACTTTAAGTTTTTACGGATTTACTTTCTGTTTTTATTTCCATTGCTTCTTTTTTGAGTAGTAAACTTAATTAAGCTATTTTATCACTATTACTTTCAATAACCTTTATAGAATCTCTTGAATTTGTTTCTTTTGTTATTTCAGTACTTCCTCCAAAAAGTATTTCCAATGTAGGTGTTTGTGAGACAAACCTTCTGAGGCCTCATATGCCTACAGATATCTGTATTACCCTCTTACATCTAAATGACACATTAACACTGTATTGGAGGTTCTAATCAATGCAATCAGGTTCTAGTCAGGGTAATAAAAAGAAATAAAACCCACCCAGATTGAAATGGAAGAAATAGAACTGTCTTTATTCATATACAACATGATCGTCTACGTAGAAAATCTTTAAGAATCTACCAAAAAAATTAAGTAAATTTAGCAAAGTTGGAGGATGTAAGATCAATATACAAATTTGAACTGTATTTCTATATACTAACAATGAACATTCAGAAAGTGACATTTAAAAAACAGTACTTACGGGTGCCTGGGTGGCTCAGTCGGTTAAGCAGCTGCCTTCGGGTCAGGTCATGATCCCAGGGTCCTGGGATCGAGTCCCACATCGGGCTCCCTGCTCATCGGGGAGCCTGCTTCTCCCTCTGCCTGCCACTCTCCCTGCTTGTGCTCTGTCTCTCTCTGACAAATAAATAAATAAAATCTTTAAAAAAAAATAAAAATAAAAATAAAAAACAGTACTTACAATAGTACCAAAATGGGATAATTTGACCCCCAAAAAGTACAAAGCTATATGCTGAAAACTATAAAGCATTTCTGACAAAAATTAAAGTAGACCTAAACAAGTGGTATATATACTATGTTCACAGGTCAGAACACTTAATACTATTAAGATGTTAATTTTGGCATTGACAGTATCTTAAAACATTAAACATATACCTATCATAGGACTCAGCCTTTTTACTCTTAGCCAAGAGAAATGAAAACATATGTCCACACAAAAACTTGTCCATGAATATTTATAGCACTTATCTTTGTAATAGCCCCAAAATGGAAATGACCCAAATGTTCATCAAAAGGTGACTGGCTAAAAAAACTATGGTACATATGTACAATGAAATATTAGTTTGCAATAAAAAGAATGAGCTACTGATACATGCTACAACATGAATGAATCTCAAATATGCTGAGTGAAAAAAAGCAGACAGGGGTGCCTGGGTGGCTCAGTAGGTTGAGCATCCGACTTGGTCTCAGCTCAGGTCTTGAGTCAAGCCCCTCAGGTCTTGAGGTCTCAGGGTCATGAGTTCAAGCCCCACATTGGGCTCCATGCTGGGTGCGGAGCCTACTTGAAAAAAAAAACCACAGACCCATAAAAGGCACATACTATATGATTCTACTTATGTAAAATTCAAGAAATTGTAAACTAATCTGTAGTGACAGAAGGCAAATCGGGGGTATCCTATAGATGGAGTGTATATAGGGAGGTGTGAGAAGGAGGGCTTACAAAGGGACAGGGTAAGACTTTTGGAGGAGAGGGCGGATCTGTTATCTTGATTATGATGATGTTTTCACAGATGTGTGAAATCCTTTATGCTGACTTATCAAATTATATACTTTGTAATTTACTTTATGTCATTTATACCTCAGTAAAGTAGCTTGAAATGAGGGTGTAGGGAGAGAGAGATGACACTGAACAATAAGTAGTTAGTAAATTAGGAATGATTATTGTGGGTGAGGAAAGCCAGAAAGAAACATTCTATGCAGAGACAACAGCATAGAAAAATCTAGGAAGAACCTAGTATGTTTGAAGTACCAGAACAAGAGCAATTGTGACTAAAGTTTAATGAGCAAGATGTAGCAAGATGTAGATTACCTAATCCATTAAGGTATACAGGAACCACATCATGGTGCATGTTGAAGGACATATTAAGGATATTGAGCATTATCTGAAGACAGTAGGACACTATTGAGGGACATTGTCCAATTTTACATTTTTAAAGGACTCCCTCTGGCTTCATTATGGAAAATGGATTGAAAGGAGCAAGAGTAGATGCAGGAGACTAATAAGAAGACTATGTAATGCAGTATTCCAGACTACATATGTCCATGGTTTGGACTAGACTAGTGAAGTGGAAATGGAAAGAAGTGGGTGGATTTAGTAGTATTTAGGAGGTAGCTTTTATAAGACTTGATATTTGATTATGGGAGGTAAGGAAAAGAGATGGATGTCAGGGATAACTTCCAAATTTCTAACTTGTATGAATTTCTAACTCAGTGCATCATAGTGCCCATCCCTAAAAAAAAAGCAAACACTGAAGGAGACCCAGATTTTATGGGCAAGGTTATAAGATCCAGATGGAGATGTTAAGTAGGCAATTAAATATTCTAGCCTAGAGCTCAGAGAGGAGGTCAGATATAAATGTGAGAGTCATTAGTGTACAAAAATGTACTTAATCGGTCATGTTAGAAAGTAGATGAAATACCCTACTTTTGAATATTGAAGAGAATATTTACAGAAATGTTGACAGGGTTAAGACAGTCAAGAGGGATGTTGGGGGAATCCAGAGACTATCAACAGTAGAAAGTGGTTACTGCCCTTAGAGCTGAAAGGTTAAAGGAAAGAAATAATGTCAAGTTGAGACTCCAGTTGAGAGCTGGAGCTGTCGGAAAAGGAGCACCTCACAGGAGCTATAGTTGAAAGTAACCCAGCCACTGACAGAATGTCAAAGCCAGGAGAAAATGGGAGAAATAAATGTAGTACCCCTCCCTCCTCTAATATCCTAGTGATATGTAGCCCATTGGCCAACCTCAACTGAAAGTCAACAGAGGACAAGGGAACCCAGGTGATGCAGTCCATGAAGGTCAAATTCCCAGGACAAATAGCAAGATAGAGAAGAAGCAGAGAATAGATTTGGGGAACAAATGAAGAAAAATACCAATATTAAGTAAACAATGGAAAGAAAGTCCAGTATCAAGCTGTGAGGAATGCCATCACTTAGAAGTCAGGTAAAGGGGGCGCCTGGGTGGCTCAGTTGTTCAGCATCTGCCTTCGGCTCAGGTCATGATCCCAGGGTCCTGGGATCAAGCCCCACATCGAGATCTCTGCTCGGCAGGAAGCCTGCTTCCCCCTCTCCCACTCCCCCTGCTTGTGTTCCCTCTCTCGCTGTCTCTCTCTGTGTCAAATAAATAAATAAAATATTAAAAAAAAAAGAAGTCGGGTAAAGGCAGAATGAGGAGACTACAAAGGAGACTGACAGGGAGTGATCATAATAGATAGGAGAAAAAGAATATAATGTCATGGAAACTTAGCAAAAAATATTTCAAAGAGGAAGTTATCAACTATATTTAATAATCCTGAGAGATTGTGTTGGACATGTATTCTTTAATTTTGCTTCTGTTTTTTTGGCTACTCAGCACCTTAACCTCATTTTTATGTTTATAAATGTTTGTGTTTGCTCTCTGTTTGATCTTGGTGGGGGAGGCCACTTTTTTTCCTTTTTCTTTTTAAAGATTTATTTTAGTGAGAGAGACTGCAAGTGGGGGGAGGGGCGGAGGGAGAGAGAGAGAGAATCTTCAAGCAGGCTCCCTGCTGAGCATGGAGCCTGAAGCGGGGCTTGATCTCACAACGCTAAGATCGTGACCTGAGCCGAAATCAAGTCAGATGCTTAACCCACTGAGCCACCCAGGCACCCCAGTGAGAGGCCACTTTCTACAGAAGTCAAATTCTAGACTCTCACCTTCCAGTTCCTCCTTGAAACAGGGATATAGGCCCATGACTTAGGCCGAACCAATCAGTTGTGTCCACCAAGACCTGTGGCTGGGGAGTTTGTGATATGCGAAGCAGGGATAACAGAGATTCTCTTCTAGTTGCAGTGGCAGTAACATCAGTAGTACTCAGTTTCCAGGGGTGACCAGAGTCCATGTCCAGCAGCCACAGTGATGCACACTGCAGTGTCCAAACCCTGGCTACCTAAGCTTCCTTCAATTCTGTGCATTTTCAAAACCTGGCTTTCTGGATTTACCTGTGATTTTATAAGCTATTCAATGACTTTTCAGTAAATTTTCTGTTTAAATTATCCAGAATTGGTTTCTGATGTTTGCAAATAAGGACCCTGACTGGTACCAAAATCTAAAAAAGATAAAATTATAACCATTATATTTTAGAATATGGAGGTCATTGGTAACTTCAGCAAATAGCCATTTGATGTGATTAGTGGGGGCAGAAATAGGATTGCAGAGCTTGAGGAGAGTGGACAGTGAGGAAATCAGATATTCAGGCAATTCAATGGAGAAATTCGACTCTCAAAGAGAAAGTAGGGCAATAACTAGAGAGGAAACTGAAATTAAAGTAGAAGTTATTTTGAAGTGAGAGAAACTTGAGCACATTTAAATGCTAGATGGACCTAGTAGAGATGAGAGTCTGAAGACATAATCAAGAGAAAGGAGAATCTGAGTACAAATTAGACCATAAAAAATGCACATTCTAGTTCCACTTCTGAAACTATTCTACTTCTAACTGGGCAGTCATTTTTAAAAAACAGATTCTGAGCTACGTGTCCCTTTATATAGGGCTAGTATAAAAATCTCATGGAATTTTGTGATGAAAGAAATTGATGTGAATTACAATAATGTTGAATATTGCTGCAGTATATCGCCTAGGGCCATGAAGTTGAATGGTATCTGCTATTGCCATTAGTAAGAAATTAGGTATCAGATCATAATTCATCTCCTACTTTTAGCATTTTCAAAGAATAAGTTAGAAAAATTTCACATGCATACTTTGAATATCAGGATGTCATAAATATTGAAGTGTTTTGTATCCATCAAAATAAAAAAAAAAATAACTTTCCCTTGAGGAATCCCCTTTTGAACCCCAAAGTTTACACATGCTATTAGTATTTATGAATACGGAAATACTTTCTACAAATGTTTCTGTTTCCTGTAGAATATATGATATGAAATTAGAATGGTGATACTTTATAAGGAACTAGTCTCGTCAGTGACATTAGATAACAATGGCTAAACTGGTCACTAGGTAAAATGATTTCTATTTATTTCTGAAACTTACTATGGCAATAGAAAAACTAATTAAGAGAAAGTAACACAGTCTCTAAATACTAGCATATTCCCTGGAATATTTTCAACAACGGATAAGGACATCTTTCCGTTGGTCTTTTTTTTTTTTTTAAATCATGGCACCGTGGTGTTTCTTGGCTTACCTTTAAAGACTGCTGGATTTTTCCACTGAGAAAAATATTTATTCTGGGATTTCTAGCATTATGCAACTGCCTGATTTTCCTAAACAATGTTCTTTCTTTTTTTGATGTGGCCAAGGAGTTAAAGAATTCTTGGCATATTCACTCCACAGTTTCAGTGTTTTTTCAAAGTCATGTCACTATAACTGAAGGACAGTATTGGGGAGGCTCACAGTTGCCTGTGTGAATTTCCTTCTGTATAGATGAGTGTTTTGAGACTAGTCAACTTAGCACATCTGTAGTAAATGAGTCTACCATGCTGTTTTCATCGAGTTGGACTTCTGTAGTGCCTCAATCATTTATGAAAAAGGAAAACAACTTTTCTCTGCAAAGATCGTAAATCTATTTGTCATCAAAATGAAGGCTTACCAGTCTTTTTATTTTTTATTGCTGCAACTAATAAAATTGGTTATTGGAAAAGAGGGAAAAAAACAAACCTAACATCCTGACTTAAGATAAATGAAGGCCTTTCAATCTTGACTTTGCACTTTGTCAGGTGAACACAGGCTTAAGTGTTGTAGAAAATGAGATGCTTGTCCTAAAAGAACATCGAAAGTCTTGAGTTTTCCACTGTGGATTGTGTCCAGTATAAGAAGGGAAAACATACTTCATCAGCCCACTCATAGTCCAAGCACAGAGTAGCAAGACCACCATGGAAGCCTCTGTTAGGAACACCAGCAGCCCTGCCTCCCATCTGTTGTGCTCTCTAGCCTGTGAGCTAATCATACTAAAGAAACTTCTGTTTCTGAGAAGATTCATTTCTTTCTTCACAGTATTTTGGAGAAAGAAACATACTTGCATTTGCCAGATCTACGTTCAGCAGATCCTGTCAACTCTTGATTATTAAGAGGGTGATTTCCAGTTATGGCTTATCCTGATTGCTACTTTCTCCCTCTTCCCCCTGCTGCTTGTTTTGGCCCATTTACTGCTCATTAGGAACGCTTCCAGAACAGACAAAACACAGTCTGTTTGGCTGCTTATTAGCAACAAAATGAAAGATTTGCTAAAGGATGTAACTTTCCTAGTTGAATCTTCAGTGACTCCCAGTCCAATAAAGTTCATACTTTTTGTGGAATGTTGATCTTCATTATCTGGTCTCTGTTTACATTTCCAGTCTTATATTCTACCTTTCACCTCATATTTGCTGTGCATTTCAGTCATGATGACAGCTAACAATTATTAAAAGCTTACTATGTGCCAGGCACTATTCAAAGTGCTGAATATGTATGAAGTTATTTAATCCTCACAAAAACCCCCATGAAGTAGGTATAGTTATTATCTCTAGGTTACAGAAAAGGAAGGTGAGACTCAGAGAGACTAAGTAACCTGCCTGAGGCCACATAGACAACAAATAATAGAGCCAGAATTCAAAATCAGGCAATCTAGATTCAGAGCCTGTGTTCTTAACCACTATGCTATACCTACTCAGCTATGCTTAATTAGGTTTTTCCCCCAAATTCTGTATATTTTCCTTACTTTCATGCCTTTGTACATGTCATTTATGCCGTCTGCTTGGAAAGCTCTTCCATCTTTCTCTCTAACTTTAGGATGAACAATTTCTTGCTCTTTCAGGACTTAACTGAACTGCTACCTCCTTCAGACACTCTTCCTTGGACTCTCCAGGCAGAGTTAAGCATCCCTGCTCTGAACTTGTATACACTGCTTCCATCAGAGCACAGATCATATGGTTGTTGGTTACATATCTTCATGTCTTTCTGCAATAAAAGATGGCAAACTCATGTAGAATTGGGATTGTGTTGTATTCATCTTTGCAGCCCTAACACTCAGCAGCCTCAGGTCCATGGGAGAAGCTCAGTACAGGCGCCTGGGTGGCTCAGTCGGTTAAGCGTCTGCCTTCGGCTCAGGTCATGATCCTGGAGTCCCAGGATCGAGTCCCGCATCGGGCTCCCTGCTCGATGGGGAGTCTGCTTGTCCCTCTCCCTCCCGCCCCACTCATGCTCGCTCTCTCGTTCTCTCTCTCAAATAAATAAATAAATAAAATCTTTAAAAAAGAAGAAGAAACTCAAAAAACATTTGAAGAATGAATGGCCTTTGCATAATAACTGTGACTTTGGAGTCCTGAATAAAATTAAGAGGTGTCAGCTACTTAACATCTTAAGCATCATCTATAACAGGAATATAATAATACCTACTTCATATGGTTTGTATGTGAAGTGTTTAGCAGACTACATGCCCTTATTGCTCTTATCATCTTCCCGTAATAATAGATATCCATGGTTAAGCTAACATTCATTCATTCAACATATTTGTTCAGTGCTTAATATGAGCCAGGAGTTAGAGAATATAGCACTGAACAAGGTAGACAAAGAACTGCCTCCATGAAACATACATGGAACAGCAAGAAATGTCTGACATTTGACCATTTTTAAAAATATTTTGTTTATATATTTGTCGGAGAGAGAGAGACAGAGCACAAGCAGGGAGAGCGGCAGGCAGAGGGAGAAGCAGGCTCCCAACTGAGCAAGGAGCCTGATACGGGACTCGATCCCAGGACCCTGGGATCATGACCTGAGCTGAAGGCAGACACCTAACCAACTGAGCCACCCAGGCATACTGACATTTGACCATTTTTGACCTAAAAAAAAGAAAAAGAATTCATTATATAATATGAATCAGCCCAGTAATTGGTTAGTAGTCCATATATAAAGAAATCAGTTAATTCCAAATTGTGCTAAGTGCTATGAAAGAAATAAATAGTGTTTTGAGATAGAGCATGTGGGAGATAGATTATAGATGGAGTAGACAGTGGAGGCCTCATGGAGGAGGTCATACTTGGGTATAGTTATCTATATCTCCCTTGAGAAGGTAAGACTGAGCTAGGCATATAAAGAATGAGGAACAAAACATACTATGTAAAGGAACCAAAATGGGAAAACCTGCAGTTAGGAAAGAATTAGCATGTTCACAGGATTATCAGAGGATCAAATAAGAGTATGGATATAGATTTGTTATTTTTGAAATAAAAGATGGACGTTTATTTCTTCATAGTAGTGTGAGCCTAGACATGTCTAAGAGCCAAAGTATAAATGAAATACCCTCTTCCAGTCCCTGTTAGTCCTGGATTATAGATTAAGACCTGAGTAAAGGAGATTTTATAAGATACATTAATTTTGCCTGATATTAGAGTGACATTTGCACTGTCCATTTTGCAAGACTGGTAAACCATCAGTAGTTCTAATGGAAATGTAGAAATAATTTTGGTGAGGTAATACAATGTTGAAATGCCTGTATTCATTAAGGTTGAACAAGAGTTAGTTTTGTATACTCTTGGGAATAGACCTAAGTCAAGCAGACCTGACTTGTCTCCACTACTCTATGATTTGTCTCAACCCTGCTCCAAGTTCCATAAGCTTTAATATGTTTAGAGATTCAAAACTAAAGTTACCTCCTGACTTGAGTGCACAGCTCATACATAAATCTTATTTCCAGCATTTGGCCACATTACTTATGACTGGCACTGAAGGAAAATGTTATGAATGCTACATTATTTTTATATAATATAGCCTTGCATATAATCACCTAATAATTACTATCCCACATTTTTTAAACAGCCAATTCTTTCCTAGGGGGGATATATTTAGTAAACCAAATAAAATAAGAAATCCTTATTTAAACAGAAGTGTTTTTAGTTGCTTGGAATAAAGGAAGCAAAGCATTACTTTTATAACTCATTGGTTTGCTGGCTTAACAAAAAATGCCTAATAATGCAAAAAAAAATTCAGGGCATCATACATATTTTTTTGTACGATAGAAAGTAAATTAATTTTAATTGCTATTTTCTCACACAGTAAATAACTATATAAACATAATGCTATGAGCACAGAGGATGCTTGGAAATAGGGAAAGGAAAAAACTTTCTAGTAATTTTCAAGGTGCTACTTTAAAGAAAAACAACTAATTTGAAGTTTAGTGTCATTTTAAATTTATCATTCTGCTGTTGAGAAATCAAAATTAACATCAAAAATATTTTTCTGGGGCACCTGGATGGCTCAGTCGTTAAGCGTCTGCCTTCGGCTCAGGTCATGATCCCAGGGTCCTGGGATCGAGTCCCACATCGGGCTCCCTGCTCGGCGGGAAGCCTGCTTCTCCCTCTCCCACTCCCCCTGCTTGTGTTCCCTCTCTCGCTGTGTATCTCTCTGTCAAATAAATAAATAAAATCTTTAAAAATATATATATTTTTCTTTTCATTCAACATAGTTTTAAAGATGGTTTTCCTTTGTTAATCTACTTTAAAATGTGGATTTCTACTGTTGCCTGTATTTAACAAATTTTATTTCTTTGTTACTTATTCCTTATTATATTTGTTTCAATTCTAATGAAATTAAGACAACTAAATTAAGGGGCCTAGGGAGTAACAGAGTGACATTCACTTTGTTATGTTCCACTATCATATACAAACTAGTCATCATTGTTCCAAAATCTTTCTCTTTCTGTCCTCTAAGTGTATGCAGATAACTCCATTTTCCACCCCAGATCTTTCCATTCAGTTCCAGAAAAAAGGCAGTTTTATACATAAACATGTATATGCTTACACACCCTTCTTTCCTTTCCCCACAGGGAAGTCAAAGTGAAAGATAAGGAGGTCCCTCTTCTTTCCTTCACTGACAGATTAAATAAAATAATACAACCATATTACCATTGTAGTTTCTTTCTTTGTCCTTCCTCCCTCCCTCCCTCTCTTCCTTCCCTTCTTTCTTTTTCTTTCTTTCTCTTTCTTTCTTTCTTGTCTTTCTTTTTCTTTCTTTCTTTCTTTCTTTCCATTTCTTTCTTTCTTTCTCTCTTTCTCTCCTTCTCTCCTTCTCTCTCTCTCTCTTTACCGTTATGGTTTCTGATACACAGAAGACAATAAAAAGTAACTCTTGTTGTGGCTAATATTGTTGATTACTGACTGACCCAAGCAGACACCAGTTTCAGTCCAGTCAAAATTGACACTTCCTGCAGAGTTGAAAACCAGCTTAAGGGTACAGACTTACAACTAGTAAATAAATAAGTTCTGGAGATCTAATGCACAACATAGTGATTATAGTCAACAATACCATATTGTAAATTTCAAAGTTGCTAGCAGACTAAATCTTAACTGTTCTCAGCACAAAAAAGAAATTATAAACATGTGATATAATAAAGGTATTAGCTAACACTACTGTAATAATCACATTGTAATACATAAACATAAAGTACCAAAACAACAATATGTAGGCTTTAAACTTACATAATATTATATGTCAATTATATGTTAATTAAAAAAAAACTTACTCACCAGGGAATCTGACTCCTATCTGAAGATAATAGCAGTCTCTAGCCATGAGACATCATGTATTATTATCATACTATTAACTTTTTTTAAGACTCGGGTAAACTGTTCATTGGTTTCAGCATTTATGAATAAATTAAATATGATTTTATTTACTTTTAAAAATTTGCTCAGAATGACTTACTCTTTGCTGATGGGTTTTAAACAAATCATTTAGAAGACACGGGGAAGAATGCCTAGGCATTAGCATCTGTTTCTCTTGAAAGCAAAATTACTCACCCATCTTTGTGTTCATAATAAGAAATATTTGTTCTCTACTTGTATGAAACATTGTTTGGAACTTTGTCCAGAACACTCTGCTACTATCCTCAAATTTCTCTCTAAGAAACCAACATGAACAGTAAATGATTTGGAACATATTCATTGTGCTCTGTTAAATGTGTAATAGCACTGCAAGTAAAGTTTCTAGTTTTCAGTTAACCCTAAGGACTAGTCTTAGGGTCCTTTTATTCTCAGCTAAAAATACCTATTGACTTCAGGAGTGTTCAGCCGTATCTGAATGTCTATTGTCCATGAATCACCCAAAAGATACATTTTTTTCCTGTTGGTGAATAAAGGTCTTAAAAAATTGCCTAAAATTACAAGTGAAGTGCTACTACATTAGAATTCCAGAATGTTGAGGTATCCTAAAACTGTCTAGGGTAATCTGTCCTGTGGTATCCTCTCCTATGGCATCTGTTACCTCTGTAATACATTCAAGGAGAGGATGTTCACAGCCTTGCAAGACAATCCACCTTTTTTTTTTTTTTTTTAATCCTTACACTGAGGGTGGGGGGATGGGTTAGCCCGGTGATGGGTATTAAGGAAGGCATGTATTGCATGGAGCACTGGGTGTTATACAAAAACAATGAATCATGGAACACTACATCAAAAACTAATGATGTGTACCGTATGGTGATTATCATAACATAATAAAAATAAAATTTAAAAAAATTTTTAAAAAATCCTTACACTGATCTACTTTCCACCTAGTTTAACTCTGGAACTAATCTATATATTGACCTAGGTCTCTATGTTTTGTTTTGTTTTTTCCCTTGCTTACATACCCTTCCTTCTCTGCAAGCTGTTGGTTTCTTTAGGTTTCTCACCTGTTTTTGTTTTTAGTGGGGAGGACACTGTTTATCAGAATTTTGTTTTTGAGACTTGCCTTTTCTGTAAAGTCATATTCCTATTAGAGACCTGGTCATTGGTATAACAGCTATGTCTTCATTGAACATTTTTGAAATTGTATATCCTAAAGTCTCAGATGACTATGACTGGATTTGCTCTCATTTGCATTGATGATTTCTAAAATGACACCATGTCATGAATCCAGGGTTTGTGTGGCAAGGGGAAAGAAATAGGATAGATTACATGAATCCAGGGTTCTCAAGTTCATGTCGCAAGGGGAAGGAAATAGAGATCAGTGCACTTATGTTAATGATGCAAGCAACATGGGGAGAACCATACCACCTGAATCTTAAGTCCACAATGTGGATCGATCTCTCTCTCTCTCTCTCTCTTTTCTCTGTACCCTGCCCTGTTTCCTCCCTCTCTTTCTGTCTCTCTCTCTCTTTCCCTCCCTCTTCTCACTCTCTCCCCTACTGTCCTTCTGTCTCTCTTTCTCCCCTCCCTTTTACCTTCCCCCAATGAGGATTTTGTCCTCATAATTGTTCCTTATGTATATTGAGAGCCACTAATACAGAGAAATGGTAAGAGATAAAATCACCTCTCCTATCACATTTGTAACTTTAAGGGCAATATCTTTATCTTTTATTTTTTTTTGAGAGAGAGAGAGAGAGCATATGCGGCGGCGGGGGGGGGGGTGGGTAAGGGGAGAGGGAAAGAGAATCCCAAGCAGGCTCCATGCTCAGTGCAGAGCCGGGGCTCTAATGCAGGGCTCGATCTCACAACCCTGAGATCATGACCTGAGCCAAAATCAAGAGTCGGACTCTTAACTGACTGAGCCCCCCAGGGGCCCCAGCAATATCTTTATCTTATGATCTTGTTCTACTCTACTTTCTCAGTAATTCCTTTTTTGATTAGCACCAAGGGGACCCTTCTAGTATTTGCTTTGTATCTCTCTTCTCATCTGGCAATTTTAAAAATATTTGTCTTTATTATAACTTATTTATATATTACATTTTATCTTTTTCACTTAATTTTAAGCTTCCTGAAAACAAAAAACATATTTTATTCATATTTGTATTCCTCATAGGGCTTCCCATGGTACCTTCCTTTCACATAAATGATATTCTATATCATAATCAAATATTTGCTGAATGCCTAGAAGAATGATTGCACACCCCAGTTGAGTATCCCAGGAATCAACTCAGAAAGTAGCAGTCATCTTCTAAAATAGGGGTTGGCAAATGTTTTCTGTAAATATTAGTAACTATTTTAGGCTTTGCAGAGCAAGAGGCAAAATTAAGGGTATTATTTAAGAACTTATGTAACGAGAGAAAATAGATTTTTCACAAAATTTTTCTTTATGAAATTTAAAATACAATAATATAGTATAATTTTTTTGTAATACAAGTCTACTAATGAGAAAAAATAGAATGATTTGTGGGAGGAGAGATAATATTTAGCTTATTACAGTTTCCTATCATCAAAATTTTCTTTTTATTTGTTAATGCTGACCTATAATGAGATTTTCCATGTTTTCCATATTTTATCTTTGAAAATTCTTTTCACACCGATAGGTACTGCCAAATTCATGAACATATGATTTTAATTGTGCATATTAATTACTTGGAAGGAATTTATAAAATGCTGTTAGATTCTTCTCTTGATTATTTGCCTTCTAGCATGTCGTTACATTGTATATTAGCATTTCTAGTTGAACTGTTAGGTGGGAACTCCTCAGCTGCACAGTTGAATGGATTTTGAGGTATAGAGATTTCTTCCCTCTAGTGCTAAAAAATGCTACTGAAAGAAGTTAAGCTCAGAAAATCTACCCACTGCAAATTTGTGTGGGAAATGAAGATCTCACTTATCATTTTAATTTTTGACACCACAGGAAATGTATAAAGTTGCTTGACGTTACTTGTGATTCAAACATTAATTGTCATCAAAATGACTTTACCATGGTGTGCCTGGCTGGCTCAGTCAGTAGAGCATGTGCCTCTTGATCTTGACGTTGTGAGTTCAAGCTCCATGTTGGGTATAGAGATTACTTTTAAAAAAAAATGACTTAAAAAAAAAAAAGAAATTACTTGAAGCGCCCAGGTGACTCAGTCAGTTAAGCGTTCAACTCTTGAATTTGGCTTAGGCCATGATCTCAGGGTTGTGAGATCAAGCTCTGTATTGGGCTCTGTGCTGGACATGGAGCCTGCTTAAGATTTTCGCTCTTCCTCTGCCTCTGCCCCTGCCCTCACCCTTAAAAAAAAAAAAAAAAGAAAAGAAAAAGAAATGACTACCAAAGTATATGTTTCACATGTAGATATTGTTTTGCCTTGTAATTTTAAGTTAAATTCATTGATAAACATTATAGAGTCTGCAGCAAAATCTAGTTTCTAAAGCCATTCATTATTAAATAATAGAGGTTGAGGGTGGTTCTTCCCGTTCAAAAACATTTCAATCTCATTCTCAAAATATATCAATAAAACTTTATCCCTGCTAAGCCATCAGATTGCTGTGTGATAGAGAAAATTAGGATATTCAGTTTCTATTTTCACAAAAAAATATCACAGAATAGATGAAGGTTGCAAGAGTCAATGGAATTCACTGTTGACGCTACTGGTTCAAAAACACATGCTAGATCTGAGTGTTTTCCTCAGTGTACCTGGTGGTGAATAATACAATGAATATCCATAGCTTTAAATACCTTACATTTTCACAAGTTTTGTAAATTTGTTCAATAAATCTTCTCCCTTTGCATTGCTATCAGTTTTATCACATTTGAGCAGATTCCACTTGAGGTTGTACTGATTTAGTGTTTTAAATTTTTTGAAAATATTCTCACCTATGGTCAATCTACAAACTATTCACGTAAGTTAGTTCTTCAGTCACTTCAGGACAGCACTGACTCCCCAAAGAAGCAACTGAGTAGTATTGGTAGCATCTATTGCTTCATCAAGAGGCAAGGAAAACCAGTCAAAAACATTTGCCTTGTTTTTTAATTGGCTACTGATGCTGCTTCACTGTCTTTAACATTCCAGGCCATTGTTCTTGCCGCAAGGCTAATAATCTCAAGCAAGTTTACTTTGAGGACATGATTTAAGTCATATCAATAAGTGATTTTCCATGCTGAGCTAACAAATGAACCACTCAAACTTTCTTTAAAACTTCTTAGTCTTTTTTTAAATTGAAATCTATATAAGGGACATAAAATATTATATTAGTTTCAGATATACAGCATAATGATTCGATGTATGTGTATATTGAGCAATGATCACCACAATAGGTCTAGTTAATATCCATAGAATATTTTTCTTAAGGAAATATTAATCAGTTATTAGAGTTGTCATGCATACTCAGAATACAATACAGAATGTTAAAATACAACACACATACTTTACACCTAGGCTGTTTAAGTCAGAAGGTACTGACAGACTATACTGCCTCAGTATTTTCATTTTAAATACCTCAGACCATTACATTAACTATAATTAGAGACTTTAGGTGAGTCAAAACATTACTTGAATATTTCACTTATTTGGGAAAGAAGCCCAGGATAACTCTCAAACCTGGGCCGTGTGTCAACAGCAGCCTTTCAGAAGACCAACCCCTCCTACATATACTGAGCCTCTGGATGGATTTTTAGGAAATGCCCCAATTTTTATATCTTATTTCTTAGGGCACCAGAGGCAGCCCAGGAAGAACGGGACTGGCGGGGTCTCCAGGTCCTCGAGGAGCCAAGGGCTCATCAGGCCTTCCAGGAAGCCCAGGGGTTCCAGGCCCAAAGGTACTTTAACATTTTTTTCTGATAGATGAACAGCACTATTGACAAACATATTGTCCCTGAGTTCATTGGCTAGATCACAGGATGGTAAGATTAATAGCTTTTAGTAAATTTGACCAAAAATAAATACACATTAGGAGGAAAAGGAAAGTGTGTGGCCTGGACATACTCATCTCCTGTGATAGCCACAGTGCATGTAATTTGCCAGAACAACTCATTAACTCAGTATTGGTAATGCTTTAAAAAATGCTCCTTGACTCGTTCTGTTTCTTCTTCCCTGTCATCCACCTTCTCCTAAAAAGAGAAATCTTATTTACTTCCAGATACATACTTTCTTAGAAACACTTCCTATTCCTCTGAATCTGAATCTAACCAACCAATTAATAAATCTGATAAGAGTAGAGCTTATTTCTTAGAGTCAAAGTGATCATAATTAAATCTTGGATTAACATTCATTGTATGGAGTAGTGTATATTCAATAAGGCTTTCTAAACAAAACCTGTTTTAGAATTATCTCAATGCAGAATTGACCCATACAACCCACACAACTTTAGTTCAGTATCTAAAGCAATTTCATAAAAGACAAGGATTAAGATGTTGGCACCCTCATCATTATCACCTCTTACTTTGATTTTCATAGTTCCACTTCTAAAGAATGTTCAGGTATTCTGACCCATATGGGTAAACTGGAAATGACTCATCCCTTTCCACTAAAATTCAATGTAGCTGAGCCAATGTTAAAACTAGGAAGTGAAATAAAATTCCTATCTCTCAAGTACGAGTTGGCAATAAAAAGGATCTATATTTGTCACATCCCAAAGCTGTATCTTTGTTTCCAGACAGTGAAGGATAATTTGCTAATCTTAAAGAATCTTTGATCAAAATCTACCAAGCATCATTTTTCATTAACCTATCTCTAAACTCCTCCTGATTCTTATTTTTAGAGGTGGTGTGAAAGATACTGCAACTTTCATTTCAAAAATGAAATAAATTTAGAAAAGACTTAACTTTTACAAATAGAACAGTGGTGCTTAAGTATATCTTTAAAGTGGAATTTTAGGAGATGAAGGGAATATATATGAAAGGGAACCTTGGGAAACAAGTAATGGAAATTTCTTAATGATAGGATTGAAAAGATAACCATGGCAAAAACCAGGGTTCACACTTCAGGATACCCTGCTCTGTTTCTGATATCAGCTGAATCATCTCTGTATGGTGAGGAAAACACAGCAAAATAATATCAATTCAAATAAAATACAAATTCCATTATATATAAACACCCCCTCACACATACCACCTCTCACCATTCTCTCTTTAGCCCCACTATCCTCCTCATAGTTTTTAGGTTCCCCCTTCCCTCTTCTTTCCACACTTATGACCACAATCCCTGGAATTCTTTCTCCACTGTTACACTTATTGCTTATTATAATCAAATATTACTGTGTGAAAATATTGGCAGGGAGAATGACCATGCAGAATTTGATTTCCCCAGTGCCTTGTACTTATGCCTAAGGATGGACCTGTATTTGGGTTTCATTTAAAAGCCAATATGTTTGTAGATTCTAAAGTCAGGATCACCTTTCTTTCTTTCTTTTTTTTTTTTTGTCCATAGGGTGAGCAAGGACTACCTGGTCAACCTGGCATTCAAGGTAAAAGAGGTCACCGAGGAGCACAAGGTGATCAAGGACCATGTGGAGAGCCTGGTCTGAAAGGGCAGCCTGTATGTGCCAACTCAGAAATTCACTAAGTATTATTATTCTACAGGCCAGGCCACCATTGCACAATAATGATTATCCTGTCTGTTCATGTTGCAGGGAGAACATGGTGTTCAAGGTTTGACAGGTTTCCAAGGATTCCCAGGCCCCAGAGTATGTTTACACATTTTCTGCTATTCATCAGAAAGATGTCGAAATACCAATATTTAGTCTCTGACTTGAGCCTTTGTATTTCTTAATCTGCAAAATTTCCATTGGTACAGTTATATATTTGAATTTTGAATATTAAATTAAATATTAATTTTAAATTTTATGTAGCTATATATTTTCCTACCAATTTTATTGAATAACTCACCTTTGTCCCCTCATATTCCATTTTCCCAAACATTTTTTAGTTTATTTTATTATGTTAATCATCATACATTACATCATTAGTTTTTGATGTAGTGTTCCATGATTCATTGTTTGCATATAACATTTTATTTTGAAAATTTTCAAACATACAGCAAAGGTGAGAGAATGAATGAAAACCCATATATCTATTACCTAGATTCTACCATAACTTTTTATTCTACCTGCTATCATGAATCGCTCTGTCCCTCTCTCCCTCTCTGGATTCATTTTGGTGTACTTCAAAGTAACTTGCATACTTCAGAACAATTCCTCCATAGTACTTCAGCATGTACATCATTAACTATCCATTTACATTAACATTCCATTTTTTAAGAGCCGACTCAATAGATTGTTACAAGATTATTTCACTTTTAAAATGTTCATATAGAATTAAAGATTTTGACTTTTTATTTTTATTATATTTTTAGGGTCCTGAGGGAGATGTTGGCATTGTTGGAATATCAGGTCCTAAAGGTCCTATTGGGCAGAGAGTAAGTATAAAGTCATTCTACTTGGTGGGAAATTGTGATTCTTTGCTTATTGTGGGAATTAGCATTAAGAACTCTAAAATTAATATACCCCAAATTAATAACTTAATAAAATGACTTTTAAGACAGAAACTCAGTAGATCCCATGCAAAGGTTCTCAGCCTTTTTCAGTTCATATATTAATTTGAGCAAAGGACAACATAGACCACCATTTTCCCAGTTCTTACTTTAGAAAATATATATCAGAATTAATGTTGATACTGGATAATGTATTTATTAACTCACACTAGGAACAAAAACATAAAGCAGTTTCATGTTATAAGCATTAATACAACCAGAGACCACCCCCACACACCACTTGGAGGAGGCTTGCCACCAGAGTTCCTCACACCACTCTTTGAAAAATATTTCCCAATAGCTATGTTTTCCCAGCTCAGAGGTATCTATCCCTGGAGAGTGATGAGGAACTGCTTAAAGAGTTGCAAAGACTGGTGTTTGAAGAACTCCAGTTAGCTGTTTAGTGCCTAGAATTGCAGACTGTAGCAAATAGAAATAGCGATAGGTAAGCCATCAGCAATTACTGGTTTTTGTTTGTTTGTTTTGCTTTTTGTTTTCTTTTTGTTTTCATTAACCACAGTCTCCTAATTGATGAGATGATCTATAAAACTGAAAAAAAAAAGCTGTAAAACCAAAGAGTGGTTTGACTTTAGCGGTAGCACCCCCTTAGCTAACAGCAGCTACTGGGGCAAGGGTGGAGACAGCAGAAAGAAGAAGGAGACAGGTACAGAAACAGAAGGGAATCTTGAAGAACTTTACAGCTGAAAACCACTATCTTGTGCAAAATATTAAATGAAAAGTCAAATTTTTGAAATCCTACACCCCTTCTCCAACCCTTATAATAAATTATTTCCGGGGTCAGTGTTGTCATGAGAAATATTTGTTTAAAGACCCGCCTCAACATTTCTTCAGGTGCAAATTTATTAGTTATTTTTATGATTTCCGGAGAACCATGGAAAGTTGGTGCTTTTATATAAGGCCCAATTCTTGATTATCCACAGGTGGGTTATATGTGGACAGGCTTCTCTATAATAAATATCACTTTTAAGTTCTTACATATGTTCAGTTCTCTATTAATTCAATACCTTCCTTCTAGTTTTACGAAGCTTTCTCAATTAACTAGTCCTTTCTGGATACTGTCAAAGAGGAGTTGGCTCCATACCTAGCATCTGTCCTAAGCAGAATCTTGCCAAGTGCTGGGTCTCTGTAGGTCAGAGTCTGAGCCTATATTGCTTTGCAGCTCCAGAACCTTTATCAGTTCACCAACAGTAAAGTTCTGGTAACTGCTCACAAATGCTAATTTATAATTGCAGATATCTCTTATTAAGTCATTATAAAGACAATGAAAAGTCATGATAGGTTAATATTTAGCAAAAAACTATTATTTACCGGTGTTCAGGTTGTGACCCTTATATCATTTAATCCTGATAAAAAGCCTGTGTGAGATGATATTATCCCCATTTTTCAGGTGGGGAAACTAAGTCTCTGAAAGGTAATTTGCTCAAAGAGCCAAAATTTGAATGCACAGCTGATTGGCCAGATAATATGTTATAAGGTTGCCTGCTAATTGCATAATTAGAATATAGAATGGATATTAAGTGGCCTAGTAACTAGTTCTTGCTCAATAATCAATAAATTCTAGATGATTAAATTAAATTAATTGAAGTAGGAAATTTGGATTAATTGTTCTTCATCTCAAAGATGTATTTATGTAGTTAGCTGGTACCAACCATTAAAATCATAACACCTCAGAGGCACCTGGGTGACTTCGTCCATTAAGTGTCTGACTCTTAATTTCAGCTCAGGTCATGATGTCAGGCTTGTGAAATGGAGCCCCGCCTCATGCTCCTTGCTGGGCGTGGAGCCTGCTTGAGATTCTCTCTCTCCCTCTTCCTCTGCCTCTCCCCCACCACCTCTCTCTCCCTCTCTAAAAGTATAAAATATATAATAAATAATAAAATAATAACACCTCATGTTTCAGACACATTTAGATAAACATAGACAATTTTTTGCTGTTTGGTCTCCTGTTTTCTAGAGTTCATGTATACCTCTCCATTCTTGTAACAAATCATTATTTTAGAGAGTCAGATCATGGTGAAGTTCATTGGATGAAAACTTTGTTGACTTTTTTCAGTGATAAACCAGTCTAGGGCTTAAATTTGATTAGAGAAATCAACTCTCTTGATTTGATTGTGGATCTTTGAGATTTGGGTACCATATTTACAAATTATCACTTAAAGTCAGTCTTTGTATTTAAAAGTGATTCCATTAGATTTACTCTTATAGTACCAGCTAATTTATCTCATTCTAGGGTATCTGTGGATGGACTTTATGACATAATGATCTCAATTGCTAGTATTTTCTGTACCTTGTCAGGAGTTGGACAAAGAGAGAGCCTATTAGATGACTACGTTTAAGAATTCAGGTTAAGTGTGAGCCAGAAAGACTGAAATTTGCTGCGAGTGGGAGTGGGGGTTGAGGGAAAATAACTACAACAGGTATTTTGTATTCATAAAAAAGTGGTAAGTCAGACAGAGAAAGGAAAATACAGTGTGATCTTACTTGTATGTGGAATCTAAAAAATAAAACAAGCCAACAAAACAAAACTGAAGCAGATACATAGATATAAGGAAACAAACTGTTGGTAACTAGAGGGGAGGGGTTGGGGGCAGGCAAAATAGATGAGGGGAATTAAGAGGTACAAACTTCCAGTTATAAAATAAGTAAGTCATGAGGATGTAATTTACAGAATAGGAAATGTAGTCAGTAATATTGTAATAGCTTTGTATACTAGATAGTAACTAGACTTAATGTGGGGATCATTTTGTAATGCATAAAAATATTGAGTCACTGTGATGTACACCTGAAACTAATAGGATATTGTATGTGAGTTATACTTCAATAAAAAAAAAGATAGGTTCCGTACATAGTTAGGGAAGAGTTGACCAGATTGAGCTTATTCAAAGTTATCTTCATAATCAGTAACAGCTTACAGTTTCAAAATCATTTTTCACATTCAATTCTCACAATGGCCCTATGACACAGGCAATCTTATTTAACAGATGGAGAAACTGAAGTTGGTCACATATGATGTTCTGAGTTTCTTTCCCAAACCTTCTCTCAGTTCCATACTGCATGTCACTCAGATATCTCCTTCAACGTCTATAAAGTTATTCAAAATTTTTTTTCTTTTTTTTATTATTATGTTCAATTAGCCAGCATATAATACATCATTAGTTTTTGATGTAGTGTTCAACGATTCATTAGTTGTGTGTAACACCCAGTGCTCATCACCACACGTACCCATCACCCGGTTACCCATCCCCCTACCCCCCCCCTTCTGTAACCCTCAGTTTGGTTCCCGGAGTCCAGGGTCTCTCATGGTTTGTCTCCCTCTCTGATTTCTTCCCATTCAGTTTTCCCTCCCTTCCCCTGTGGTCCTCAGTGCTATTCCTTATGTTCCACATATGAGTGAAACCATATGATTGTCTTTCTCTGCTTGACTTATTTCACTTAGCATAATCCCCTCCAGTTCCATCCATGTCAATGCAAATGGTGGGTATTCATCCTTTCTGATGGCTGAGTAATATTCCATTGCATATATGAACCACATCTTTTTTATTTTGTTCATCATTCTATGTAGTCTTTTTATGTAAAGTGATTGCATTTGTTATGTAACGACCCACATGTAAAATGGCATCATTGAAATTATCACCGTATGAAAATTGTAATGCTGATTTATCAGTTTGTTAGAAATTATACAGATGTAACTCTCCTGATAGGAATCTATAATAATATATAGAATTGTGTCACATATGGCAAATCAAAAGTACTATGATTTCTTCTGATACTATAAGATTTTATACTAAAAACTGGAATTATGTGGACATGGACTATTTTACCGTTACACAAGAAATTTTCTAGAATTTTTCTGCATTATACTGGCAGTGAGACTGACTGATTTTCTTTTACCTCAACAGGGAAACACTGGCCCCTTTGGCAAAGAAGGTATAATAGGCCCAACAGGTAGAACTGTAAGTTTGTTACAATATAGGTCTTCCTTTTCTTTTTCATATTCTTGTTTTTTCCTCTTTAACCCTATTTCTAGAGTAATCCAAAAAGGATCACCCTGGCTATTTGAGAAGCCAAGGGCAAAAATAGATGTACATTTTCATTTAGAAGGTGGTTCCTGAGAACTTAGAGATCATATGTGTAATGAAGGGGGTGTATATAGTGAGGTAGACACTTAAAACTTGAGTTAAGAAAGGAAAATAGAACTGGAGCAGGGGAGAAGGGGCTGAGCATCATTAGTATAGAGGTGATCACTAAAGCAATAAAAGGAATCCATTTTCTGAAGGAGAAAGCTTAGCAAAAGAACTGCAGGCAGCCAAGATTTGAGTCTTTGGAAGTGCCGACCTACTATAAAGGAAAGAGATAGTTGGTGGGAATACCAGGAAAACAGAAAAGCACAAGGTTCAGATAGATGAGTTTCAAGTAAGGAGTGGTTAACAGTGATCTTTAAGAAAATAAATTGTAGTAGAAGATAAAGTACAGACTGCAGTAAGGAAGGAAATAAATATAAATATTTAATAACTTTTCTCAAATTCCCGCAACAAACTTTTGAAGTAGGTATTATTTCTATTTAAGACATGGGGAAACAGATTAAGTTTACAGAGGTTCACCTAGTTATTCAAGGTGGTACAACTAGTGCATTACATAGGTGATGTTTCTTCCTTCAAGATCAGTGCTCTTTCTGCCCCCATTCAAGCTGTGTCTGGACAGGAAACTGAGACAGTTAGTAGAGGCCAGTGCCTTTAGAAATTTTAATACGAAATAAAACAGAAAAATAAGACAATGGTTGGCAGAGTGGTCAGGGGAGAGTTTTACAATACTAACAGTAGTGTAAACCTACAAGAGGAAGAACCCAATAGGTAGGGGCAAGTTGAGATTTGGAAAGGAAAGAGGTATTCCCTGCAGGGAATCAATATTTTGAATCCTTTGAAAGTATTATATGGAGAGGCACACAGTCTTAATATAGAAAATGGAATGCTTTGAGTATAAAGCATATTCTCTTTGATAAATTAGGGAAGAATTTCCCACCAAAATTGCTGAATTTTTGGTTTTACAAAATAAAAAGTGTGACTCAACATTTCTCTAGATTTTCAGCATTTACCACTCAGAGCTATATTCAGCATTTACCACTCAGCTATATAAGTGGGAGAATTCTCAGATTTTGGTGGGTGGTTCTTCAGCAAGCTAAGAAACACATATTTGTGATTACTGAATGATTGTTCTCCTCTGTCAAAAAATGTGAAAATTTAATTGGTCAAGGAAACTATAATAAAGAAATGGCTCAATTAAAATATCTTTTGTTTATAGATAGTTCTTAAAGGTCCTTATGATATTCAACATGCACTCCAAATATTTTCCATATTCCATTTTTTCCATTCTAAAGAAACTTCTAAGAAAAGTTCACTATGAGAGAATAAGCACTTGAGAATGGCCAATACTTTGTGGGAAAAAAGAAATAATTGTGGTGGGGCGTGAAAGACTTGCTTTTCCAAATAAGGAAACATTACTTCTAAGTCACTGTAAATGAAACTATATGGTAGTACAAAGGAATAAACAAATAGATGAGTGTAAACAGGCTAGAGCCCAGAATTAGATCTCAGAATATATAGGAATTTAATTATAACAAAAATGGTATATCTGGATGATTGGGGCTGTAAATTAATAGGAACCCAGAATCAAACTGGTTTTAATAATAAGGAAATTTATATCACATATGGGAAGCCCAGAGGTAGGAAGGGCTTCAGATTTGGTTAATTTAGTGACTCAATCATGTTATCTAAGACCAGGTTCTTTCCATGTCTCTACTCTGCCATCCTGAGTGTTAGCTTCATAATTAGGCTTCTAGCAAGATGACTACAATTTCTCAGCAATTACATCCAGACATAATTATCCAAAGTGAAAACAGCCCTATCTTGGGAAAAAATAAATTTTTTTTCCAGAAGTCTCCCATAGCATTTTTCCTCATGTCCATTGATCAGCCACATGCCCGTTCCTATACCAGTGATAGGGAAAGGAGATGGAATTATTTTTAGTCCTACTGTTGCTGTAAGAAATTGGAACCCTATTTCACCCAACTTCTTTAATCTTTTTTTTTTAAAGACTTTAAAGTATAAAAAAAAATCTACAAAGCTAAAGTGTAGCTTAAGGGTTGAGAAGACCTTTTATATAAGAAAGGAAATCTTAAAACTATATAAAAGAACAGAATATGTGTTTGCTTGAAAATTTTAAAATTTTGAATGGAAAAAGATTCCATAAACAAAATTAATATAAGCTGGGGAAAAGTAATTGCAAAAACATATAATGACTTCATGTATAAAGAGCTCTTACAAATTGGTATGAAAAAGATAGCAAACTCAATAGAAAATTGAAGAACAAATCCAAAAGGTCAATATTTATTTGGAAAGATGCTCTCCTAACTTACAGTCACAGAATGCAAATTAAAGTAATAATAAGATATTACATCTAACTTATCAGGAGGGTATTAGGGAGAACAGTTTATCACTAGTAGAAATGTGAGTTATAGCCTTCATGGAAAGATATTTGTTAAAATGTAAGTGCATATACCTTATGACCAATCAGTTCCACTTGGAGGAATTTGTGCCACGGAAATTAAGCACTCAGTACAGTAAGGAATGTTTACAAAGATTTTTTTCACAGTAATGGCTGTATTAGCAAAACTTGAAATCACATGTTCATCTGTAAAAGAATGGTTGTGTAAACCATGGTCTAGCCATTTCATAGAATACTACGCAACTATTAAAAACAGTTATATCTAGTTCAGCTGCCTTGTGGTTGTTCATGATGTATTAAGTGTGAAAAATCTGATGCATACAAGAGTATATAATATGATATTAGTATTATAAAATATAACAAATCACCCCATACATACATAAATATATTTGTCAATACTGATTAGGAAAAAAGGTATGAAAAAACGTACATACCAATTTGTTAATACTGGGCTGGAGGTTGGGGGGGGCATAAAAACAAGTTCTATAAAGGTATCTTAAAAATTAGTTTTTGAAAGTTAATATCCCGGTTTAAAAGGAGTTCAGAACAAGACAGGAAACACAAAAGAAAGTGATATCAGTGGTGAAGTAATGAGATCGTATTTTTAGCCTGCAAGATGAACAAAGAACGATAGTAGATGGTGTGTGTCAGAAGACATACACTCCCATATATTGCAGGCGTGCATGCAATCTCAAACAAACTTTCTGGAGGACAATTTTTATAGAGTACAAGGATATTTGTCACAGTGTTATCATGACCAAAATTAGAAATAATCTAATAGGAAATTCAATAAAAAGGTTATAGTTTATTAAGCACAAATAAGCATTATAATTATCTGGAAGAATGTGGATTAATGTGGAAAATATTCATAACATATTGTGAAAGTATAAATTCAGGTTTTGAAAAGATGAATAGTAGTATCTCATTTTTAAAATAAAAAATACATATATAATTTCCACAAGGATGAAAACAAAAATATTAGCAGAAATTTTTTAAATAGTAGGTCCGTCTAATAACAGACTATACTTTCTCTTCAAGTGTACATGGAAAATCACTGAAATAGACCATATTTTGAATCATTAAAAAACTTTAAACTTAAAAGAACTGAAGTCATACAAGGTATGTTCTATGGCCATAATGGAATTAAAGTAAAAATCAGTAAACTGGAAAGATAATAAGAAAATCTCCAAACACTTGAAATTTAAACCATGTGCTTCTAAATTATCCATGGATCAAAGAGAAAGACTCAAGGAAAGTTAGAAAATATTTCAAACTGAATGTTCTTGTATACAACATAGCAAAGTTTGTGGGAGGAGGAATAGAAAGAGAAAATGAAAGAAAAGGAGGACATCACCCTAGAAACAAGGTTTTCAAAGGCTGAGGTAAACAAATATTAGAAGAATTTAATCTGGTAACTTCCCTTCTAAATCGATCTGTAGTTGATTGTCAGATCAGCTGTTTTGACTTAACTGAGTGCTTGTTATCCCTGTCTCACTTTGTGCACAACATGATAAATCAATAAATTGTTTTTGTTTGGGTTTTGCTTTGCTTACTTTAGGAAAAGGAAACTAGAATTTATATAAATTTGCTAAAGAAGTCTTGCTAGATGGAACAAAAACATAAGTTATCATGTTTCTGTATATAGCCTCAACTACATTGGGTAGATAACTCAGTAGCACTAAACCAACATTTTTTGTTTTCTTGTAGGGACCCAGAGGTGAAAAAGGCGTTAGAGGTGAAACTGTAAGTTTAAATTTGTGGTTATAGTATCACTTGTCACTAGGCTATGTAAGTTCCATAAAAGCAAGGGCCTTGTTTGATTTTTCTCATTATTATGTCTCTAATACTTGTGGAGTAAAAATAAAATTACAGTTTTCAGGAAGTAGAACTAATCTATATGGCACATTGTAGTGAGACCTGAATATAACCCCTAAACATGTTTAAGAACCTGCCAGTCAAATTCTTGCCAGGCACTGTGTGAAATGGCATGTTTGCCTTGTCGGGCGTCAGGCATCTGCTCTGTGAGCCTTCTACACCTGTGCTGGGGTAGGAGCACAGCCAGGTGGCCTTAGGGGTATGGCCGCTGTGTGCGGTCAGTGCCCAAGAGGGGCAAAGCAGAAGCAAATCATGAGCTATATACTGCAGCCAACTGGAAACAATTGTGAGAGGATGGACAAAAGGTACATAGCACATTCTGGCCCTATATGGCTTATGCTGGCACTATTTCCTACTTTTCTGGGATGCCAGCTCTTCCAGGTTAAAGGAGATATTTTGTAAAGAGGCTACTTTCCCAGCAGAGATTCTGCTGAACTTACTAAAGCACCAGCTTAAACAGAGCGCAGGCATGGAGTAAAATGAGGGGGAGCGAAACCAAGTACAGAAGGCAAATAAGAATGAACTTAAAGGTTGCAGAAAAGTCTTGCTTAGAGGGGCGCCTGGGTGGCTCAGTTGGTTAAGCAACTGCCTTCGGCTCAGGTCATGATCCTGGAGTCCCAGGATCGAGTCCCACATCGGGCTTCCTGCTCGGCAAGGAGTCTGCTTCTCCCTCTGACCCTCCTCCCTCTCGTGCTCTCTGTCTCTCATTCTCTCTCTCTCAAAATAAAAATAAAATCTTTAAAAAAAAAAAAAAGAAAAGTCTTGCTTAGAAGGTAATGAAATTACATTGACAGCTGACATTTTCTCTTTTCACCATAGGGTATGCTTGGGGCTCAGAATAAGTAAGTTGCAGTTATGTTAAGTAGCTGAAGAGGAGAAATTAAGTGATTTTAGATAGCCTAAGAATCCCCAGAGGGATCAAATCAGGGTTAGGAAACCGCAAGGCCCTATGGCAATGTCACAGGCATATCGTATGAAAGAAAATTCAGCGGCTCTGATGGATTGCAAATTCAGCGGATGATGCCTGAAATTTTAGGTTGTGCTGATAGACATATGGCATCCAGAATAAAGCAGGTGGTGGCACCAGTCAGGCCATCCCTACAGGGGAACATGGACAAAAGTAAAGCACATTCAGAGAAGGGCTCTCTCAGATCAGTGATCTATCTGGGAGCCATGTCCTGGAAAAACCAGTCGAAATAGCTGGAATGTTTTGCCCTAGCCAGACTTCTGCAACCTGAGCATCCCTTTCCTTTGTTCTCACTGCTCTCTCTTCACTTCCCGAGTTTTGCACCTGCTTTTTTCTTGCCCATGCTCTTTATCCCTGTAGTTCCTATTCATGAAGTTGTAATTTAAAGATAATTTGCTCAAGGTGGACTTACTTGCTCACACTTTATCCTCAACCCAACTGCCACCTGTGGACATAATAACTAGTAGTCAGGACATAGTACAAGGCCTGGGAAGTGTTCCTTAGTCTTGACTTAAATGTCCTCTTCTCAGAGAGGCTTTTTCTCACTAGCCTATGTAAAATAGCAATGCCCCCATCTGCCTGAGATTCCCTATCTTTTCTTAATCTGCTTCCTTGCAACCTGACATATTACATATTTATTTGGGTTTCTTGCTTTTTATATCTCTCCTCACTAGATTATGGGCTCCATGACACAGACAATTTTATCTGTTGTTTGTTATAAAGCGGTGTCTGCAACACCTAAGATGGTGCCTACCTTATAGTTCGTGTTCAATAAATATTTAGTAAATTACCCGTGAATGAATTAGAAAACATTTGAGGTGTTGGGACATGATAGTTGTCTTTAAACATTTGAAAGGAAGAATCTGTATAATATGAGTGACTCTCGAGGATAAATTTTAAATTGTTTATTTGTTGAATTGAATTTTCCATTTCTGTGTTTAAGTAACTGACTGCCTGAAGACTTCTAGGTACCTATTATGTTTCCGAATATATCCTCAAGGCGGTCAGCCTCAAATAATACCAGTACATGGGGCATTTTTGGAATGAATTTTTATTAGCCAAGATCCATTGTATTGAGACAAATATGATACTTCACTCTTCATACAAAGATCAGAAATGTAAGAATCTATCAAGCAGGATTTATAAATCTTATTTTTCAATCTTCTGTGAAGATGGCATAAGAATTTATAAAGCTATGCCATTTTATACCAAGACCAAATCATTACTCAATACCTTAAAGTTAAAAAAAAAAAAAGGTTACAGCTCATTATACAATACATGAATGTAGCCCCTTTAGAATAAATTTGGGTTTCTTGGCTAGGAAGCTTTATATCTTCTACAATTTAACATTATAAACTCTAGTGTTGGTCCCAAATAGGTCCTCCCCACCACTAAGAAAGTTGTTTTTGTATTGCCATATATTAAAGAGTGACTTTTTCCTTTCTATTCTATATTTGCTCCATATCTGCCTATATGTGCTCCATATCTGCCTGCCTATGGACTATTTTAAAAATAAATCTTCGCACTCCTATATATATATTTATATTTATTATATTTATATATATATATATATATTTATATCTGCTCTAAACTGACCCAGAGTTTTATGACATCTTAAGAAGCCTTCCTAGCATATAGTGTGTAGAGCCCCTTCCTCTCCCCTGCTTCAAAACTATTATGTTAATGGCAAATTAATCTTAAAAAGTTATAAAAATCTCCTGGTTTCCATGAGGCACCAAACACTGTTAGAATGTGATTAATTTATGAAGTAAGTAATGCAAAAATGATCACCAGATATATAAGATACAATTAGTAAAAAAATAAAATTTTAACTCATAACAAAAATAATACCCTGGTGTCAATCATCTGAAAAGGATTTTTACAAAATGGCACAACTTGAAACATATAGCTTAAAGCCACAGAAGTGGAAAAAATAGAGAATGATCTCAGCATTTAAATTTTTAGATTAGCTGCCTCATTTTTATAGCATATTATTTAATGAAAATCAGTAAAATGTTGAAGAATACAATTGACATTTTCTCACATATTATAAGTTCATGTGTCTTTACAGTTCTTGATTAGCAGAATTATCTTATTTGCCTCCAGTTTGAAAGTGAAGAAGATGCCTTATAAGGAAAAGCTAAGTTATGGGAAAATATGTCCTAAATATTAACAAATTAAGAATTTAAAGTACATATGTATATGATTCTTTTTAAAATTCATAGATAGTATAATTCATCCAAATAAAAAATTATCAAACTCTTTTAATTCAAGTACATACTTCCTTATATTCATACAAACTTCAAATTTAAAATTCCCAACTTGTATGTGTGTGGTCACCTTCTTTCTTCAAATATAAAATATGAAGAAGAAAATTGATAAAATGTTTGAAAATCACAATTTTTTTAAAGATTTTATTTATTTATTTGAGAGAGAGAATGAGATAGAGAGCATGAGAGGGGGGAGGGTCAGAGAGAGAGGCAGACTCCCTGCTGAGCAGGGAGCCTGACATGGGACTCGATCCCGGGACTCCAGGATCATGACCCGAGCCGAAGGCAGTCGCTTAACCAACTGAGCCACCCAGGTGCCCCCGAAAATCACAATTTTAAAGTGAATCTTAGAGATTTATCTTCACCAAATCTTGTTACAGTTGAGATATCTGAGATTTAAATGTGCAGCAACTCACTCAAGGACATACAGTTAATTAGGTACAGAGATAAGACCAGAGCCCAGGTCTCCCAATTCCCACACTATTGTACTTTTCTATTAATTATAGTATGTCTCAGAAAATAAGCTTTAGGAGCAACTTGGGCAAGAAGATGGTATAAGATAGATAGATACATACATACATATATATATACATACATACATACATTAAGAATAGCTCAGCCATTTATATGGCAGATTCCACATGAGTAGATTCCTAATTGTAGTTATCTTCTGTTCCTTATAATTCACTGATTCCATCCTAATCATATTACTTCTAATAAATATTATTTAATATTACTAAATTACCAATTAAACTCTCTAAATCAGTGGTTCTCAACCAGGAGCCATCTCCCCAACTACACACACCACAGGAGACATTTGGCAATATGTAAAGACATATTTGGTTGTCACAACTGCAGAAAAGGGAGAGTTGCTAGTTGCATCTAGTAAGTAGAGACTAGGGATGCTACTAAACATCCTATAATGTAAGCTTCTCAATTTATAAATGAGAATAAGGAAGCTCTCTGTACCTAAGCCAGCCTAAAGTGAAGATTATGAAACTAAGTCAAGATTGCATTTACATAAAGGCAAAGTCTAACATACTCGGGTTCAAGGACATGCACTTACCAGTATTTTTAAAGAGTAAGAAAAAATATGTTACCTTTGGAGGATCAAATGTGAATTCTGGGATTAAATGGAAAGAGAGTCTATTTCCAATAGTAGTGCTTTGACTATGGCCAAATTATCACCATAACCATTCACATTAATTTGGTTTCCCTTTAGGAAATTAACATAGACAATCATAGTTTCATTTTAAACTGCTTTTTTATAAACTGCTTTAGATACTTTTTCTATAGTATCTAGAGAGAGTGAGCTAAAGGAATAGAAAAGAACTAATAAATGCTATATTTTTGAATAATATTTTGTTTTACTTGGCTAATTGCCTTGTTCTATGTAGTTATTTTCTTAGGGTTGTCTTGCTCTGTCTTGTTTGGTTGCAAGTATTTCATTTGATCATATTTGCGATGACCTGACTTGTTTTGGATAACAAGCTGAAAAGAAATTAATAAAATCAGCAGTAGAAGTAGTTTCTTCTTTTTATGATAAATTCCTCTTTCAAAGTCAAAGATAAAACATATGTTTTGTCCTGAACCACCAGAGAGATTTTGCAAATATCAGAAATATGCCAAGTGGGGTGGAATGTCAACTGTTTATTTTTACAATGTTGTTCCAGAATGGAGAAACTTACGCAGCCAAATTCATTCTAAGCCTCTATATATTTAAAGGCTATCTCCGATAAGACATTTCCGTAATTTATCATGCAGCTCCTGAGGTACAAGTTTTGTACATTCTTTACTTTCAATTGTAATCATAAGCCATGCAAACTAAGAAATGGCCAGCAAGCATGGTACTGGAGTACTCTATCATTTTTTGAGTTACTATTGTTGGCTCTAGTTGTCACAGGATATTTAGAATCAACAGCTCTGGCAGTACTTAATATAAGTCAAGCATAACATCAACATTATTCAAATCTCAACTGAAGATAAATTGTGTCTTGTCATCTTTTAACCATAATCTGAATTTGACTCAATGTCATCTTAACATTCAGCTGACCATCAAATAAGTGAAAGTTTGAGCAGACATTCTTTTTTTTTTTTTAAGATTTAATTTATTCATTTCAGAGAGAGAGAGAGAGCACAGGTTGGGGGGACAGGCAGAGGAAGAGGGAGAAGCAGACTTTCCGCCGAGCAAGCAGGGAGCCGGATGCGGGGCTCGATTCCAGGACCCTGAGATCACGACCTGAGCTGAAGGCAGACACTTAATGACTGAGCCACCCAGGCACCCTGAGCAGACATTCTTTTTCTTTTTTAAGATTTTATTTATTTATTTGAGAGAGAGAGAGAGAGCACAAGCAGTGGGAGGGGCAGAGGGAGAAAGACAAGCAGACCCCCCGCTGATCAGGGACTTGGATGTGGAGCTGGATCCCATGACCCTGAGATCATGACCTGAGCCAAAGTCAGATGCTCAACTAACTGAGCCACCCAGGCTCGCCTTGAGCAGACATTTTTTTTATTATTATGTTATGTTATTACATCATTAGTTTTTGATGTAGTGTTCCATGATTCATTGTTTGTGTATAACACTCAGTGCTCCATGCAGTACGTGCCCTCTTTAATACCCATTACCAGGCTAACCTATCCCCCACCCCCCTCCCCTCTAGAATCCTCAGTTTGTTTCTCAGAGTCCATAGTTTGAGCAGACATTCTTAACAGTGAATACTCTTGTTTCTTTTTTTTTTTTAAAGATTTTTTATTGATTTTTTGACAGAGAAAGAGACAGCGAGAGAGGGAACACAAGCAGGGGGGTGGGAGAGGGAGAAGCAGGCTTCCCACTGAGCAGGGAGTCCAATGTGGGGCTGGATCCCAGGACCCTGGGATCATGACCTGAGCCAAAGGCAGACGCTTCATGACTGAGCCACCCAGGCACCCCAATTACTGTTGTTTCATTTTGAAAACTGTCAACATAACTTTTCACATTTTGCTCTACACATTTTAATTATTCTGATTTCTAAATTAATACTAGTTAATTTTAACAATATCCATTCATTCAATAACAATTTTCAAACACCTGCTACAAAGTAGTCACTATTCTTGTTCCAGAAAATGAAAAAGTGACTAAGACACTCTTAAGGGTTCCTAGGGATTTTCCACTCTGTTATGTACTATGGAATGCAGAAGTGGTTGGTTGAACAGGAGAAAGGTGGCCAGGGAGGGGTGAGCAAGGTGGGTATAGAGTTTTAAAGACATACTGGAAGAGGAATTAGAGTTAAACAGACAGAGAGTTAAACATGAAGAGCATTCCTGGTCAAGGAAATAGCATATGCAAAAGAAAGCATGTGTGAAAGAACTTTGAAGATTCAGAGATCTATAAGTAGTTGGTTATGGATGGAGTGTAGGTGTGTTGGGGGGAGTAAGTAGAGGTGAGGCCCATATTTTGAAGAGGAGGCAGTGGTGTACATTGATTAAGAACATATACTTTTTTATTCAGTTGACTTCAATTTTAATCCTAGCTCTGTCCGGTTATTTGCTGGTTGCCATTCTCTTAACTGAAATATAGCACACAACTTGGCATATAGTCAGTTCTCCAAAAGTGAGCACACGACTTAGTATGTAGCAAGTTCTCAATAAATAGTAGCTATCACTGTTACGAAGTTTATAACTTATCTTCTAGACAATAAAGAGCCATTGAATAATCTTAACTAAATAATGACCTGATTAGATTTCCATTTTATAAGTAAAATATAGTTAGCAGAGTAGAAAGAATAAAGTCAGGACGTCAGATTAGGAGTCCAAGCAAAATGTGATGTCTTGGCTAGGGCTGTTATAACAAATTGCCATAGACTGGATGGCTTAAACAGCAAACATTATTTCTCTTAGTTTAGAGGCTCTGAAGTCCAAGATCAAGGTGCTGGTAGGTTCAGTGTCAAGTGAGGATCTTCTTCCTG
>NC_138372.1:65745895-65799573 GCF_054177405.1 Leptonychotes weddellii | reverse complement strand
CCCACACAAACATTCAGTGTATAACACATGATTAACACTAAACTACGACAGTTGCTGTGAAGACGGAGAAGTAGTATTTTGGAGAGATTTGGAGGTCAATTCAATAGTAGTAGGTAGCCAAATTATAGGTGGATGTTGATGGAAAAGGAGGTGTCTAAGAACATGAAAGTTTCCATCTTTGCTGATAAGGTGGATGGTAGATAGAAATAACAGGAAAAACATACTTAAGCAGTATTAACTTTTTTAAATGTTACATTTATAATTGTTTATTAAAACGAATAAATTCAGTTCCTAGTAATATCAATAAAACATGAAATATCCAGCTTGTTCATGAATGTGTGTGAAAGTTGAATAAAAAGAGCATATAACTTCAATATAGTAAAGCAACTTTGAATCTTATGACCTGCCTCACAGGAAAGGCAGTGGTAGAGGTTGAATCTTAGTTGTCTTGTTTATACCAAACTGAAAGCATAAGATATACATACTGTGCTTTGTCTCCATTTTTTCTAGGGTCCCCAAGGGCCAAGAGGTCAACCAGGGCCTCCAGTGAGTTTATTTACATTTATATCTGTTTACATTGATGCTTATATGCTTGCCTGGTTTGAGATCTCTACTGAAAAATTAAAATTTGTTATGTTATAGGGTCCACCTGGAGCACCAGGCCCAAGGGTAAGTTTTCTTGGTTTTGTTTACTTTATCTTAGTATATTACATTAAAGCTTTTTAAAGCTTCTTCTAATTCCCTGTTAAAAGGTGTTTCTCCTCCCTACCTCTGTTCTTTTTTTTTTTTTTTTTAAAGATTTTATTTATTTATTTGACAGAGAGAGACACAGCGAAAGAGGGAACACAAGCAGAGGGAGTGGGAGAGGGAGAAGCAGGCTTCCCACGGAGCAGGGAGCGCGATGCGGGGCTCGATCTCAGGACCCTGGGATCATGACCTGAGCCGAAGGCAGGCGCTTAACGACTGAGCCACTCAGGCGCCCCCCTACCTCTGTTCTTTTTGCTAATCCGATATAGAGTCTTCCCAACTACAGTAACAAAATCTAAACCCCAGACTTCTTGTCTATAAAATGGGAATGGTCTCTTACTTTCTTGGGTGGATTTGAGTTTTTATTTTACTTTTTTAACATTTGTTTATTTATTTGAGAGAGAGAGAGTGGTAGGGGGCAGAAGGAGACAGAGAATCTTAAGCAGACTCCCCACTGAGGGGGGGAGCCCAACCCGGGGCTCAATCCCATGACCCTGGGATCATGACCTGAGCTAAAATCAAGAGTTGGATGCTCAGCCAACTGAAGTACCCAGGTGTCCCATGAGTTTTAAATAAGAAGTAAAGCACACAGCACAGTACCTGACATAATAGGTGCTCAAAAAAATACGAACTCCTTCCATTTCTCCCTGCTTCTGAGTTCTGGCTCTCCTTTTTTAAATGTTCTTTTTCTACCAAACAGTAACCCACTTCTTAGGCCTTACGTGAATCCTTCTCAGTTGCTGGTGGCTGTAGAAGCCCTCAGATTTATGTATTTGCTTGTTACCTATGACAACCCAGAGCTCTCTACCCTTATCTTTTTTCTTTTTTTTTTCTATCCTTATCTTTGAAGCAATGTTTCTGTTGCCTCATTCTCAGCTGTTATCTCCTGGACTCTAAAGTTCCAAGTTTGGTTCCCCACATGCTTTGAATTCACTCTCATACTCAATAATCTATTTGTCTTCCTTTTTCCTGCAAGAGGTCTCCTTCCATCCCCAACCTTCACCCCTGCCCCACTCTTACAGCAGCCTGGTCAAATACAATGGTCCTTGTTCAGATTTCCTGCCTAAAAAAGATCCACCATTGGCTGTATTATCCTAAACAAGGCCTAGTCCTATGCTTTCTGCCTTACTTATTTCTACATGCTGCTCTAGTATTGTTTGGATCTTTGACAGTTCTAGCAGGTGGATCACTGTGGTCTATTCTCAGCAGGCCAGAAATGCTTCATTCCTTTTAGCTTTTCATCAGGGCAAAGAATAACTCTCAAGCAAGAGGCCACAGGAAGATTATATCCTTGGAAACAGGAGTTTCATTGCCCATGATTTTTAAAAATTACTCCCCGTTTCTGGCCATCTGACTGGGGGATTGAAACCTTCCCTGGCATGAGCATCAGTAGGAATGCCTGTCTCTAATCTTAAAGTATTCTCTACTTCTGGTCCTCCTTCCCTGCTAGCTCTCCACAAAGCATGGGTTACAAATACCTTCATCAGTTTTCTTCTCACTTTATAATGACTTTGATATAAGTCCTAAAAGATCACTGGCAAATTAGAGGTGTTTAGTGAAAGTTTTCACACTGAAATACCAAACTTTGTGGCACCATAGCCCTGTCTCACTTGAAAAATGTTTGTATGTGTTCCTATACAGCCAAAATGAAGTAGTATGAGAGATTTTTGCTCTGAACAAAACGTGGATAAGAATATATACTTTGAGGAATTATTAGGATTAAATAAGAAAATATATGTGCTTGTCACATTGTAGATACTTAATAAATTTTAGTTTCTTTATTTCCTTCTTTTCTTCCTTTCTTTCCTTTTTGTCTTCCTTCCTCTTGGTCAGTATGAAAGCTAGTTTCCTTATATTATCTTCCTGGGACTTGCACAGGCCATGGTAGGAAGGCGGCAGTGTAACCCTGAGAAGGAGTCTAAATGTCAATGAGAAAATACCTATATATTTTTTCTAAGGTCAACTTATGATCATATCTTCTTTGAAATTCTTCCTAATTCCTTCTCATCACACTGCAAGGTAGAACTTCCCCTTCGTATTGATAATCATTTTCATGCCAGTCTCTTTCTATTATGAGATTGTGAACTCTCTATTTTTTTAATTTCTTTTCCATCCAAGCTTTTAATAAGTGTTGAATGTATGAATAAATGAGTCTAAAAAGCAAGTTGCATCTCTTGGAAAATTTCAGTGGGAATCCTCCAAGATAGAATATTTCACTTGGAGGGAAATAATGTCTAGAATGGAATAGGATCATAGAATTAGAGATAGACGTTCTCTTAGTAATTTATTTAGCCATTATTTGAGACTGACTTGTGACTCATTAGTGATTCTTTTTTCTTAAAAAAGCATTTGACAAAATAATACAACATCCTTTCCTGATTAAAAATCTTCAGGGCGCCTGGGTGGTTCATTCATTAAGCGTCTGCCTTCGGCTCAGGTCGTGGTCCCAGGGTCCTGGGATCGAGCCCCACATCGGGCTCCCTGCTAGGCGGGGAGCCTGCTTCTCCCTCTCCCACTCCCCCTGCTTGTGTTCCCTCTCTCACTGTCTGTCTCTCTCTCTGTCAAATAAATAGAATCTTTAAAATAAATAAATAAATAAAATAAAGCTCTTCAAAGTACAGGGATAGAGGGAACATACCTTAACATCATAAAAGCCATCTATGAAAAGCCCACACGAATATCATTCTCAATGGGGGAAAACTGAGAGCTTTTCTCTTAAAGTCAGGAACACGACAAGGATACCCACTCTAACCATTATTGTTCAACATAGTACTAGAAGTCCTAGCCTCAGCAATCAGACAACAAAAAGAAATAAAAGGCATCCACGTTGGCAAAGAAGAAGTCAAACTCTCTCTCTTCGCAGATGACATGATACTTTATGTGGAAAGCCCAAAAGACTCCATCCCCAAGTTATTAGAACTCATACAGCAATTCGGCAACGTTTCAGGATACAAAATCAATGCACAGAAATCAGTTGCATTTCTATACACTAACAGTGTAACTGAAGAAAGAGAAATTAAGGTATCAATTCCATTTACAACAGCTCCAGAAACCATAAGATACATAGGAATAAACCTAACCAAAGAGGTAAAGGATCTATGCTCTAGAAACTACAGAACACTTATGAAAGAAATTGAGGAAGACACAAAGAGATGGAAAAACATTCCATGCTCATGGATTGGAACAGTTTAGTGAGTCTTATTCAGAATTCTTTCAAAATGAAATTAAATGAAAGAAGAAAAAAATACAGGGAGTGACTGCTTGATGGGTATGAGGTTTCTTTTAGAGGTGATGGAAATATTCCAAAATTAAGTAGTGATAATGGCTACACAACATAGTGAATTACTAAAAGCAACTGAATTGTACACTTTAAAAAATGGTTAAGATGGTGGATTTTATGTGAGTTTTATTTCAATTAAAAAAGCAAAAAAAAATTCAGTATATCAACCCTAGTAAGAATAAATATGGTTTTGTAAAACTTTTCAGTTAAATGTATGTATTTTTGGGTGAGCCTTATCATGAAGTAAAAATATATTTCTTGCTATGGGTCAAGATAAGTTTGAAAACCTCGAATCCAGTTTAACTCCCTTTTCTTAATACCTATGGAAGTAAAGTAACGTGCCCAAGTTCCTAAAGAGGAATAGCTAAAAAGTGTTTCAGGAAAAGGAATATATATTGATGGTGCTTTTGGGTTTGAGGATATTATCACAGTGATGGCCAGACCTCAGCACACATGGTAAAATATTTAGAAACTAACAAATCTACAACAGGCTGTCAAAGTTAACCAAAAATGATTGGTGGGGAGCAGGGAAGAACAAGATGAGTATGTGTGTTAGAGTGGGGGGGTGGAAACAGTAATCATTAAAAATAATTAAATGAGATAAGGAGTATTCAACTGATTTACTCCAATTAGAGGGTCAACTGTGAAACCTGGATTGGTGAATATAGAGGTTGCAGCTGCTGGCATAGTCCTGGTTCCCTAGGACAAGCGGTTTACTTCCACTGTGGAGAGGGGTATGACCTGAAATCAGTTCTTATCCCATCAATGTTTACCCTATCCAGTGATCTTAAGACTTCAGAAACCTTAAAAATAACACTGTTCCTCAAAATACTAGAGTGCTCAGATTAGATCTAAATGTTATTCAAATAAGCTGGGGAAGAATTATGAAGATTTCATTCCCCCAAGGTATAATGAATCCTAATTCCCCTCATTAGTGCCAACAATCTGATTACTTCTTATTCTCTATATTCTATTTTATGTTCATGTTTATAAACTTTAAGGGATTTTCATGTGAGAACGTGTTCTCTCTAACAAGAGCACAAGGAGGGAGCTTCTGCTTTCGGATTCCTTCACTGCACCTAATGAGAGTTTTACACTCAGATGTGGGCACTTAGATTTGCTGAAAGTCTTCCCCCAGCAAATCCTCTTAATAGTCTCTCTCAGCCTGCCCTCACTAAAGACTATCCTTGGGAAAACATTAATAATTTCAACAAATTGAATGCCTACTATGTGCCAGGCATGAGCTAGGCTTTGGGACTATATTGGGAATTATACAAATACGTGTACTGCCAAGAAAATTTATGAGTGACTAAGTGTTATGACATTTCTTTCTAATGCCTATTGGGAGGGGGAATAAAAGCCTTTTTCATTGGGTTAACATTTAAAATTGCTGGTACCTTACTATGCATTCAGAAACATACTCTACACTATTAATCTACTAAAAGCCACTGTGTTCTTCACTGCCACCCATTCACAGAAAATTAAAAAATAGTCATTTTACTTAATAGACATGTAAGTCCTCTGTTGGTGGATGTTTGTTTCCAATCTTTTACTAATACAAACAGTACAAATGTCCAGTCCCCATGCTTATCATTTTGCAGAATATCCATAGGACTAATTCCCAGCAGTGGGATGGTTGAGTGTAAGGGATAATGAGCATATTTATTTATTTGTTTGTTTATTTATTTATTATTGTTGTTAATTTTGGTAAAATATACATAACATAAATTTATCATTTTAACCATTTTAAGTGTACAGTTCAGTAGCATTAAGTACCTTCACGTGTTGTGCAGCCATCTCCACTATCCATCGCCAGAACTTTTTTGCTCTTTCAAAACTGAAGCTCCGTACCCATTAAATAAAAATTCCCCCATTCCTCCTTTCCCAGCATCTGGCAACTACCATTCTACTTTCTGTCTCTATTAATTTGACTACTCCAGGAACATCATGTAAGTGACAGTCATACAGTATTTTACCTTTTATGACTGGCTTATTTCACTTAGCATAATATCTTCAAGATTCATCTGCATTGCAGCGTGTGTTGGAATTTCTTTCCTTTTTAAGGCTGAATAATATTCCATCGTCTGTATATATACATCTGGTTTATCCAGGTGGACATTTGAGTTGTTTCCATCTTTTGATTATTGTGAATAATGCTGCTATGAACATAGGTGTACACGTATCTGTTTGAGTCTTTCCTTTCAATTCATTTTGGTACATACCCAGAAGTGGCATTGCTGGATCATATAGTAATTCTATGTTTAATTTTTTGAGGTACTGCTTTACTGTTTTTTTTTTATAGCAGCTGCACCCTAACACATTCCCACCAGCACTGCACAGGGTTCCAGTATCTCCACATCCTTGCCAACACTTTATATAGTCTAGTTTGTTTGTTTGTTTGTTTTTTATAACACCCATCCTAATGGGTGTGAAGTGGTATCTACTTGTGGTTTTGATTTGCATTTCCCTAATGATTAGTGAGGTTGAACATCTTTTCATGTCCTCATTGAGTTATATATATTCTTTGGAAAATGTCTATTCAAGTCCTTTGCCCATTTTTGAATTGGGTTGCTTGTTGTTGTTAGGTTGTAGGAGTTCTTTATATACTGTGGATATTAATCCCTTATCCAGTATATGACACAAATATTTCCTTCCATTCCATGGGTTGCCTTTTCACTCTGTTGATAGTGTCTTTTGCACAGTCTTTAATTCTGATGTAGTCCAATTTGTCTGTATTTTCTTGCCTTACTTTTACTGTCATATCCAAGAAACCATTGCCAAATCCAATGTAATGAAGTTTTTCCCCTGTTTTTTCTAAGAGGTTTATAGGTTTAGTCCTTTATTTAAGTCTTTGATTTATTTTGAGTTTATTTTTATATATGATGTGAGGTAAGGGTCTAACTTCATTCTTTTGTATGTGAATATCAAAATTTTCCAGCACTATTTGTTGAAGACTCTTCTTTCCCAATTCTTGACACCTTGGTCAAAAATCATTTGACCGTATGTGTGAAGGTCTACTCCTGGATTCTATTCTAGTCAATTGGTCTATGTCTATCTTTATGATAGTACCACTGTTTTGATTACTGTAGCTTTGTAGTAAGTTTTGAAATTGAAGTGTGAGGCCTTCAACTCTTTTCTTCTTTTTCAGGATTATTTTGACTATTTAGAATCTATATTCTCTTTTTTATTTACCTGTATAGCTATGTTTAGCAGTACTCTTTTTTTTTTTTTTTTGGACTTCAACTATACTTTTTTTTTTTATGTTCAGTTAACCACTGTATAGTACATAATTAATTTTTGATGTAGTGTTCAGTGATTCATTAGTTAAGTATAACACGCAGTGTTCATCACAGCAAGTGCCCTCCTCAATACCCATTACCCTGTTACCCCCCAATCCCCTCCCCTCTGAAACCCCCAGATTGATTCTCGGGGTCCATAGTCTCTCATGGTTCATCTCCCTCTCTGATTTCTCCCCCTTTGGATTTCCCTCCCTTCCCCTATGGTGCTCGTGTTATTGCTTATGTTCCACATATGAGTGAAACCATATGATAATTGTCTTTCTGCTTGACTTACTTCACTTAACATAATCCCCTCCAGTTCCATCCATGTCTATGCAAATGGTGGGTATGCATCGTTTCTGATAGCTGAATAATCTATTGTGTATATGTACCACATCTTCTTTATCCATTCATCTGTTGAAGGGCATCTCAGCTCCTTCCACAGTTTGGCTATTGTGGACATTGCTCCTATGAACACTGGGGTGCACATGCCCCTTCTTTTCACTACATCTGTATTTTGGGGTAAATACCTAGTAGTGCAATTGCTGGATTGTAGGGTAGCTCTATTCTTAACATCTTGAGGAACCTCCATACTGTTATCCAGAGTGGCTGTACTAGCTTTCATTCCCACCAGCAGTGTAAGAGGGTTCCCCTTTCTCCACATCCTTGCCAACATTTGTTGTTTCCTATTTTGTTAATTCTTACCATTCTAACTGGTGTAAGGTGGTATCTCATTGTGGTTTTGATTTGTATTTCCCTGATGGCTAGTGATGTTGAGCATTTTTTCATGTGTCTGTTAGCCATTTGTATGTCTTCTTTTGAAAAGTGTTTGTTCATGTGTTCTGCCCATTTTTTGACTGGGTTATTAGCTTTTTGAGTGTTGAGTTTGAGAAGTTCTTTATAGATCTTGGATATCAGCCCTTTATCTGTAATGTCATTTGCAAATATCTTCTCCCATTCTGTGGGCTGCCTCTTAGTTTTGTTGACTGTTTCCTTTGCTGTGCAGAAGCTTTTTATCTTGATGAAGTCAAGAGTTCATTTTTGCTTTTGTTTCCCTTGCCTTTGGAGATATGTCTTGAAAGAAATTACTGTGGCCAGTGTCGAAGAGGTAACTGCCTATGTTCTCCTCTAGGATTTTGGTGGATTCCTGTCCCACATTGAGGACTTTCATCCATTTTGAGTTTATCTCGTGTATAGTGTAAGGGAATGGTCCAGTTTCATTCTTCTATATGTAACTGTCCAATTTTCCCAGCACCACTTATTGAAGAGACTGTCTTTTTTCCATTGGATATTTTTTCCTGATTTGTCAAAGATTAGTTGACCATAGAGTTGAGGACTCTTTATTTCTTCATTTGGTTTCAAGTTTCTTCCTCGTAGCCTTTAATTTCAATTTAAAGGACTGCCTCTATTATCTTTCTAGGGAAGGTTTGCTAGTGATAAATTCTCTTCGTTTTTGTTTATCTAGGAATGTTTTAATTTTTCCTTCATTTTCAAAGGATAGTTTTGTTGGATATAGAATTCTTGGTTGACAGTCTTTTTCTTTCAACACTCTGAATGTGTCATTCCACTGCCTTCTTGCCTTTATGATTTTTTATGAAAATTTATCTGTTAACCTCATTGAGGATCTCCTGGGTCTAATGAGTCTTCTCTCTTTCTGCTCTCAAAATTTTCTGTTTTTCTTTAGCTTTCAACAGTTTGATTATGATGTGTCTGGGGAGTTTGCTGAGCTTCTTGGATTTGTAGGTTAGTGTTTCTCATCAAATGTTCAGCTCTTCCTTTTTTTATAATTGAGGTATAATTGACATATAACATTGTATTAGTTTCAGGTGGTTTAGGTTATTTCCATTTCTTGTCTATTGTAAATAACGCTGCAGTGAACATAGGAAATCATATATGTTTTCAAATTAGCATTTTTGTATTCTTCAGAAAAATACCCAGAATTAGACTAGCTGGATCATTTGGTAATTCTATTATTTTTTTGAGGAATCTCCATATTGTTTTTCACAGTGGCTCTACCAATTTACATTTCCAACAACACTGTACAAGAGCTTCCCTTTCTCCACATCCTCTCCAACACTTGTTATTTCTTATCTTTTGATAATAGCCATTCTAACAGTTGTGAAGTGATAGCTCATTGTGGTTTTGATTTGCACCTCCCTGATGATTAGTGATGTTAAGCACCTTTTCATAAACCTGTTGGCCACTTGTATGTCTTCTTTGGAAAAAATGTCAATTCAGATCTTCTGCCCAATTTTTAATTGGATTGTTTTGGGTTTTTTTGCTATTGAGTTGTATGAATTCTCTATATATTTTGGATATTAACCCCTTACCAGATTATATGATTTGCAAATATTTTCTCCCATTCAGTAGGTTGCCTTTTCATTTTGCTGATTGTTTCTTTTGCTGTGCAGAAGCTTTTTAGTTTTATGTGGTCTCACTTGTTTATATTTTTTGTTACCTTTGCTTTCGTTGTCAAATCCAAAAAAAAAATTATCACCAAAACTGTTATCGAGGAGCTTACCACCTGTGTTTTTTTCAAGTCTTTATCCATTTTGAGTTAATGTTTGTGTATGGGTAAGGTAGTGGTCCAGTTTCATCCTATCGCATGTGGCTGTCCTGTTTTCCCAATACCATTTATTGAAGAGACTGCCCCTTCCCCATTGTATATTTTTGGCTCCCTTCTTGTAAATTAATTGGCCATATAAGCATGGATTTATTTCTGAGTTCTCTATTCTGTTCCATTGGTCTATGTGTCAGCTTTAATGCCAATATCATACTGTTTTGATTACTATAGATTTTAATATAGTTTGAAATTAGGGAGCATGATACCTCCAGCTTTGTTCTTCTTTCTCAAGATTGCTTTGGCTATTCAAGGTCTCTTGTGATTCCATAAAAATTTTAGAATTGTTTGTTCTATTTCTGTGAAAAGTGCCATTGGAATTTTGTTAAGGGATTGCATGACTCTGTAGATTGCTTTGGGTAGTATGGACATTTTAACAATATTAATTCTTTTAATCCAAGCATGGAATATCTTTCCTTTTGTTTGTGTCTTCTTGTTTAATTTCTTTCATCACTGTCTTACAGCCATTATTTCTTGAAATATTCTTTCTGCTCCTTTTTCTCTCTTCTCCCTTTCTGAGACTCCCATTATGCATATGTTATTATTCTTGTTGGTGTTCCATAAGTTTCAGAGCCTCTGTTCATTTTTTTCACTCTTTTATCTGTATACTCTACTGACTGGAAAATCTCAATAAACCTGTCTTCAGGTTCATTGATTCTTGTGTTACTGAAATCTACTGTTGAGCCTCTCTAGTAAATTTTCATTTCATTTTTTTGTACCTTCCAACTGCAGAATTTCTATTTGGTTCTTTTCCATAATTTCTATTTTTTTTGCAATTGATATTCTTTATTTATAAGATATCTTTTTCATATTTTCCTTTAGTTCTATAGACATGGTTTCCTTTAGTTTTCTGAACATATCTAAAATAGCTAATAAATATCTTTGTCTACATAGTACAACATCTGGGCTCCCTCAGGAGCAGTGTCTATCGATTGATTGCATTTTTGTTTGCTTATGGGCCATACTTTAATGTTTATTTGCATGTCTTTTGTTGTTGTTTTGTTGAAAACTGTGCATTGTAAATAATGTAATGTGGCATTTCTAGAAATAAAATTGCTTCCCCCGGCCCCTGGGTTTATTTTTGTTGCTATTTCTTGTTGTTTGTTTAGTGACTTTTCTGAATATTATAAAGTCTGTGTTCTTTGACAAGTGTGACCACTAAAGTCTACTCAATTAGCTTAGTGGCCATCTAACAATTGGAAAGAGATTTCCTTAAATGGAAGAACCAGTAAATCTCCCAGTTTTTACCAAATGTCTCTGTGTATGTTGGGGCACCCCTTCATTGTTTAGCCAGGCAACTGAAAACTACACCTTAGCTTTAACTTCCTGATTTCACAGAGACTGAAAGCCAGAGGAGAGAACTTAGGGTCATCTCAGATATTTTCTAAGAATGTGCACAACCTTACATATGCACATGGACTTTTAGATTTCCAGAAATATGTCAAAGATTTTCAGAGTCTTTGTGGACATCTCATTCCCTACCTTTTTCTTGTAAGCTTTGTGTTAACTTATTGTTTGCCCCAACTGTTTTCCAATGCTCCAGACAGCCACAGAGTTAAACAATTCCCTCTAAATGTTTTTGAAAAATGCTCCAAGAGAAAAGGTATTTTGCATTGGATGAGCTATGAGTCAGGTAAAATAAAAACAGCTTTGCTAGTAGTGTCTTCCAGATAATTCACTGGAAATGACTCTTGGAAGCAACTCCAACACCATTCTGCGTGCCCCGCCCCCGCCCCCATGCCTTTTAGGCTTCTTGTTTTTGCTGTAATTATGTGGTGTTATTTTTTAGCTACTACAGAACTGAAAAGGAGGACATGGGGGAAAAAAGAAAGAAAGGAAGGAAGACATGGGAATGGGGCAAATTAAAGTTACATGAAGCTCACTGCCCTTAATGAGATTCAGCTATTTTTCTTAAATAAATGCTCCCCACATTGCTGCAAGCATTTTGTTAATTTCTGTAGTCCTGGAAAATCTTCATTCTGACATTTTTTCCAGTTTTCTCATTGCTTTTATAAGAGAGACAGTTCTGGGAGGTCATTACTCCAGTTTTTTCTGTCTCCTAAATACTCCAGTCTTGAGTATATAGCTTTTTAATAATCTCTGTGATGAAATAGAATAACATATAGAAGAACGCTTCTGCTACATACTGAAGTATAATGTTTGCCTCAAACTGAACTAGCTGCTCTTTTCATAGAATACCATATTTACTTGACAGACTAACAGTGTTATACAGACATGAGTATTTGGCAGATATTTTCCTTAAACATGAATTAAGTGAGCCTGTCATTTCAAGAAAACTGACAGAAGTTGATGCCAAGCAAAAATAAAAATTCGGGAAAACTTGCATTTACCACTGTGCTTGATAGCTTCCCTGTACTTATATTTTTCTGGTGAGATTGGTGATGATGTTAACAAAAGTAATTGTGTGATATTAATAATGAAATGTGTCAGTATTTGGAAGATCTGCCTAATTCCATAAATCAGTATTTTCTAAATAAGCAATGCACGATGGTAACAAAATCATGGATACATGAGTCTTTCACAGTTTAAGATAGAGCAATAGATTTTAATATAAAAAGCACAAAAAGTTCATAGACTTGATTTCAGATTTCACATTTCAACTAACCCTTAAACTATCATTTGTCAAGTTTTGCTGTTGTATCAAAGAATATCCACAATTATTTGAAAAGGTTACTAAAATAATCCTATTTCCTCTCAGGGTGGTGGGATGTGCCCACCGTGGGTTCCATGCTCAGGGTGGTATCTGCTAGTCCCTCTCTCTCCTCCTCTGCCCCTCCCTCTATTTGCCAGGGCATGCTCTCTCTCAAATAAAAAAATAAAATCTTGGGCGCCTGGGTGGCTCAGTTGGTTAAGCTACTGCCTTCGGCTCAGGTCATGATCCTGGAGTCCCTGGATCGAGTCCCGCATCGGGCTCCCTGCTCGGCAGGGAGCCTGCTTCTCCCTCTGACCCTACCCCCTCTCATGTGCTCTCTCCCTCTCTCTCATTCTCTCTGGCTCAAATAAATAAATAAAATCTTTAAAAAAAAAAAAATCTTTTCAAAAAATAAAAGAATCCTATTTCCAACTATATATCTCTATAAGGCCAGATTTTCTTCATATACTTCAACTAAAATAACGTATCATAACAGATTGAATACTGAAAGAAATATGATAATCTAGCTATCTTCTATCCAGACATTAAAGATATGTACAAACATGTAAAACAGTGCCATTCTTATCACACTTTTCTGTTTTGGAAAATACAGTTATTTTTCATTAAAATATTTGTATTAACATATGGGTTATTTTAAAGCAGTTAACACAAATAATCTTAAAATTTGTGTTTTAATTTCCACTGTGGTAAATATCAAAAGCTGTAACTCACATGAATAAAAGTTCTTTAAGGCCCTTAATAATACTTAAAAGTGCAAAAAGTCTTGAGCTGAAGAGTCTGGGAACTGCTTAGGCTAGATTTTCTAAGATCAAAGCCCTACTCACAAACCAACTGGAAAATATAAAGGTGGCTACTATTTAGTACTTAATTCAGTTGCCCATGTTTAGTGTCCATATTTTTATGGGACCCATGCACAAAATCTGCTCATCCACACAGGAATGCTGGTCAGAATTATTCTGCATAGAACCAGAAAGGCTGATCCTTCCTGCTTTGTGAATAGACCACGTTTCTCTATCTGATAGCTTTTGTGCAAGGCTATTACTCTGTCTGGAAATCCCACCACCCCCAACCCCCCCAGCCAAATTCTTATTTAGTCTTCAGATCTCAAATCAAATGTCATTGTTTCAAAGAAACCTCCCCTGACCTACTCCTTCCAAAGCTCTTCTCCTCCAGATTTCACTGAAACCCCCTAATCTCTTTATGGGTCCAAGCACATTTTTTTCTTTCATTAGCACATATCACAATTTGTAAGTACGTAGTTTTAAGATTTGGTTAGTGCCTTTCTCTCCCTTAAACTTCAGCTTCACAAGGGAAGTTTTCTTTTTAGCGTACTGTTTTGTCCTCAATATGTATCACAGTATTTGGCAGTATATATATATACAGAATGATTCAATTATTTTCCAATATGAAAACCACATGTTGAGGCAAGGAAGAGTGCATTTTATTGATTGTCCCATCATTTTAAATAGTTTTTCAAATTACTAGCCATGAGTTATGAGAGATCTGTTGAAAACCGTTTTTATTGTATGGCCCTCTAAGTAAAAAGATATCTTAGCAGCACAATCATTCTGAAAGAAATTAGATTGCTTGATTTGTTGATACAGATGCTATTTCACAGAACTTTCTCCCCACTCATACTTCTTAGTATCCAAGCTTTTTTAAAAAATAAAATACAAAAAGACTTTTACTAATGGTTATGCTGAGCCCTTCTCTAAAAATATCTTTTATTAAATACAGGAGGAGATTGGATTCATGCTGTATTATTTCTTTTGGGACAAATGGTGCATTTTCCAACTTCAGAAATTGTTTTTAAGACCGCAAAAGTATCAGATTAGACGAATGTGGTGACTACCTCAGAACAGTAGTATTTTATTATATTTTCCTTCCAAGAATGTAACTGTTATAAATTACTACAGTTATTTATTCTTCACCTTACAATTTATTAACTGAGGGGGTCATACTTCATTCTTCTTCCATTTGAGTAACTTTTGCATGTGTTTTTATGTAGCAGTGACAAATAGTTTTTCATTTGAGGGATCTAGACTTTGGTCCTGTTTTAATTAGGAGACTTTCGAGATTTGGATGAAGGCAGCATATTGTCCTTTCAGATATCCAGGCAAAATTTGCAAGATCTGTCTAACCATAAGAGTTACAAACCCTCTTCAGGTAATAAGTCTGGTATACTTTAATAGCACTGCTTTCAGAATTTACAGCCTTTACTTTAGAGTCCTCAGTGTTGATGTTAGTGCTAATCTCAAATGGTTTTGTTTTACACAGAAACAAATGGATATCAATGCTGCTATTCAAGCCTTGATTGAATCACATACTGCCCTACAGATGGAGGTGATATATCTGGCTTTATTTACATTGGCACTCTCAATATACAAATTAAACAGAAAGTTTTTTCAGAGTCCAAAATGTGGCTTTATCTCAAAGGTTGTACTTAGATTGAACATAATGAAACTATTTTTAAGGACAAAGTAAGCATTTTTTAATAAACAAATATATGCATGGAATGTTTTTTAAGGAAAACATTTAAAACAAAAATGTAATATGTTTAAGGAATTTTTTTAATAAGGAATTAGATACTGTAGAAGAAAATGAAGTTAAATGAAGCCTAGCCATTTCTTAAAATGGGATCTATCATTGTTACTCATTTTTCTTATTTAAACTCTATTCAATGTATGATTTTCTTTAAAGCATTATACTACAGTAGCCATAATAATTGTTAAGTTTCGTGTTAGCTTGAAAACTAGGCCTTTAGAGTGAATTTAATCTCCTATTTAGGATCAAGATTAATAAAACTTACACATAAGCCTATATTTAAATATAAACTGTTTTTTACACCCCACTCCCAACTCATTGCATACAACAAGAATACATTTTTCTTCTGCCTTGGTCCATGTTGATCATGAGGATTACATACTGGTAATGGCTACTCTATGCTTTTTTGCTAATATGATTCCTATGATGACTTGGCAGAGCTACCAGAATACCGAAGTGACTTTAATTGACTACAGTGCAGAGATATTCAAAACCCTGAACTACCTTAGCAATTTACTGCACAGCATCAAGAATCCTCTTGGCACACGAGATAACCCAGCACGAATCTGTAAAGATTTGCTTAACTGTGAACACAAAGTATCAGATGGTAAGTTCTTGGTTTTTTCAAACTCTGATGTCCAATTTCATCATTTCAGTGTGTTTGAGATTTACAGTGTATTCATTTCAAATCATAATGATTTTGATAAAACTCTTGTAAAAGGCATTTTAGTGTTTTCAAAAAAACAAATACTCTTAGAGGGAGACATAACTCTGAAGTCATAGTATCCTTTTCTGAGAGTTCACATTAAAAATGTCTTCTGCAAAGCCTTATTGATCCCCAGTTTCTCCTATTCCACCCTAACTATATCACTTGCTTACACTTTGTGCCTGGAACATATCACATTCATGTTAAAAATTAAAATAGAAAGGACTGACCTTTGGGCTAACAGGAGTACCTGTCAGGTCCGCCAGAGGTGGCAACATGAAAAAACATATAATAGAGCCCCTACCACCATGCCTCCTAACATTATGGTTTTTACACAAAATGGAAATTAAATGCATCATTTAATTCTTGGAATTTTTTGTCCCTACAGGGATACCCCAAATCCATTACCCAGAGGTGCAAAAATGAATTTAGAGTAGAAGCATCAAGGAAAAGTTTTAAAGCAAGTAGAACAGTTATATCATCTAATGATAAGTAGGGGAACCCTGTCTGCTGCAATACATCATTTAACTTTAATTTTTTTTTATTCTTGTGTTAATCCCCATACATTACATCATTAGTTTTAGATGAAGTGTTCCATGATTCATTGTTTGTGCATAACACCCAGTGCTCCATGCAGTTAACTTTAATTTTTATTGGGTCTGTGGTCAGCTGTACAATCAATATTAGTAGTTACCATTTTTTACTAAAAATTCTATTTCCAACACAGTGACACATATGCTGATTTGAAAAAAAAAATCATGTTATGTCCTTCTGTAGGGTGAATAGTAGTCCATATTTTATTTAACTTATATACATATATGCCACATAACACACACACACACACACACACTCACCCATTTTTGTCCAAAAACACATACTTCCAATAGAAGTGCAATGAAAATATTCATTTTATTTATATTGATAAAATGCTTAACTTCTATAGATATTTCTTGACCTAGATTACCACAAAAACTAAACTGATATTTATAGTTACAACTGCCTATAGTAATTCTAAGTGATTCTTTCCCATATTTGAAGGCATAAAACTGCAATTCTATAGAATTGAAAGGAAAAAAGACATTTTAAGGCATACAAATGACTAAAATCTAATTCAAGGTCTGCCTTCCTTGTAGGAAAAAATAGCTAAGTGGTATGGATTGCAAAGTATCAGAAAGGTTTTAATGCCCAAAAGTATTTTCATCCCTAGGAGACAGTAAATGCTATAGGGAAACACAAAATGGCAGGGAAGGGGGATATGATAGAAAGTGGAGTGGGGTTAGTTTTAAATATAGTAGGTAGATAAGGCATGTCTGAGAACATGGCATTTGGGAAATATCAGAAGGAGCGAAGGGTACAAGCTACAGGAAATCTAGGGAAAGAGCTTTCCAGGCAGAAAGAACACCTGCAAAGGCCCTGGGAATGAGCGTCCTCAGTGTGTTCTAGGATTAGCAAGAAGGCCAGTGTGACTAAAAGAGAGTGCGTAAGAGGAAAGTGGTAGGAAATGAAGTCAGAAAGATATCAAAAAAACAGATTATATAGGATCTCATAGACTACTCTCAAGACTCCAGCTTTTATTCTGAATAAGGTGGGAAGCCATTAAAAGTATTTCAGCAAAGAAATGATATGATTTGACTTAGATTTTTAAAATATTACTCTGGCTAATGTATTGCAAATATAATGAAGACAAGTGTAAAAGAAGCCACTGAAAAGCCATTGAAAAAACCCAGGTAAGAGATGATGATGGGTTGACCTAGGGTTGGTGGCAGAGGAAGTGATAAGAAATGATCGAGTCTTTGGCTATGCTTTAAAGTAGAGCCAGCAGTTTGTGATGATAATTGGATGTGGGTTAAGAGAGAAATAGAAGGATAGAGGATGACTCTAACAAGGTTTTTGACTAACAGATGGAAGTGTGGGGTTGCTGTAATAGAGATGGAGAAGCAAGTTTTAGGGAGAAGATCAGGAGTTCAGTTTTAGATAGGTTTCATTTGAGATGTCTGTTAAGGATCAGTAAGAATGTCCAGGAGGAAGGTGGCTGTTAAAAAGAGGGGTCCTGGCTAGGGGTAAAAATTATGAATTTACTTGCATATAAATAGCATCCAATGCCCTATGACTGCTTAAGACTCCCTAAAGAGTAGGTGGAGAAAGAAAAGCGAAGAGGTCTAAACACTATGCCTTAGGGCTCTTCAATGTTTGGAGATCAGTGAAATGAGAAGGAACCAGCAAAGAAAACTAAGAAGAAGCTATACCTGATAGGAGGAAAACTAGATGCATGTAGAGTGAAGAAAATGTTTGCCTGAAGAGGAAGGGATCAACTGGGTCCCAGTTGGGTAAAGTTAAGACAGAGAGGCTACTGGATTTAGCAGCATGAGGTTCTGTGATGACCTTCACAGGAGCAGTTTAGAGGAATGGTAGTGGTTAAAACTTTATCCAATTTTAAGAGAAAATTGTAGAGCCAGAGAGTATCCATTTCCAATAATGAAGCAGGTAATTCAAATTGCCTGGCTAAATTTTTTTTAAAAATGTTTTTTAAGTTAAAAGCATCAAATAGCTAACAAAATAGTGAGGACATTTCAAGCCAACATTTTGAAGAAGACTGCAGAGTGATGAACAGAACACACTTAGAGCTGCTTTTGCCCTGGGTGTGTTCACAAACTAAGTACTGCTTTTGGTGGCTTCATGGGGCTAGGAGTCAAAAGTTAGAATCTGTGGTCCACCAAGTGTGGGGATTTAGGCTTTCAAAGAGCTGCATTCTAAGAGCAAACATAAACTGGAAGAAAAGAGACATTCATACAGATTGTAACCTAGCTTCACATCATAAAGATAGCTCAGAATCTTAAGCTTTGAACTTGGACTAAGATGGTTCCAGATTGCTCATACCCCCACCCCATTCTGACAGAAACTAAAGTCTTCTATAAAATATATCATCCTAGGGCTCAAATTATTTCCACAAATCATTTCTCAAATAGAGTGCCCAGCACATAATCAATGGTAATAAGGAGTACTGGTTGATAAAACACCACGAATGAGAGCTGGCAGAAATAGCAAACAGAATTAGACCCGAAAGAAAAATAAGAGAGGAAGAATTTGAAACTGAAGGTATAATAGACAAGGTAAGCCTTATATAGGAACACAGTTTATTCACAAGAGTAACAAGGAAGACAGAATATATGTGCACAAATACAGATAGGTAAATAGTTGTAGCAGTGGGAGGTTAGAGAAGTTCCTTTCAGATTGCTTTGGTTGTCTTAGTGAAATTGAAAGTTTATCAGTCAAGAATAAGGATGAAGGAATAGGTATAATAAAGTTGAGGGAAGAAGAAAAGGTTTCAACTGGTGAGCTAGGTGAGTGACAGAGGGAACTAAGAAGGGAAACATAGTGTCGTTATCTGGCAGCCTTACAAACATTTGAATTTAAAGTGAGTCAAGTCAGCATGGTTGTATTTTTCTTTTTTTTTTTTTAAGATTTTATTTATTCATTTGAGACACAGAGATACAGAGAGAGATAGAGAGAGAGAGCATGAACGGGGGAGAGGCAGAGGGAGAGGGAGAAGCAGGCTCCCCGCTGAGCAGGGAGCCCGATGTGGGGCTCGATCCCACGACCCTGGGATCATGACCCAAGAGTGGGGCTCGATCCCACGACCCTGGGATCATGACCCAAGACGAAGGCAGATGCTTAACCATCTGAGTCACCCAGGCGCCCCTGCATGGTTGTATTTTTCTTTAGCCATATTTAGCTGTGTGAGTTCAGGCACAGATTAGGCACAAAACTGGATTTCTATAAGACTGGGACTTTATAAGACAAGTACACTGAAGTGAGGCAGGGCAGGGATGTTAAGGAAGTCTCCAAGGAAGTAATTATAGTAAAGGACTAGGGGTTTACTTGGGTAGGAAGAGAATTGAACATATGATTCACATATGATGAGAGATGATGAAAAAAGTGGTAGTATCAATGGATATTAGGTCCTGATGGAATGGAAGAATTTATTAGAGTTAGGACACCAGAGTGAATGAGCTTAAAAGTGAAGAGGTGAAATTATGACAGAATTCTAGTTGTAGGTAATAACAAAGGCTAGAATATGGCCTAGGAAGTTAATGGTTAAAGTAAATGGGGCAGTAGGGGGGAGCAGTGGAAGGATAGAGAACACTGGCAGAAGAGTTCAAGGAACTGAGAGGCCAGGGTGTTGGAAGTGCTATCCATGTGAATTTAAAATCATCAAGACTTGGGTCATAAATAGATTTTCTGAAAGTGATAGCCATCCAATGCTAAAATCTTTCAAGAAAGTGGATGACTGCAATGGGAAGGGGTAATGGATGACATAATGTAATGACAGTAATTTTACCATGGAGTTATTTTAGGGAAAAAATAGGGAGAATGGAGGTGGCAATGAAGAGCAAGAAAGACACCTTCCCTACTCCCGGCACAACACTAATAGAGGCCGTGGCAGAGCTTGAAAGGGCTGAAAGGGAAACACTGCCCTCAGGGGAGAGCCAGTTTTGGGTTAGAACAGTTAGGCCTACAAAAGATATATTATGGTATAGTGCTTCATTAATAGCTCAACATATCCTGAAAAAAATTAGGAAGTCCCTACCAAGTCACCATTATACAACATAATGCTTGAATTCGAAGAATCCTACCCTATATAACAACAAGAGTTTGCTTGATGGAAAACTTTTTATAAGGAATTTATTAGCTCACATAATAGAAGGAAACTGTTTCTTGGAAGAGAAGAGATAGTAGTGAAGATAATGTTTTTACCCCGTTAGACAAAATTGAAAGCCTGCATTAGATCCTGGTAAAAAGTCCCACACTCATTTCTATAAATTTGACAAAACGTCCAAAATTCTAAGGGAAGGGGACAAAAAGGGACCAGAGGATAGGATTTCTTTTGCCCCTTTCTTCCATATTGCAATAGATCAGTGGTTCTTCAAATGTCCCTGGACCAGAAAGAGATTCTGTTGAAATACAGATTCTCAAGCCCTGACTTAATGAATCAGCAACTCTGGGGATGAGGCCCAGCTATCTGAGTTTTAACAGATGGTTCTAATGCCACCAAATTTGAAAACACTGCAATAGAGGACAGTCCCTACTCTTGGATCCACCAGTTCAGCAAGTATTCATTTTGAAGGATTAGTAGAATAGTAGAGGAAAGTAGAGTTGAGGATGTTTTTGAAGTCTAAAATAATGGACCAGAGAGGAAGCCCAGCATGAGGTAGAGGAATCTTCGCAATAGGGTAAGGAGGGAACGGACAAGGATTTCTTCTACCTACGGTAGAAATGACATTTGCCAAATACCGTTTGACTGTCTTGCCTTTTTAATGCAAAAAAAGCAGGGCTATCTCATTCAAAAATTCTTAGTCTTTGCTGTTAGAATAAGGTGCTACTTCAATATTCTGAGCCTGTTACTCTGGAATTAAGATACTAGATCAGTACTTTTTCAGCCTGAGTATTTCCTATAGGCTGACTGTAAGACTCCATTTGATTCTGCTGGACATTCAGTGAAGACAAAGGTTGGCAGGTTACACTGGCTGTAGGGATTTCAGTTTTTCTCAAAAATCTGATGAAGAAAGCACAAAAGTGATAACCATTTAATTGTACATTTTCTTTCTATGAAAACAAAGGATGTTTTATTATTTTTATTCTAATTATCATAAAGATAATATTTTACCTCAGGCAGATTGAAGTTGTTTCTGTTTAATATATATATATATTCATTTTTAAACTCTGTAATGACAAAGAACAGATGTATACAAGTACACCACATCAACTGCAACTTTTCTATTAACTATGTAATTTTAGACAGTTCCCTTTAAGTTGATGAGCTCATCTGTGGAAAGAAGCAGTAAATTCAGCCATTCTATCATTTTTTGTCAAAATTATAAAATGCCCTTAAATTGATAGTTATATGAAAAACCCAGTATTTTGGGTATCAATTTTACATAATACTCGCAGCTTTCATTCATTGACTAAATGTAAATATCTTTATAATCTAAGTTTTTTTACAGTTAAGACTATAAAAATACATTTTTAAAGTATGATAATTTGCAATGATGGTTCAAATATGTTTTAGTATGGAGTTTAAGTATTTTTATGTTTTACAATGAATTAATAGGAAAATACTGGATTGATCCAAATCTCGGATGCCCTTCAGATGCCATTGAGGTTTTCTGTAATTTCAGTGCTGGTGGTCAGACATGTGTATCTCCTGTTTCTGTAACAAAGGTATGTATTGAATTGTAGAATATATGCAGGTACTTGCCCAGTATCAGTGAACATGATTTTTTAAATTCTGTCACTTTAAATAATTATGATTTTTTTTTAAAGATTTTATTTATTTATTTGACAGAGAGAGACACAGCGAGAGAGGGAACACAAGCAAGGGGAGTGGCAGAGGGAGGGGGAGAGGCAGGCTTCCCACAGAGCTGGGAGCCTGATGCGGGGCTCCACCCCAGGACCCTGGGATCATGACCTGAGCCGAAGGCAGATGCTTAACCATCTGAGCCACCCAGGCGCCCCTAAATAATTATGATTTTTATGAATGGAAGCAAGGTATCATTCTCTACCATATATAAGAAAGAATTTTTTGTTTTTAAAAAACAATTCTAGTAGAATCTTGATATTTTGATTGTGTATTTTATGATTGGCATGTCATGGCTTATTCTACTGATTATGCTTTTTAATTTCCTTTTAGAAATGTTGGGGGACGCACACCTGGGTGGCTCAGTCAGTTGAGCGGCTGACTCTTGGTTTTGGCTCAGGTCATGATCTCAGCAGGAAGTCTGCTTGGGATTCTTTCTCTCCCTCTTCCTCTGCCCCTCCCTGGCCTCCCTCCCCACCCCGCCCCCCCAACACCATGCAAGCTCTCTCTCGAAAAAAAAAAAAAAAGTGAAACATATTTTCTTATGCATATAAATACATTAGAAAATCCCCGAACAGCTGCAATGTTTATAATTAGTAATCAGTTACCTAAAGGTTTCCTGAAAATGACATCATTAAAAGAGGAATTTTGCCACAAAGTTTGCTATTTTTGATGATTTAGCACAAAGAACCTCCCTTAAACATCCATTGAATATTTTTTAAAACTTCTTTCAAGTATAATAAAACGAATGAAGTTAGTTTGGTATGATACTGGGATTATAACAAGCATTTGTAAAACCTAGAGCTTAGTTCTACCTATAACATATATTGAAGAAATCAAAACTGCATTTCTTTCTTTTTGTGGTTAAACCAGTTTGGTATTATTACCAAGGACTTATTTCTCATTGACAAATAACTGATACACCTGCCCTTTGTATGTTTAGTCCATCATAAAGAGGCAGCGGCTAAAATGTGCAGTCTGGGGGGGCGCCTGGGTGGCTCAGTCGGTTAAGCGACTGCCTTCGGCTCAGGTCATAATCCTGGAGTCCCGGGATCGAGTCCCGCATCGGGCTCCCTGCTCGGCAGGGAGTCTGCTTCTCCCTCTGACCCTCCCCCCTCTCATGTGTTCTCTCTCATTCTCTCTCTCTCAAATAAATAAATAAAATCTTTAAAAAAATAAATAAATAAAATGTGCAGTCTGTTAGTCTCTGTAGCTGCTTATTGTTTCACTGCCCTTTTCTAAAATATCCCTCTTCATTAAGGGTGTTTCAGCAGTTCATCGCGGCGGGCATTCACCATTATTACTCTCAAAGCAGAGGCAGGAAAGATTCTTCCATTCCTAGGGAATCTATGTTCCTCTGATGAAGATCAGCATGATAGTCCTAATGCCAAAATATCTGCATGATCATCCTCATGCCCCTGGATCTGGCCCAGGAATTTTATTTGGATTATCACGGAAGACAGATGGGGACCGGGAAGTGTGTACAAGGGAGATAGGAACAGTGAAGTTGCTGCACTGTAATTCCTTCCTTGCTGAATCAACTCTCCCATCTCTCCTATCTCTAAACTCAGCCTGAGAAAGAGAGGGCAGGTAGTGGAAAGAATGGTAGACTTGGAATCAGGGACCTGAGTTCTAGTCTCTGTCCCTCTACTAACCTGGCAAATGATACTCTGAGCCACAAAAGAGCCTACTCTGTGCCAGGCACTGTGGTAGGTAAGTGACATTTGGCACCTTAAGTCCTTACAACAATCCTGCCATGTCAGTGTCATACTCCACTTTACCAACAAAGACACTAAGGCTCGGAAAGATTAAATAGTTTACAAGTTTGTGATTCTCAGCTATAAAATAAAGGAACCTGAACTACTTAAACTCTAATGTTCCTTATGATGATCCTTCCATGTTTTCATCCTCATTGACCTTCTTTTTTTGCCTTTCTTCTCTTTTTCTTTAATTTTTTTGGTTGTTGTCTTTTTTTTTTTCCTTCTCTGATACCTCATAACAGCTACAGAGACTAACTGCACATTTTAGCTGCTGCCTCTTTATGATGGACTAAACATTACAAATAAAATTCTAATTTTATGTTTGGAAATTAATATAAATTCCTTGTAGAAACCACTTTTGTTCACTTATGTTATGACAATATGCCTGCTTGAATAATAATAAAATAATAATAATGTCAAAAGCTATAGAAAGATCTACTTCCTTGTCCAAGCCTGGGAAATCTGCAGTCAGAACTCCTTGCTCCAATTTCGCTCTGTATTGTTGACTTTATTATTAATACTTGTTCATGCATTCATTCATTTCAATAAACATTTATTGATGACTCCACTCTATGACTGGAACTGCATTAGGGCCTGGCGACACAAAGAATAAGATTCTATCCTTGTCTTTAAAGGCTCTCATAGTTAAAACTACTCAACAGGTATTATTGCAACTTGTAACTTATCTTTGGAAACTCAAAAAAAGATCTTCAAAGGAAAGTATATAAATTATATATAATTCATATAACATTTTTTGGTCATGTCTAGTAGCCTAATGGCATGCTGAAGCCAGCTCATACAGATTCAGGAGACCCTATTGTTAACACCCCTTTCCAGCTCCGTGTTCAGTGATACTACCATGATTGCCTGAAGCCAGTCACAGTAGGAGTGTTTATACGATGGAAATTGGAAAATGCTATAAATCAGGGATTACCGCCCCCACTCCACGCTTGCAAGAGCCAGTGGTTAAGCATTTATCAGCATACTGTTGACTGGCACTTAAATGCTAAGGAAAGGGGCTTTCTCAAGGCTGCATTTCAAGGACTTTCCCCAGATTCCCCCAAATTATAAGTTTCTCAATTGCCACCTTATAACCTGTATATTATTTCTATGACATTAGTTGGAGTTTGGAGTTGGAAAAGTCCAGATGAACTTCCTTCACTTACTGAGCTCAGAAGCCACCCACATGATCACCATTCACTGTCTAAACACGCCAGCGTGGACAAGTGCTCAGTCAAATGGCTCAGGATTGCCTATTGGCTTCAAGGGATGGAATGGCCAGATTTTTGAAGAAAACACTCTACTTGAACCTAAAGTGCTTTCAGATGACTGCAAGGTAAGGGATGGCACTTTTAGAATTGTTCAGTATAACTAACATAAAATTGATAAGGCCATAAAATTAAAACAATGGATTTAAGACTTTAACTGCAAACTGAAGATCCAGAAGGGTAGTAAGTTTTAATGTGCCCGATTTGTAATGGCATTACATTTTTCAGAATCAATCATTTGCTTATATCATATCTTGTCAACTTCTGTCACACCCACTGGTCATCCATGGATTTTTATATGCAAAACAGACGTTAATACATAAATTTAATTTTTATTGCTCATATGAAATATTTATATTACCCCTGCATGGATAGAAAGAGCACATAAATAAATAGATTGATTTCTTATATTTTCACTACTGTAATTCGACATCTCATTATGTATGGAATACAGGTTATAGAGGCAAGTCCGTTGTATTTCATCTTGTCAGTCCCTATACTTGATACTACATATGGGCAGAATTGCAGATTGACTGGCCCTAAAAATCAGTATTTGAATAATAGCTCATTTTTCTTACTAAAATTAAATAACAAATGTTGAAAAGTCTATAATCTTAAAATACTGTGGTATAAAGCAGGTGTCAGCAAACTACAGTCCACAGACCAAATCCGGCCCACCACTTGTTTTTGTAAATAAATGTTATTGGAACATAGCCACACTCATTCGTTTACTTATTATCTATGGTTGTTGTCACACTGTGATGACAGAGTTAATTAAATGTGACAGACTATGGCTTACAAAATCTAAAACATTTGTTACCTAGCCCTTTACAGAAGAATTTCCCAACCCTGTTATAAAGAGCAGCCACTTTACATACATATCATTAATGATTTTAAGTAGCTTGGTTTCCTGTTCGTGTGTACCATGAAGCCCGTGATTTAACATCTCTTACCATTTCCAGGGGACTCTACTTTTTCACATTTTATTTTCAGACGAATAGTGCTTGAGTATTTGAAAAATGAGAGGCAAACAGTTAGAAATATATGGCTCATTCTCTATAAGCAAAGAGATCAATATTATCAAGAAACTCATTTAACTTTAATAATTTTTTCCGGAAACTTTCAGTGACTCACTACTATCTCTGAGACACAATCTAAACTTACCAGCTCTTTGTGTAGCACTTAAAACAGTCAGGCCCCACCTGCCTTTCTAGTTTGGGCTTTCAGTGGCTGTTAACCCTGAAGTATGGCCAAACTGATCTGTTAATAATAATAATAAAATCAACAATAATTCCGACAATTAGTCATTGGGGCCTTATTATATAGCAGTTACCCTGTATTACATACATTATTTTATTTAATTATAACAGCTTTGTAAAGAAGTTTCATTTTATAGGTAGGAAAGTGAAGGCACGGAGAGGTTAAATAACTTGCTCAAGGTCATGTAGCTAATTAGCGGAGAGCAAGAAATAAACCCTAGGTGTGTATAACTCCAAAGCGCATATGCCACACTATACTGCTAGGTACTTTAACTGAAATCTCATTTAATCCTCACAACTGTGTGGGGTGAGTTTTTATTTTTCAAATTTTACACGTAAAGAGAATGGTGGTACCTGGATTTCTATCAAAATCTGCACTTCATCCCCATGCTAGGCTTATTTTTGCAACCATCTTCTACTTTTCCAGCAGTTTTTTGTTTGTATGTTTGTTTTTACTCATGTCATTATCTTTCTCTGAAATGCCTTCTCTACCTCTCTAACTAAGTGGAAATACTAGGCATACTTGAAGGCCCATTTTAAATTCTGAATTCTGAACTCATGAAGCTTTCCCTGAGTACCTCAGTTGGAAATGAGGAATTTAGCACTCACTGTCTATGTTATTTATGCTGTGCTCACTATGTGTTGTCTTGTGTTATGTCTATGTGTTTGTGTTTCCCCTCTCCAACTAGATTTATAAGCTGCTAGTATCCAAAAGCCAGAACTAGGGCGCCTGGGTGGCTCAGTTGGTTGAGTGACTGCCTTCGGCTCAGGTCATGATCCTGGAGTCCCGGGATCGAGTCCCTCATCGGGCTCCCTGCTCAGCGAGGAGCCTGCTTCTCCCTCTGACCCTCCCCCCTCTCATGTGCTCTCTCTCTCATTCTCGCTCTCTCTCTAATAAATAAATAAAATCTTAAAAAAAAAAACAAAAGCCAGAACTAATTTATTCATCTTCGTATTTCCCAAGCACTGTTAGAAAATAGAGGATTACGTCTTATTCAACTGTGCCAATTGTACTTAGTATTCAATAAATATTGCTTGAAAGACTTAACGAGTTAATCTCCCATCCAAGTACTAACCAGGCCCGACCCTGCTTAGCTTCCGAGATCAGACGAGATCGGGCGCGTTCAGGGTGGTATGGCCGTAGACGACTTAACGAGTTAATCTAATGGTGTCTTACACACACATACCAAGCTGATGACTAGTAAATGGAATTTATAGCTTAAATAATCGCTAAGGATCCCTCAAATTTTAAAATTTCTATCATGATAATTCTGTAAACGAGGAGGTGAATAAACTCCTTAATAAAAAGCTTCACAAAACTAGTCAATTGTATTTCTCTATTTTTTCTCGTTGATCTTAATCATAAGAGAGTTTATGATATGTTTTTGTTCCATAGTAGAATTTGTCAGAAACAAAAGAGCATACAGTAATAAGAAAAACAGAAAGGCCTAGAAAGAAGAGAGGAAACAAACTGTATAAACAGTAACCACAGACTGGAAAAAAAGAAACCTAAAAGGTGATTCAACATAATTATAATTTACTTCTGACTGAAGCAATTCTGGTTATTTCCTGCCTGAAGTTCAGAGAGGGTGAGATAGCTCGTTGCGTTTCATCCAAGAATGCCCATCCTAAAGAATCAGCCCCAGATGAAGGAACACACAACAGATGGGTGTTCCTCAGATTAGGAATAGCACAGCCTTTTAATTTATATCTGGTCCAATGATCCACAGACAACAGAAGCAGAAGCCTAGCCTTAGTCCCTGAGACTGAAAAATCAGAACACTCGGTACCATTTAGAGAAAGGAATGAACCCATGTTTTCAATTAGCCCTAGTGATTGTTACCATTGAGCACTTACTCAATACCAGCACTGACTCTGTTCTGGGCACTTTCTATTCGTTATCTCTAATCCTTAACTAAATCTTCAGTTGTCTGACAGTGAAGGGCATTGTCTGCTGAGAATGACTGCTAATGACACAATTACATACCAAAGCATTTTGTTCTTGTTTTACAGATTCAAGATGGCAGGTGGCATAAGGCAAAATTCCTTTTTCACACCCAGGACCCTAATCAGCTTCCAGTAACTGAAGTACAAAAACTTCCTCATCTCAAAACCCAGAGGAAGTACTACATGGAAAGCAGTTCCGTATGCTTTCTCTAAGGTTTCTGAATTAGTTCAGAATTCGTGCTGTTGGCCAGGTAATTGCTGCAGAGGGAAAAATTCAGACAGAAAGATACTATCATTGTGAAAGGCATGGAATAAAGCATTGGCTAAATCTTAAAGAATCTCAGGAAGAAAAGATTTCCTCCTAAGAAGGAGAAAAGGCATTTTTTAAAGGACTATAATTGATAAAGTATTTAATTCTTTAAAAAAGTATATGGATCTGAGCTTTCTTAGAGAATTCCCTAGAACTGAAAATTTATAAGCATGGAATTCTTCAGGGTATCCTCTATTTTTTGACTGAGAGCGAAGTACCCATTAGACAGCTGGAGATGCAGAGCACTGTGGAGCAATACTGGCTAATGCTTCCAAATGTGCAATGCTTCTGTCTAAAAATTACAAGCCACAGTCTAACATGTCTTATTTTCCCAAACACTAAGCTGTATTCAGGTCCCCAATGGGCATATACATCTTAGCCGGTGGTGCACTACCTCTTACGTGTTGCCTTTTTGTGTTGCTCGGTGCTCTTTCTGAAACAAGGTGCTTGTGGCTTTCAGAGACTATTTTGTTTCTTTTTTCGTCTTTGTCATTCTTTAAGAGTGTATGTACTGGTTACATCAAGATGTGTTTTGGTTGTTAGTACTTATTTTAATTTGTTTGGCTACATACTTAATAGCAAGTAAGACACTATTTATGTGAAGTCCTTGTTCTATTTTAAAATTCTCTTCGTGGATATGGAATCAAAGCCAGCACGCTGTCATCACCTGTGCTCACGGACAAGAGAATTGGGAGGTTTCTTTTGTTTTTATTTTTTAAATTGCTGTAAAAAATATTACAGGCCAGCTACTTCCAGTAGTAGGTTTGGGTTAGAGTTTGGGGTTGTGATATACTATTTTTAAAAATCCATGATCATCTGGAATGATACTATGTATATATATATTTTGTGAAGTTCTAATTCAGCGAATCTTTTGAAATTGCTGCTTTTAAATTATAAAAACCATTATTTCTGCTTCATAGGAATTACATGTTTTGTAGTATTCATTGATTTTATTTCACTATTCTTAAATTTACTGTGTTGGGACCTAAAAGAATTCAATTTGCCAGTCTTTAAAGCAACATTCAGGAAAAAAAAAAGTCTTTAGTCATTTAAAATAGGCTCAGCCCATTCAGACTTTCCTTGTCAGAGAAGTGCTAGTTCAGTATTAAAAGAAAAATATTATACCTTTTGGTATATAGAAAAGCTTGTACATCCATTATAAACATATCTTTAGCCACAGCAAACCACACTTACCTATCTATAATAAAAATGTGCTTTAAATCTTTTTTTGGTGGTGTTCGTTTTTCTTCTTTTGTTACCATGTCCTTTTATTATGTATGATAGCCCTCTGGCATAGTCCTTCTGTACTCTGTACATTTGCATCATTACAAAGTATCTGTTAGATACCTATAAGAGGATTATAGGGTTTATCTCCTACTTGTATAAAATGAGGTCATGGCACAGAATAAACTCTCTCATATATGGTCAACTGACTTTCAACAAAGGTGCCAAGACCATTCAATGGGGAAAGGACAGTTTTTTCAACAAATGGTGCTGGGAAAACTGGATATCCACATGCAAAAGAATGAAGTTGGACCCTTATCTGATATCATATACAGAACAACTCAAATGGAGCAAAATGCTAAATATAAGAGCTAAACCTATAAAACTCTTAGAAGAAAACATAGGAAAAAGTCTTCATGACATTGGATTTAGCAATGATTTCTTGGAGATGACACTAAAAGCATGTTCAAAAAAAGAAAAAGATAAATTGGACTACATCAAAATTAAGAACTTCTGTACATCAAAGGACACTATCAAGAGAGTAAAAAGACATCCCACAGAATGGGAGAAAAAATTTGCAAATCTTATATCTGATAAGGAATTAATATCCCAGAATGTATTTTTTTTTAAACTCCTACAGCTCGGCAGCTCTTTCTATCCACAGATCCTGTTCCCATGCTTTAATAAAACCACCATTTTTGGAGCACCTGGGTGGCTCAGTCATTAAGCGTCTGCCTTTGGCTCAGGTCATGATCCCAGGGTCCTGGGATCGAGCCCCACATCAGGCTCCCTGCTCAGCGGGAAGCCTGCTTCTCCCTCTCCCACTACCCCCTGCTTGTGATCCTTCTCTCGCTGTGTCTCTCTCTGTCAAATAAATAAATAAAATCTTTTAAAAAACCCCACCATTTTGCACCAAAATTTAATTAATCAATTAATTTAATTAAACTTCTACAACTCAAAATATAAAGCAATCCAATTGAAAAATGGGCAAAGGACTTAATAGACATTCCTCCAAAGAAGATATATTAAATGACCAACAAATGAAAAGATGTTCAACATCTCTAGTTATTAGGAAAATGCAAACCAAAGCCATAGGTAGATACCACTTGACACTCACTACGAAACAGGGGCGCCTGGGTGGCTCAGTCATTGAGCGTCTGCCTTGGGCTCAGGTCATGATCCTAAGGTCCTGGGATAGAGCACCACATCAGGCTCCCTGCTCCGTGGGAAGCCTGCTTCTCCCTCTCCCACTCCCCCTGCTTGTGTTCCCTCTCTCACTGTGTCTCTCTCAAATAAATAAATAAAATCTTAAAAAAAGAAAAAAAAAGCACAAACAAAAAAAAGAAAAACAAGGAAAGTAACAAGCATTGGTAAGGATGTGGATAAAGTGGAACCTTTGTATGTTGCTGGTTGGAATGTAAAATGGTGCAGCCATTGTGGAAAATAGTTTGGCAGTTTCTCAAAAGTTAAACATAGAATTACAATATAACCCAGTAATTCTAAGTTGTGTATATGCCCAAAAGAATTGAAAGAAGGGACCCAAACAGATATTTGTACACAAGTGTTCATAGAGATATTATTCAGAATAGCCAAAAGATGGAAACAACCCAAATGTGCATCCACAGTTGAATTGATTAACAAAATGTGGTACGAACATACAATGGAATATTATTCAGTCTTAAATAGGAATGAAATTCTGACATATGCTACAACACTGATTACCTTGAAAACATTATGCTATGTGAAATAAGCCAGACAAAAAAGGGCAAATTATCTGAAGTATCAAGAATAGACAAATTCAAAGACAGGAAATACAACAGAGGTTATCACAGGCTGGGGGAGGTGAAAATGGGGAATTAGTTTTTAATGAGTACAGAGTTTCTGTTTGGGATGATGACAGAGTTCTGGAGATGGATGGTAACAATGGTTGTACAACATGTGAATGTACTCAGTGCAACTGAATCGACACTTAAAATGATTTAAATGACCAATGTTATGTTGTACATTTTACCACAATTTTTTTTAATGGAGCGATGGCAAATATGTCTGATTTCCTGCTTGAGGACCATAGAATTGTTTTTTAAAAGGAGCAGAGGTTGATTCTAAATAAAAGAAACTAGAGTTTTTGTCCATGTGCCATACCTTTTGTTCCCCCCAAAAAAAATTTATTTCAGAGACATAAGTGGTTTTCCTAGATATCATTTAAGAAATATATATAAAATAGAAATACCTTACCTTATGTTTTTTTTGTTTTTGAAATATTAAATTTAAAGGACATATTAATCAACATAATCATAGGCAGTATAATATGTGTAGTGGTTAAGAGTACTCTGGGGATTAGCTGTGTGACTTTGGGTATATTATTCTTCATTGCCTCAGTTTCTTCACTGCAAAATGAGAATAATAAAAGTAAAAATCTTTATGAGTTAGTGTTCTTAGAGAAACAGAACCAGTGGGAGATATAGATAGATATAAGTAGAAATACAGATTTTATATATAATATACATGTAATATTGTTATGATATATGTATGATATATAAAAATATTTTTTATTTTATGTTTTTATATGGAAACATTATGATGGATTGGCTTACACAATTATGGAAGCTGAGAATTCCCACAATCTGCAGCTGGTAAACTAGAGACCCAGGAAAGCCAGTGATGTAATTCAGTTAAACCCAAAGGCCTGAGAACCAGGGTAGCCAATGGATTAAAATCCAGTCTGGGGGCCGGTGAAGATGACAGGTCCCAACTCAAGCAGGCAGACAAAGCAAAAAGGGCACATTCTTCCTTACTCTGCCTTTTGTTTGATTCAGGCCCTCAGTGGATTGGATGATGCCCATGCACATTGTGGGAGAGGGACAATTTACTTTACTGAGTCCACTGGTTCAAAGACTAATCTCCTCCAGAAACGCTATCACAGAAACACCCAGAAATAATTTTTAACATGGACACCTATGGCTGGTCAAATTGACACATAAAATTAACTGTCACATTATCTCACTTACTGGTTGAATGGATTTAATAAATTACCATGGGAAGTATAAAACTGCCTGGCACAAAGCCATCAATCACTCTGTAAGCCTTAGCTGCTGCTCTTGTTGAAGCAACAACATCATTGAAGATTTAATGGATAAGCTCCATGCTAGTTATCACCAACAGGTGGTGGTGAATCCCTTAATAAAATTATTCATCTGTTTTACAGTCATGCCCATAATTTGTTTTGTAACAATAGATTTTATATTTTTAGAACATAGATTATATATAAAGGCTTTCTAGAAATAAGGTACAACTATAACAGTATATAAGTACATAATGTGCCTCCCTTTTCTCCCCATTTTTGTATATTAATGTAGGAATTAGAGTGGTCATTAGAAGTAAATATCGCCAATCTTTTTTGTGATTTAAAACCAGAGCAGAAGGAATATTGGATTTAGATGCATAAAACTTGAATTCAGTTCCAACCCTCTCACTCATCGGTTTGGGGTACTTGGTTAAGTCACTAATTCTCTGTTTCTTTATCTATACTGGGCAATTTTTTTTTTTTTTTTGTCCGCTTCTACTAGTTATATGAGGGAGGTGTGTTAAAAATCTCCAACTGTGATTATGGACACTCCTGTTTTTCCTTTTACATCTCACATTTTTGCTTTATACTTGTAATTAGTTGCATTCAAATTTACCACAGCTTTATTCAGAGGTGTACTGGTAAATGTTTAATAACTAGCCCTCCAAGGTGAAAAGAGAAACAATCCCTACCTGTAGCGTTAGCCAGTTTTCATGGTGTAAATGCTTGGACCATACCAATTCTGTGTTGTAACTTGTTAGTGTCAACATGGTACATCTTTGTTCCTCTTTTTATTTTTAACCTTTCTGCATCCTTCTGTTTAGGCATATTTGTTATACTCAGCATATGCTTGTAGATTTATTTATTTTTAAACTACTTTGACAATTTTAGACTCTTAAGAGTATTAGTCTGTTTAGTTAATGTAATTACTGTTATATTTTCTTTTAAACCTAATATTTTACTATTATTTTATATTTGTCGCATCTCTGTTTCTTTTTTCTTCCTTTGGATTGGTAAAATTTTTTATTCCATTTTCCCTCTTTTAGCTTGTTAAACATTATTTTTATTTTCTTTTAGTGGCTACTTTAAAGGCAATAATAAGTATCCTTGATTTTGTAGAGGCCACATAAATTAGTACTTTCCTACTTTCCAGACAACTCAAGGATATTACAAAACTTTAACTCCTCTTATCTCTCTCCGACATTTTGGAATGTTATTGTCAGGTATTTTAATTCTGCACGTATTTAGAATCCTTTGGGATATTTTCTAATATTTTAAACTGACAATATTTATTTGGTTTTATCCACCTATTTATACTTTCCTGTACTTTTCTTTCCTTCCTTCCATCCTTCATATTTTAGGTGAACTTGAAAGAAGCAAGAGAAGATGACATATGCTTTATATAGAGGCAAAGTTACCATTGAAACTAATAAATTTAAGCTTTAGGACCCTGAAGTAGCCTTCAAAAATGTCTTCACATGGGCATTTATGTTTGTAAAGTTTGCAAAAGTACAGTAATTTTTAGCTATTTTCCATAAAGAGGACCCTAAGTTGTATGAGCCTCGGGCTTCACAAAACCTAGATCTATCCCTGCTTTTTACCTGGAATGAAACATAAATGTTGTTCTTTCTATAGGCAACAAGTTTTTGTTTGATGACTACAATAAACAAAAAGAGGGAATGTTGCTAGTGGCACAGAAATGACGTGAGCAGTAGAAACATGGTGTTCAGCAGTAGGCACTGTGACAGACCTCATTTTCTGACCAACATGTTAAGTTTGGTCCTCCCATACAAGACTAGCAGCTTTCATAGTTTCAGAAATAAGTGTCAGCTAAGCCTTCAATGTAATGTGCTCTGCCCTCTTCAAGCACAACTCTTCTACCATGACCTACATAGTAATTGGCTCTGAAGGTATGATTAAGTCGTTACCACCTCAGCCCAGGTACACAATTATGCAATCTGTGTGCTTTGGATTCAGAGTCCTGGTATAATTCAAAGCTAATTTAGAAAAATGGCACCTCTGTAGAGAAGAGCAACTGGTGGGGAATCCGAGCTATCATCTTGGCTGTACTAGCAGTGGAATTTCAGGACTGAACACAAGGGCAAAGTAATCTCACTAACAATCCATTAAAAATAATTTGATTTTACAAGGTATCTAGTTTAGGACGAATTTGGAGTTGAAACTCAAGAAAACTCCTCATTTCTTTTTTTTTTTTTAAAGATTTTATTTATTTATTTGAGACAGAGAGAATGAGATAGAGAGAGAGCATGAGAGGGGGGAGGGGCAGAGGGAGAAGCAGACCCCCTGCCGAGCAGGGAGCCCAATGCGGGACTCGATCCCGGGACTCCAGGATCATGACCTGAGCCGAAGGCAGTCGCTTAACCAACTGAGCCACCCAGGCGCCCTCCTCATTTCTTTTTTTAAAAATTTTATTTTATTATGTTAGTCACCATTCATTACATCATTAGTTTTTGATGTCGTGTTCCATGATTCGTTTCCGTATAACCCCCAGTGCTCCATTCAACACGTGTCCTCCTTAATACCCATCACCAGGCTAACCCATCCCCCCCACCCCCTTCCTGAAAACTTCTCATTTCTTGAAGCAGACACTGGAAATCCAGTTTCATGGAACAGACATTCTTCATGAAGGGATAAAGATCTCCCTCAACTATTAGAATATAAAAACTTTATTTGAACTTTATTGATATTACATTCAATTTTTCTCAGTTGAGTGTTTCAATTTGTAAAAGAGGTTAAGCCATTTAACTACCAAAACAAATGCCCAGACAATATATAGAACATTCAGTTAAAATAATTTTTAGTTGTTCCCAAATATTTCCTACATAATTCAGTATGCCATAGAAAAACACTATACATTTTTCCAAGTCTTCCTACAATGAAAAATAAAAAACTTTGAACAAAAATTAATTACTAGATACCAACAATTTTTTGGTTTAATAGTTGGAAGTGAGAAATTAAAACAATCAGACTTTATTTAGTTTGATTTTATAACCAATATTATTGCTGACTTCAGGATTCGGATGTTAAAAGATAATAAATATTTTAGATATTTTTCGGTAAATTTTTTTCTAAAACCTTTTTAGAAATCTATTTCATGTACCCCCCTGCTGCAAATAGTTAGGCCTTCTGTATTAGGTCCTGGATTCCTCTAATAGTAATGACCCAATTGTTGGATCCTTCTAAAGGCTCATCAATTATGATTGAACCTCCTGAATCATGATTTGTTTGTTTGATCCAAATAATGCTTTTGCCAGTAATAGATCTGGCCAATTCTTTGGAAACAAGTTACTTGTGTTGTAATAATAGGCCCATCCAAATCATAGTATGTCATGCTCCCCTGCTAAAGAATAATCATACCCAGAACAAATCTGTGTTTTTTTCTCTGTGTCCCAACCTCAGAACCCAAGCTGAGGAAATGAAACTGGCTCCTGATCACCTATAGGATAAAGAAATGCAAGCTTTTCTGCAAGGCCTATAAGGCCTTGGTGACGGGGCCTCTGATTACCTGTCAACCTGCTCACCCTTTTTTCTCATCAGAGTCTGTATACTCCAGCCATACCTAACTTATCTCATGTTCTCTGAACATACTATATGTTTCATTCCTTTGCCTGGAAAGTTCTCCTGCCTTGTTCTCCTGGCCAATTCCTACTCTTTCTTCAAGTTAGCTCCTTGGGAAACCTTTCTTAACTTTTCCCACAAAGGAATGCATGCTGCTTCCTCTTTGGGTCACGTTCTGTCTTCTACACTTGCTTCAGTGAGTTGTTACTGCTTTTCACATGCCTGTCTCCCTTCACTACACTGTGACCTCCCTGAAGGCAAAGCGTAGATTTTAATGCTTATAATCACATAGAATGGCACAGGGTATGATGCAAATAGGTGCTCAAGTCCTCCATGTCTTCATGTTTTATTGCATATTGTGAACTAGAGACTGTGCTCTGAGTTGGCCATTCAAATTGAGCAAAAAAGGCAAGGTCCCTGTGCTCAATGAGCTTCCTATCTAGGAGAGAAACCATGTTAATCAAATGATAGTATTCATGAATATATCATTACAACTTGAAACCAGTGCTCTGAAAGAAACACACACATATACATGAACTCTGACCTAGGCTGGAGCAGAGGGGAGGAGGAGTGCCTAAGGAATGCTTCCCTAGGAAAGTAGGGCCTTCTTCCATCTGAAGGGTGAGTAATTAGACATGAGGGTGAAGAGAAGATATGGGTCAGATTATGAGGGATCTTTGCAAGGCCATGATAAGGATTTAGTTCTTTATCCTAAGAGCAACGATTAGACATTGAAGGGTTTTAAGGAGTTGGCTGACATTATCAGACTTGTGATTTGCAAAGATGCTCAGGCTACAATTTGAAGAATGAAGAGACAAATATTTATTGGCTGAATTAACAAATGAACCACTACATTTAACTGATTCTTGAATATTTCTATTGTCTAAATCTCAGCTAATTGGAGTTCAAATTCTAATAACCTCTTCTAGTGCAACACTGCCCAATAGAAATATATAAGCCACATATGTCATTTAAGATTTTCTAGTAGCCACATTTAAAAAAGTAAAAACAAAACAAAACCAGTGCAATTAATTTTAATAATGTATTATACATAACCTAATATATCTAAAATATTTCCATTTCAACATGTGATCAATATAAAAATGTTATTAATGAGATATTTTACATTCTTTTTTTATGTACTGAATCTCTGAAAGTCAGTGTACATTTTATTTTATTTATTTATTTATTTTTTAAAGATTTTATTTATTTGCAAGAGAGAGGAGAGACAGAGAGCATGAGAGGGAGGAGGGTCAGAGGGAGAAGCAGACTCCTCGCCGAGCAGGGACCCTGATGCGGGACTCGATCCCGGGACTCCAGGATCATGACCTGAGCCGAAGGCAGTCGCCCAACCAACTGAGCCACCCAGGCGCCCCAGTGTACATTTTATATTTACAGTACATCTCAGTTTGGATAACCACATTCCAAGGGCTCCGTAGCTACTGTGGCTACCATCTTGGACTGTGTAATTGTAATGCCTTCACCCAGTGATTCACAAACCTGCCTATACATCGTAAGTACACACAGAGATGCTTCTTAAAAGATTTTCCAGTCACTCTATTTTGATTAAGTACCTCTATGGAAAGACCCAGAAATCTTATCAAGCACACGAGGTGATGCTGATAAAACAGTCCATGGACAAGTATACGGGAATTGCTACATTGCCTTAAAGTTGCGAATATAATGAAACCTTTGTGGATATAATAAAACATCTTGCATCCTGGAAAAATTTGAGCCATATCATGGGAAGCCCAGTAGGAAGGATGTTTAGGACACCTCTGAAATTATTTCAGAAAGTTACCATCATCCCTATTTTTTAAATAAATCTGGAGAATCCAGTTGCTGAAAAAGATAGCCAATTATAAAAAGAAGCCAATACTTCCTGGAGTCCCCAAGTCTAATCCTGAAGCTGTCATATAAATGAGAGGGTGGTAATGGATCTTGGAGCCTTCTCAGAAATACTGAGAAGCCTGTAGAAGATGAAAGGGAGTTGGGGCCCATTGTGGTGGGAAAGGAAGGCCTAGAGTCATAGATGGACACTGATGGAGGTAAGGGGTAAAATGGAGGGAAAGCATCTCTGGTTCTGCCCTTGTCTACCCACATCAACCTGGGTGGGTCACAGCCCACCCCAACTCAAGGGCCAACAGCAGGGCCAGCCCAACACCTGCCCATGGAGGTGGAGTAACACCAGGGAAGCTCATAACTATACATACAGTCTGGCTTGCAACAGTTCTTTTCTCTTCCTTCTACCCTGGGTGAAACCACAGAATATGGTAGTTCTTGAAAGGGATGGCAAATGCAGGCATATGGAGCATGTTTTCCTCATGAAAGGCCCGAGTGGTTCTAGTGGAGCTCCGACTATAACATCAGAAGCGTTCTACCCTAAGACTCATCCACTCTCTTTCTTACCAGCCACCTCGAAAAAAAAAAAAAATCAGAAGAATCACAGTCCAAGTCTCAGGCTTTTGATCCTCCCTTTCAAGTATGAATTAACAGCTGAAGATGCTGATACTCCCAAGTGAATATGAGATCACAGGGGAAAATATTACAGCATCTGAAGAGTGTAATTCCTTAAAAAAACTTTCTTAGAAAACTGTACAATTTGTACTAGTGGAGCAAAATTAATAGATTTTTTAAAAAGTGAGAAATGTTAGGGGCGCCTGGGTGGCTCAGTCGTTAAGCGGCTGCCTTCAGCTCAGGTCATGATCCCAGGGTCCTGGGATCGAGTCCCGCATCCGGCTCCCTGCTCGGCGGGAAGCCTGCTTCTCCCTCTCCCACTCCCCCTGCTTGTGTTCCTGCTCTCGCTCTCTCTCTCTCTGTCAAATAAATAAATAAATAAAATCTTTTTTAAAAAAGTGAGAAATGTTAAATGAGTAAAAGAAATATCTCCAAAGAGATAAGGGAGAATATTAGTAATGTGAAGCAAAAAGAAGCTGGAGAAACTGGTTATGAAAAATATAGTGATTGAAATGAACTTAGTGGATGTGTTGGCTAAGATTGGATACCATCAAATAACAAATGAGCAAAGTAGAAATTAGTTAGGGAACTCTCCTAAAAAGCATAAAGAACCCTGATAACAAAACCTGACGACATTACAAGAAAAGAGAGCTATAGACAAACATCCTTCATAAACATATATGAAATCGCCTAAAAAATATATTAGCTAATTGAATCCAGCTATATATAATATATATAATAAAAATATGAATGGTGAGGTTGCAATATACAAAATCAATATAAAAAAACCATTGCATTGTTATAGGCTAGTGATGGAAAATCCAAAAATGAAATTAAATAATTTCTTTCAAAATCACATCAGAAAGAATAAAATACTGGGATGTCTGGCTAGCTCAGGCGGTAGAGCATGGGACTCTTGATCTTAGGGTCATGAGTTCAAGCCCAACATTGGATATAGAGCTTACTTAATTAAAAAAAAAAGAATAAAATACTTAGGAATACATTAAGCAAAAGACATGCAAAAACTTGTACAGTGAAAACTACACAGCATTGTTAAGTGAAATTAAAGACAATCTAAATAAATGAGTGACATTCCATTTTCATAGATTGTAAGACACACTATTGTTAACATGCTACTTCCCTTCAAGTGATCTATATATTCCACCTTATCCCTGTCAAAATCCCAGCAAGCTCTTATGTAGAAATTGATAAACTAATCCTAATGTAATGTTTTACATTAGGATTAGTTTATCAATTTCTACATAATGTTTTACATTAGGATTAGTTTATCAATTTCTACATTAGGATTACAATATGGACATGCAAAAGACCTAGAATAGCCAACATGTTTTTTAAAAAAATTTTTTAGTATAGTTGACACACGATGTTACATTAGATTCAGGTGTACAACATAATGATTCAACATCTCTATCTGTTATGCTATGATGACCAACACAATTTTGAAAAAGGACCAATGGAGGAGGACTTAATTACCCAGTTTGAAAACTTACTATAAAATTATAATCATCGAGAAAGTATGGTGTTGGTGCAAAGATAGACATATAAATCAATGAAACAGAAAGTCCAGAAATAAACCCTTATATTTGTGATGACTTCATTTTTTACAAAATATTAAGGCAATTCAAGGGGGAAGGATGATCTTTTCAACAAACGGTGCTTGGATAAGAAGAGATCCATATGCGAAAAATAAATCATTAATTTGCTCTATAAAAAAACTCAACATGGATCATAGCTCTAAATGTAAGAGCTAAAACTATAAAACTTCTAGAATATATAGGAGATAATCTTTGGTACATTGGGCTAGCCAAAAACTTTTTAGTGTGACACGAAAAGCAGAATTCATTTGAAAAACTCATAAACTGGACTTCACTGAAATATCAAACTTGTGCTCTTTAAAAGACATAATTAGGAAAATTAAAAACTAGTCACATAGTGGGAGAATATATTTGCAAAACATACAAGGACTTGGTATTAATTATCTATTGCTGTGTAGCAACTGCCCTGAAACTTAACAGTTTAATATAACAAATATTTATTATGTCACCCAATTTTTGAATATGAGGAGCAACTGCTGACCAGAGCAGCAGCCATGTCAAGCCTTGACTAGGACTGGAGAATCTGCTTCCAAGCTCACTCCCATGGCTGTTGACAGGCCTCAGCTCCTCGCTGGTTGTTGCCCAGTGTATTAGTTTGCTAGGGCTGCTGTAAGAAAATAGGTCAAATGTGTGGCTTGAATAACAGAAACTTATTTTCTAACAGTTCTGCAGGCCAGAATTCCAAAATCAAGTGTTGGCAGGTTTGTTTTCTTCTGAGGCCTCTCTCTTTGGCTTGCAGATGACCTCCTTCTTGCTATGTCTTCATGTGGTCTTTTCTCTGTGTGCACACATCCCTGATCTCTAATTGTGTCCAAATTTCCCCTTCTAGAAGTACACCAGACAGACTGAATTAAGGTCCACCTGAATGGCCTCATTTTAACTTAATCATCTTTTAAAGGCCCTATCTCCAAATACAGCCACATTTTGAGGTCCTAGGATTAGGGTTTCAACATATGAATTCTGGAGGGACGCAGTTCAGCCTTATAATAGAGAGTTCAGCTCCCTGCTACATGAGCCCTCCTGGTAGGGCAACTCAGAACATGGCAGCTTGCTTCCCTCAGAGTAAGTGATCTAGGAGAGGAGTAAGAGAGCAATTGCCTGAAACAGAAGCCACAGCCATTTTTCAAACCTAATCTCAGGAGCAACACAATATACTTCTGCTGTATGTTATCAGTAACACAGGCCAATCCTGGATAATTTGGGAAAGTTTTATACATTGGCATGAATAGCAGGAGGTGGGAATCATTAAGGAACATCCTGATGGCTATCTACAAAAAATTTTTATCCATAATATATGAAGAACTACTATAATTTGGTAATAAAAAACAATTAATTAAAAGCAGATTTGAATATGTCACTAATCCAGATAGAGAACTGGCCAGTAAGCACATGAAAAAATGCTCAGCATTATTAATCATTAAAGAAATGCAAATTAAATTCATAGTGAGACACCATTATCTATCCATAATCAAGAAGACTGACAATAAATACCAACTGTTGGCAAGGATGTAGAAAAACTGGAACCCTCATACATTGCCAGTGGGAATGTAAAATGGTATAGTTACTTTGGAAAACAGTTTGGCTCTTTCTTAAAAATTAAATATAAACTTACGATATGGTCTAGAAATTCCACTCCTGGGTACCTACTCAAGAGAAATGAGAATATACACACAAAGACTTGTATGGGAATGTAGAAGCAGAATTTCTCATAACACCAAACCTGGAAACAATCCAAATGCCCATCAACTGATGAATGAGCAAAATGTGATATATCCATACAATGGAATATTATTCAGCAATAAAAAGGAATAAACTACTGAGACATGCTACAACATGGATGAACCTCAAAAACTTTAAGCTTAATAAAAGAGGCCAGACTCAAAAGACCACATATTATATTATTTCATACGAAATTTCCAGGAGGGGCAAATCTATAGGAATAGAAATTAGATCAATGGTTGCATGGGACTGGGGATGGGAACAGGGATCGACTGCAGATGGGAACAAGGGTATTGGATGGGAGTAGATGGAAATGTTCTAAACCTGGGTTTTGGTGATGGTTGCAAAACTGTATAAAATTTCAAGTTTAAATTATTGAATTGTATGTTTATTATAGACATATTTTATTTTATGTGAATTATACCTCAATGAAGCTGTTAAAAAGATGCACACAATAAAACAATTCCATGTATTTCACAAAGACATATATATATATATATATATAAGGAGTCATATTAAATGTATAAGAGTGAAGGGGAGGGTAATGATAGTGGAGATGTACAAATAGCAAAAATATTAAGGAAAGTGTTGTTGCACATGAGAAGAATGTGCCAAGAACTGGGAAATGTGATTATCTCAACTTTGTCCTCCATGATCCAAAAGAGAAAACAATTAAGCAAGCTATCATCAGCAGGACTCTCAAAATTACTGGTAGGATAAGGAAAATAATACTTATATTTGTAGAATGCTTTACTGTTTACAAAGCTCTTTCACATACATTGTCTTATTTAATTCTCAAAATACATATAACTATCACCATTTTACAGATAGATTGACTGAGACTCAGAGTGGTCACCTAGCTACTGGCAAAGGAGATTTAAACCCAGAGCTTTTCCCTACCTCCCTTACGTGGCTGATCCAATGAGATTCTTTTCCCCAGACATTTGGAATTAGACAATAGTGAGTCTCCATGATTATACAAGCACTGAGGATACATAAACCTTGGAGTTGTGGAATGGCAGTATTGTTTTAACAAGGTACATGGAGAAGAGAGACAACCTGCCTAAAAAGAAAGTGAATGAAGCCAACTCAGTGACAAAAGGCCATGTGGCTAGAGGCACACATTCATACCGTGGTAGCCACGGAGATGTGCCACCCAGATCTTCTTCAAAGAAGGACCTGCTACCTGGCCACAAAGAGTGCAGTCCAGCTGTCAGCTCCAGCTGCAGAGAAGCCTCTTGCCCAAGATCATGCCCTTGCTGGGGCAGCCTGTGTCAGATGACCCAGTGGGGCCAGATATACATTATGAGGCAGTTCTGCCTGAAGTGGGACGCTCTAAAGAAAAATGCTTTCTCTGAGCTGCCTGTCAGGTTGGCCAAGGCTGGTCTGACCTGCCTCACGATTTAAATGCTTTCTCTGGCCGATCCTCCTTCCTCCCCTTTCTCTTCACAGGTATCGATCCCTAACAACTCCTATCAGGATCTGTTTCTGAATAGCCCCACCTGCACCACATCACAACACATACCCATACACAATAAAACTCAGACTTCCAGGCTTTCTGGTTCCTGGCTCTTGTGTGGACACAGTTGAAATTCCAACTCTTGGCCTTTATCTTAAGCTAGCTCAAGTGCAAACAAAGGGCTTTGACCAGAATGTTAATTTTCTGTGTCAGTGCTGCCACTAAATAGCCATTTAATCTTGAACAAATCATTTTATTTCTCTGGGTCTTTGTTTTCTTACCTGTCTACTGACAGGTCAGGAAAGGCCCTTCTAATCCTCATTCTATAGTCAAGCAGACAGTTGACTACACAAAGAGCCTGCTGAGCTGCTGAAATGATTTAACCATCCCTAAGATACACTTTTTCATGGCTTTTCAGTCACAGCTAAGATGCTTTCCGAGGAAGCACTCCTAAGTTTCTGGCTGTTAAAATGAACTCAACTATGACTTTGACAAAGGGCCACTTCTCAAAGTGGTTAGGAAAGCTGCAAGGTGATGCCTGGTGCAGAGACAGGAGACGGAAATGATAGGCACAATCCTATAGTGAAGGAGCTGGGCTTGTCCCTCTACTCCACCGAGGTGGAAAAGAGGGAGAAAGGAGTTTGAGGAACTGGATAGGAATTCAGCGACAGCTCCACATAACTTCTGCCTCCCTTTCTTTGTCCTTGTCCTATCTCCATCCTTGCATACAATGCTGTGCTCTATACTCCAACAACCCAAAGTTCCCTCCTTCAGGACTACTCAAGCCTCCCTTTTCCTTCAAAACTACCACTCAACAATACCACCACAACTTCCAGTATCTCCATTAAAACTACTGTCCCACAGTGTGGATTGTTTAACTTAGGTAAATGATTAGCTGTAAAGCCATCAAGGAGCCTTACTGGTTTAACGATTTTTCCTCCAGTGACTGTTAAAAAAACACAGATTACAAGAACAAATGTAGGGAAATGACAAAGGTTTTAAAATCTTACAGTCTTTATGCTTCTGGTGTCTGATCTGTAGTTCCAGAACTTTTCCCTTTCTTAAATGGAAATCTGGATGGTTTTATTCTCTTGAGGATCAACACTCCCTCTTGTTGCTCCCATCTCACAAATCTTGTCTTTAGCAAAAACCACATGGATTCTTTCTACCATTTAGCCCCTTTCCCCTGTGTAAATATGTGATCTGGCCTGAAAATCCAATCAGGCTTTCTTTGACTCCACGGGCAGCTAGCACCTCTAAGTATCTCCAAAAGAGACTATCCATATGATTCCTCTGGCAGCTTCTTTCTCACAACCCGTAAGAAGATTGTACTAAACTCTCCCAATTTACTTCTGTGCTCCTTCCAGCACTGCTTAATCCCTGGTGCCCCAACTAGGTTTTGATATTTTCTCCCTCCCTCACTCTGCTCACCCATTCAAAATTCCCATTCTTTGACCAACTTGCAAATGAGTGATAACAGTTAAATGCCCTGCATTGAGGAGATAATACAAAGCAACCTACAGCTGAGAAGCCATTTCTTTGAAGCCTCCTTTATGCAGCAAGAAAAATATATCTCCTATGAAGTTTCCTTACGCAGTGAGAAAAATACCTCACGTCGCAGACATGATGTGAAGATTAGGTGAAAGTGCCTAATGCCCCGTATGTAATAATAATAATTTTAAAAAGTAATTGAGAGGGGTGCCTGGGTGGCTCAGTCGTTAAACATCTGCCTTCAGCTCAGGTCATGATCCCCGGGTCCTGGGATCGAGCCCCGCATCGGGCTCCTGCTTGGCGGGAAGCCTGCTTCTCCCTCTCCCACTCCCCCTGCTTGTGTTCCCTCTCTTGCTGTCTCTCTCTGTCAAATAAATAAATAAAATCTTTAAAAAAAAAAAAAAAAGTAATTGAGATAGATAAAAGTGTGGTTTTTGTTTTTTGCATTTTTGTATTATTTTTTAGATCTTCTATTCCTGGGGATTGCAATTTTGGCCCAGTCTTTAGGGATACACACACACACACATTCTTTTTTTTTTTTCCTATTTATTTATTTTTCTCTGATGTGTTCCATGAGTCATTGTTTGCCTATAACACCCAGTGCTCCATTCAATATGTGCCCTCTTTAATACCCATCACCAGGTTAACCCTTCCCCCCACCCCCTCTCCTCTAGAACCCTGTTTGTCTCTCATGGTTCGTCTCCCCCTGCAATTCCCCCCCCCCTTCATTTTTCCCTCCCTACTTTTTTTTTTTTTAACATATAATGTATTATTTGTTTCAGAGGTACAGGTCTGTGATTCATCAGTCTTACACAATTCACAGCGCTCACCATAGCACATACCCTCCCCAATGTCTATCACCCAGCCACCCCATCCCTCCCACCCCCACCACTCCAGCAACCCTCAGTTTGTTTTAAAGAGAGAATCCTGTAGGATGCTGGGAATGGGAAACTGGCTGTTGTGGGCTGTTACTGACGGAACTTAAAGAATAAAAATTAATTCCTTCTTTCCTATCTGAAACCTCTCAGGATTCCCTGTGACAACAGCCACCATCTATTGAGTTTATTTCAGTAACTACTGGCTTATTTCCATGCATGATTCCATTTAATCTTCACATAACAACACCATCGTCTCTAGTGCATAGGTGAAGAATGAAGCTTGCCGGGGGCGTGGCATCAAGTGTTTCTTCCATTTTCATACAAGATCATACAGACCAGGGTGGGTCTTAACCGTTCCAAAACTGTCAGGGATTTGCCTCTCCCTGCTCCGCCCCGCACCCCCACTCTTTACGGAGGAGTGTGGCCAAGCACGGATTGGGGGCGGGAAGAGCGGCCGGAGGCTGCCTCCCCGGGGGCAGGGTTTGACGAAGCCCCGCCCCCAAAGTGAGCTCACAAGGGCGTGGCCTCACGCCGATTCTCGCAGTGTCTCTGGGCCGGACTGCCTCAGAGCCGTAAAGGGCTCTACGAGTCGTGAAGTGGCGAGGCGCGGAAGTGTTGCTTTACGACGATTTGGACGAAAGCTGCAGGCCGGCGTTTGCTGCATGGGGCTTTCGGTCCCGCACGTGGGCGACTGCCGGTGTTCCGCCCCAGAATTCGTTCTTTTTGGCGTGGACAAGCCACTCTGAAGGGTAGAATGGCAGCGAAGGCCAGAGGTCGTGAGCTGATGGATACGCCTGTTGAAAATGAAGGGACTTTGGGAGGAGGTCTGCAGAGTGGTGCTGAGGGGGCGCGGCTAAGGCTCGAGTCCGGTAGGGAGAGAGTCGGGGGCACAGCAGGGACGGACGCTGGCAGTGTAGAAGCGGGGAATGGACAGGCAGGAATGAAGACAGAGGATAGAGAAGGAAGTGGACAAACGGCAGAGGAGATGCGAGTGGACCTAACCGTTGTGAAACAAGAAGTTATGGACTGGTCGGAAATGGAAGACGGTATGCTGGATGGCCGGTGGGTAAAGCAGGAGGTGGAGGATGGGCCTGAGGTGAAAGAGGAGAAACCAGGCAGTTTGGAGGTGAAGCAGGAGATGGGTAGTAGTTTTGTGGTAAAAGAAGAGAAAGTGGATGGAGCAGAGGTAAAAGAAGAGAAGGTGAAGGTGAAGGAAGAGGTGATGGACTGGCTAGATGTGAAGGAAGAGAAGAAAGATAACTTGGAGATAAAAGAGGAGGTGTTTGTTGCTCAAAACATAAAAAAGGAGGAAATGATGGATGAAGTTTGTGTAAAAGAAGAGAAGTATTTCCCAAAGGAAGAAGTGATGGATGATACAAAGGTGAAAGAAGAGCCTCAGATAAATCCCCCAGTGGGTTTCAAACGGAAACTGGCCATGTCAAGGTAGGACGGAGAAATTCATTGGGGAAATAAAGCTGTGGAGTCCTCTGTTGTCTGGATTGAAGGAAATCTAGCAGTGTGGAATAATGAAAAATAAATGGCAAACTTGGGTCCCTGGAGCGTGCGTGTTGGTGGTGGAGGGAGGGGGTAATTGGGAAGGCAGGGTTTTGTCAAAGGACAACAAATTCAGTGAAAATATGTCAGGCTGTTAGTGGCCAGTGGACAATGGCCAAGTAAGGAAGTGAAAATTCTGGGGACCAGAAAACCCTTGGACCAGATTCTGATTTGACTTAATATGCTCTTGACTCAGTATTCTTTAAAAGAGGATAGGCATAAGGAAAAGTCTAATAAAACTAACAATGACAACATGGATTAAGTTAAAATTAGACAAAAATGCACTTGAACTCACCCAGCTGTTTACTTTCTCTATGGATAGTATGCATATTTATTGCTTTATATTTAATTTCCTTATAGTGTATGATCATGTGACAGCATGGGAAATAAGAGTGATCAGATTCTTGGGACTATTACTGTCTAGAACACAGTGGGCCAAATAGAAATGACTGTAGTTTGGTTGTCAGTATCCCAAGATCCTACAAGAGTAATTGCAGATAGATGATGGGTAATAGCATTTCTAGATTATTTTAATGCTAATTTTAAGTTGGGTGTGGAGATGAGGAGAAAAGATACGGCTGATACTCTGTAAATTTGACTTGGTCTCATATTCTTTTTGTGGTATGTTTGCTTTAAGGTATGTAAATTCATGGATTGGACTTCTGGTTATATGCGCGCGCACACACACACACACACACACACACACACACACACAATCTTTAGCAGACTGCCAGGAATTACAAGTTAAAATATTAATGAATAATCTCATTCTCTGATTGCAGTAGAAAAAGAAGTCAAAGTGAGATTTCTTTTTTAATTTAATATATGTTTTCTTAGATTATGTAGTACTAACAATGTTGTAAATGTAGTTGTCATTTGGAGATGAAGACAGTTTCCTGGAGGAGAATGTTCTAAGGATGTTTGACAGCTATCAAGTATTTTATCAGAGTAACTTCCATATACTTTATTTACTGACTACATGTCTATAAATTGTGATGAGTAATTGACTCAGCATTAAAAATTTATAAGTCAATAAGTAGAATTAATATTTGATAACTTACTAAGTTTCTTGTGGGCTTTTGTAGGTGTGAAACTTGTGGTACAGAAGAAGCAAAGTACAAATGTCCACGTTGTATGCGATATTCCTGCAGGTATGTATGTAATTTCCTACCTTACTACCTCTGTCTGTACCTTTCTTACCTCACAATATAAAAGTACCACCTCATTTGTCTCTTCAGTTTGCCCTGTGTAAAGAAACACAAAGCAGAACTGACCTGTAATGGAGTTCGAGATAAGACTGCATATGTTTCCATACAACAGTTTACTGAAATGAATCTCCTGAGTGGTGAGTCATCTTATGCATAGCAGATTGATGCTTCCTGGCCATTGGCATATGTCATTTGTTTATTTTTCTATTTTGAAATTTTTAGATTATCGGTTTTTGGAAGATGTGGCAAGAACAGCAGACCACATTTCTAGAGATGCTTTCTTAAAAAGACCAATAAGCAATAAACATGTAAGTACTTCTTTCCATCTCTTCCAGTTAGAATTCTTTTAATCAGTTAGATTCGTTTTTTTCACCTAATAAATGTAGTAAGTGGCTGTTGTGATCCAGACCTATTCCAATTACCAGGGATACATCAGTGACCAAAACAAAGTTCTTCCCCTCATGTAGCTTGTATTTTGTGGGGAGAGACAGGAGATGAGTAGAGGAACAAATATAATTTCAGATAGAGTTAAGTGCATGTAGAAAATAAAGCACAGGAGATAAAAGGAAATGAAAATGGTGTTTGTTGGGAGGAGGTCGTGAGTATTTTCAATATGGTAGTCAGGAGAAGCTTCTCTGAGAGATGACATTTAAGCAGTGATCTGAATGATGAGAAAGAGGCAGCCACGTGAATCTTTGGAGGAAGACTCTTCCAGGTAGTGACAAAAGTGTAAGACGGAGTTAGAAATGAGGTTGGTGTATTTGAGGATTAAAATGGGGACGGGGTGACTGAAGCATATGTGAGTAAGGAGAATGTTGACCATGAGCTTAGAGAAACTGGTGAGGGCTCCTAATATATTCTAAGTGAAAATAGAAGCCATGGGAGGGTTTTGAGCATGTTAGCTTTTTTTTTTTTTTTAAAGATTTTATTTATTTATTTGAGAGAGAGAATGAGATAGAGAGAGAGAGCATGAGATGGGGGAGGGTCAGAGGGAGAAGCAGACTCCCTGCCGAGCAGGGAGCCCGATGCGGGACTCGATCCTGGGACTCCAGGATCATGACCCGAGCCGAAGGCAGTCGCTTAACCAACTGAGCCACCCAGGCGCCCCAGCATATTAGCTTTTTGAAAGATCACTCTTGCTGCTGTCTGAAAAGTGAGCTTTAGTAGGCAAGAATGGAAGATTGAAAGCAGGGAGTCTAGTTACAAAGCTGTTGCTGTTGAGGTGAAAAATGATGGTGGCTTGGATAATGCTGTTAAATTATTGGGAAGTGTTTAGGTTCTAATTTTGAAGGAAGAACTAAGAGGGCTTTCTCTTCTACTACACCTAATTTTCATACTCTTTCATCCCTTTTGCATTCCTTAAGCTAAGTATGCAAATTAAAGCTTATGTATTTGAAATATTTGCAACTGCTATTCTAGAAATTCTTTAATAGTGTTATTAAATCATGTCATAGAATTATGTTCCTTTTTCAAAGACCATTTTAGCTTTGGAGTTGCAGCATTTTAGCAATTTTAAAACACCTTATTTTATTGTTATTACTGGTACAGACTTGACATTTCATATTTCTGAAAGAAAAATTATCATGCATCAGCATGTTCTTCTGAAATTCTGCTTAAAAGATAAATTACTTTTTAAATTTTTTGTTTTTATCATAAAGAATTGCATGCATATTAAAAAAGCATAAAATACAAATATACTGTTTAATGAATAATTAAAAAGTGAACATCCATGTAACTACCACCCAGGTCCAGAATTAGAACATTACCAACTTCTCAAAAATTCCCTGCCACTCCCTTGTGCCATTCCCTGATCCATTCTTTCTTCTGAATAGTTTTCTAGTTTAGGACCATATCATCATTTATTTATCCATTCTGTTCATGGACTCTGAGTTTTCTAGTATAACATGGACTCCAGGTTTTCTGTAATAACAACAACAACAAAAAACCGGAACAGTATTGCAATGAGCACTTTTGTTTATGAATTGTGGTTTGTGTACGTACCTGTTTTTTCTAGGGTTTATACCTGGGAATGGAATTACTCTGTTGTGGGGTACGCACATCTCCAATTTACTAGATGTAACCAAAACGTTTTCTGAAGTGGTTATACCAGTTTAGACTCCCAGTATTGTGTGTACCTGTTGTCACATCCTCTCCAATATTTGATTTGATCAGAGTTTTTAAATTTTTGCAATTTGATGGCTTTGTAATTTTATCGGGGTTTTTAATTTGCAGTTCTCTGATTTCTAATGTGATTGAGCATTCTTTCAAATATTTTATTGGCCATTTGGATTTCATTTTGTAGAATGCCTGGTCAAGTCCCTTGTTCATCTTTTTATTGGTCAACTTTCTTTTTCTTATTGGTTTGTAGGAATTCCTTGTATTTCTTGGATGTCTGTTGGCAGTTGGCTATTATAAATACCTTTTTCCATTCTGTGGCTTGTTTTTCACTCTCTATAATATCTTTGATGAACAGAACTTCTTAACCTTAATGTAGTCAAATTTATCATGTTTCCTTTATGATTAGTAGTTTTATATGTTTATAAAGAAACTCTTTCTTACTTTGAAGTTATGAAGCTGTTCCCCCATAGTTATTTTCTAAAAGCTTTATTTATAACGTTGCATCTCACATTTATATCTGTAGACTACCTGGGATTAATTTTTGTGTATCATGTGAAGTGGAGATCCCATTTAATTTTCCATATGGATAATCCACTTTCTTAGCACCATTTATTGAAAAGTTCATTCTATAGGAATTGTAGTAATTTCATTTGTGATATTGGTTACTTATGTCTTTTTTTCTTAGATCAGTTGCTGTTATGTGTTTTTTCTATTTTCTTAATGTGACTTTTATTATATCTTTCTTTTTTATGTTTAGCTTAATTGCACTGCAGTCAGAGAACATTCCTTTAAAATACATCAGTACCTGTGTTTGTGGCCTAGTATATGGTCAAATTTTGTGATGTTCTCTGTTTGCTTGAAAAAAAGAATATTCTGCAGTTGCTGAATATAGTACTCTATATACCCTTTATAGGTCAGGTTTATTAATTATGTTCAAATTGTTTATAATTACTGACTTTTTTGTGTATGTGTTTCTTCTATAACTTTCAAAAAGAAGTATGTTAACATTTCCCAGTAGATAAACAGGCCTGTTTGATTTGTTTCCCCTTGTGGTTCAGTTTGTTTTGCTTTATATGTTTTAAGGCTAAATTATTAAATGCATGCCTCAGGAAATACTTCTTGGTGTATTTATCCTTTGGCATTATGAGGTGACCCTCTTTGTCTCTAGCTTTTTGGGTGCTTTGACTAATACTTACAAAGTATTACTTATATCAGTTCTTTGCTTGGTATTTGCATGGTCTGTTTTTTCCTTACTTAAGGCCTTTCTGTGTCCTTATGTTCTGGATATTTCCAGTTCTTCCATGTGATAGTCTGTAACTTTTAACTAAATCATTAAGTTTATATACATTTTAATAAAATTACCTATATATTTGACTTTAAATGTGTCACATTATTTTTGCTATTTGTACCAGTTTGTTTTTTCTTCTTCTTTTGGACTTTTTTTTTAGTTATTTGATTTTTTTCTCTTTATCAGTTTAGAAGTTACACACCCTTTTTCTATCCTTTCATTGGTTAAGCTAGACATTACAACATGCATGCTTAATTTGCCAGTATCTAAAGTTAAGTAGTACCTGAACCCTGTGCCTAAACAACGCAAAAGACCTTAGAACAGGAGTTGGCAAACTTTTTCTGTAAAGGGTCAAATAGTCAATATTTTTTCCAGGCCATATGGTCATAAACAATATATAAACGAATGGGTAGGGCTACATTCCAACAGAATTTATTTACAAAGATAAGTAGCAGGCAGATAACAGTTTACCAGCAGTTACCTTAAATTCCATTTAACGTTATTTGAGAGAAAGCGCGCACAACTAGGGGAAGGAACAGAGGAAGAGGGAGAAGCAGAGTCCCCATTGAGTGTGGAGCTGGATACCGGGCTGGATCATGACCTGAGCCCAAGTCAGACAACCCACTGAGCCACCCAGGCACCCCTTGAGTTTATCTTTATATAGCCCACTTTCTTTGCTCTTTATTCCTTCTGTCATCATCTTAAATCTTACATCTGAGAGATCACTTTTTTCCTGCTTCAAGTATATCCTTCAGAATTTCCTTTAGAGAGGGTTTGCTCTTTGCCATGTCTTGGGTTCCTCTGTCGGATTTTTGGGTTTTTTTATTTGGTTGGGTTTTTTTGAATTTCTATTTATTTGCCATTCTTCACTTTGAAATTATTTTTCTGTATGGAATTCTGGTTTAGGATTAGTGTTCCAGTGTCTTACGGCTTCCATTGTTATTGTTGCAGTCACCTGGAATTTTAACTGCCCTTTTTTTTTTTTTTTGATAATAAAATGGGTTGGTTTTTTTTAATTCAATCAGGATCATTTTTAAATTTTCAGTCAGTATATATTTGAATATATTTAGGTAAAAAAATTTTTTTTTCAGATTTAGTTTTTTTAATTTTGTTTTATTATGTTAATCACCATACATTACATCATTAGTTTTTGATGTAGTGTTCCATGATTCATTGTTTGCGTATAATACCCAGTGCGCCATTCAATACGTGCCCTCTTTAATACCCATCACCACGCTAGCCCATCCCCCCACCCCCCTCCCCTCTAGAACCCTC
>NC_138372.1:65710820-65745395 GCF_054177405.1 Leptonychotes weddellii | reverse complement strand
TGCTGTACCTTGTCAAATGCTTTTTCTGCATCTATTGAGAGGATCATATGGTTCTTGTTCTTTCTTTTATTAATGTATTGTATCACATTGATTGATTTGCGGATGTTGAACCAACCTTGCAGCCCAGGAATAAATCCCACTTGGTCTTTAACTGCCTTTAAAATCTTTTAATCTGGCTGCATTTTTTAATCTTTGGTATTCTGTATTTGTGCTATAATACAGCAATGCAAATTTCTTTTTATTCATCTTGAGAATTGTTAGATTTCTTGAATCTGTGGCATATTGTCCATCAGTTCTGGGACATTTTCAGCCCATTTCTGTTAAAAGATTACCTCTGCCTTATTCCTTCTCTTCTTCTAAAACTACCATTGAAAGTGAGTTAAGTCTTCTCCCCGTATCTTACCTCCCCTTTAACGTCTCTAATTTTTTAAATCTTTTTTGTCTCTGTAATGTATTCTGGAAATGTTCTAGTTTTATTTAGTTCTTTAAAAAATCTCCTGAGTCAGTTTTTATAGTTTCTCTTCACTGCACATATTTTCAAGCTGTTACGTTTTTAAATTTTACAGAGCTGTTGTACAGTCTGTGTATGATCCTTTTAGTGTCTGAATATATGGGGAATTCTCAGCTACCTCTTTTTTCTCTTTTGGTTCTTGCCCACTGACCTTTGTTTTCTTGCATTATTTATGCTTTATTTTTTATTAAGTACTCCTTTTTTTCCTTAAATTACTTGTGAGACCTTTTTGAAGAGTAGGACGCAGGCCTTCTTTTATTCTGCCAGGTACCTGGGAATATTGCAAATCTGGACCTATCTTAAACCAAGTTGAAAGTTTAAGATTCCCTTGACTACACAAGCAAGGCAAATCATTTCAAATCTTAGCAAGAACTGGCCCATGGCCACAGCTTCTGATGAATTGTTTTTCCTTTTTCCCCTCTGTTCCAGTCATTCCAATATAAATTTCCTCGCATGCTCTGGGGATGGTGTTTATTTCTGGTTCATCCTTATCTTATTATTGCCTAATAGGCATATTCTGTTACTGAGATTCATTTGAGGAGGAGTTCCTAGAAGATTACAGGATCTTAACTCTGACCCTCTTACTGAGAAGGCTGTTGAAAGGGAAAGCCTGTATTTGCCAGAAATTGCAAAAGTGGCTTCATTGCTTTGCTTACCTCTCTGAGTTTTCACTTCTCACTAAATATTGGCTTGTATTTTCCTGGGTTTTTTTTTTCAACTCTTCAATGCTTTTAAGGTGATTTTTAAATATATTTTATTACATTATTTATTTCCTCCATTATCTGTAATGCTTAGGTGTTTTCAGTGGGAGGGTTGGTCGTTATAATCATTGCCATTACTGAAACCAAAGTCCCATGAGTTATAGAATTGCATGTAATTTCTTAAATTATTTCCCTTCTTAACAAATGATAACTGACTCTTCTTTTCCCTTGGCTTATGATTTAATTGTCAAACTCTTTGCATTGCAAATTCTAGATTCCCATTCACTTAACCAAAAACTTGCATTTATACTTTGCCATTTGAGTGATCAAGGAAGAAGTCTTAATGATATTACTTCCTTCACTACTCTCTGGAGTTGACTAGTTCAGCTCAGCCAACGCAGATGGTCAGCGGAGTAATACATTTCAGAGCCAGATTATTCAGATATCCCATTTTGTGTATTTTACAGCAGTGACTACTTTAAGTTGGGCCTCGTACTAGGCAATGCCATGGTTCCCCCCGAATGTAACTACCTGTCTAATAATCAAAGCAGGCATGTATACAGCTACATATGGTATAAACCCTTCAGTAAAAGAAAAGGCGCTGTACAGGTAGCCCCTATGAATTGCCAGATGACCTATATTTTTAAAAATCCCATTAAATCCTTCTTTTGGCTTATAGAATGTATGGTTAAAAACACAGGCTCTAGAATTAGATATACCTGAGTATACACAGGCTCTCTCAGGAAATAGCTATATAATGTTGGCATCTCATTAACTTTCGTTCCTAGCCTGGGGGTAGTAATAGTGCCTATCTGATACTATTGTGAGGATTAAATGAGATATTGCTGTTTAGTGCAGTTTGTGAAACATAAGTACCCAATAAATCTTAACTGTTATATTTTGAACATTGTTTATTCACTTCTGAAATTTAAGGCATTTTAAAATTAATTTGTCTATTTATTTATTTTTGGTTATTAGATGTACTTTATGAAAAATCGTGCCAGAAGACAAGGTATTAACTTAAAGCTTCTACCCAATGGATTCACCAAGAGAAAAGAAAATTCAACATTTTTTGATAAGAGGTAAGTTTCTAACTGCATTCTTAGTATATTGGGTATTCTGATTTGATCAGGAACATCTTTTAAGGTTTGGTTTGCTATAGAGCATTGTTACTCAAAGTGTAGTCTGTAAGCTTTTTGTTATCGGTCTATGCCAAGATAATTGCACAAATTGAAAATAAGCATTTATGGGCGCCTGGGTGGCTCAGTTGGTTAAGCGACTGCCTTCGGCTCAGGTCATGATCCTGGAGTCCCGGGATCGAGTCCCGCATTGGACTCCCTGCTCAGTGGGGAGTCTCCTTCTCCCTCTGACCCTATCCCCTCTCGTGCACTCTCTCTCACTCTTTGTGTCTCAAATAAGTAAATAAAATCTTAAAAAAAAAAAACCCAGAAAAGCATTTAGAAACTTACACTAATTTTATGTCATGTGACTAATAAAAATTTGGGCTTCTGGTATGTGTGTGTATATATGTATGTGTGTATATATGTATACCTGAGACCTAAGGTACCATGGAAGTATTTCAGAGGTTACAAGGACAAAATGATAAATCAGAGCAGGACCCCTGTACAATTTTGACTAGAGCAGTTTGGTTTTTATATCGCTTCCACTTTGGGGTTCCAGTAAGATTCACTTGAAAGCCAATGTTGGAAAAGAGAGAGGCTTGGAAAACATTTACTCTCTAGTAAATCTGTGAGTACGGTTAATATATTAGAGATTAGTCTGCTGCTTTCTGTCAGTGCTAGGTCTAAAAGGTCCCATTAGTACAGAGGAGAACAGGATCCCAAAATACTGTAAGTAGCCCACTAAATTATTAGGTAATACTTTTCTTTTTTTTTTTTTTTTAAAGATTTTTATTTATTTGAGAGAGAGAGTGAGAGAGAGAGAGAGCACAAGAGGGGGGAGCCGGAGAGGGAGAAGCAGACTCCCTGCCAAGCAGGGAGCCCGCTGCGGGACTCGATCCCGGGACTCCAGGATCATGACCTGAGCCGAAGGCAGTCGCTTAACTGAGCCACCCAGGCACCCGGTAATACTTTTCAAACGTCGAGATTCTGGATTTAGAGTAAAAAATCCTGAGTGAGTTTTACCTTTTTCAGGCTCTTAGTAACTGCAAGGCCTTGAGCAAATTACTTTCTCTGGGCCTCATCTGTATGATGTGGGGGTTGTAGTAGGTAAACTAAGGTTCCCTCACAGTTTTATCGCTTCATAAACTGAAAAGGCAAAACCATCAGAATAATCATTATTCTAATAAACTTTCCACCTTTTCAAAAGAAGTTATATTAGAAGATGGTGTTATCCATTTATTTTATATGTTTCAAGGCAAATATTTGTAAAAGTGGTTTTCCTTTTTCCTGGGTAGCTTTCAGAAGTAAAGTAATGTTTTTCATTTATCAAATATGAGATGATTCCAGTGTGCATTTTGAAACCGACGTATTTAGAAATTGACATAATTTATTTGAAATTTAAGGTTACTGGTTTGTGTCTTCTCAAATATAAAATGTATTCCTGTGTTATGAAGGAAACCATTCAGATTATCATCAGAGCTTAGTTCTTAGTACTAAAAAGCATATACCCTCAAATGTAAAATTTTGGGGTCTCTAGATACATGAATGTATGTAGGAAGTTTTTGTTTTGTTTCCAAAAATAAACATTCAGTATATTTCTTTTTTTTTTTTAGATTTTATTTATTTATTTATTTGACAGAGAGAGACAGCGAGAGAGGGAACACAAGTGGGGGGAGTGGGAGAGGGAGAAGCAGGCTCCCCACCGAGCAGGGAGCCCGATGCGGGGCTCGATCCCAGGGCCCTAGGATCATGACCTGAGCTGAAGGCAGACACTTAACGACTGAGCCACCCAGGCGCCCCTAACTTTCAGTATATTTCTTGGGTTTAGAACCCAAATTTATAGTTGGTTATTTTGGAACACCTCGGATCTCTGAAGTAGCAAATTGGACTCCTTTTACATTATGCCTTTTGCTCATAAATTTATAGTTATTTGGAGTTGGTTTTCTTAAAGTTTTTTAGTGTTTTCACATGAGATTAGCAGCAGAGTTCATAATAGGCTTTAGAGTCAATTTCTTTGCTGTTTTCACATCTGTAAAATGGAGCTGATGGCAGTTATTGTGTAGAGTTGTGACTTTTTTTTAAAGACTTTACTTGAGCCAGAGAGAGAAAGCACACAAGTGCGGGGAGGAGCAATGGGAGAGGGAGAAGAAGATCCCCACTGAGCAGGGTGCCCAATGCGGGGCTCAATCCCAGGACCTGGGGATCATGACCTGAGCCGAAGGCAGACGCTTAACCGACTGAGCCACCCAGGCGCCCTGAGTTGTGACCTTTAATGTATTAATTTACCTAATCACTAACTGGAGTGTAGGAAGGAATCAGTGTATGTAGCAACTGTAAAAATAATATAGCCTCATCATTAAAAAGTTTAAAGGAAAAATAGCACCTACAATTCCATTATGTAGAGATGACCGCTGATAACGCTTCATGTTTCCTTCAATCATGTTTTCTTCTTTTTTTTCCATTAATAAAATAAAACATAGTATTAAATGCATAAGAGTAAACAAAGTTACATGACTCTTTTTAAGTTAAACATTACTAAATTTTTATAAATAAAAGAATACTTTTTTCTGCAGCTAGGAGCTCTTTTCTTGTTAATGCAAATCTGCCTTATTGCTAAGTAGTATATTCCAGCTATGACTACTGTATTTTAACTTATTTAATTATTCCCATATTCATGAACATTTAGCTTATTTCTAGTTTCTAATTATTAGAAATAATGCCATAATAAACATTACATTAAATAATTCTTCTTGAAGAAATGGTTTTGTGTGTTTACATGACTTTTTCTGTACAATCAGTCCCTAGAAAGTAGACTTACTGGATCAGAGAATACAGAGATTACATCTAATTATTGGAAAGGGTGAGCTGTTGAATTTTTTTTTTTTAAGATGTGCCTGTTTATAGCCCATCTTACTCTGTTCCATACATAGGGAATATTTTCACCAGTCTGTTTATCCTTTAATTTGGTCTTACAATCATTTTTGATGCATTTTAAATAGTTGTAAAAAGTCTCTACAACATAGAGATAGTAAGATGGAGTAGTTAAGAGCAGAAACTGGAGCCAGGCTGCCTATATTCAAATTTATAATCAGCCTCCTCCCAGCTATGTGATACTAAGCTAAACCACCTAACTTCTTTTTGCCTCAGTTTCCTCATCTGTGAAGTGTGACTTTTAATAGTAAACTGGGACTAAACCAGTTTTCATTTCCATTTGTAGTATATGAGAATACCCGTTTAAACATCTCACTACCACTGAGTTTTCTCTTTAAAAAAAAATGTTGCTAATTTGAAAGGTTGAAATGACATTTTTTTAAATTTGCTTTTATTTAATTCTACTGAGATATGGAATATTTAAATACATGTTTCAGAGTGTAAAGTTTGACTTAATCCAATCCTTTATGGTAAGATGATCTTTCATTCATAGGACCATTTTGGGGGTCAGTTCAGTGAAAAAAATAATAAATTATAAATAATAATAATAAAAATAATTCAAAATCTGTGCAACTAAATTTTCCATTTGTTTTGTTAAATTGCCCATTATTATTTTTAAAATGAAAATGGTTTTGCTACTAACTGAATTTAAAATGTCTGTATTCAGATGTTAGATGAATAAAGCATTAAGGTGAGTTCCCAGTTAGATGAAAGCCATACTGAATATTGAGAATATTGCTGGTTAGTTAATTGATAATCAGCTTGGAAATCTCTTTAGTGTGTCCCAGTATTTTGTTCATTCTTCTTCAGCATTTCCATCAGTGATATAGATCATGATTTCTCATCTTGGCCCTGCTGACATTGTGAGCCGGAGAATTCTTTGTTGTGGGGGGCTATTTTGTGCATTTTAGGATGTTTAGTAGCATCCCTGGCCTCTACCCACTAGATGTTGGTAACACACACACACACACACACACACGCCTCTGCCCACCCACCTTTCTTGTGGCAACAGGAAATGTCTCCAGAGATTACCAGATGTTTCCCAGAGTTGGGGCAAAGGGGAGAGACAAAATTACCCCTACTTGAGAACCAGTGATTTAGATTAATACAGAAGACCTACTTCTTGAACTTAATGTATAGTAGAATCAGGATTGCAAAAATTTCTATTGCTCAAAGGTGGTGTATCAGTAGCAAGATAAATATATAAGGTCCTGTACTTCACTTGTAGGAGAAAAAAATGGAACAAAATTTAGAAAATTTAGAATTACCTTCTTTAGGATACCTTTGTTTTCTTAGCCATTCATATGAAAATGACTAGGTTTTAATGATTTTAAGTGTTACTTTATGATTTAGTGTTATTAGATGATGTGTTATTTAAGATGATTGCTGGAAGGAGGGATGGGGGGATACTAAATCTTTTCAAAGGATTATTTTCACTTCCCATGCCCCAATATTCTATTTTTAAGAGGTTCATTTTCAGTACTTTTTTTCAACTTTCAAAAGTGATTAATGCTTTGACTCAGATAAACCTGAATTTGAATATTGCCTCTACCATTTAGTACACACTGGGTGATCTTGGGCAAGATTGAATTTACTGTGTTGAGAGGATTAAATGGAATTATACCTAAAGTAGTACCTGGCACTTAGTAAATAATACACAATGACAATTCAAGGTCTGCTTTCTCTTATCTGAAATCCTTGGGGATGTTGTGAAATTACTATATTATATTCACCTCTAGGCAGTCTGGAGCAGCATTACATAATCAAAGGATACTATGTCTACAGTGAAACCTACAAATGTTTACATTATAATGGGTAAAGAATGATTGTAAACTGGCTCAGGCAGGTTTTGCTGGCAGAGGAGTTACTGAGAGAACTTTCGGTTTCAGGTATTTGGGGATTTTACTGTAACTGTTCACGTGAGATTTTGGTCCTGGGTACTAAGATGATTGCTGTAACTCCCACAATATTAAATTGCTCATTTGCTTGTTTAAGCATCTTGAGTTACAATATAGTCAAAAACTGAAATTGAACTTGTTTAGAAGTAAACGTTCCAATGGTAATTTTTGAACGGAGTGAAGAATTCTTTGTGGGTGTTACCACACATAAATACATGTGAAGTGTGACTACTGCCCCATTGTGCCTGAGTTCTCTGTGGAACTATCAGTAGGTTATATAGCAGGTGCAGTGGGTACCTTAGAAGTGAAGATTCATTGTAAATCCAGGCATCCTTATGGCAGGAGTTTTTCACCAGTATGACTGTGAATCTCTTAAATCTCACACGCAAAATTGTGTGAGATTTTATATAAGACTTTTTATAAGAATAGGAAGTGTAATTTTCATTTTATAGTCAAAATGAATAAGAATAGGAAGTGTAATTTTCATTTTATAGTCAAAGTGGAGTATAACACTAATCAGTCTGTGAGATCAAAAATGTATTCAGTAGTGGGGCACCTGGGTGGCTTGCTCAGTTAAGCGCCTCACTTGATTTTGGTTCAGGTCACGATCTCGAGGTCATGAGATCGAGCTCCACGTCAGGCTCCATGCTGGGCTGGAGCCTGCTTAAGATTCTCTTTCTCATTCCCCTCCCGCCCTCCCCCACTCTCTCTCTATATATAAAAATAAAATAAAATAAATTTTTTAAATGTATTTAATAGTGATGAATTTTAGAGGACTAGTGAATTTGTAGGAATGTCCTAATGGGTAACTTTAATGAACAAAGAAAAGTTAAGGGATGCTTATATTAAGAATAAATTGAGCCAAAACAAGATTGACCTTCTCTCTCAAAAAATAGAGGAGCCTGATAAGGAAATGTGTCCAGTAGAAGGGTTCCCTACTTACTTTGGAGCAGATCCCAGACTATTCCTTAAAATAGTGACGCTTTCAGAGGTAACTCCTTTACCTCATCTCTTTGTGAGATGTATAACTTATGGTCACTTTCACCCAATGCTAATCAAAAACTATGGAGGAAATATGAAAGATCTGTATAAAGAAAACCTAAACTCTACTGAATAACTTAAAAGATTAGAACAAATGGAAAAAGGTACCTGTGCTTAGGAGATGCAGTATTATAGAAATAACATTTCTTAAATGAATAATGTGATCCTAATCAAAATACTAATTTTGTTTGGTTTTGATTTGAGAATTTTTTTCTTTTTTGAGAAGAAGGAAGGAGTTTGTGATAAAATGAAGTTCATTTTGAAGAATAAACATGGAAGAAGCACCAGGAAAATCCTGAAAAAGAGGAGTAATGAGGCTGGACTCATTAAAATTTATGAAATTCTAGTAAAATTTTTTGGTGGTGACATAGAAATCCACAGGTAGCTTAAATTATAGAAAGTAGGTGGAAGGCTATTTGGTACTCTAGCCTATGATGAAGGTAGCATTTCAAATTAATACAGATAATTAATAAGTGGGGTTGAGTCAGCTTGCTGTTCATCAGGGAAAAGCTGGGATTTTAACTAGAATTTCAGGTGGATCAAAATCCTAAACTTGAAATAAGAAATACTGGTGTATTTTCATAATCTTGAAGAGAGGAAATACCTCACCCAAAGCCATAAAGGAAAAAAAATAACTAAACATAAAATTTTTAAAAATGGTATGGTAAAAAAAAGACCATAGTAAGCTCAAAAGACTAATTAGACAAAAAAAAAATCTTTAGCATATATGACAAAGAGTGTTTATGCGCGAATAAGAAAAAAGACTAGTACCTAATTAGGAAAAAGATAGGAATAGATGGTCATGGAAAGATATATATATATATATCATAGAAAGGTATATACATATACATACATGGCCTATAAGTATATATTGATAATATCTAATGAAGGTATGGGTTAACCAGGCCAATTTGCTCTTCCACTGTTGTTGAGAATATACATTAGTGGTCATTTTAGAAGGCAACTTGGTATTATTTCTCAAAATACTATATATGCATACTCAAGTAATTTATCCCACAAATGTATTCGTACAGTTTACAGAATTACACATATCTATTCCAGCATTATTTTTAATAGTGTAAAAACTGGCAACAACTCAAGTGTCACTACTATGGGACTGAGGTAAATTGATGGTATGTTCCCAAGGTGGAATTCTAGGTACCCATTAAACAAAAACAAATTAGATGTGGAAGAATTGTCATGAAATGACATTATGATATGTTCAATGAAAGAAAAAACAGAGTTTAAACAGTTATCTGAAAGATAGGAAGCTCATTTTTCCTATTGATATAAAATTTGCATGCAGTGAAATGCACAGATCTTAAGGGTACGCTTGTTGAGTTTTGACAAATGCATTATACCTTTTTTTGTTGCACTTCACTTTATTGTGCTTTGCAGATACTGTGTTTTTTACAAGTCGAAGGTTTGTGGCAACCCTGCATCAAGCAGGGCGTTTGGTGCCATTTTTCCAACAACATATTTGCTTGCTTCATGCCTCTATGTCACATTTTGGTAATAGTCACAGTATTTCAAACTTTTTCGTTCTTATTTGTCATGGTGATCGTGATCAGTGATCTTTGATGTTACTATTGTAATTGTTTTGGAGTGCCATGAACTGCACCCATATGAGACAGTGAACTTACTTGATAAATGTGTGGGTTCTGACTGTTCCACCAACTGGCCATTCCCCATCTTTCTCCCTCTTTTCAGGCTTTCCCTGAAATACAACAGTATTGAAATTAGGTCAATTAATAATGCTAACCTCCTAAGTGTTCAGATGTAAGAAAGAGTCTCATGTCTCTTACTTTAAAGCAAAAGCTAGAAATGATTAAGCTTAATGAAGAAGGCATGTCACAGCCAAGATAGGCCTAAAGCTAGGCCTCTTGTGCTGAATAGTTAGCCAAGTTCTGAATGCAAAGGAAAAGTTCTTGAAAGAAATTAGAAGTGCTACTCCAGTGAACACAGGAATGATAAGAAAGCAGAACAGCCTATTGCTGATATGAAGAAAGATTAAATGGTCTGGGTAGAAGATAAACCAGTGACAACATTTCTGTAAGCCAAAGCCTAATCCAGATCAAGGCTCTAAATCTTTTCAATTCTATGAAGGCTGAGAGAAGTGAGGACACTGCAGAAGAAAGTCTGAAGCTAGCAGAGGTTGGTGTGTGGGGTTTAAGGAAAGAAGCCCTCCCTGCAACATAAAAGTGCAAGGTAAAGTAGCAAGTACTGATGTAGAAGCTGCAGCAAGTTATTCAGAAGATCTAGCCAATATAATTAGAGGTGATTACACTAAACAACAGATTTTCAGTGTAGACAGAACAGCCTTATATTGGAAGAAAATGCTCTCTAGACTTTTCCTAGCTAGGAAGGAGGTCAATGCCTGGCTTCAAAGCTTCAGGGCCAGGCTGACTATCTTATTAGGGACTAATGCAGCTGGGGAGTTTAAGTTGAAGCCAAGGCTCTTTTACTGTTCCAAAAATCCTAGCATGCTAAATCTACTCAGCTTGTGCTCTATAAATGGAACAACAAAACCTGGGTAACAGCACATCTGTTTACAACAGGGTTTACTGAATATTTTAAGCCCACTGTTGAGAACTACTGTTCAGACAAAAAAGATTTCTTTCAAAATATTGCTGCTCATTGGCAATGCATCTGGTCACCCAAGAGCTCTGATGGAGCTGGACAATAAGATGAATGTTTTCATTCCTGCTAACACAGCGTCCATTCTGCAGCCCATGGGTCAGGGAGTCATTTAGACCTTCAGGTCTTACTATTTAAGAAATACATTTCGGGGGCGCCTGGGTGGCTCGGTCAGTCGTTAAGTGTCTGCCTTCGGCTCAGGTCATGATCTCAGGGTCCTGGGATTGAGCCTCGCATCGGGCTCCCTGCTCAGCAGGAGGCCTGCTTCTCCCTCTCCCACTCCCCCTGCTTGTGTTCCCCCTCTCGCTGTGTCTCTCTCTGTCAAATAAATAAATAAAATCTTTAAAAAAAAGATTTCATAAGTCTATAGCTGCCATAGATAGTGGTTCCTCTAATGGACCTGGGCAGAGTCCATTGAAAACCTTCTGGAAGGGTTCTCACCATTCTAGATGCCATGAAGAACATTTGTGATTTATGGGAAAAAGTCAAAATATCAACATTGACAGGTGTGTTTAGAAGAAGTAATATCAACCCTCATGGAGGACGTTGAGGGGTTTAAGAGTTTCATGGAGGCGGTAACTGCAGATGTGGTAGACATAGCAGGAGAACTAGAAGTGGAGCCGGAAAATGTGAATGGCCGCTGTCTCCGTACAACTTTCACGGATAAGGAGTTGCTTCTTACGGATGAAGAAAGTGGTTTCTTGAGAGGGAATCTACTCCTGGTGTAGGTGCTCTGAAGATTGTTGAAATGACAACAAAGGATTAAGAATGTTACATAAACTTAGTTGATAAAGCAGTGGTAGGGTTTGAGAGGATTGGCCTCAGTTTTGAAAGAAGTTCTGTGGGTAAAGTGCTATCAAACGGCATCACATGCTACAGAGAAATCATTTGTGAAAGGAAGAGTCAGTCGATGCAGCAAACTTGATTGTTGTCTTACTTTTAAAAATTGTCACCCTGATCAGTCAGCAGCCATCAATACTGAGGCAAGACCCTCCCCCAGCAGAAAGATTATGACTCACAGAAATCTCAGATGATGGTTAACCTTTTTTTTTTTTAGCAATAAAGTATTTTTTAATTAAGGTATGTACTTTTTTTAGACATAATACTGCACACTTAACAGACTGCAGTATAGTGTAAAAATAACTTTTTATCACTGGGAAACCAAAGAATTCATTTCACTGGCTTTGTTGCAGTACTTACTTTCATTACAGTGGTCTGAAACTGAACCCATGATTATCTCCAAGGTATGCCTATATCTATTTAACACAGTCCCTATGAATATATAGAATATTACCATCACCCCAGAAAGGTCTTTCCTTATTAGCTTCTCTCCTTGCCAGGGACATCCTGTGATGTCCTGGTGATGAGTTTTTGCTTATTTAAAATTCCATATATGGGATCATATAGCTTACCCTCACTTTTGAATGATAGTTTAGCTGAATATGAAATATCTTGATATTTTAATACTTCTATTCAGTTATTTATTCCCTTGTCTTCTTACCTTTTTTGCCACTTTTGAGAACACTGTTTTTTATATAGTCTTTTTTTTTTTTTCTTTCACTTGCTTTTCAGATCTTCACTTTTGTCTTTGCAGTTCTACAGTTTCAGTATGATATGGGTCTTCATGTGATTTTTTTTTTTTTAATTTATCTTCCTTGGGATTTGTGCTTTCTGAATATGACAGTTATGGAAATTCTAAGGCATTATTTTAATCTCTCATTTGTTTGTTACATTCGGGGTAATTTATTCAGTTATACAAGTCACTATCTCCTCAGCTGTGTCTGATTAATCTTATCTTTAGCTCATGCACTGAGTGTTTTTCTGTTTCAGTTTTGTTTTTCATTTCTAGAAGTTCTATGTCTTTCCCAAATCTATCTGCTCTTTTAGATCAAACTATATTCTTTTCTCATGTTTAACCCTTTGTTTAATAATTTAGAACATTTATTATCTGTGTAAATAATTCCAGTATTAGAAGTTCTTGGAAGTCTGTTAGTGCTGTGTGCTGTTTCTGCTGACTTTTGACTATGGTGGCTGGTTTCCTTGTTTTTTCCTTCTAAAAAGTAGCTGTGAACACAAGTTGACGTAGAAGGTGGCATGCATTTGCTTATGCCAAGATACTCATGGCACCAATTCAGGATCCTCTTTAATTTCTTAGTCTTAAGTTTCTCAGACTATATTAGTAGGAATAACTTGAATCCCAACCAATTTGAGGAAACTACAGTTTCGCATTCTCAATTGAGATCTTTCCCTCTACCCTCTCTGCCTTTCTCCCTAGAGCCCGAGCTAAGGTCCACATGTTTCCTAGTTGTCTTCCTTTGCTAGTGCGCAGGATTTTTCTGGTTTACACTTTCACTAGTTTTATGTTGTGATCCTAGTTTGAGGTCTCCAACATATGTGGGCCCAAGATCTTGTCTCCTGTCACCCCGTGGTTGTCGACAAGCCTCTCGGTACCAAAATTGGCGAAGGTTTCCAGAGCAGGTGTTGCTTTAGCATCCTTCCAGGATCTTTATTTCCTGCTTCCTTCTGGTTCCGGAAGATATCTCTTACTTGCTGATGAGCTCAGTCTGTTTATTTTATTTCTCCAGGATTTCTTAATGTATGCTATTGAGAAGGTTTTCAGATTATCTTTTCTAAAATGTCCTAATTGTTTAAAATAAACACTGGCCCCAGGACAAAGGTAAGTTCAGTAGTGGAAAAGAGATGGATCAGGAAGACATGATAATTACTGTTCACCTGGCAATTCCATTTCTAGAAATTTATTTGATAGATACAACCATTTAAATGGAAAATGGAGTATGTACAAGGATATTGAGTGCAGTGTTGTTTGTAATAGCAGAAGAGTGGTATGAATCTAAATAATTTGCCAGTAGTGGACTACTTAAATTATGGCATGTTTTTACAATGGAAAAAGAATGGAACAGGTCTGAATGTACTAATACGGAATGTCTAAGAGAGTCTAAGTCTCTCTTAGAGTATGAAGATGGTAGAAGTGTGCCCATTATTTAACAACAGTATGAATTAATAATTGAGCTCCAGTCCTGTTTTAGAAGCTAGCCACTAGATGTCTCTCTTGTAAAGAAATAACCTTTTACAGATTTGCAATATTACTTTTTTTCCTCCGGATAAAATTACAGCATTCTAATTATATTGCAGTAATATACCCATCTACCTCTTTATTAGTGTCAGTAGCATTTTTTTCCTTAAGCAGTTATGTGGTGATACACTTCATAAAGCACAGTATTTTATTTGCGTGATGACCCAGAAGTAGTATGGGTTTGTACTTGACTGCAAACTGACTTTAGAAAAGAGCAAAGGAAAAGGAAATGACGGGTATAACAGTTGTGGTCATGGGGGGACAAGTGGATTTTGCAGTGATCTAGTTTGGTGGAGGATTTCAGAGCAACAGCAGGGATTTAGAAGAAACAGTGTGAAAAAGTAGAAACTTACTGGTTCCCCAAACAGGCATTTCCTTATGGGGGCCAAGTAGGCAGTGGTGAGGAAGTTTCTGTGACATAGCATCACAGAGGTTGTACTTTTCCATAATAGCAATTAGCCAGCATTCATGGAAATGGAAAACACCCTTGGTTATCTTGGGGTCCCCATCCTGGTTCAGTTAGGGAAGTCCTTCCGCAGTCCCCGGGTCGACTACTTCATGATATGCCTCGGGCATCTGTCCCTTTCCACTACCTTCACTGTAGCATTTATCAACTGTATTCTCCCATGCAGGCCCACCTTGTCTCACCCTGGACTATTGAGGAACTTGTTAGTGCCCTCCCTACCTCAGTCACTCGATACACAGCTGTCTGATACATCTTTATAAAATGTGTTTTTATTGTGATGATCACCTGCTCAAAATCAAGAAGTTAAGTGTAGGTTTAAGGATGGTCTTGTGGTGAGGATATCAGATGCAAAAGGATAAAGTAGTAAATTTAAGACAGTGTATGTAGTTTGGTGTGTCTAGAACTAGGTTGGGAGTTGGTAAGTGGTAGGGGATGAGGTTGGAGAGAGCCCTACTGGGGCTGGGCTTTACAGGACTTTATATGCCATGCCAGGGAGTTTAGACAGTCATACTTGGAGCAGAAAATGTTCCTGTTGGTATGAGGGACCCATACTAAATATGAATTTTCATAGTTTGTCCCTACCTGATTTCAACCGAGTGTACCCAGGCTGGTCACCATGCTTAATCTTAGAATGTTTTCCTCATCCATTATTTTCTAGCCATCTGTGAAAATACACATGATAGCTCATCTTCTCCATTATTTCTTTTTGCTGCAGTTTCTATAGTGCATATTTTCTCCACAGTTAATATGAAACACATGCTGCATTTAGTGCTGGCATTCGGTTTTTGGTAATGCATATATATCTGCTCTCCCTTCTGCATTCTAGTGTTTCTTAGTAGTGGCTCTATTGGCATTTTGAACAGGACAGTTATTTGTTGCGTGGGACTTTCCCATGCATTACAGGAAGGTTAGCATTTCTTGTCTCTGCCCACTAAAATGCCTAAAGTGCTTCCCAGTCTTGGAACAGTCAGAAATGCCTGGCCATTTCCAAATGTCCCCACCGCCCAGGTTGGTGTAGCTCCCATTTGAGAACTGCTTTATTAAGTGCTCAAGTATTTATCAGTTATTTGAAGCAAAATGTACTTTTTCATTTCAGTCTTCACCTGCTATATCCATTTTCTTAATATACTGTCTACTAAAGCCAGTACCACATACTTAACCTGTTTCCTATTATTATTGTGTAGTGGTGAAACTAATTTTTAAAAGAGCAAAATGTAATATATAACTGGAACTTTTCAAAGTATTTTCATAATGATGTGAGACATATAAAATTATGGTTTTCATTCTCCCCAATTCCAGTAATTTTAATCCATGCTAAGTAACTACACAGATCCTTTATATTCACTCTTCCAAAAACATTTATTATGGTACCAATCCTAATAAAATAGATGGATTATTTTTATGAGGAATAGTTATATTTATTCTTGAGACTTTAAAATTTGCTCTTGAAATGTATTTTAAAAGATAAAATGCCTGTGAGTGAAGGATTATGTAGATATTTTATATATTTGTTTTTTCCTCGAAGGTTTCAGAATTTGGTACATTTTCTTTCCACTTTAAATTAAAATAAGGTTTTATAACTGATGGTGGAACAAAATGGTTTTTTCCTGAAATTCCTTCAGGTAGTATGTGCTGCTTCCAAATTTCATAAGAGTTGACAATTTACAGATTAGTCTATCTTCCCCTTCTACTTTTTCAAAATGAAAGGTGAAACCTAGAAAGAAGAAACTTTAATTCCTTATATCAAGATGCTTGATGTTGCTTGAAATAAAATACCCAGTTCAAACCGGTTTGAGCTATAAAAAGCCGTCATAACTGAATATCCAGAGGTAGGATGGACTTCAGAGTTAATAGATAAAATGACTCGATTACATCATCAACAACCCAGTTTATTGCTGATTCTCCATTGTATCCTCAGTGGTGTCAGCTGAATCCTCATGGTCATAGGGTGCCCCTGGTAACAGTTTGAGTTGCAGTAAACGTCTAGGAGTGCTTCTCTCCCAGCATTACTGAACAGGAAGCCTGAAATTCACGATTGGACCACCTAGGTCATCTGCCGAGTCCTGAGCCTGAGCTGTTGTATCAAGGAAAATCTAGGATAGTGATTTTCTTAAGCCTGGTTAACCAGTTAAGTGCATGTCCCTAGAGGTAGGGAATGGGTTCCATTCATCAAAGTATGGTTATAGATTAGGAAGGAGGATAGTGGTAAGAGATTGCCAAGGAGGCAATTAAACTATAACTCATAAATGATTACAGAATACAAAGGCAAATATATAAAATATAACTGAGCTGCGTTTGAATTAACAGTACATAAAAATACATGGTTTGTTATTGAACTTGCAGTTCTGGTAAGTTCATAATGGTGTAGCTGATTAGAGCATAGACTCTGGAGTTACTGTACTATCTGGGTTCAAATCCCACCTCTGCAACTTTCCAGCTGAATAATGACCTTGAAAGAGGGACTTTTCTCTATCTTAGGGTTCTCATCTGTAAAATGAAATAATGGCATTCATCTCAGAGTTATAAGAATTAAATGAATTAATACATGTAAAACATTTAGAACAATGTCTGACATATTAAAAGCACTTAATAAACTATTGTTATTACTATTGCTATTTGCTAGTGCTCTCTGGTAAAAGAATCTGCTGGTAGGTTTGATAATCTGTAGACTTTACTAATTTAATTAGTGGTATAGTATTCTGAAGATAGACATGTGGAAATTCTAGCTTTAGCTTACTCCCACGGAGTTACCTGTATTTAAAAATCAGAAGTAAAAATTTTAGACATATTTGAACTGACATGATCTGTCATTGTGCTTCTCAAAATTAGTGAGAGAAGTTTCCCTTAATAATTACAAACAAGGGCTGAAAAGTTAATGTTTAGAATCAGTATTACTGTAGAATATACTATAGAAATATTTACTAGGGGAGTTAAGTAGTAGGATGATGAGTCTCTCTCTAAGCCCTTCATTTCATTCTTTAAAAACCTTTGTTGTTGGTGCATCAGGCGCCTGGGTGGCTCAGTCGTTAAGCCTCTGCCTTCGGCTCAGGTCATGGTCCCAGAGTCCTGGGATCGAGTCCCGCATCGGGCTCCCTGCTTGGCGGGAGGCCTGCTTCTCCCTCTCCCACTCTCCCTGCTTGTGTTCCCTCTCTCGCTGTCTCTCTTTCTGTTAAAAAATAAACAAAAACATCTTTAAAAAAAAAATAAAAATAAAAACCTTTGTTGTTGGTGCATTAACTACAGAATAAAATCCATAGTGTTCAGCAGAACATTCAGGGCTTTTAATAATCTAAGACGAATCCAGATGTTCAGTTTCATCTCTAGCCACTAAACACTAAATTCAGTGTAAGTGGAATTTGGTTAGGAACTCGTGGCAAAATATTCTCAGTTAAAGGACCTGTGAATATTTCTGTTTTAAGCTTCATAATTCAGAACATTGAATTGAATGTAGAATTATAACAATGGCAATAATAGTAACTAACATTTTTTATATGTTCTGAGCTCTCAACATATATTTACTCATTTGATCCTATGATATAAATACTATTGTTATCTCCATTTTACTGTGAGAAACCTGAGTCACAGATTTGTCTCTTGCTCAAGATCACATCAAGTTTTATAAATTGTTAAGAGTAGGATTCAAGCACAGAGTCCACTTAACTTTCGCCCTGTCCTACCTCTGGTCCATACAGCATGTTGAGTATTCTTCTTCTGTACAGTATCCATGAAGAACAAAGTGCTTTCATATGGAAACTCTGTACTCCTCCTCTCTCAGCCATATGGAAGGGAAACACAGTGCCTGGGATTGGTGGTTGACTTAGGCTCCGAACAGAAGCTTTCCTTGGCCTCATTCCCTTTGTTCGCATCCTTAATGCCTAGGGAGTCCTTTGGAGTCTTTGAGTAAATATTGGTTAGTCAGTGAGAGAGTGGAATGGAAATTGGTGATTTTTTTTAAGAACAAAAGTATTCAAGCTCATTTAAATTTTATATTAGAAATCTTAGTTCTTAGAATTCAGCCTTCATATATAACTCTTAGCTGTGGCATATTTCTTGAGGAAGATAGCTTTGAAGCTGTCAAAATGATTAGATAAGTAATCCTAGTTCTGGTTGGGTAATAATTTCTGAGATAAAAAGGAAACCTCTTAAAAGAACATTTCGAATAAGGAATATTTTTAGGTTGAAAAAGAATTAAATTGGGACGCCTGGGTGGCTCAGTCGGTTAGGCGTCTGCCTTCAGCTCAGGTCATGATCCCAGGGTCCTGGGATCGAGTCCCGCATCGGGCTCCCTGCTCCGCGGGGAGCCTGCTTCTCCCTCTGCCTCTGCCTCTCTCTCTCTGTCTCTCATGAATAAATAAATAAAATCTTTAAAAAAAGAAAAAGAATTAAATTAATTCTTTTAAAATTTAATTAATAAAATTAAATAATTAAATAATTAATAATGAATTTTAATTAATTTAAAATTAATTAATAAAATAAAATTAAAATTAGTCCTGTCCTTTCTAGGACTACCATCCTGTACTTTCCAGTGGAAACATTTTTTACTTTGCTGATAAAAATTAGCAAATCATTATGTCAGAGATTTAATAGAGATATATAAAGTAGGATTAAGTCCTTCCGTAATGGCAAGAAATAACCATAGTTAAAAGTTTGGGGCATGTCCTTCATACTTGTAAACACATGTATGAATATATATTTTAAGCATATATGCCCTCATTCAACACGTACATTTTTCTACCTTAGTGCATATAGTTCTGCCTCATCTTTTCATTCATTATGTAAGTCTGTTATAATTTATTAATCAGTTTTTTGATGATATCCATTCAGATTTTTTTTTTCTAGAGTGACACAGTGGACATGAGCATATGTCATTACTTGTCCAATTATTTCCTTGGAATAAATTCCTGGGAATAAAATTCTTGAGGCAAAAATATGTGTATTTTTTTTGTTATGAATATTTATTTATAGCTTTTATGAAATTGAACTGCCAGAAGCTTACACCAGTTTATATTCCTATCAACAATGGGAAGTGTCCATTTCACCACACTTCTCTAGTATTTCTAATTTTAACAACATCTTATAAATCTGACAGGTAAAAATATTTCTATTTATATTTCTTTGGTTATAAATGAGCTTGAAAATCTTACTGTATCAAGAGATCAGTGCCATTTTAAAAGGATCTGATGCCTTTGTTTTCTGCCCTTTTTCCTTGGAATTATGGTAGGATTCCAGATATGAAAATTAGCAATTTTAAGTCATGGAGTTAGAAGAATAATTACAGGCATGGGTATAGAACTTCCATCCCCTGTAAATTTGTGTCATCATACACATACTATTTTCTTAAAACTGTGGGAGAGAATGACCCTTAACAGTTTCTAATAAGCATTAGCTGTTAAGTAAGTGTCTTGTATTACCTTATTAAAACCAAGTGTAAAATAATACTTATTTTCCTCTTTTAATATATATATGTGTTTCTCAATCTTTTTTATTATTATTTTATTGCCTCCCAAGGAGCCCTTTTAGACATTTTCCCTTTAATTGTTCCTCCATGATATTTGATACCATAGATATACTGTGTACTTATTTGTCTTATTTGTTTATATACAGTGGCCCTTTGGAAGCCCACACACCATGGTATTTAAGATTTTTTTTAGCCCTTCCAAGAACAAACTTTACCCCCTTTGGGGTGATGCTGCCCGCATTAAGAATGCATGATTGAGGGGATAGGAGAAAAAGCTTTGCTATGCATGAGTAGTTTTTTAGTTTCATGGGACTCAGAGAGAGGTCACTGTTCTCTTACTTTGTCAGGTGGTCCAGAAGGGGACATTAGGTTTAACAACTCCCACCGTTTTCTTCACTAGTCTGTTATCAAATTCTAGACATAGTGCCTTGAGGTACCTAAGTTACCTAGAATATTTGGGTATAGTATTTCCATTCGTGAGAACATTGGTAATTATGGCAAGGACACAGTGACATTATTATAGTTGGAGGCATTTTGTTGAATTTAGGGAATAGTAGTCTTAATGTAGTAGAAGTAATAGTAAATGTTTTAACCTCTATCCCATTGGTTCTCATTAAGTGGTGATTCTGCCTCCCAGAGGACATCTGCAGTAATTGGGGGCATCTTTGGTTGTCACAGCTGGAAGAGTGGGTGTTGCTAGTGGCATCTCGAGGGATGCTGTTAAACATCCTGCAGGGGAAAGTGTCTCCCCTGTCTTCCCACCACCACCACCACCACCACCCCCTTCCCCTCCACCCCGCCACCATAACCAAGAAGTATGTGGTCCAAAATGTCAGCGCTGCGTAGGTTATGAAACCCTGTTCTAGCCCAGTGATTCTACTCCTTGGAATCTGTCTTTACAAAACAGTCTAAAATACAAAAACGTGTGTGTGCATAAAGGTACTCGCCAAAGTGTTACTTTTCCCTTTACAATGATGTTCTTTTAGAAAATTCACTAATACAAAAAACATAAAATTACTCACAATCTCCCTCAAAATAATGTTGTTGGGATTTTGGTGTATGTGTATTTTTGTAATTGGGGCATATATCGCTATATATAATTATGAAAAGTGGGAAACAAACTTAATTCTTTGAAGAACAAACTGATGGTTACCAGAGGGGAGGTGGGGGCGGGGGTGTGAAATAGATGCTAGTGCCTATCATGATGAGCACTGATGGAACACTGTATGTTAACTACACTGGAATTAAAATTAAATAATTACAGAAACCTAATTCTTTGAGACTTAGAAGAGATTTGATTGCCCATGGCAGGACTACATCAGTTTCAGGAACACTAAATAATTGGCAACTACTTTAGAGATAAATAAACTCAGCCATTTCAGGAATTCTTTATACAGTACCCTTCAACCTCTCTGTCCATTTTTTCACTTAAATTTTCTGTTCTGAATTACTGTTTGCAAATGCTTTTTACACTACCATAGAGTTAAAAGGTACAGGCAGTTTTTCAATGAAGCTAACTTAATTTTGTGTACCAGTAGAGGTAAATGATAGACCCATCCCTAGGGATAGTCTTTTATTTTTTTCTATACTGTAATTTAATATGGAAGAACAAATGATAAAAAATTGGAAGCAGTCATAATGTCTATCAGTAGAGAATGGATAAATAGATTTTGGAATTTTTCACAAAATGAAATACTGTACAACGGTTTAAACTAATGAACTAATCTGTATATATTATAAATCTAAAGTATAATGTAAATGAAAAGCAAGGCATAGGATATTTAGATAGAGTATGATAACTTTGAAGTAAATGTTAATATTACACAAAATAGTATATTGTTTATAGGTATGTGTATGTATATATACATAAAATATAAAACCATGGATGGCAAGAATACACACCCAGCCTCAGGGAATTAGCTACCTCTGATGATGGATGGGAAGAGAATTTGATCAAGGAACAGTAGAAATAACTTTCTATTCCTTAGAAGAAAAAAGTATTTCAAACAAATATGGCAATATGCAAGTTGGTTTAATCTTGAGTATGGGTACATTGAGTGTTCTTTATACTCTTTTTCTTTGTTTTTGAAAAATTGCAAGGTCACATTTTTAAAAAGTAAACGTACTTTTCAAATTTGTTCATGTTTGAACTGAGACCAAATATGGAAAGATTTTTATAATAGTCCTAATCTAACAATGTATATATAATAAAACAGTAGTGAATGACTTCTTTACAATCACAACTAGTTAACTATAGCAAATAAAATTATTTCCAAGGGCTTTTCTTCCTTTGTTTTTGGAATGCTAAGTACTTTCCGAAGGTATTTAGGGTCTACTGAATGTTAAGAAAGATAAATGGTTCTTGAAATTACTCAAGCAATGATTGGAGTAATTGAATATGATTTACAATTCCATAAGATGACGAATTCATTATCTTTTTTCTCCCCTATAACTTAACATGGAAAAAACAAATATATTTAGAAAGAAACCATATTATACATTAAGATTAAAAAATCAGTTTATTTCTTACTAAGAAATGTGGAATTGGGTGGCTCAGCTGGTTGAGTATCTGAATTGGTTTCAGCTCAGGTCGTGATCTCAGGGTTGTGAGATCTAGCCCTGTGTTGGGCTCCACACTCCAATCAGCACAGAATCTGCTTGAGATTCTTTCTCCCTCCCTCCCTCCCTCCCTCCCTGCCCCCCCCCATGCTTGTGCTCCTGCTCTCTCTCTCTCAAATGAATAAATAAATAAATAAAATATTTAGGAAAAAAAAGAAATGTGGAATCTCTGAGCCTCTTGATGGTGATATGATGTGATACCTGTTTGGCAGATGATGAACATTGCAGAGTGTTTTGTTTTGGAAGAATTGTTTATTTAAAACCAGGAACTGTTATATTTGCATTCAGATTTTTTTAGAGTTTTTTCCTCTGAGATTTTAGACATCTGGTCTTTAAATTAGTAAAGGGTGCTTTATGGCTTTGTTCTATCAAAAAAACGAATACTAAACATAATTGTTTCTTATATGGTAAATGGCACTTTCAACATAAGCATAATCAAGCATATTTTTTTCTAGCTAATGCCAAAAACTGTCTTGTTATTGAAGAAAACTTCTATAAGTAGATCTGTGGTAGACTTACCATAACAGAAGGATTTTTACTTGCTTTTATGGTTATTGTCTTCTGACAAAAAGTTGACTAAATCATATAAATGTTTAGTGAGAGATACTTAGATTGTATTAAAGAAAATTATTTGAGATTTTGGAGCCATGCTGCTAGGGGATAGATTTCTAGTGATGCTGCTGGTCATTTGCCTGGACATACTGTTGGCCATTAACTTGCCAGTGGGTTGTTAGAAATTTTTTCTAAGTAAGGAAAACATGTAAAACCATCATATGGTGAAAACATTTAAATTTCTCTATTGGATTCGGTATTTCAAGCATTAAATTTTTTTTTAAAGAAAGAATGGCATATAATGTCACCAAATTTAGGTATGTTAAATAGAACATGTGGTCATTATGCTAAAATTAGACATTTACTGAATTATTACTGTTGATCCTGTATCAAACCAAAGTTTAGACCTGAAAGCAAAAGGACTCTAGCTCAGAGTGCGTTCTGCTTAGCAACCAACTTGTTGTCTACTGTTTTGCTACTGATGCACGTACTCATTGCTCAGAAGTGTGTCTGCAGCCAGCTGGTCGCAACCAGACAACATTTCATTCACCTAATTTCCAGACTAGTTAGGCAAAGACATCAGCTCATTGTTTTTAGAGATGAGCAAATTTATTTGTAAACTTCAAGTAGTAACACACTGATCTCAAAAGCCCCTGAATTGTGAGAAATTGCCTTCTAATTCAGGAATGTAAAGTCCTTGTAATTCAGAACTGCTGCACTTAATTTTATTTCCCTCTTAAAAATCCTTACAGGTATGTTGTTTAAAAAACACAGCCTCTGAAATCTTAGAGAAAATAGAAAAGATACATTAAATCATTAAATTCAAGGAATACTTTTTGAATTAGTACCGGAAAACAAAAATCCAAGAGGTTTGATTTGTGCTCAAACTTTTATTGTCTACCTTGATCCTCATAAGATTATCTTCTAATTTAGAAAACAACAGTTTTGTTGGCATGTGAAGCTCCAGTTTCCTCAGAGTCAAGCTGTGTACATAGAAAAAAGGTATAGTATTACCACTATTAAGAACTTCTTTGTTCTTACTGTGTTTTTGTATTTACAGTAAACTGTTAACTTAAATGTGACATCATTAAATGTATGTCAGGAGTAGAATGGATAACTAAGTTGTTATCTTTGAAGTTGTATACCAGACTAAAGTCACAGAAAGGACTTTATATGAATATGTATAATTGATTGAGGAAAGTTACTCATTGAAAGCATTGTCTTAATTTTGTTTTTACAGATTTATAGTTCTAAACAATGTGCATATTTACCGGAAAGTTGAAAAACCTGAAATCCTTTATTTCCAGGGAAAGTAGTATCAATTTTTTACCCTGGTCTGATGATTTAGAATGAATAAACTTGAACATGCACTGAAATTAGCATCATTTGCAACCTTTTTTCAGATTTTATATTTCTGCAACTTTCAAATATATTTACCCTGAGTTCTTTCTTCTCATCTGTGAGCACAGGTGTGTGTTAAAAGAGGTTTCATATTTTTATAATTGATTTATAGGGAGCTTCTCAAAATACTGCTTTTTAGGACTTTTTAAGTGTGTCCAAGAAGTCTTTTTGAGCTTTTTTCCTAAGTAATTTTTGTTTAAAAGGATGTTATATTTTGCCAAGAGTAAAATAAAAGATCTGTGTTCAGTCATTTAAACAAAAAAGCCACAAGATTTAGTAATTCCAAGTTAACACCATTAGTAGAAACTTATAATGTTTGTTTTTTTTGTTGTTGTTGTTGTTGGGAAGAGTACCAGATGATAAAACTATTAATGAAATCCTAAGACCTTACATTGATCCTGAAAAGTCTGATCCTGTAATTCGTCAAAGGTATGGTTCAAAAATATTGTAATTTTCTGAAATTATTAAAAATGTTGAGGTACTGGTTATGTGCGTATTTATTATGTAAAGCTATGACTTTGTTAGAATATGGTATGTCAGTGCAGTTTACTTTCTGTGCCATTTCCCTGGTGTTTACTCAAGGCTTTGTCAGTCACGGATGATGCTTTTGGATAGCAATAAAAACAGTGTGTAATACTTAGTATTTACTGTTTTCCAGATCCTCATTGAAAGAGATAATAAGGGCGCCTGGGTGGCTCAGTTGGTTAAGCGACTGCCTTCGGCTCAGGTCATGATCCTGGAGTCCCAGGATCGAGTCCCACATCGGGCTCCCTGCTCAGCGGGGGGGTCTCCTTCTCCCTCTGACCCTCTTCCCTCTCGTGCTGTCTGTCTCTCATTCTCTCTCTCAAATAAATAAAATCTTAAAAAAAAAAATAGAGATAATAAATATGTGTTAATTAATTTAATCTTCATAGTAACCCTTTAAGGTAGATAACTGCTATTATACCCATTTTGCAGATGGGGAAACTAAGCCTTAAAGTGGTTAAATGATTCATATAGCAAATAAGCAGGGAAGCTGGAATTTAAACCCAGGCAGTCTGGAATCAGAGTCTGCACTGTTAACTCTCAAATCAAACTTCTCTAAAGTTGAATCAGAAACATTGAAAATTAAGAGTTTCCAAGTAACTGTTAAAGACAGGGAATTCTGTTTCAGCAGAAGTCTTCATAAAACTAATTAAGATACACTCTGCCTCCTGCCCAGAAATATAGCATTAACAAAAATGGTTAACCTAGAGTAGTAGAAAGATTCAGTTATGAATATCTGGGCTAGAATAGCTCGCTCTGTCCCTTTTTAGCTGTGTGATCAAGGAGTAAGTTACTTAACTTCTGGACCTTAATTTTTTCATCAGTAAAATGAGAATGATAATATCCACTAGCTAAGGTTATTTGAAGCTTCAAAAAAAAAAAAATATATATATATAAAGTTCCCAGTACAGGGCCTAGCGCACAGTAGGCAGCACTCAAAAAGGGAAACTATTATTAGAGTGGGAATTAGTTTTCCTGAGCAGGAACCCCTTTGACTTTGTTTTCTCCAGATGGTACCTGCTTGGGATATGAATGCTTGGTTTGGTTCCAGAGTAACCTGGTGTTTAAATTTTAGACTGGGTGGATTCTAAAATGTCTGGTCCAATTCTAGTTAAATCTCATCTTCTACTTCTAATAAAAGGTGTTGCCCAGACTGAACCAGATCCATGCCCCATATCAAGTAGTGTCTTTGGCACACATATAGTGGTTGGATTTCTTTCCTTCCTATTACTGATAATCCAGTTGTTATCATTGGTCATGTGTTTGGCAGTAAGACAAAGTACCTGTCACTAAATTGGATACATTCAATTAAAATAAATAAAATAACAAGTTTAACTTAATTTAACTGAAATAGATATTTTTTAATTCAAGATATTTTACAGAGAGAAGAAAGGTAATTTTTTAAAATTCAAATCCTTGGTTAGAAAATATCTTTAACCTCTTTTCTATGCTTGGATAGTTGAATTTTAAGTATTATTAGCTACTCATAAATATTTGGTCTTCCATAGATACTATCTTGAAATATATTAAAAATCAGTTTTGCTTCCTTCAATATGACATTTTTATTTCAGGTTGAAAGCCTACATTCGCTCTCAAACTGGGGTCCAAATTTTAATGAAGGTTGAATATATGCAGCAAAATTTAGTAAGGTAAAATTGCTTCCCTCCCCATTTCTTTATATATTTTCTAATTCTGTAATATAATTAAGTAGCTTGATTAGCTTAAGTAGCTGGTTATTATACTACTATGATTTTCAAATTAAAATTTTAAAATAATCACACTTATAGAATAAATTCAATTGAAAAATTACTCTGGTTAAAATATCTTAAAATGGCATTATGTACAAGTAAAAGATTCCTAATTCCCATTTTAATTTACTTCAAGAAATATTCTCTACAACAGAGTTTGAGTGTTTACGTTTTTGCCTTTGGAAATGCAAAAATTCATGTGATCAACTGAGCATTGCATATATTGCTTTCTCTGCAGAGAAATGTAAAGAGAGCTGGGATCTAACAAACCATATTATTTGAGAAAGTTCTTAACTTTACTGGGCTCTGTTCCTTCATTAATGGAGTGGTAAAATAGACTACACCAAACAATCTCTGGGAGTCTCTACAAAGTCTGCTTACATGCCAGTTACGTTGTCGTTGTACTGAATTACAAAACACTGATCTTTTATGACCTTTGATGCTCTTCCATTCATTGTTCAAGTAACAAAACTACTAGAATCAACTCAGACTGTATCTGGTCAGTCTCACCTATGATTTGATTTGTTAACATAGCGTAGAGGTTTTAGAGTCCAAGCTGTGAAACCCAGCAGAGCTGGGTTGAAATCCCAGGGGCACCTGGGTGGCTCGGTTGGTTAGCGTCTGCCTTCAGCTCAGGTCATGATCCCAGGGTCCTGGGATGGAGCCCCGAGTCAGACCCCCCTGCTCAGCGGGGAGCCTGCTTCTCCTTCTCCCTCTGCCGCTCCCCCTGCTTGTGTGCGTGCCCCCTCCCTCCCTCTCTCTCTCTCTCTCTCTCTCTCTCAAATGAATAAAATGTTAGAAAAATAAAAAAGATCGTCGTGAAAGATTAAGATATTCATTCAGCACATGGTAAGTGCATGATTTTATTATTACTACTCCAGATAAATGGATTCTTACAAAATGTCTGCACATAAGATTGTAAGACTTGTAGCTAAGAACAGATTTAAACACCAAATCTTGACCACCTTTTACCAGCATATCTCAAATACTCGCAACTTCATATCATTGATCATGGTTCAGTGATAAAAAATTCAAGTTTTCTATCACATAGTTTTTTCCCTAGACTTCTTAATTCAGTACATGTACATGTAGTTCATGCTTTAACTCTCCTCCTTCCCCTGAAAGATTTGGAATCTCAAATGAGAGAGGGATAGAAGGTTTTGTGGGTTTTGCAAAGATAGTTTATCCAGTTGTAACATCCATGCTAACCAAAGTCAGTATTTCTAAAATTGGTAATCAAACATTTATGTAATTAGTGAGAAATACTGATGTAAAAGGTGCATTCTTTCAGTTTTGCCTAGCAAAATCTTAAAGTAAATTTCATACAATTCATGTTTAAACAAAACAATTTGCAACATTCCCTTGGAATTTACCTCCTGTCAGTCATTAAATAATTTCTCCTTTTATTATCTGTTATCCCATTTAAATTCAGTTCCTTTCTTAACATTTACTATATCTTATTTAGTTAATTCTTGTAAATGTTACTCACATTTACGTGGTGCACTCTTGATGGGTATACTGTGGCTTCAGTCTCAATAAGCCTGTTAAAAGAACACCTGTGAGGGTTTTTATGAAAAATGAAATTGCTTTCTGGGTAGTTGTTTCATCTCATCTTCTCTGGGCCATGGAACTAATACATACTCTCCCAAGTCTTCTCATGACAACCTGCTGATGTGTCCCAACATTCTAACACTCTGCACCACTCTGAGCATTTACCAGCTCCTTGTCCTAGACTGCCAGTGTGGGGATAACATGTAAATGGCTCCAGAAGGATTGGAAGGGAGACAGTAAAAGTGCTACCCATCCAACTGATTGCTTCATCATTTCCTTTGTTGTACTTATCAGGCCTTGAATAATTACAGATAGCAGCCATTGGCTACTATTTTAATGGCTGCATGAATGTAATTATTTGTTTTCTTAACAAGTATGTGTTTGAAATACCATATTGCTTTTCTAGACTTAATAAAAATATTTTGATGAGGTTGGGCATCATCTTGACCATGGTCACCCTGTTTACCTAATCTGTTCGGCTAATTAAATTTCTTTACCAAAGCTAAGGAAAACAACCCATTATAATTTTGGTACAACTGCTAAGAACAAAAGGTTGGGGTTTTCTTTTTCCTTTTTTCTTTTATGTTAGTTTATTATGATTTTTGTTTTGTTTCTTTGTTGTTTCCATTTTTATTTCCTCCATTACCAGAAAGAGAAAGTTTGCTCTATTTTTATTTTAAGTCAAGGCAAACTGGGAAGTGGCCAGTAAAGAAATGTGCCAGCTCACTGAGCCAGTCAAACTTGACTCTTTGGCATTAGTATCCTCTTCTTCCAAAATTCAAGGAAACCAAAATTATATATGTTAAAAGGTGGATACTGAGTATTTTAAAGTTTATAATACAGGACAGGCTGTTTGGGCTCAGATAGCATTCATTTTTAATTTGGAAATGGATGCTATAAATGCTTGAAGAGCAAAGAGGATAGAGATTTCGAGATGGAGATTTCGAGATGGAGCTAATATGGCTTCTTAAGTAAATTCGTGTATTCATTCACTTGCAGACAGTGATACCCACTGTGGTCCAGGTGGGTATTCCAGACATTAGGGTGATGACAGTAAGGAGAACCATTTCTGCCCCTGTGGAGCTTACAGTCTCAGTGGAGGAGAATTCATGAAAGATGCATGTCCTAGCAGACCAGGGTTTTCCAGGAGAGTGGCTAGCAGAAATGCTTATAGCATGACATGATCCAGAGGGGAGCAGTTGGGAAAATCATTTCACGCAATTCCATTAGAAAGACATCAGGATAGAGAGAGACCAGAGCACAGGAAGATACCAGTCAGATTGGAAAGGTTTAATTTAACAGAGAGGGTAAACCTGAACCCAAAACAAGGTCAGAGAAGTACACTGAATGATCTAATTCTAGGCCCTCAATTTTTCTGTGCTTCATTTTCCTTTAGGGTCCTTTATTTTCTCTTATTTTATACCTTCTTTAGGAACCCATAGAGGACCAAAATTGGGCCTTGGGTTAACCTTAATCCCCATAGGGAAAAGAATGATAGATTAATAAAGTAAAAGGTGAGTGTTGTTCAAAAAAATACCTAGAATAGGCTGATACTAAACCTGAGCCAATCTGAATAAGATGAAAAGTATTTTGACTTTCTTTTATCTATATAAATAACTTGCCATCCAAATTTCCCCATTTGAGTTGTTTATTTGAACTCAGTGATCTATGAAAACATTAGGAAGAAAGGGAAGGTTACAACCTAGGTCCTCGGAAACTCCAGTGAAGGAGTTTTTATTCTAAGTTGGGATAAGGTACATCATATATTTCTGATTGTTAAGTCAACTTCATGATATAGTGATCCTAATTTCTATAAAACTTCCCAGTTTTCAAGTATTTTCTAATCATGACTAATGAAATTAGATACATGAGAATACTTTTAGAAATAGATTTTCATTTGATTTTTTTATTTAAAGATTTTTTAAATCACAGTGTTTTTCAGATAGTGCATTCATAGATAGGATAAGATGAGCACTTAACATTTAATTGTATACTTAATTACACTAGTATCATTAAACATTCAGAGAACATCTAAGTAAGATTATTATAGGTTTTAAAATGTTAGGCTTCTAATATAAGATAAGCATGCTAAAATAGGATTTTATTATTTCCTAAAAAGTACTTACAAGGCAAAAACATGTAGTTTCCTTGTGGCTGTTGATTTTAAATGTATCCTACGATTTACAGCATTCCCATGACTCCAGAGTAAAGTCTTTTTACCAAATCCTTGATGTTGCCAGTTTCTACTGGTTGTGTTTTCCATTCTTGGAGGGTTTATGATAGTTGTCTCATGATATACCTGATCAGCTAGAGCAATCTTAAATGTTTCCATTTTTAGCTTTGCCATACATGACTTTTATTTTTAGATTTAGGGGATTATAGAATGCATGTCTAACCCTAAGGAATTTGCTGCTGATCTGTTTGGGAGTTTTCTTTCCAGAATACACAGAGTTTGAATTTGTGTTTTCTTACAAGAGCTAATATGGCTTCTTAAGTAAATTCGTGTATTCATTCACTTGCAGACAGTGATACCCACTGTGGTCCAGGTGGGTATTCCAGACATTAGGGTGATGACAGTAAGGAGAACCATTTCTGCCCCTGTGGAGCTTACAGTCTCAGTGGAGGAGAATTCATGAAAGGTGCTTGTGTTAGCAGGCCACCCTTTATCTCTTGCCACATCATTTCTTAACCAGCTCTCTATTCTCAGAAAGTAAATGAGTGGTTTTGAAACAGAAAAACCTATGTTGGTAATGCCAGGTACTATAAGAGGCAGTCATTGTATTGCTGCTCACTTAAGTTGTTACTGACTGAAGAATTTAGAACACTCCCAAGTTTGGTACTGTTCATTCAATTGCAATTTTCCAAATCTGTTTTCTGTGTTGTATTTACTAGTGAAATCATTTATTTCCCATAAGGAAGTTGAGATACATTTTCTGTTCTTTATGTTTACTTTGCTGCTTTGATGTTTATGTAAGGTCCTTTTTATTTTGGGTTTTTTTCTTTTTTTAAGATTTATTTATTAGAGCGAGACATCGAGAGGGAGGGGCAGAGGGAGAGAGAATTCCAAGCAGACTTCACTCTGAGCACGGAGCCCAATGTGGGGCTCGATCCCACAACTCCAAGATCCAAGACCTGAGCCAAACCAAGAGTCAGGTGCTTAACCAACTGCATCACGCAGGCGCCCCTATAAGGTCCTACTTTTGATAAAGATGTGGTTTAAGCTGTTATGGGATAATTCTTGCCAAATTTACTCAAAAACCATTAATTAAGCACATTTTATCTTTGAAGGCTATAAATAAAAACTGGGGTTTATACAAGAATGAATGGGGTATAGTTCTGCTATAGTGGGGGAAAACAAACAGGAAGCAAAGGTGACTAAGGTTCCTGGCATGGATCTGTTTTTGGAGAGATGCAGATAGGGCCTGGAGAGTCTTAGGGCACATTGAGTTTTAAGTAGAAGTGGCATCATTTTCTGGAACATTATTTTTAAAAACAATGGCCTTTTGGGCGCCTGGGTAGCTCAGTCGTTAAGCATCTGCCTTCGGCTCAGGTCATGATCCCAGGGTCCTGGGATCGAGTCCCACATCGGGCTCTCTGCTCAGCAGGGAGCCTGCTTATCCCTCTCCCACTGCCTGCTGCTCCCCCTGCTTGTGTGCGCTCTCTCTCTCTGTCAAATAAATAAATAAAATCTTTAAAAATAAATAAATAAAAACAATGGCCTTTTTATACTACTCATTTGTTATTAGGATCCCTTCAGAGTGAGATTATATCATGTTCCAGTAAGAAATAGTAATAGTATCCTTTCGGAATACATAATTTGTGGACTAGACCTGATTTTACTTTGAGAGGTTCCAGACTAGACTTTGTAGACCAAAAGTCTCACCATTGTAAATACTAAGCTTATTAGATCACTGCTTCGCAAACTTAACCCAAATTATGAGATGTTCCAATTAATTACCTTTTTGTTTTTATGCAAGAACCAACATCAAAGTAGATTTTCTGTGAAGTCAAAATAATGTTACAAATTTGGTTCAAACCTTGGAAAGTTACTAAGCCTGTTTTCCCACCTGGAAGTGGGGATCAAAACAGAAGCAATAGTGCATTGTTGTGAAGATTACTTTGTGATGTTAGCTGCTTAGCACAGTGCCTGGCACATAGCAAATCACTCTTGGTCAGTACATCTTCTTCATGTATTAAGAGTTGCCATAGGGGCGCTAGGGGGGCTCAATTTTGTTAAGCATCTGCCTTTGTCTCACTCAGGTCATGATCTCAGGGTCCTGGGATCAAGCCCCACGCTGGGCTCTCTGCTCATCGGGGAGCCTGCTTGTGCTCGCTCTCCCTCTCTTTCTTTCTCAAATAAATAAAATCTTTTAAAAAAAATTATAAAAAATGAGAATTGTGATATTCAGTCAACATCTTGCAGAATTGACTCAATATAAGGGTTTTATTATTGTTTTAATCCTAAAGATTACTTCCTTAGAAAAAGGAGGAAATCTTTTTAAAACAAAAAAATTCCATGTAGCCAGCAGTGAACTGTATTATGCATTACTTTTTTTTAAATAACAACTTGTGGGCGCCTGGGTGGCTCAGTTGGTTAAGCGACTGCCTTCGGCTCAGGTCATGATCCTGGAGTCCCTGGATCGAGTCCCGCATCGGGCTCCCTGCTTGGCAGGGAGTCTGCTTCTCCCTCTCCCGCTCCCCCCTCTTGTGCTCTCTCTCTCTCTCACTCTCTCTCTCAAATAAATAAATAAAAAAAATCTTAAAAAAAAAAAAATAACAACTTGTTTCAGCCATTTTGTATTTCTTATGCTTGTGGGAACTAAGTTCAATATTAGCTATACTCTCAACATGCTCACCATTAACCACGTGGGGGCAGATACCCAATCATGTTAGTTTCTGTTTCTTTTAGCATAAATTGGATATTGGGAGAATATGAGGTTTGAGGAGCTTGTGTACTTAAGGTGTTATCAAGTATTATTTCTGTACAGTGACTCCCAGATGTAGATATTTTCAACCTTTCTCCCAAACTCCAAATCCTGGTTTGTAGCTATCTTAACACATCTCATTAAATCTTAAACTCAGACCATTTAGATCTCATCACACCGCATCTGTTTCTTCCTGGGTGTGTGTGTGTGTGTGTGTGTGTGTGTTTTGTTTTAAATATAGATTAAATGGGTTGATTATGTTCCTGGCATCTAGTAAGCAGTCAGCAAATGTTGATACTTAATCCTTGTTATTGGCACTGTTATTCTTATAGTGAGACATAAGACCTTAGAGCCATCTTTCATTTCTCCCTTACCTGGCTTACATGGTTTCCTCCGTAATGAGTCTCTCCTCTCCATTTTTCTGAGTGACTATTGTTTATCAGTATTTGCAGAGGAGCCTATCCCTTCCCACCAACTGGATGTGATTTCCTTATCCTTTGAGCCTTAAAAAATGTGTTGTACTTCTCATAGTTTCCTGCAATCGTGTCTTATTTTTCTCCCAACAAGATTTATCCTATTCGATGATAAACTCCCTTTTGAAAACAGTGACTACATTAGGCATCTTCATCTTTATATTTCCTGCAGTACTAAGTCAATGACTTTCCCATAGTAGGAATTTCAGTGATAATTTTTTAACAAGTAGTGTACTAATTCACTTAAATGTATGTATGCTTGCTATTTGCTAGGTGTTGATACCACTTTAATACCCAAAAGCAGGACTGGGACAACTTTTTCTAAAATGGCCAGAGAGTAAATGTTTTTGGCATGGTGGGCCATGCAGTCAAAATTGTCAACTCTGCTATTATAGCACATAAGCATCTATAGATAATACATAAATGAATGGGTATGACTTATGTTCCAGTAAGACTTTACTTACAAAACAGACAGTGGGTTGGATTTGGCCTGCTGACCGTACTTTACCAATCTCTGCTCTGAAGGACTTTTTTTTTTTTTTAGTAGGCTCTACACCCAGCATGGAGCCCAACATGGGGCTTGAACTCATAACCCTGAGATAAGACCTGAGCAGAGATCAAGAGTTGGACTCTTAACCAGCTGAGCCACTCAGGCACCCCTAAAGCATTTTTTATTGGTTATTTGTCACTATATCATTTAATCAGTTGAGGGCTTCAATTCTCAGTATGGAAAATGAGAGAGAAAAATAGAAAGAGATTATAACAACTGCCCAGTATAATTAAAAGTTACTTCAGAAATGAAGCGGGGGAAATCGGAGGGGTGGACGAACCATGAGAGACGATGGACTCTGAAAAACAAACTGAGGGTTCTAGAGGGGAGGGGGGTGGGAGGATGGGTTGGCCTGGTGGTGGGTATTGAGGAG
>NC_138372.1:65627848-65710720 GCF_054177405.1 Leptonychotes weddellii | reverse complement strand
AAAAGTTACTTCAGAAAAAGCAGTTCCTGCTCAAAAGACAGGATTTTTGATAAATGAACTTGACCTAAAGTATATGGAGTCCGTTCCCTATGCCAGCTCAGTGTTAAGCACTAGGGTTACACAGGCATCTAAAAGACTAGCCTTCAAGGAGCTCACAGTCTAGGAGAGAAGGTAGATATATGGTAAATGCTACAATAGATACGTATTTTATATATAAGGCATAACAAGTGCCCAGTGGAAGGCATGGGCATTTTGCATAGACACGTGAGACTTGTCATTTTTTGAGGGAAGCACACACCAGTTGCCTTCATTCTATTTCCAAAGATTGGCATCTAAAGTTAAGAGTTTAGACTTTAAACCCAAGCCAAATTAAAGTATTATTTAGGCTTTGACTTAATGAGCATCACAGGAGATTATTACTCTTCTTGGGGACACTACCCTCCTGTACTTGCACAGATTTTAGTTGATTCTAAGAGCCTGGTCTCTTGCCTGCCTTTCCTCATAGCCCTGCCACACCCCTCCTTGCTTTTCACCTAACCCATATCCCTACTGGCCAGTTATTCCTCCTTACCTTAAACATCTCCCCAACTGAACATTTAACCTGTATTTCTTTTCTCACAAAGTGCTTCTCATATTTCAGTGTCCATCATAATCATTTAGGACAGTCGTTGGAAATACAGATTTCCAGCCTACCCTCAGAGGCTCTGGTTTATCAGTTTCATATAGGACCCAGAAACCTGCATTTTTTACAGTCTCTGCATCCTAAGTTTTCCCTGTGATCATACTTTGAGAAACACTGGCCAGGGTGGTAAACTCCTTGAGGACATTTTTGGTTCCCATACAGTGTTTGACATGTTTTCTGTATAATAAGTATTTGGCAGATGTTTATTCAGTTGAATTGTTGAAGATGTATAAAGAAATATATAATTTGATATTAAGATGGATTTTTTGAAATCAGATTTTTACATCTTTAAAGATATTAGTCTGTACCCTTTGCCTAATTGAACTGGAACTGGAAAATTAAATTATTTCAGGCTTACAGAAAATAATTAAAAAATATACTTTGAAGATAGACTAAATAAGAAATTTATAGTATGTAGTTAGAAGTTAGGATTTTTAAAAATGTCCTGCCATTAGAAAACAAGGTGTTAGAAGTTAACATTATTTTGAGAATATTGGTACAGAATTAAATATATTATCAGAGAACATTAAAGGAATTCCAGAATGTCTAAGAACAGCATTAATTACTTTCAGATGTCTTGTCTTATGAAAATTGCAGGCTCCATTGTTGCCTTTTTATTAGATCCCTTGAAAGTAACCATGCTGAAGGGTTAGTAAAGACAGCAGTATGTCTCTAGATGGGGTTACTTAAATTTCCTTGTTTTCGTTTTGGAATTTGATTCTATTAATGAGTACTTAACGATAGTAAGCAAACTTGCCTGTAATAGAAGATGCCATCACCCATGATTGCCCATCATGAGATGCATTTCCAGTAAAAATTTTACTTCAAATGTAGTATGTTTGTGTTTTGATCAATTTTATACTAATAAAGTATTTTTAACATTTAAAGTATTAAGGTCATAGGTAGTAAAATTAATTTTTTAGCTTACATACACATTTTGTTACAGAAAAGTATAAATGGGTAATCAATAAAAGATTTTCAAACATAAATGCATTACTCAGGGTAAAATTCTTTGGAGAATTGGGAGTGGAAATACAAGTTCAAGAGGAAGAGGAAACCATATAAGATTTCTAATTATTAAGGAAGAGCTTGGGAAAAAAGGGAAAAAGAGAAGAGCATTTTAAATGGATGATAATCGGTATTAAATTGCTATGGTATTTAGATTTGAGTGAATTTACTTAAGAGTAAGGTAACATTTTCATTTTAAATAAGTATTTACACAATAAATTATGTTCTTTGCATCTATTTAAACTTGTGAGTAAAGATTTTAAATGAAAGTTTAGATAATCTATTTAAAAATATACAAAAGTGGGGCACCTGGGTGGCTCAGTCCATTAAGCGTCCAACTTTGGTTTTAGCTCAGGTCGTGATCTCAGAATTGTGAGACTGAGCCCTACAATGGGCTCATCTACGCTCAGTGCGGTGTCTGCTTGAGATTCTTTCCCCTCCCTTCCCCCTCCTCCTCTACTCCTCCCCTCACTGGCATGTGCATTCTCTCTTCTGTCACTCTCTTTCTCTCTCTCTCTCAAATAAAATCTTCAAAATATATATATACACAAAAGTATCATTGTTTTCCAAAACTATTTTAAGTTATATATAACCAAAAAAGTGTGAAGATCCTGAATAAGTTTTCCCAAACACACAAAAAAGTTTGCTGCAAGGGTGAGTTTAAAACAAGGTTAAATCTAGAGGCAAATAGGTATCTTTACGAAACATAGTAACTATTAATAACAACCTCTTATTGAGTGCCTCTACTGTTTTATAGGTGCTTTGGTAAGCATTTGTATACATTATGATTATGTTACATTATACATGCATTATAAGTTTTACACATTATAATTGCATAGAGAGCCCTGACTGCAGCTTCGTAACCACCAAATGGTGGTACCTAAATCCAGACCTAGGCCTGCCTGTCTCCCAATGCATTAGTATGTTTTCTTCAATAGAGCACATGCCGTAAATGGACAAAATGCATGTTCTTAGATTATGTAAACCCAACCCCAGTTCTTTGTTACGCCTTTTTGGGATTGTTGATTATTTTTCAGAGTGAAAGCCATGATCAAGATGAGTACATGCTCAAAATGGTATTAACCTTTGACCGCATTTCAGATCTAGCCCTTAGAACAAAGGAAGCAAGAGATCATTTGAAGACTAGAAAATGTTAAAATCAATCTGAAGAATGTCCATACATATAAAGGAAATACGTAGAGTGAGGTACTAAATATTTTTATCAGAGAAGACATATCCAGTGGGTTTTATGCGGGGAACTCTACTTAAAGCAGTTTTATGATAAGAACTGTAAACTTAGCTGTAGGGAATCTGAAGCTCAGCCAGTTGGCAAAGCTGGGTTAGTATTTACAGGACAGATGCAAGCACAACTATTAAAGTTTCAGTAGTTGTGAACTTGAGAATTTTAATTTGAGAGGCTGTACTGAAGATCCAAAGTGATATGATGGTCAGATTCTTACTAGATTGTAAGTCTACAGTTCCCATAGTGATCTCATTTCAAATATATACTATATTCATTACTAGTTACAGAAATTATGAGAAATATAAAGTGAGAGTTTTCTCTGAAAGCTTGGGAAATATATTTTATTTTTTTAAAGATTTTATTTGTTTATTTGTCAGAGAGAGAGAACAGGGGGAGCGTCAGGCAGAGGGAGAAGCAGGCTCCCTGCTGAGCAAGGAGCCCGATGTGGGACTCGATCCCAGGATCCTGGGATCATGACCTGAGCTGAAGGCAGACGCTTAACCAACTGAGCCACCCAGGTGTCCTGGGAAATATATTTTAATTCTCAGTGTTAATGTACTAAATTTATACATTCTAGTTATACGGTAATTTGTAACCAACTTTATATACTCTTCGGTGGTAATAATGACATGATTAGTTGACATTTCTAAGTGATTTCAGGTATTTCATTTTAGCCAAAGAGCTTCAACCTCCTCCAACCTTTCTCTTTAATTTTTTTATAAGTACCCAAACTATGAATTCTGTGTATATTCCCATATCTACTTTCCACTTAGTCCTGTGGACACTAGCTTACTCCTGACTCTGTCTTCCTTATACATATACTTTCTTCCTGAAAAGCCTTCATCCTTGACCTCTAGTGAATACCTAATAGTTCACCACTATTTTCCCAGAGCCTTGAACAGTGTCTGGTACAATGTAGACCCTCAGTAAATATGTATTGAGTGAGGAATAAGTGAACAAGCAAACAGTAGAGTGAAGGAATTCAAGATCTGCTTTCAGTAGCCCCAACCCTGCATCTCCTTGAATGACCCTGAGTAAGGTACTTAATTTCTCAGGGCTTCATTGCCCTCAGCTGGAAGATAAAAAAAAGACTAAATTCTTGCCATTTCTAAAGTGATATAATTCTGTGATGTAGTTAATTCATGAACTATTTAACGTTTAAGCAAAAGTTTCTCTGAGGAAACTGATCATATTTTGCAAAATGATACTTCCTAATAAAAACTGAAGATTAAGGGGTGCCTGGGTGGCTCATTCAGCTCAGGTCATGATCACAGGGTCCTGGGATAGAGCCCTGCGTCAGGCTCCCTGCTCTGAGGAGAGCTGCTTCTCCCTCTGCCTGCCACTCCCCCTGCTTGTGCTCACTCTCTCTGCCAAATAAATAAGTAAATCTTAAAAAAAATTTTTTTGAACATTGTCTGTAATCATACTCTTACAGTCAATTTAGTACCAAAAGAAATATGTTTTGTTGACAAGAGTAAGGCTAATTAAAATTCCCTATGTTATATTAGAAAGTCTTTGAAGGAGGAGGGCTTTTAAGAACCAGTTAAGTGGGGGAGGTAGCTAGGGTTAGCAAATGAAGTACCTAGATATTGAGTGTGCTGTGCAGCCTGAAAGAATGTGCAGGTGAGTAAGGAAGAAGAGAGCATGTTTTTTGAGTATCTACTTAGCGTTACATTTCTATCATAGCACTTGTCCCAATGAAATGTGGTAATTATTTCTTTGACTAGTACCCTCAGTAAACTGTGGGATTTATTTCTGTGAACTTCTGTTACCTAGCAGACCACCTGTATGTGGTAGATACTAAATAAATATTTGAGGAATTAATTGATGAATAAGTGTTTACATTTCCACATGCATTAATTGTAATGAAGTACGTACTATATCTCTATAAGATAGGAAAGTTAAGCTCAGAAATTGACCTACCCAAAAGAAACCAATTTATAGTTACAAAGCCAGGATTTGGACTTAGGTCTCTCTACAAGATATGCTTTTTCTACTAACTAGTCTCACCATACATCATGAACATAATTCCTGACTAGTATGTCATTTCCCTCCTAGAGATGCTTTATTATAAAAAATCTTTGGAGTATAAAATCTTATTGGACAAGTTCCATTTTCATCTGTTAAATTCACTTATTTAATCTTTACAAGCTAGCCCTTGGATAGATAACTTTTCCATCATTATACTGATGAAGAAAATGGAGTACCCTTGAGGAGTCACAGATCTTAAGGACCTTAAGATCCTTAAGGATCTTAAGATTGGAACCCAAGCCTCTGGATTTAAAAGTAATTGAGCTTCCAGTAAGAATCAGGAAAGACTGAACAAATGGCATCTAGAACAAGTTAAGAGCCTTGTAAGGCTCTCCTTAAAGTTTTAAAATATGTAATTGGCCGCTGTTTTACCACATCCCGTAGCTTTCATACCGTGGATAGACTAGAATCATTTACCACTGCAGTTATGAACGGTTGAGCTTTCCTTTTGAAAGAGAAGGCATATGTCTGTACTACCCAGCTCATGACTGGTGCCCCATATCAAGCACTTGTAGTCCTCATTTACATAGCTATATTAAAATCCCAAAATAAAGTGCAGCAAATTATTAATTCAACTACTGTTGGCTTTTTTTTTTTTTAATATGAAAACTAGGAGAAATTAGGTAAGAAAAAAATTCAACTTTGGCAAGATCCATTTCTAATATGACTTGGACTGTATGAATTACAGAAATTGTGACATAGGAATATTATTTGGAGAAATTTTAAATAGTACCTTTTTCTTTTAAACAGAAGAATTTAAACTCTCTGACCCCTGTACTTAGTTTGGTTTTATATGTTTCAGTTTATGTATTTTCTTCTCCTACTCTGCGTCTTCTTTAACAATCTGGTTTCTTTCTTCCTTTTCATTTGGATTTTGAAAACCAGTTTGTTTCTCTAATCCATTTACTTTCTACTTTATTACCTAAAGTTTAGTACTTTAAAGTTTGTATTATTTTCAAGGAATTTGATAAATGTGAATCTAAATTAGTTTGTAGTTGATTCAAAAGCCATAATTCAGTTACGCCAGGATGAACCATACCTTAAAAACAGTTAACTATCAGATAACTGATTTATATTAAGGTTAATTTGGGGCTTCTGGCTGGCTCAGTCAGTAGAGCATGCGACTCTTCATCTCGGATCGTGAGTTCAAACCCCATACTGGGCATAGAGCTTGCTTACATACATATATACATATATAGTAACTTTTTTAATAGCCAAAGATTCAACCTTGTACATTTGGAATCAGTTAGTTGCACTTTTAACTCAGAAATCTAGATTGAGAAATAAATGCAACGGTTAAGAACATAAGTTAAGTGCTATAAATATCACATAAATATCGAAACATGTAAGGGTGGGTGCCTTGGTGGCTCAGTCAGTTAAGTGTCTGCCTTTCCAGGTCATAATCCCAGAGTCCCCAGATCAGGCCCCACGTCGGGCTTCCTGCTCAGTGGGGAGTCTGGTTCTCCCCCTGCCTCTCACCCTGCTCTTATGCTCTCTCACTCACTCTCTCTCTCTCAAATAAATAAAATCTTAAAAAAAAAAAAAAGCCTTGTAGGGGCTCAGTCAGTTGAGTGTCTGCCTTCAGCTCAGGTCATGATCCCAGGGTCCTGGGATCAAGCCCTGCGTCTGACTCTCTGCTCGGCCGGGAGCCTGCTTCTCCCTCTCCCTCTGCCTGCCACTCCCCCTGTTTGTCCGCTCTCTCTCTCTCTGTTAAATAAATAAGATCCTTAAAAAATACATCAAAACTTGTAGAATTTTAAAGCTGGAGTCAACTTGGTGATCACCTCATCCAGTGACTTTATTTTCTAGTGGGAAAAGTTCTGTGGCCTAGGGACTACTATTAGATTATTAAATTTGGAGAATATTCATATTTAGTTTCAGTATTTTTTGGGAGGGGAAAGGGAAATGATCTAAGTGTCAGTGATAGGAAATAAAGTGGTTTGTGACTTTTTAAAATTCTGTCTTCTTTTGAGTTAGGAGAAATTTTTTTAAAATCCTAATTTGCAAATAAAGTAGAGGAAGAAGTTGAGAACTTGGGCAGTTTCTTTGAAAGTTAGTAACAGAGCCAAGATTAAAAACACACCCTTGACTATCAAGACAACTTTTATTTATATAATGTCAATCACTGTAACACCTGTTTAGCCTACTGAGCCATGCTGCCCTTATAATGCCCCTGTGAAGCTGCCTGGAGCAGGGTCAGCTAGCAAGCCTGTGAGGGTGAGCAAGTGAAATAACAAGAGGAAATGTCTGAGAAGGTCCCTAAGGGTTAAAAAAAAAAAAAAAAAAAAAAGACAAATGTTGGTGTCTTAATTCTTCCAAACCTAAGTAGTTTGTCTTAGAGTAGTAGAGCCATTCTACTAATGGGAACTCCAGAGTCTGAGCAAATTTCAAACAGATAAAGCTGTCCCTTAGGATTCAGTAACTTAATGGCTTGCAAAAGAGCTAAGGCCTAAATGTTTTAGGCAGTGTCAAGCTGGACTCTACAACTTGCCTAAAGATAATAGAAATGGAAACATTCAAAGTACTTTTAGCCTCCTGGAAGGAAATGTGATCTAAAATAATAGTTTGAAAGTTGTAATTCTATATTTAAAATGTAAAATGCATAAAAAGGCAAATATGTGTTTCCGTGCTAACATAATAAGTGCCATTCTTTGTTACTCTGAAGAAGTCCAATGACTGTCCTGAACTAAAGTTCCTATCAGAATGTGTTTTATTTTAGGTAATTATACAGATGTAAAACTTTGTTCATGGCTTCAGTAACTGAGCTAGCAGTGTCTTTGTTCTATCATTTAACCCGACAATAACTCTCTGAAGTGACACTGTCATTCTCCAGTTTCACGTGTGGAAACTAGGGATCAGAGAAGTAAAGTAACTTGTCCAGAATCACAGACCAGTAAGTGATGGACTTTAACTCACAGTGTTGGGCCCCAAACCCAAGCAGCCACTAAAAGTTGCTGCTTCATTTAACTACAAGTCACAAAATGTTACCCCATATGTGTTTGATGGCTTTTCTTTATAAACAGTTTACATAATTTTCTTTTTACGTTTACGGGCAAATTTTAATGGTAGACTTAAGAGTAACCATTAGTAGTAGAAAAATAAAGAAATTCAGGATTTCAGCTAAAAGATGGTCTAGTGAAGTCCAACCTCTTTAACAGACTTGAAAGCTGAAGCCTAGAAGCTTACTGACACTCAGTACCAATATTGTTGTGATTAGAAGTTTGCAACATTTTAGGGTAAACACAAAATAAAATTCAGCGGTTCTAATGAAAACCATACAACATACCAGATTTTCATTGTATTTGAATACAGTATTTTAAAAATAATTCATTTATAAGTTCTTATAAATTTTTGCATCCCAAGTCCTTTGTTAAAGTAGAAAGAAAAGTAGAAGGGCCTGCTACACACATAAAACAGGGACCAAAAATTTTTTTTAACTAAACAAGTAAGCATTGTAGTTTTAAGGTTGAAGTAATGTATAACTTATATGGTAATTTTTAAGTATCTCTAGATGTTCCTCTGTTGGGAACATATTTTATACTGTATCAGCAAGAGTATTAGGTTTCCAGTTACCATGTGGCTTTTGAAGAATTTTTTTTTTTTTTAATTCCACTTTGGAGATACAGAGAAACGTAATGAAGATTGAATATTATGAAAAGAAACAAATTACCTAAAATGTTAAGTCTACACTGAAAATTACCAAAAATTGAAATAAGTAGAAAACATTCCCTTATTTGTGAAATGTTTCTTAATAGAAGTCTTGTGATTCATTTAAATTCACAGAAGATAAGTTACTGCAAGTGTTTGTAGGATGCTACTTGAAAATTTCCCATTTGAGAATTCAAGTCTTATTTTCTCCTAAGAAAAATTTGGTTATATCCATTTTATATTTTACTTTAAAAGTTAATCTTATACTTTGATACCTAATTCAATCTCATTTTTCTCTTATGTGTAATTACTGCTAACTTTAAAAAAAAGACACTGCTTAATTCAAAGGGAAATATGTTTAAAAGATGTGAAGCATTTAATCCTTGAATGCTGGAACCACTTTTAAAGTATTGTAAGAACATCTGTGTTACATTACACAGGGAAAAGAATGTATGCATTCCATGGCCTATGGGGCACTGGGGTGGCTGGTTTAGGAAAACTGAGTATTTTGCATTTCATGTTTTTTCCAACATAAAAAATTTTCTATGACTCTAAAATGAAGAATGGAATTCCAAGGGTAGGGAATGTAGTCAGGCAAACATAAGTCAAGTATAGTTGTTCTCTCACTTGTCACCTACTTCTGAAAAAGAAATCAGCTTCTGTAGCAGATTTGTCTTTTCATTTTGTTAAGCACTTTTTTTCCCCTTATTTGAGAAGTATTCCATGGAACAAACTTACAGAGAGATCACTACACCAGGAGTTCTTCAGAAGTGCACTGCGTGTCTCACTCAGCTACGAGTTACTGTGCAAATAATCTCTTACTAATTAGGAAATACCAAAGTTTGTAAGTGATTTACTCTTAACAAAATTACAGCAGATTCAAATATATTCCAGTGATAACCTCACTCTTGATCACTTGTATCCAGTATGCTTTCTTGAGTGGGAGGGAAAAGGATGGAGTTACAGCTCCATCAGGCTGGGTATCCCTTAGGATGTGTGTGTTGCATGTGAATATCATCTGTCATTGGTGGAAGAAAATAGAGATGGAAGAAAAAAGTTGGAGAATTATGACTACACTGGTGGACATGTTCTCAACTTTTTCATCTTTAATGTGACATGATATTAACATGCCAACACATACCCATATGCAACTCCTAATGAGCTAGGTGAAACTCCACCCCTTTCTCTGCTACTCCAGAAAGCAAGCAAGGGGGAGAATGTTAGGGGAATGCATCTTTAATCAACTAAAAAAAAAAAAGTGTTTTTTGTTTGTTTTTTTTTTTAAGTAATGACTTGAGAGTTTCATACCTTAAGGAACATTAGCATCTAATTACCTGTGACACATTTGACAGCTATGTCATGACTGATAAACTCCATATTCCTTAAATTTTGTGTTTTAAGCTCATCCAGAAACTCACTGTTTTTTGTTTGTTTTTTATTTCAAAATAAAGGAAGGCCAAATTTAATTGTATGGCAATGTAAATTTCTGGAACTATTTATAATTAGAATTAACTTTTTACAGAAGTATTTGTAACCAGTTATTTTAACACCATATATTCCTGAAAATTATCATGGGATAGTTTTTTGTTTTTCTTTTAAGGCTCAAACTAAATATATTTGAGGAATTTGAGTTTTGAACTAGTCATTGCCTGATCCAGGAAGAATTCATGACACATCAAACCATAGATATTGTATAAAAGTTAGTCTTTATTCCTTGATCTGAAAATGACTTGTTCTCAAGCTTTTCTAATGTCAAATTATTTGATATGCTCTTTATTTAGCTTTAGAACGTGTATAATAATAGCACTTTTAACTGGTTTTTTTAGAGGCACTAAACTTACTATATTATAAGGAAATAACTATTGAATTAATGTCATTAACATTTAAAAATTTTTTAATGTAAGGGGCTCTGATATATCTTATTAGTAATTTTGAATATTAGGGCTGTTTTTAATTTTTGTTTTGCTTTTTTTATTGTAAGGTATTATGAACTGGATCCTTACAAAAGTCTCCGGGACAATTTGAGGAACAAAGTGATCATTGAGTATCCAACATTACATGTGGTATTAAAAGAATCCAGTCATGACATGGAAGTTCTTCACCAAGGTAAATATAAATTTGTTCCTGTAATGCTTAGAATAATTCTAGTGAACCTGAGCACTTACACAACTGTGTTTATTTCTTTATATATTTGTTTTCCCACTGTATTTACACACTTAACTGAATTTGCTCTATAGCTAGCTATAGTTAATGTAAAGAACCAAATGAATGAGCTGCTGATTCTGTCGTGTTTGAGAGCACGTAGCTTATAATATCAATTCAAAATGAAAGAGTAAGTTTGGCTATAAAACGACATTCTTTGCCTTATTGGAGTTCTACAGGTTTTGTCTTTTTTAAAGCTAATAGCCTTTAAGTAACAGTCTGTCCAATATCAGATAAATTTACTCTCTAGTCAAAACTCTTTCTTTAGAGATTCCTAAAATGAGGGATTATAAAACATTTTTAGTATCTTACCTTATAGAAAGGGATAATGTTTAAAAGAATGTCATGTTTAAAATTTGGACTGTGTTTAGAATAAGCTAGTGACAGTGACTTGACCTTTATCTCCTTTTTTAAAACACACTGGTTTTATTTTCCTTGATGTTTGTTTCTTTGGCTATATTCCTTGTCATTTTAGTGATTCTTTAAAAGTAGATACTTGTCCCTCTTTGGTGAGTAGTAGAATTGGAAGTATTAAAACTGGAAATGGTATATGTAAAAGTTTAGTATCTAAAATGACTTAACCATATTTGCAGCTGCTGATTAGAGTAAGCTACTTGTGTTTCTGAATGCAAATTCTAGAGGATGAATAAAATTCAGAAATTACTTTTTAAAAGGGAGAAAGGTGACTCAACTCAAAACCATGAGATACCTCTTTCAGCTAAGAATAATAGTTACAGGCCAAGTTTCATTTTAACAGTCTCCAGATGGCCAGTGAATCCTTGGATTGGATTGAAATCTATTTTTTAAATAATATTACTCGAAACATGTGGTTTAGGTTTTATTGTTACACCAGCAGTATAGACTGAAATAGGCAGTAACCTTTGTTTTAAGGTGTTCTCTTACATGTATATAATAGGTTTTTTTCTTAGCAAAAGAGAAATTTTTTTTTCAAAGTGGCCAAAATTTTGTCAGCATCACAATTTGAATCTAGAATTTTAGGTAGCAAACGTGAAGTTTCTAATAATCGGTTATGGGCCTCTAAATCTTTAGATTAATTATTGACTATATATTTTTCACAATTTGAGAATATCTGATTTTATTTTCTCAAATTATAAGAGTGTTATAAATGACCAATTTCACTTTTTTTTTTTTTTTTAGCTGTGTAATACCTTACTTTTTCCTTAATATAATTCACATAGCTCTAAATGTTAGTTTCAGGGAAAGTTGTTTAGTAATGTGGGTTACTAGCCAGGGCAAACATGTCTGTGTAAATAAACAGAGCACACACAGCTCCTCTTTCACCTTGTTTAGGAATGCACACTGAATGAAGGCTTCCTGTAACGAAGCAAAATGAAAAGGCTATTTTTGTAGTGTACTTGGAACCTGATTAAGTAAAATTGGCTATTTTTTGGTGGGTATATGATATTTGACTTATTTACAGGAAGACAAGTGACTCATGCTTTCAGGATAGAGGACCCTTTAGAGCTGCTGTGGCAAAAAACTTAATGAGGGTCTGACAGGATCTTAAGGACCATAACAGTGTTGTCACATCATAAATACACTTTAAAAATAATGCCGGGTGTTTTGTACGTGCATTTCTTTGTGTGAGCACTTCAAGGTATCTGTTTTTTTGTATATTCTCATAGCTTTGAATATTCTGCAGGGTGGTCCCTTAATGCAGGAGGAGGGTTATATAAGAACAGGGCATTTTCTTTGGAATGCCTTGAAATTCCTTCTCTCTCCGGAGGCAAAAATGTTGGATTTTGATCTTGAGTTCATAGCACAAGGTGTCTCTCTTCTCGTTTGGGAAAAATGTGTTTCTGGGCTGGCATTCAGTAGTTTTCACACTTGATCATTGTTACAATGTTTGCTATGGTTGTAGATTGCCACAGTTTTTCAAAAGTCTGCCGGTATTGATGGGCAATAGGCAAGTTTTGTTTGTTTGCTTTTTGCTTTTTAAGGAATGTAAAAGGTTGACTATAAAAGATTGAGCCATTAAGGTAGCCCACTAGATTGAAAATGTGGAGTGCTGATCACCCATCTTGTATCAGTCCAGTGGGAAGTGCTCAGAATGGTGTTACTTGCTTCACAGGTCCCTATTTGCCAAAGGTAGCTGGTAGATTTAGATGATTTAATAAGAGCTGCTGCTTTTCAGTCTTAAGAAAAAAAAAATGGAGTGCAGTAAAAGAAGAAAACAGGACAGTTCAGGAAGCAAAGCAAGAGAAGGGTTTCCCCCACACTGCAGTAGTACACAGCTCCATTAATTTAAAAATATCAGCAAAATGTGTTTCTCTGTTGTTCTAAGATAACTCCAGTAGAAAATGCCTCTGCCTTTTGAAAAGGAATCCAACCCAAAACTGATGACTTCAATTAGTGAAAATACATAACATAGGAGCTACTCATTCACCAGTCTCTTGTTGGGCCAATATATCCTTTCATCCATTCTCCCTCCCTCTCTCCTCCCCTCATTCTTCCTTACCCCCCTTTCTCTTCCTCGTTTTGACTGTGTGTGACATATTGGGGTGGGGAGATGGGGATGGGTCTCAGGCACAAGAACACACATGTGAACTTTACAGTGCAATAGGTGCTATAATAAAATGTGTATACATTGCAAAGAAAGCCAGAGGAGACCAACTGACTTGTATTATCATGGAGATACTTGAAGGACTGGCCTAGAGTTTATAAAAGTCCATGAGGATCAGGACTGTATCTTGGATTGAACCTGTTTCAGTCCTTTCCTCATAAAAAAGGATTCAGTAAACATTGTGGTTGCTGGGACAATCTTAAATCTAGGTACCATCGACAAACCCCACGGAACTTGATGGTTGAATATGAGGCAAGATCTAGGTTTATGATTCTAGCATCAGCTCTTACTAAGCTGTGGGCCCTTGAGCATTTACTCTGCCTCTGAGCTTGATTTCCCTCATCTACACAATGGAAATAAAAGGCTATACGGCTGAAGCAAAGTAGTCCGTGTTTTAACCTTAATTTTCATAGTGTTTTAATATATTATTTCCTTTTAGCTTCACTATGCAATGAAATAGAGCTGTTACTCTGGTTGACTTGCATTCATATTGATTCAGCAAACAGGCTACACTGGGAGGTTAGATATAAGGAGGAAAGATCTAGTCTCTCTCCTTAAGGAACTCTCAGTTTAGTAAGTGAATCATAGTCTTGCTTGCTCCAGTCAGGACAGCTCCTTTAAAGGGGCTCCATTTCTGCTCTACGTTATATTTCCTATGAAAGGAAGGAGATGGCGATTAGTCTTCTCTGAGCCCACATTCACTCAATATACACTGACCCTCAATTTTAAGTTTAAAAAAAAAAAAAATTATGGAAAAATATATTCCAACCACACTTGGCCAGCCTGTGTGATAATAGTGATCTTTCCATTGGTACGAATATGGGATCATAACCAAACTGTGAAGTGACCATTCCCAAGTCTTCCACAGAGTCAGGAAGGATGTTGCCTCACAAACTATAATTGCCACTTTCAGACATCGTTTCTTTATTGTGGCCAGAACTGTAATATCCCGGCCGCCTGGAACATGACATGGTTTGTCTGTCCCCATGAGCAGTGCTGTTGGTATGCATCAGAAGGGAGGAGAGAAGAAGGAAAAACAGAACAAGCTAAACAGAAACAGTATAAACACTTGACTGAATGTTTACTTATTTTTTTTCAGTGAAAAGTGAATCTCCCAAGAACGTTGGCAATGAAAATTGAGCACTTCTTCTGGAGGAAGAAGGTGAAAATTCCCAGACAATTGCAGAGGACTGACTATGCATTGACTAGCTGTTGGATGACTGGGATATTGTCAGTGGGCGGTTGGAATTTTTTGCTTCCCTGAGAGTAATTAAACAATCTAAAAGTTTTTTTTAAAAGGTGTATTTTCTAGCCTCTTGGATTGACTTATAAGGCCCTTATTCCTAGTAATAACCCCTTTTCTGCACCTGACCAGCATAGTGCTTATTTCAGTTAGGCCCAGGGTTTTAATATGCTTAATTCCAAGGTTGAAAACTTTTTTTGTTTAGTTTGATGCAAGACCAAACCCAAGAATCACCTGTGTCAGCCACAAAGCTGGCAGTCTCGTTGGTAGAACCTCACTAAACATAAAGGCTGTGTGACACACCATGTAGCCACAGGAGGACTGACCCATCGTTACCTATTCTTGTCTTTGGGGTTTATTTGTAACTCACCCTCTTGAGATGACTGAGTGGGTCTTTTTTACTTGGGTAGCATCTAGTTCAGTGTCACATGTAAAGGATAAATAAATACTATTAACTATTACTTCTTATATTCAGTTCGCAAAATCAATGGCTTCTCGTTGTTTGAACCATCAGTGCTCACAAATTTGGCTCTCCTTGTTTGCACAGTGAGCTGTGTCTTATTATGAATTCTGTGCCTTTCATTCCGTTCCCATTCCACTCTCCTCATTACCATACAGGGGTGTTGTGATGAGCAGTTTTATGCTGTTTTGAAACATCCAGCAATAACTAAAGAAAGAAACACTTGGAACTCTTCAAAGTGTTACTGGAATGTATATGTGCATTTATGTATATACATGGCTTAATTTATACCTTATGGCAGCTCTGTATACATTATGATCTCACATATTGAAATTAAAGTTTCCTAGTTTTATTGGAATTTATACAGTTATGAAATTGCAATATGGCTATAAAAGAGTAAAAGATTATTACATCTGTGTTGCATCTGTGTACTTAATGGTTAAGAAAACAGTGATAAAATGGGACATTGGTGAATTCATTTTTAGTTTATAATTGGGATAAGTTTTAGACCAAAAAGAAGCCAGAGGCATTAATTAAAGAGGCTTGGGAAAAATAGAAATGAGAAGATGAGCGTAGGAGAAACTTGTAGAACACAATTATGTGTAACCTGGAGGTCAAAACTGGAGAAGCAAATCCAAAGACAATAATGCCACAAAGACCCTTAGTATAAAAGTAATAGTGGAACTGTAATTCATAGAAAATAAGGTATTGCAATTTGAGAAATAGCTACACTTCCTAAAGCAGCTTCAGGAATCTTCCTCATACGTGAAAGGTTTCTGTAGAATTAGGTTTTTCACAGTATTTCTGGGGAGACAACTAAATGGGATTTCAAAGGATTCATACTTAATCTAAAAGTGAAATTTGTTTTCTTGAAACAGGCAAGAAATAGGATGAATTGAATCAAATGTGTCACAGAATTGTTAGTGGGAAAAGTGGGATAAAGTACACACCAGGAGCATATGATCTGAATATCAGATGGAGAGCAGTTTCCTGATCGTGAAATCTATTATGACATAGTCTCATTTCCAAGAAAAGTACTGAGTTCCATGTCTTCTAGAATTTAAATTGAAAACTGGACAACCAAAGGATTTATCCTATACTTTCCCCCCTGCTCTATACTTCCCCCGAAAGGGGGAAAACATCTGCATGATGCAGTGCATCTTTGCCATCCCTATAGTCTAGAATTCTATTAGATTTTTCAATTATAGACTGTTCCTTAGGAAAGAATTTAGCATAGTTCCCTTAAATATAACTATCAGCTCATTTGATTAATATACATATTTATTCCCACAGGATTTACAATAAACATGTTTGAGTGAGGTAACTGTGACAACTGCTTGGAGGGGGTGAAGTGGGAATAATTCACCAAGAGCCCTAGATAGTAGTTAAGACTTAATTTCTTTTTTTTTTTTTGAGGCCCTCTCCATTTGGATTCTTGATAAACTCGGATGAATAAACAAACTCCCTGGCCCATGTTAAGTTCAACATCCTGCATTTTGTTCATGAATCACATTTTAAAAGGAGGAAAGCTTCACCTGGCCTTCTTTATTTTTTAAACAATGATTTCAAAGGCAAGGTAGGCCTTTCATAATTGCTAATTATTATATATGGGATTAATAGCCATAAATTACAGTAAACAAAGCTTGCACCTGTTCATATTATAAATAGGAATTAAAGAGAGTTAGTATAATAGGTATTTAAGATTCCAAAGTGTAGTTGAGCCAATTTGTTTCCCTGTAGCAAGTAGTGTGGTTCAGGTTTCACAGTGTATAGTGAAATGTTAAACACCTAACTAATGCCAACAATTTTCTTATACATTTGGTTTAATTTGGTTGACATATACAGTGTGTTATACCTGATTTCATATTAGTCATTAAGTTTTAAGTAAAGATACCAGTCTGCTTTTATTTAATCATATACTACTGTGTTAAAATTTATTTTCAAGTAGATACTGTATTAACCAATTGTTCTTCAGTTGCAAGTAACAGAAACCCAACTCAGGCTAGCATAAGCATGAATGGCAACTTATTGGCTCATATACAGGGAAGTCCAGGCATGACTTGGTCCAAACACCCTAGGAAGCCATCTTTCCGTCTCTCATACCTAGCTCTGATTTGTGTTTTCCTGGGTTGGTTTTCTCTTTCAGGCCAACTTTGTCTTTGGGGAGGGAGGCAGTGAGGTGAGAATTGTAGATGGCAGCCACTGAGAGTGTCAGTTTACATCATCATAAAGCATGGCAGCACGTTATACAAAATTTGGGAAAGAACTTTGATTTTGCCTACATTCAATCACATTCCATCCCTGAGCTGATCCAGAGAGGAGCTACCCCAGAGGAAGGAGAAATTATCAGAAAAAGGAAGAGGGTAGGGAACAGGAGAGGCAAGATGGTTACTGAGAATACAAAACTAACAGATGTTCGTTGTACCCTCTTTGAGTTTGAGTAGCAAGAGTCTTCTGATTTGAAATAACATAAGGAGTAAAATTCAAAACTAACCTGTAAACCCGCATTGGCTTTAACTAGAGATTTTAATTCCTACTTGATGCCATTGCTGCTTTGAGTTGCCATTATAGACTTTAAAAAAAAATACTTTCCATTTGTGTTTGACATTTTGTTGCTGTTGGTTTCATCACATGCACACAGCACCAATCCATTGCCATCACAGATTTGGAAACTTCCAGTTTCATCAACATTTGAGAAATTTTGATATTGAAATTAGAGTTGTACTGGAGGAAAATACTTTTAAAAATGAACACTACTTAAATAAAAATAGGCCCTTAAGTAAATTTGGGGGGATCTTACTTCACTACAAAGTGTATTCTTTCAACTTTGGTCAGTGAAAGCTACCTAAGTATGTGTGTGCATGTTCTTTAAAAAGAACTATAATGTAAACATTTCCCATATTGGAGTGTGGCAACTTCGCTCATTTTGAACTTCATAACTGAATGCATCCTTTAGCCTTTGATGAGCTACTACACAAATCTATTGCCGGTTTTCTTTCTTGCTGAATAAAGTACCAAAACCCTTACCCTTTATGACTTGGCCCCAACCTCCTAGTTTTACAGCCTCCTCCCTTGGTGTCTCTCTCCCTTCCCTTCCTCCCTCCCCCCCTTCCTCCCCTTTCTTTTTCCACCCTTTGCCTCAGTCATGAAACAACATAAAGGTTTTATGGACATTCCAGGTTTTTTCGCCCTTCTGTGCCTTTCTTCTGGTGCATTGTCTCTCCGTGGACGTATTCTACCTATTCTCTGAGACCTGGCTTGAGCAGTAATAGTTGTGATCCCCACATATAGAAGTCATAGTTAATGTTCACACTGGATGTGTCTCCTGATTGTCTGATGCTAATGCCATACTGGTTATTAAATGTGTTTAACATCATACTAATAATAAGAGTAATAGCTAACATGTATTAATAGCTTACAAAATACCAACCATTATTCCAAGCACCTTATGTACTTGGATCAACATTTAAGATTTCTCACAACAGTCTAGTGAAGTGGATGTGAGAGTAAAGCCCTGCAGTAAGTGGGGTACAAAACAAAAAATGCAGTAACGTGAAATGGGTTTGCATTGTTGCAGGCTGAAAGATAGGACAGGCTGCGTTGGTACAACTAACTGTCCAGGAATTCCGAGCAGCTGACCATAGAGTCCCAAGTCCATTCTGTAGTTTGGCACCACATGGTGGCAGATGTCACTCAGGCTGAAATGTCGATGGGACAAATCTGAGTCAGTCCTGTATCTGACTTGTACTTCTAGGATAACAGCATGAGTCCAGCAATCTCCTAGGTAGGTGATGCCTGTTTCATCATCCTTATCTGAAATTAACCCACCCCCTGCTTCCCCACTTCCTGAGACAGCCTGCCATTTCTTTCCCCAGCTTCACCTCCCCTCTCGTATTCCTCAACTCCACCAAGAGTTAAGAATTTGAGCCCACCTGCCACTTGTGAACAGGGGTTAGGTGGGGAATGGGAATGGTCATGTTGGCAGCATCACTGACAGGATTTACCTTAAATCCATTTTACAGATGAAAAACCCAAGCATAGAGGTTAAAGCTTATTCTTAGGCCAAATTGCTAAATGGTAAATGATGGAGCTTGAATATTTTCCTTCTCTTGATTCCTCTCTGTACCTGGCATTATCTTTCTTCCTGTCTATATAATTATTGGTGAAATTCTTCGAGTCTTAAAGGGCCAAATCTATGGTTGATACTTGCGTGAGAACGGAAGCACAGTTACTGGCATGACGTAAGCCCTCAGGGAAGATTGGGCTTTGAGATGAGGTGGGAGGAGTAGGAAACCTCTTTAGATCAAAAGATTTTATAAAAAGTTTTAATTTTTATAGATTGATCTCCTTCAATCTATGGCAAAACCCCTGACTGATAGGATAATATTAATAGCTAAAAACCCAGAACTTAGCATAATCTAGGCACCATTGTAAACATAACTATCAGTCACTGAATCCTCACAATCCTGTGAGGTAGGTACTGCTGGGTTTCTTTGAACCTAAAATGTCATTAATGATACGATGTGTATTTTATGTAACACTAAGAAAGAAAAGATGGCTGCCAGTTACATTAATGACATAATGCTTTTTAAAAACTCAATTTAGACTGTTTATACTTAGAGAGCTCTTTTAGTCATTTTATTTCAGCAAATCTAACACTCCATCGGGCGCCTGGGTGGCTCAGTTGGTTAAGCGACTGCCTTCGGCTGAGGTCATGATCCTGGAGTCCTGGGATCAAGTCCCACATCAGGCTCCCTGCTCAGCAGGGGGGTCTGCTTCTCCCTCTGACCCTCTTCCCTCTCAAGCTCTCTGTCTCTCATTCTCTATCTCTCAAATAAATAAAATCTTAAAAAAAAAAAAAAAAACTAACACTCCATCGATTTATAAGACACACTATTTTGTATACCTACAGGAACGAAAAACAGAATTGTGTGACACATCCTGACTCAAGATGGTAAAATATGAAATAATAATGCAGAATTGATGTAATAGGGTATTGAGACAAGTTTTTGTATCACTCTGTGCTAATATAAAAAGAAAAACCTAAGTGAAACTATGGGTAAGGCATTCTGAGAGCTTCCCAGCAATCAGGACAGTGATTTGTGGACCCAAATACTGAAAGGCTGCAGTTATCCACTCGTGCCACCAGAAACAGCCACCAAGTCCACGTATGCACAAGCAGTGAGAACTACATCGTGACTGTGGCCTGGCCAAAAGCTATTTCACAACTAAAGATTTCAGAGATGTTAAAATGTGGGCTCAAGAGTCCCTTGAGTACAGTACCATCATCCCCCTTTTGTAGGATATGGGCAGAGAAACTGAGCCACAGGTCAGTCACATGGAGAGTAAAGAGGTGAGCCCGGATTCAAACCAAGGCCAGTTGGGCTTCAGAGGTCATGTTCTTAACCTTTAGGCTACATAACCTCCTGAGTGAGCTTGGTCTGGTCATTTTTTGGAAAAGGCCAGTTTCTTCATAATTTGTGAAACTGCTTTGCTTGGAGCTTTTTCTCTTCGACGATGGACAGCAGGCTGAGTTTCTCCTAGTATGTTTTGTTCCTCTCTGGGTATTTCATCCATGGTACTCACATATTTCGCTGGTTTGAGCATAAAAACTTCAGTCACTTCAGTTGGTTTGAAAGCAGCTGTTAATGCTTATGCCAGTTTCCTTCAGTGGATTCAGGGTTATTAGGCTCAAGTCTGTTTTGCTGGCCATTATGAATTGTGTACTGTCAATCTGAGCACCGCTCAGAGCAGTTGCAGCAGACCTCAGGACACATGGCTCTCCAGGACTCCTTGGGATAGGGCCCACGGGGAAAGGACATAAGGATGCAAAGACAACTGTTAATGATTGTCATGTTGCAGGAGGGACATGTGCTGGGCATGCTGGTGACTCCAGCTGAGAGCGATTGAGCCTTGCCTCAATCTGAGGGAACTATAAAACAGGACAGGACAGGCTTGGGGGAGGTGGTCAGGCTGGGGGGTAGTTAGGACAACCCATGGGAGGAAGTATCATTTCAGGACCTGTTGGGAATCGGGAATGGCTTCGGGAGTGGAAATGGGATGGTGGGAGGAAACCCATGAAAAGACCAGAGCAGACAAATGAAAGGCCTTGTAAACAGGGAAATGTGAGTTTTCATTCTTAATTCCATAGAACTCAAGCCACTTCTCATGCTTTAAACTATATAACCAAGGAGAGAAGTACATTAAACCACTTGATTTTTAAAGGGGGAATTTTCTATCTCCCTAGGTATGTCATGCAGGAACTCTGGAATGGTGGTTTTGCTCTTAACTTTAGAAAGACCTCCCTTCTCCCAGGTTTCTGCTAAGCACTCAAAGTTATTTCTACTTTGAGAAGAGACCGTCACACACCACCTCTTGGTGTCATGATTTCTTTTGGCTCCTTGAACAGTTGATTCTAGTTTAAGTCCATATGGTATAAGTCTGTGGTGCAAAGACAGTCCCAAATGCCCAGTAACTTCTTCGTTTTCCTAGAAAACTAGAAGCCCTGTGGTCCTACTCTTGACCTAAAGAAAAACAGTAGGGTCCAACCTCTGTGTTTTGAAGTTTCGGTGGCTGGTTAACCAGGTGCTGGGATGCTGTGCTTTTGGGCCCCCGCCAACACAGAAGAGACAGCAGTTTTTTCCATGTTCCTGACAGATTGGAAGGTGTTTGTTCACACCCTCTGCTTCAGATCTCTCCCTGGATAGGTTGGTCAGTTGTTCGGCCAACATCTTTGGCCTCTGTCGCTAGTGCATCTTAGAAGCCTGTAAATAGTTTCTGCCACAGTTGGACCCTCACAAACAGAACTTCTAAGCATTAGAAATGGAAAACTTGAGGTGCTGAGGAGAGCCAAGTGGGAGCGGGCATCCAGTCTCCGCGGGAATGAATTCATGGGACTCTGTAAGAAGGAAGCCACTGTTTGTGGCTGACCTGTGTGTGGACAGTCAAAGGCAGAACACAATCCAGAGGTTCTTTTCTCACTTTCCTAAGTGGCAAGGGGAGCAGTTGTGAGATGTGGCTTGGTTTTCTTTCTAAGCAATCAGATTCTCTTTTTCCCACCAAACTTGGGCACCCCTTAGCAGTGAGAGGGCAAGCAAGTTATGTCTCAGCTTATATCACACATCAAAAAGTACTTGATTTGAAATTCTGTAATGTAGCCCGCCCAGAAGTACTTCATTATCATCTGTAATCTCCTACAGTCCCATTTTGTCATTCTCCAAAGAGTAGTAAGGAATCTAGAAAGCTGAGGCCAAATGATGGTACAAGTATGGATTATATTAAAAGGTATAGTAAAAGTCTGTTGTTTGCTCCCTGACAGGCATCCCCCTTCTTTCTGGTAATCATGCCTTGAGTTCCTCTGGGAAACTACCAGCTCCCCTTTGTTCTCAGCCATCTGGTTTGGATAGGATTAAGCCCAACCCTAGCTCTTGGGTGGGTTTTCATCAGCCTAAACAGATCAGAGTATCCCACTCCTGTGACCACATGTTTGGTTCCAACTGTGCAAGTGGCCTAAGCTGGTGCAGTTTGAGGGAACTATAAAACAGGCAGGGCATGGACTCTCCCCTGCTGTAAAAATGTAAGGCTGCAAGTGGGTTAGCCTGTTTTGCTACTGTAGGGAGAGCCAGCCTGAAGCCAAGCCATCTATCCCCGTGGAGTGTTCAGTTGCACTAGCCAATACATTCCTTTTCTTTTTCCTTATTCAAGTATTTGTATGTGGATTTTCTGTCAACTATATCAGAATTTGAAACCAGAAAATGAAGTGTGGCAAGTTATAGGCCCTTGATTATGGAATTGGCTGAATCAAGATCGTGAGGAGAGCCTCTGTCCTAGACTAGAGTGTTGGTAGGGACAACATTTGTCCATAAAGGAAAAATAATCTTAACTTTCCCTTTAAGGACATTTTATGGCAGTTGCATACAGCACTTCTGTGACATCCCATTTATAGAACTTGGCCATGTGGCCACACCTACTTACAAGGAAACCAAAGAAAGTCTTGACGCTGGGTGGCAATGTGATTGACTAAAAGTTGTGGACCTCCTCTGAGAGGAGAATTAAATGGGTGTTGGAGGACAAGGACTATAGTTGACCATTAGCAATTCTTGCTTTGTGGTACTGGAATAGTTGGTTTTTCCATTGTCTAATGTATATTGAGACCTTCAGTTCATATGTCTCCCTGGGGTGCCAAATTAAGGGACTTGGACAAAAAGTTCAGGCTGTAGGATGGATTGATTATAAGTTGAAGCCTTTGTAAATCTTTTTTTTTTTTTTTTAAAGATTTTATTTATTTGACAGACACAGCGAGAGAGGGAACACAAGCAGGGGGAGTGGGAGAGGGAGAAGCAGGCTTCCCGCCGAGCAGGGAGCCCGATGCGGGGCTCGATCCCAGGATCCTGGGATCATGACCTGAGCCGAAGGCAGACGCTTAACGACTGAGCCACCCAGGCGCCCCAAAGCCTTTGTAAATCTTATAAGAAAGAGAGATTTACCTTGAAACTAATGCCTCTAAAAAACAAGAAAGCATAAAATAGAGCCTTGCTATAAGAAATGCTTTCTGCTTGTGATGGGTAGTCCCAAGTAGACTGAGGCAGTAGTTTGGGATCCTCGACTGAATGGAAAAGCCAGATTCCTTCCTACAGTTAAGTTAGTTTGAGCAAAATAAGGGAGAAGGGAAAGATTAGGACCTAGAATAAGTGTGATCTCCGAAGCCTCTTCTAGAATCCTCTTGTTATACCCTTCCAACCTGTCCAAAGGGACATCCATGACTTTTGAAAAGATGCAGCTGGTGTGCAGCCCTCTGGCAAAGGGGCTGTTCCTCCCCTCTCTAGGTCATTGCTTTGTATTGCCCCCAGACAGAGGCCAATATGGAAGCAGAAGCCCTTAATTATAACCATCCCAAACCTGTACTCTAAATGAAAAGCTATTATAATCAACTAGATCTCTACTTTTATTACTAACCCACGGAATTGACCAGTGTATTAATCAGGGTTCTCTAAACAGAACCAAAAGGGTGTGTATACAGAAAGAGAAATTTAATATTTTTTTCTTGTCTTTTTAAAAATTCTTTAATTTTTATTTAAATTCAGTTAGCCAACTTATGGTACATCATTAATTTCAGGTGTAGTGTTCAGTAATTTATCAGTTGCATATAGCACCCAGTGGTCATCACATCACGTGCACTCCTTCATGCCCATCATCCAATTACCCCATCATCCCACCCACTTCCTCTCCAGCAATCCTCAGTTTGTTTCCATAGTTAAGAGTCTCTCATGGGTTTTCTCCCTCTCTGATGACTTCCCATTCTGTTTTCCCTCCCTTCCCTACAGTCCTCTCACCTGTTTCTTATGTTCCACATATGAGTGAAACCATATGATAATTGTCTTTCTCTGATTGACTTATTTCACTCAGCATAATACCTTCCAGTTCGAAATAGATTTATTATACGGAATTGGCTCATGTGATTTTGGAGTCTGACAATTCTAGATCTGCAAGGTGAGACAGCAAGCTAGAAACCCAGGAGAGCTAATGTTTCAGTTCAAGTCTGAAGGAATGTCCTAGTTCAAAGGTGGTCAGGAAGAGGAATTCTTACTCTGGGAAAGGTCAGCCTTTTTGTTCTTTTCAGACCTTCATTTGATTGGCTGAGACCCACCTATATTTGGGAGAGCAATCTGCTTTCCTCAGTCTTCTAATTTAAATGTTAATCTCATCCAAAATATCCTAACAGAAACATCTAGAATAATGTTTGCCCAAATATCTGGGCACTACCTGGCCCAGTCAAGTTGACACATAAAGTTAAATATCACAACCAAAAACACAGATGGGAGCCAACTAAAGTCATGAGGGGGGCGCCTGGGTGGCTCAGTCAGTTAAGGGTCTGCCTTCAGCTCGGGTCGTGATCCCAGGGGCCTGGGATCCAGTCCCACGTCCGGCTCCCTGCTCCACAGGGAGTCTGCTGCTCCCTCTCCTCCCCCACTCGTTTTCTCTCTCTCTTGCTCACTCTCTCTCAAATAAATAAAATCCTTTAAAAAAAAAAGTCACAAGGGATTTATATCACAGAGAAATCTCCCAGTGACCAAAATGATTGCCCAACCCCTAAATCAGTCCTCAGAGCCCCATCCCCCACCACTCATACACTCTAGTGTTACACCAACCAGCAGTGGCTGCTAAAGCTGTATGGTCCTCTAAAGAGGTTGGACAAGGGAGATCCTCTTGGAGAGTGAAATTGAGGCAACCCCAGACCTTCACCTCACTGCAAGATAGGGAGTCTTTGCCATTTCTGCCCAAAAAGATTGTAATATGTGTGAGGACTGATGGCCACCGGATGTTTCACATTCTCCCCTCTGCAATTTGGAATTTTTATTGCAGTTCTGTTTTCTCTTTCCTATTATATATAGGGTGTGGTTAAACTGAACTATTTACCCACAGATCACTGAACCATGAAGAGTTATTTGACATGATTTGCACATTGACTTAAATATTGGACTTGGATCTAGCTTTAGTAACTGGATGAGCTTTTATATTATCTCCCTTTGGGAAGGGAGTGTGACCTGTATGTTTGGAAGCTGTGGGATGATGTTAGGTGGCCAGAGCTTGGACTATCCAACATTGCTTAGTCCTTCTATCTAATACTCCACATATCCTTTGAGAGCTACTTCTCCTCATTCTCATCTGTGTGGTTTGGCTGAGATTGATACCCCTCTCCCCATTCCACCCTCTCAGCCAAAGTAATTGGTTCAGGAATGGGCATGTCAATCCCATTTTCAGTAAGAATGCTAAAACTCCATCTCTCTTCCTCATTGGGCTAACTTACATGGGGATGCGTACCCATATATGGTGCCTAGGGGGAGCCAGCCTGAGAATCAAACTAGAAGTGGAGTTGAGAGATGATCCTAGTAACATTTTCCTGTCATTCTGCAGTCCCTCTGGCATGCTTTCTTTACTCTCATTCGCAACTGCAGCAGTAACAATTTCACAAGTGATGATAGAATGTGAGGAAGTTTAAATGAGCACCTCCTGTTAGTGGTCTTGTCATCTTTTCTAAACAGCTCTCCTCTGTGGTCACCTCCAACATGTCAAGTCTGCAGAACCATAGAATCTTGGCATCAGACACCCAAAAGGATCATAGAGATCAGCTAGTCCAGGGCCTCCCAAGGTGCCTCAGGAGGTAAGCAAGGTGATTTTTAGGTGATTCATGAATATTTTTTATTTTCATAAATATAATTATTGTGATGAATCCTAGTAAAATATAATTAGCACTTTCACATCAAACTTGTGATTTCACAGGTTTTATGTAATGCTTTTATTGAAGGGGAAATTGAAGCTTTGAGAGATTAATAGCTTTTTTAGGGATTGCCCAGATGGTGAATGAAGGGTGAGAGATATTAAGTGTGGAATCTGATAACTGGGAGGGATCCTGAAGATCATGGAGTCACTTCCACACCCTGACCCACCTCCAATGTCAGAATTCCCCCAACAGCATCTCTCACAAATGGTCATTCAGCCTCAACTGGAATACCCCCACAGATGGGAAGCTTATCACCATTTGAGGCAGCACATTCCATTTTAGCAGTTCTGAGAGTTAGAAAATTCTCCCTTACACTGCACCAAAATCAGCCCTTTGCAATTTCTTTCCATTTGGTTCCAGTTCTTCCCTCTGAATCCACTCCCCACCTTCAAATGTTCAAGTCAGTTACTCTGCCCCCCTCCACGTCTTCCTCAACACAACACATACACGTGCACACACACGTACATACACTTGCATGCACACTCATGGAATGTGGTTTTGAATCACTCTGTCATTTTCTCATCATTCTTGTTTGATTTAACACTCAAATGTCTTTGTTGTTACTAAACCTGTGTGTCTAGAACATGACTTACTATATATGCAGTGAAGACTAAACCAGAATAATCCCACCCTTTGTCCTGGACCTCATGTTTCTCTTCAGGCAGCCTGAATAGAATAATGTGGCTTTTTCTTACTCCTTTTCATTCCAGTCTGTTGAGATTTTTTTTTTTTAATCTTGATTCTATCAGCAATTTTTTTAAATCTGGGAATACTAGGGTGCCTGGGTGGCTCAGTCCATTGAGCATCTGCCTTCGGCTCAGGTCATGATCCCAGGGTCCTAGGACTGAGCCCCACGTTGGGTTCCCTGCTCAGTGGGGAGTCTGCTTTTTTTTTTTTTTTTTAAGATTTTATTTATTTGAGAGAGAATGAAATAGAGAGAGAGAGAGCATGAGAGGGGGGAGGGTCAGAGGGAGAAGCAGACTCCCTGCCGAGCAGGGAGCCCAATGCGGGACTCGATTCCGGGACTCCAGGATCATGACCTGAGCCGAAGGCAGTTGCTTAACCAACTGAGCCACCCAGGCACCCAAGGGGGAGTCTGCTTCTTCCTCTCTCTCTGCCCCTCACCCTTGCTCATGCTCTCTTTCTCATTCTCACTACCTCTCTCTCTCTCTCGCTCACTCTCAAATAAATAAAATATTTTAAATAAATCTGGGAATACTAGAGCATGAGGGCTTCCCTTGAAACTTAACAAAAGTAGTCTCAGGAGACATAAAAATATAGTGAATGAATAAAATGATAAAGTTATAGAACCTAGTATCCAAGAGATTTATGTAGACTGAAAACATTAATGGGTTTAACATAGATTAATGAACAATAAAAAGGTATTTAGATTATTCGACTTTTTTAATACAGTGTCCTAGCCTTGCCTACCCTAATGTCCTTGCTGTTCAATATCGGAGGCAGAACATTGGGTTATACTAGTCAAAGGTCTCACCATGGAATTTCTTACTAGTTTCTCCCTGCTACAGAAATAAAACTATCTTTGCCCCTGGAGCCAATCTAGTATACTGATTAAAGGAACTGGTTTGGGTGTTAAATAGAACTGAGTTCAAACTATGACTCTATGATTTACTAGTTGTATAGCCTCTCACAAGCTATACAGCCTCTTTGAGCCTCAGTTAACCAAGGAAACAATATGGTACCCATTTCAGACTTATAAGAATTATACAAGATATATACGTAGCATCTGGCACATGATAAAGCATTCAGTATACCATGGCTATGATTGTTTCTAAATCTGTTGATACACAAAATAATAATAAGAAAAATTGAAAATAAAAATTAGCCCATGAAGAATGGAGCTGTCCATCATGACCTTGTATACTTTGCTTTGGTTAGTTTCTGTCCTAAAGTACATCAATCAGAATACTCTGTTAATTTGGTGAAGAAAATTCCTAACCCTCTTTGGGCTTCCATGTTGGAAGGAGTGGAGCTTTGAGAGGTTCAAGGAGCAGCTTTGATGAAGGAGCCAGCAGAAACCAGCTAGAGCTGTTTCCTTCACCAGTGGGCTAAACACAGTGCGATCTGGAAGGCCCAGGGGTATCTCCTGCATGAGGAGGCCCCCCACCCTGAGGGCCACCTCTAGAGGCATCAAAGTCCTTCTAGACTGCCATCCTAAGTGACTTTGAGGGACTAAAGGACTTAGGAGTGCAGAGACAGAAAAGAAGCAATAGATGGGTTGTTTCTCTCCCAATTTTTTTTTTCAACCTGGGATTTGCCATTCTACCTGAACGCAGTTTTGAATCTAAGAACTTACTGGATGCATGTGTCTGGGCAGGCACAGGCTTCTAAGGATTGTGCTTTCAAACACTGGCAGGGCTTACCAGAGTTGGGCGAGGGTAGCCTCATCTGATCTGAGGATTATTGTCAGGCAGGAGGGTTTTAAAAATTTAAATCCTGGTTTTTTAACACACAGGAAAACACCTGGCTTCCTACCCTGTGAAATAGATGGCTTCAGCTGGCTTCCTTAGTTTTGGGGGTTTTTTTTAAGAGTTTTTATATGTAGTGGGGGTTTTTTTGTTTTTTTTGTTTTTTTCTTCAACAAAAGAGCAGTCAGTGCCTAGCTACCTAGCTATCCCTCTACTGGCCCCACTGTTAAGACTTGCAGAGGTTCCCAGATTTATACCTTCTGGTGACCCCATGATTTACACCAACTCCCCCACTCGCTGCCATTCCTTTAGCATTCAGTGCTGCCTTCTTGAGACAGGAGTACTGACAGACTCTTGGAGTCTTACAGCATTTAGTCATTTATCTCTAGATATTCAAAGCTGGGGGGTGTGAGTGTGTGCACGCGCACGTGGGCGCACAGGGGCGCATTTTGCCCTTTGCCACATTGGTTGTTGTGTTTCTTTTCCATTTGCACAAGGTCACATTCAGAGTTCTTCCTCCCCAAGGAGAGGTTGCACATTCGTCACTTAATCTTCCTCTCATTTCCTTCTCTTAGGATCACATAGCCCTTCCTGAGGTATTACCGTTTTTCCATTTCTTCTTTACTCCCTCCTTTCTTTTAATAACTCTGGAAGACAGGGAGGCACCTTGTAAAGTTAATTTCCTCTGAAGCGTTCAAAGAGAAGGCATCTCTCAGCCCAGACACCACAACCCCTCTCCACCCCTCAGCTGCGACGCACTCCCCTCCTCAAAGCCTTAGTCACCCTGGGCTGTGCCCGCCGCCCAGGACTCTCCATGCCCAGGCTTGGTCTCAGGGGCACAGTGAATTGCTCTGTCTAGTGACTCTTTGGTCTGGGTGTGGGGACCCTAGTCGGGAAGAGTCTCCCCATTTATTTGCTCTGTTCCCTCCTCCCCTTTTTCACTTCCTCACTGCGCTCCCCCTTCTCCTTCACTGCTTTCTGCTCCTCTCTGGTACTTTCAGGACTCAGGGGCTGGCTGCCTGCCTGTCCCGGGGATGGCATTTCCTCTTCAAAGGTCTGTGGGCTCCGCCACCCAGCTCTACCAGGCACACAAGCCTTTGGAATCGCTGTGGCTTTGCCACCCGCTTGCCTACTTGGAAGGCAAGGGCAGTTTTTTAAATGCCCCTTTGGTTTCTTGGGGTGCAACTTTCCTCAGTCCTGTTTTATTTATGTGAACATGATCTGTGGCTTTTGAATGTTTGCTTTTGAATGTTTGTGTTAATGGACTAAACTGAAAGCGTTTCCTCTTACCGGAGAGAGGGCCGGCACACAGCTGGGGGCCAGGCCGTTCAACTCAGGCAAAACTGTCCCAAGAGGAACAAGTTACCAGCCAAGGAAGTCTGGAGGCTCCAAAAGGAATTCACTGAGGCCTTCATGGGCGGCCACAGTCAGAGCCGGGATCATGGACTAGGCCACGAGGCTCAAGCAATTCCTTGGATTAACAGGGAGGGCTAAACTGAAGACACCTATATTTTTGCAAAAAAAAATTTTTTTTTTAAGATTTTATTTATTTATTTGACAGAGACACAGCGAGAGAGGGAACACAAGCAGGGGGAGTGGGAGAGGAGGAAGCAGGCTTCCTGCTGAGCAGGGAACCCGATGCGGGGCTCCATCCCAGGACCCTGGGATCATGACCCGGGCCGTAGGCAGACGCCCAACAACTGAGCCACCCAGGCGCCTTGCAAAAAAGTTTTTTAAATTGTGCATGTATTTACCAAAACTCTGTGTGGTTTTCAACAGCTTAGGTGTCTGATCTTTCACCCTATTCCCAGCCTTCTGGGTATCTCCTGGCAATATTAAGAACTCCAGCTTGATCCCTGAATCATCTGTCTGTAGGTAAGCTGTCATCTGAAAATGTAGCACAGTCCTAGCTCAGCCTACTAATGTGCTTCCTGTGTATTTCTTTTCTCTTCTTCTCTTTTTTTGATACCTCATACAGAAACAGAAACAAAGACCCAAAGGATCCAGCAAATGCACAGTTTTTCCATATCCAGTGACGGGCTAACCTAGCACTGAAGTGAGGGAGAGAGGCAGGAGAGGGGCAGCTGGGACCACACTGTGTGGAGGAAATGCCATCCTCAAATCTGCCATAAGGACAAAAGAACAGAGTAGAAGGCAGGGCCTTAGTCAGGGCTGGGCTCTCCTCAAGGGTTGACCCCACCATCCCACCACCACCAATCCATAGCCTGTATAGCCCGGGGTCCAGTGGCTTGAACCAGAGGTGGGGGACCTACCTGGACAATTTGTGTGAGAATATGGGCATGATGAGGAACACCTCTTTCTGCAAACAAGATGGAACAGAACAGAAGTAGTTGGGAATCTTTCTCCAAGCTGAAGCAAATGGTGGATCCACCAGGACTGTTGCCTAAGTCATTAATCTCCTCAGATGAAGGAGCTGGCTATTGTTACAGCCTATAGAATAAACTGCGATGGAGAAGACTTGATGTGGACTTGCACAGGATACAGAGTTATAATTCTTGAAGCAGAATACTCCAGGGTTTCTTATTTAAACTGTGAGTCCAATGTTGGTGACCCTCTGTGTTCAATTTACACCTTCTCCTTGGGCAGAGTCTTCTAACTCCTTGGCTTCATGTCCCTTGATAACTCCATATTCTGAATATCCCTACTGAACTTGAGACCAGACACCTAACTTGACATGCAAATCACACATGTACTCAGTGTGACCCACAGCTAATTTATCCTTTTCTCCACCTGCCTCTAACCAGCTCCTCCTGGGCTACCCATTGTCATCACCAGTCATCCAGTTGCTCATACCAGAAATACCAGAGTTATATTTGTATCTTTCCTATAACACTTTAATCACCTAATCCTGTTCATTCTACCTCCTAAATATCTCTTTATTCTGTGCATATCTCTGTATTCTTTGGCCAACCAAACTAGTCCAGGCTACCATCTTTTCTAGCTACCTCATTGATCCTCTGTCTGGTCTCTTGGCTTCTGTTCTTGACCCTTGGAGTCCACTCTGTCTGTCTGTCCGTTTAGAATGATGTTATCTAAAGTATAATCTGATCATGTTTCTTGCCTGCCCAAAACCTTTGAGTAACTTTCTGTTGCTTTTCAGGTAAAATCCAAAGTCCAAGTTCCAACCTTGCTTACTCTTTCCAGCCTCATCTATTACCAGGACAGAGACCGTGTCTTTCCATTTCATTGCTGTCCCCTCAGAACCTACAACAATGTCTAGCAGAAGGTTGCTCTCTATAAATAGTGGTTGCATGGATGACTAAATGAATAAACAATTTCTGTGCATTTAAGGATAACCAAGGGAGAATGAGTGAAGACCAATATTAAAACCTCTCAGGGGAGGCCTGGGTGGCTTGGTTAAGCGTCTGCCTTCGGCTCAGATTATGATCCCAGGGTCCTGGGATCCAGCCCTGCATCGAGTTCCCTGCAGGGAGCCTGCTTCTTCATCTGCCTGCCACTACCCCTGCTTGTGCTCTTTCTTTCTCTGACAAATAAATAAATAAATAAAATCTTAAAAAAAAAAAACAAAAACAAAACAAAAAAACCTCTCAGGATTATTGTTCTTAGTCTAAGACTTAAATATTTTAATCCCAGGGCTGGAAAAGTGGAATATTCTTGAACAAGCATTGCACAAAATGTAATGAATAGGATGGTGTCCATTTTTCTGCCGCACAAGCTCCCCTTTTGGATGTGAGGAGCATGCTGTCAGATTATCTGTATGACTGTGGGGACTGGGCAGGTTTACAAGGTGAAGAGAAGAAATGGCAATTGTAAAGTTGAGTGTAAGGGATAGTTTTGTTTGTTTTTTAGCTAAGGAGCATCCATTTCACTTCCTAAGGGTACTTCATTTCCTTTTGAAGAAGGATCTCTTTCCTGTTGGATTCAGTCTGTTGTCTGTTGGGACTGTAATTAAGAGCCTGCCCTCCCTTGAGGCCCAAGTTAAGCCAATAACATGTTTTCTTCCTAGAATTAGACTCTTGGGGGCGCCTGGGTGGCTCAGTCAGTTAAGCAGCTGACTCTTGATTTTGGCTCAGGTTGTGATCTTGGGGTCATAAGATCAAGCCCCACATCAGGCTCCATGCTGAGCGTGGAGCCCTGCTTGAGATTCTCTCTCCCTCTGCCCCTTCCCCTGCTTGCACGCTCTCTCAAAAGAGAAGGAAGGAAGGAAGGAAGGGAGGGAAAGAAAAAAAGGAAAGAAAGAAGGAAAAAGGAAAGAAAGAAAGAAAGAAAAAAACGAAAAAGAAAGAAAAGAACGAAAGAAGAAAGAAAAAAGAGAATTAGGCTTGAGCACAGAGATCTAGAAACTTAAAACATTTGCTGTTTGGAGGTGACCTTCCAGCCATACCATGCCTGCTGTGAGACCACCGTGGTGTTCCTGGGACCCATTCATCCGTTAATTAACTCAATAGTGGGATCCCAATAGTTGTCTAATATGTTTCTTTTTCCATAATTTGATCAGAGTTGTTTCTGTTACATATAACTGTTGGTGTGATAATGGTGGTACAGGAGAACATTATCAGAATACAGTTCTGACATCTTTCAATACTTTGGACCAAAGCCATTAAGTGAATCCAAGAATAAACACCAGGTACAATTTGACCTTAGAAGTTCAGTTATGACTGACTTTCCTGACATGGAAATGTGTAACATTCACATGTGGATCTTCATAGGGATCAGTAGCTCAAAATATCACTGTTTTGATGGTCATCTGTATCAAAAAGAAACCAAAACCACACCTTCAACTTTGTCTTTCATTGTAGCCATTGTAAAAAGAAGGACTAAAAATGATGATCAGCCTTACTACTGGCCAAAGACAAATTAAAATAAGTACTGTGTTCTTGTCAATCAGTTCTGCCAAAATTTAAAAAACTGGCACTCTCCATTGTGGATGAGAATGTGAACAAAGGGTACTCTTTCATAGTTGGTGGAAGTGCAAATTGGTCAATCTTCCTGGAAGGCAATTTGGCAGTGCCTATCAAAATTTAACACATGCATACCCTTGATCCAGCAGTTCTCCTTAGAAAGAAAAACAGCAAAAAGATACAAGTATAAGAATGTTCATTGTGACATTAACTTGTACTATCAAAATATTAGAAACAGTGTAAATGCTCCTTAATAGACTGAATATAGTATGGTATAGTTTTACTGATTCATGATTCATTCAGGAGCCATTATAAAAAATGTGGTTGATATGTATGTAATAGAAGTAGAATCCACAATATTTTAATGAGTGCAAACAATAAGTTACAGAATAATGTGAATAAAAAATTCTTTAAAAAAACACAAAGCTATACATAAACTTTATGAGTATATGTATACATATGTAAATATGTCTGAATGTGCATAGAAAAGATCCAGAAGTATCCATACTGAACAGATATTGCTGGTTACTCTTGATGAATGGGGAGAAGCAATGGAATGCGAGGTAAAGAAGGGGAAGTTTGATTTTTTATTTTATGTCTTTGATATTACTTGAATTTTTATTGCCTTTGTGTTACCTTTATAATTTAAAAAAGTTGAATAACTTTGGTAATTTAAGAAAGAACAAAAAATGAATAAAAACTATTAAAATGTAAAGAAATAATCAGAAACCAGGCCAAGTAACCTTTCCAGAGGCTTTGACCCACTTGTCTAGACAAGATTGTGGTCGATCCTAGTAGGTGAAAGCTGAGGGACCAGCTATACCCAGGACACAGCCAAGTTTCTGTAAGAGAACCACCCAGGCAGGCCAGAGGAGCTCCTCCTGGAAGCTTTACCCTGGACTGGGTGGAAATCACCCCCTACAGGAATTAGAATTGCGCATTTGATTGTTTTTATTGGCTCTGCCCTTCTTACTTTGAATACCTCCTTCTTTTGTTCATGAATGTTTAATTTGTCATCTTGTTTATGGCTGAAGCAAGATTCCTGTCTATCTAATGAACTTAATGATTCTGACGTGAGTGTCTAACAGACAGTAATTAGAACCTCTTTGGCTCACTGGGATGGCATAATACCACCAGGTGCCTGCTTTTCATGCTGCCTTGTTTGGGCAGAAAGTTTATTTGTATTCTACTTTATTCCAAAACACATTGTAGGTCAAATACACTGTTTTTGTTTTGTTTTTAAATCAGAAAATGGTGAATGAGAGAAAAATAAGGATATAAAAACAAGATTAAGCCAACAATGAAGTTGCCACACAGGCTACATGCTTACCTAAAGTTTTATGTACTTAATTTGGTTCTGAGTTTCCTAGTGGCCAAGGTAAAGTGGACATGATCAGGTACAGAACTAAAGTGATAATCTTGGTTTTCCTGAGCAATAAAAAAAAGACAGATTTCTCAGTAAGGATGGATATATACATATGTGGGGGGCAGTGCTGAGAAGGAAAGTATTCTACTATAGTCTCATGGACTTGAGAGTGAATCCTGACTAGTGTCAGTCAACTGATGGTCCTTTTCCAAGGCTGCAGTAATTTCCTTCTTTCAAATGAACCTTGAGTCACTTTGACCCCTTGAATTGCTGTCCCTCCTCTCCAGAGGAATGCTCGTCCCTTCTCTCAAAACCATAAGCCTGGGGAAGAATGCTACTTTGTTCAAGTTATTCTTGATTATTTTGGAACTTCCTAAAGCTCCTGTCATGTGGTTCCAAGTTTAACCATAGCCACTTTGGACATGGTTTTGTTTCCACAGTGATGTGTGTCAGCAACCACAGAGTGAGCTTCTTGTATTTTTATATCAGTATGATACCCTTTGTTTATTTGTTCCTCAGAGGTTTCACTTTCGCTTATGTAATGGGCTATGGCATTTTACAGTCATTACCTCATGCTGGGATCTCCTTTTTCTTTGTACCTCCTGATGCGTCATATTCTTGACTCTACTCCCTTGGATCTCTTAGATACAATGCTCTGAGCTGGTGGGTGGGAGTGGGTGGGAGCCAGATTATCTGATGACTTCTCCACCCTTCCTCACACAAGAGCCACTTAGGTTTGTCACCACGCCATTTCTGTACTCAGTCTTTTGGCATCTTTCAGACTGCACACTGGCTTAAAACTACAGCCGCTACCAAAAGCAATGGGTTTAGATGGGGCTGGAAGACTCCAGGCTCCCCTCTGGGTTGGACACTGGGCAGGCAGAGTCTTCTGAACTCTGGAGCTACATTGACTATTCCCACAGGGTCTGCAGCTGGAAGTGGTCAGTCTCCTATGTGTACCCCTGTCCGAGCCTACACTATTAAGAAGATCTTGAAAGAAACCTACATCTCAATATATGACCGTTCCTTCACTTGGGGCTCATTTTCCTGAGCTCCTCCATATTCTTATATACAGCTGTTTACTTAGATGTCTGATAAGCTTCTCAAGCTTAACATGCCCAAAACAGAACTCCTGCTTCATGTTCCCACCTCACCCCCACCCAAGTGTTACTCGAGAAGAGTAGAACTCTTCTCCATCTTGGAAAATGGCACTACGCTTCACCTAATTGCTCAATCCAAAAATAGGAATCATGCATGATTCCTCCTTTTCTTTCCTTCACCTTTTACATCAAAAAACAGCTAAATCCAAACACTTTTCTTCATATGCACAGCCATCATCCTGGTCTGAGTTTCTGTCATCTTATGCCTGGACAACTGAAATCACCAATGAGGCTCCTTGCTTCCATTCTTTTCCCACTACAGTCCATTCCCACACCACACAGTGGCCAAGGTAACAGAGCACACTGCTTCCTACACTTAAAATCTTCCAATGACTTCCTGCTGCTCTCAGGAAAAAAAAAAAAAAAAATCCCATTTCTCCTGCCCACTTCTCAGATCACATCTCATATCACTCTCCATGTCACTCATGGAACTCCAGACACACTGGCTTCTTTCTCTTCCTTGAAAATGCCACATTATTTTTCATTCATTGCCCTTTTACTGCTATATACTTTGCTTAGGATGTGTTCTTTCACTTGACTTTTTATCATTGAGGTCTCACTTCTTCAATGAAATCCTCGTCCAAATATATCTCCTAAATAATGCTTTTACTTCTTCATATCATTCTTATAATCAAAAAGGATCTTGAGTATTAGTTTGCTCACTTGTTTATTATTTGCCTTCTTCATCCAGAACACAAGGTCAATAAAGACAAGGATTTTATCTGTTTCATTCACAACTGTATCTCTGGTGAATTTTTTAAATAAATAGGTGTATGAAGTAATGGACAAGCAAATGCTATAGCACATGTGTCAGTTCAACTTAACAAACATTTACTGGACATCTACTATGTACCAGGCACTTGCCAGATGCTTTAGATTCAAAGATTAAACAAGCCTACTTCTTTCCCTTAATTCTGGAAGTATTTTAGCCCTTTTTCTCTAAATACTGCCTTTCTCACATTTCTATTTTTTTTCTTCCTGACCTCTTTAACATCTTGTTTCCCATTTCTTTGCCTTCCCCTTTTTTGCTGTATCCTGAGTAATGTCTTCAGATTTATCTTCCAGTTCTCTAATTCTCTCTTTATCTGTATCTATTGTACTTGCTTCCTGTTTCTAATTTTAATAATTATCCTTTTTATTTTCAGAAGTAGTATTTGGCTTTTTCTCAATTCTGCCTGGTCTTTTTAGATTCTGTTTATTTTTTTTTTCATGTTTTTGTTTCCCCTTTCTATTGCTTTAAACATTTTAAACACTTGATATTTGGTATATAATGTCTAATTCTGTTCATTGTGGTTTCTACTGGCTTTCACTCAGGGTAGCTTGTGTGTTTCCTAGCATGGTTATCATTTTAATTGTGATCTTATGTTCACTGGAACTTTATCTGTTAGACTCCCATGAAGCTTGTGGAATGTCCTTCCACAAAAGAGCTGCTTCTGCCAGGTGCCCTGGTATGCTACCAACCCGGGGCCAATTTAAACTAATTTACAGCTGAAGTTTCCCAGACCATGCAGATAGTATAAATTTCAAATTCTACACTTGTGTGAGGGAAAGATTGTGTTTTAACATCTTATGAGTCCAGGCTAAGACAGACAAAGTTTCTCATTTCTCTTCATTGCAGATAGGTAGGCTTTTTTTCTAGTCTATTCTTTCATTTAGTATGTATCCTTTTGTGAGTCTCACTTTTATGCAGAATTCGCTATTCCTACTCTCCATCTTTTGAGGGCACTAAGCCTGGTCTCGTGTCTCCCATAATGCCCCTAAAACCAAGCCTCAAAGTCACTTGGGATAGACAGGCTTCCCAAAGCAGCAGAGCTCCAGTGGTAATTTACCATTTTGAATCCCAGTCTGTGTGTGTACACACATGTGTAATGAGGATTTCCCTAATTTGCATGAGAGTTTGACTACGCATTTAAAAGTATATTTGTTATATTTTATCTAGGATATCCAGATGTTCTGTCTTATAGCTAGAAACACAATATTCTGCCTTCTATGAACATGTGATATAGTTTTGGGAGATAGAAACATCCATTTATCCAACCATCAACATTTTTATTGGTTTTTCTGTATCAGACACTAATAACCAGGTACACTTAAAAATATGCTTAGAGGCATGCCCACAGTGATGAGAGGATGTAGGGGTAAAAGAGACCAATTCTAATGGGGGATCTGGGAAGGTTTTGCAGATACAAAGGTGTTGGAGCTGGATAATAATAATAATACCTACCTTTTATCTCATGCTTACTCTGGACCAAGCACTGTGGCAAGTACTTAACATGTATGGTCACGATATCCTTACAAGAAAGCATAAGATAGATACTATTCTTAGCATCTCAATTTTACAACTGAAGCATAGAGAATTTGAGTAATGTTCCCCGTCATATAGAAAGCAATTGGCAGTGCCTGGATATGAATTCAAGCAGTTTGAGTCCTGATCCAGGACTTTTAGCTACTATGCTATATTGTGCTTGAACAGACAGGGATTGGGGGAGGGCGTTCCATCCAGGAAGAAAATAATGCCTATATCCCTAGACGACTGTGAGGATTATTTGAGATACTGTAAGGAAAACCACATGACATGCACTCCATAAATGCCTACTTTGTTTTCTCTTTACCTTTGTACCATCAGCTTGTCATAAATTCCTTTAGGGATGGAGCCATACTATATCCATGAAGATAGCTTCGATAGCTTCACTCCCACAGAACCTGGTATTAACTAGTGGTTAATCCCTTGGCTGATTTGTCAATGGAACTAAATGTTACTTTGATAGTAGTTTTAGTACTTAGAATTTTATTGCAGTGCAGTTCTCAAAGCACTTTTATATCTATCAGCTCAGTTTATCAGCACATCAGTTCTCGGAGGTAGGGCACATATCTGGCTTTAGTGACAAATGAGCGTTTTACTGAGGTGGGAATAGCATAGTCTTGGGAGAAGGCTAAGTGTGAACTCTGTGTAACTGGATGAAAAGACCAAAAAAGACCGACTGTGGCACTCTAGATAGCCTTAGGAAGGAAGTGGTGGCAGGAGGCCAGGCTTCGATTCCTGAATGGTCTCTCTAGCTCCAATCTTGTCATCAGCCATCTGTGAGAACCATCTCTTTGAGTCTTAGCTGCATCCTGATTCAATCACTGCTAAATGCTTGAAGTGGGCTTCCCTTCACATGATGCCTATCACACTTTGTGGTCAGTGTTCCTCTTTAGACTGAGCTCTGTGAGAGCAGAGACTCCTTATTCACTGGTTGTAACTCCAGCATCTAGAACAGATGTGACACAGAAGGTGATCAAATATCTAGTAAACAAATGATGAATGAATTATTTGGATAAAAAGGAAAGGAGAGAGGAGAAACAAGGTCAGCATCATAGATTCAGATCTCAGGAATGGGGAGAGGAAGCAAGCAGGAACCATGAGAAGGTTGAGCCAGAGAGATGGTCCTGCCAGAATGCAGCACTCGATGAGCTAGGTGTGGTCATGTCTGATTACAAAGCACTTTAAGAGTCAGGGGGCTTCCCCAGTGACTTTAATCACAGCCTGTCCTTTCCATTTGTTTGGCCCCACCTTATTTTAAAGGTATCACACACATAAAATATAGCACTGGCCTTGCCCAAAGGGCCACAAATTCCAGAGAGGTGAGAAAGCTGGATTAGAGGCATGTGTATCCGTGAGATTTTACACCGGTGAGGGATTGCAGAGCACTTTGTGAACATGGCCCAAATCAGCTTTCATCTGCAAAATAAGCCTCCATTCCTCTGGGATCCCCTTTCATTCCCTCTTCAAAGTCCTAGGTCAAAGTTCAACCTCTTGTACTGGCTTGAACATCTATGTGCATTTCTGGGTTCACCTCTGGGGGCAGCTTGCCCATCCTCTTCACCCTCGTACTTCCCTTCCCTTCTCCCTTGCTCAGGGTCTACTTTAGCAGACTTCCACAGACCTAAGAAGCCACAGGCCGCCAGGAAACAGCCCTTTCTTTTGTCTGGAGCATTACGATACAGGGTTAAGTTTGGCCCAAGGAACAGCATGATTAGATCAGCAAATCAACCCGCAAGTTATAGAAACAAGATGTGCTTACCCACCATTACAAAGGGATGCTGTGGTTCTTTCCACTTGGTTGAATGACCTACATTAAAACTTTCGGATCTTGGGTGCAGGTAGAGTCTTTGGGATCAACAAGATGGGGATCTAAATGCACATCCCAGGAGAGAACCAGCTACCAGCTGTAGTTCATCTCACGTCTGAAGCGTGTCCTCACCCAACTAGGAAAATGACCTAATTGTGTACAGACAACAGCAATTGTACAGGGAAAATAATACAGTAATGCAAATATTCAAACCAAATTGGAAAAGCAAAGCAAGAAGGAGCCAGAAAACATTAGATCATTCAGATTGCAACCTGGCCAACTTCAGCATCTGGGCGTGCATCCTCTGTCCAGCTTTTGTTCACATACCATCCCTAATGCTTCTTTGCATTTATAGAATCATGGCTGGGTATTTGCACAAAACCCTTTGTGTGACTGCATTCTAAGGAACAAGGTTCTCACAGTGTCCCTTCAGAAGGGTCAGAGAATTCTCCAGTGGAATGCTTTAATAGGCCTCCGGTTCAGAAAGGGCCTTTCTCTCACTGAAGGGAGGGGTGGGGGAATGATGTACCTTTGGCCAGCATATATGTTTTAATTACGTGACCAGGGCAGGCCTTGCTCATTTTCCTTCCTCACTGGGTCATTTCCACCTTAGTTCTGAAAACAAAAAACAATTGATTAAAAAAAGAGTCTTCCTGACTGAAACCTTGGATCTCCTCTTTGGATTTGGACAAGAAGCAGGGATGTCCCCGTCCCCCCACCCCCACCCCATATCTTAAAGCTGGTTCAAATTCGCCTGAGAGTCTGAGGAATAATGTGGTCTCCCTGTGCACTCTTATTTGTGTGTCTCCAATGAGCGGTCCCCATCCCCTTCTATGGGGAAGTCACAGGCTCTGGAGTCTGCAGCCCTGGGCAGAACCCGGCTCTGCCACCACAGGATCTTGGACAGGACAGATACCTCTGAAACCTTTGGATCTCTCATGGGTTAAAGCAGAATAATCATACTGCCTCCTGGGTTTGTGAGGATGAAATCTTCTAAAGAGCTCCTCAGAGCGCCTGGCACCTCCTAAGTAGTCCAGAAGTGGCAGGTTTTCTTGTTATCACCACTTGGCTGTCCCTCAGCCTCCTACCTGCCACCTCAGTAGATCATCGGGTACCTCAGCACAAGTCCAGTGAGGAAGCAGCCAAGGAACATATTCTTCAGGATTTAGCACCTGGTCATAGCAAGTTTCTCGGGCTCACGAATGTGCAGCTCGGAGAATGGCACTTACCGGGTGAATTCCTTCCCCCTTCAGCTAGTGAGTGCTGGACCTTCCTATAGGAACAGGAGCCAGTCACCGCACAACCCCAACTGACTAGTTGCTTAAGACGTCTTCCTTTCTGAGGCGTCTGCATTTGTCAGGACAGAGGAAGCGCTTAAAAAGCCTGGGCTCCAGGGAGGAGAGAGAAGCGGAGGGGAAAGCAGGGACCGCAGACAGACAAACCCGCCTTTACCTGCATCACGGCAGCCGATGCCTCCAAACCCAGCCGGTCCCCTGGAGGCGCAACCGGGGAGTCACCGCACAGGTCGCACGGGGCTACAGATAGGTTCCCCCGAACCCTAGCAGCCAGGGGCCACGCGAAGTAGAGTAAAAGGAAAAAAAAAAAAGTCCTGGATTCAAGTCCCTCCACTCTTCCTTTCCAGCCGTGTCACCTTGGGCCAGTGGCTGTCTTCCGGGAGGGTGGAGGCCTTCGTTGGTAAAATGTGGGTAATCCCGCCGCGGGAGGCTGGTGCGGAGGATGAAACGGGCCGCGGCGGGCACCGAGCCTGGGCGTGTGGAGGGAGCACGCGGGGATGGCAGGCACGGGCGGCCCCCGCGGCCCCGAGCCCCGCGCCTCGCGCAGCAGCAGGCGGGCCGGGAGGGGCCAGCAGCAGCCCCCTTCCCCACAGCCACGCGCCGTCCTGCGGGGCGGGTCGCGCCCAGCCTCCCGCGGTAACCCGACCCGGCGTGGAGGCCAGCGCCGCTCTGGGTTCCACGAGGCCGGGCGCGCGGCCCCGGGGTTCCCGCGTGCTCTAGCGCCAGCGGCAGGAGCTCCTGGGCGGGGACTGGCGCTCGCGCGGAGGGCAGTAGCCGTTGTCCCGCAGGAGGCCCGCGCCGCCCCGATGGCTCATCGGTCACCGGATGGGGGCCCTGCTTAGTCACAAGTGTTGCAACCCAGTTTCTGTTCTACAACTATTACAAAGAAAAGAGAAAACATTTAAAGAAAATCAAGTGTATGTTTGTATTACCATGGGATTCGGTTCAACTGTATACAGATGTCGTTTTTTGGTTTTTTGGGTTTTTTGGTTTTTTGGGTTTTCTTTCTTTTAAACCTTTCAAGCTGTGTACTGCAGTGGACAAAGATTACACCATGTTTGTGTTGCAGTGTTGCTTTGGAAGTGCATATGGTTTTATTTGGTGGAAATTTGCAGAGAAATTGAAGGAAGTCATAGGCGTGCATGAAAAACAAATGTGAAGTTTCAGAAAACAGGCCTCCGAACAAACACTGGAATTAAGGGGGGCTCTTGACAATAACTTAAAATCTGGAATACTGGTGCATGAGTGCAGCTCCACCTGCCTGGATCCTAACCGAGGAGGCGGGGGAGTTAGAGTCAGACGGTGGAGTTTAATCCGATCTGCCACTACCTGGCCAGGTGTCTTTGGCCAAGTTACTGGGCCATGGCTGGCCTTTTTTTCCTATCTCTGAAACAGAGAGCAGTTACCCTTACCGTGCATCGCTCTCGTTGAGCGAAAACGAGGTAACAGGTCATGAGCACCATACATACTAAGTGCTCATTAAATGGTAGCTGTCATTCTGCAGTGGTAACAGCATCCCATTTATGTTCCAAGGCTGTGGGCTCATTCATCAGGCTCTCTTTTGGGCTTTGAGCTTTGGAGCGCTTTGGAGGAGCCAGGGGTGTTCAGTGCTGGCCAAACTTGGTTTTGTGTCATCACAAAATTGTCGTCAGACTGGACAATTGCTGAAAAGTGTATACTTCAGCTGTCAAGGGTCACCCCCGCAAGCAATGAGGATGCTGAGTCTCAGCAAGTTGGTGACACTGTCAGCCGGAACAGTGCTTTCCTCTCAGCATTTGGCTCTGACCTCCCCACTCCATGTCACCAGCAGCAGTCAGCATAGGCCTGAGCACCTCCAAGAGAACAGAAGGCCCATCTCCAAAGTGCTCACACCTGCTTCCTACTCTGAATGAACACTTTGGAGGGCGGGATAATTATTATAATTGTAATGTCTTAAAATCTTCATTTAAATCTTCAAGTTTAATTCATGTAGATTGAAATCTTCCAGGAAAACACTCTGTATACATTTTTTGTATGGCTTGCGTTTTGAAAGATTCACAGACCTGTTGAAAGGTGGTCTGCACCACCCTACCCCCAGCCCCTTTCTCCAGTATACACACTGGAGGTTGGCAGAGCATACAGAGAGCTTGTGCTAACCTTTATCAAGTTCCTGGATCTAACCGAGCCTCTGTTTTCTGATCTGGAAAATGAAGATGCTGGATTAGGTGATTTCTGAAGGCCTTCTAGACCTATGTGGCTATGACAGTATGCCATTCATCTATCTCGAATAGAATACAAGAGGTCTCTTTCAGCATTCTAGACTGTTGATGTTCTAACCTACATTAGGAAACAATGAGAAAAAAGTCTGTATCCTCCCTCAACCTGAGTGCTCTAGTTTCTCTTAGCTCCTTGAAGGGCCTTTAAAAAAAAAAGCATCTAGAATATACTGACTCACCCATGCTTTTCATAGGCATGCTTTTCATGGGCATGGGACCTTGCCCCAAGCTGGGGACTCCACAGTTGGGCAAACTGTTCCTCACCCTCCCGGCACATGCGTAGCGCTGATTGAATGGACTTTTGTCTTTGCGTCTGCTTTCTTAACACCTTCATTAGGAATGAAGTCACTTTTCTAAAACTAATAAATAGGAGAAAAGGGGAGGGGGACCTAACCAATTTTGTTTTTAAACTATATGCCATATAACTTTGTCTTCAGTCTGTCTATAATTCAATTGAAGTTTTTTTTTTTTTCTGACAAAATTAGGGGACATATGTTCACTCAGTCTACATAATAGAATGGTCAGGTGTGTGTTTAGACAGGAAATGTGTAAATCTCTTTTTATGTATGTATTATTGCTACAATCGTAAACTTGAAAAAAAAAAATGTCTGCCATAAATGGCTCCTGGCACCAGTCACCTCATTAGTGCAGTAAGTATTGCCTCTCACACTAAACACATTAGCATGTTTCGCTGGTTAATGATGTTAACTGTGTGTCTAATGATAGGATTACTAATGACTCTCAAAGTGCATAACTTTTCCCCTTCTTTCTGCCCCACAACTGTCGTGGTCCTGCATCACACACTGGCCGAGGCAGGGCAATCAAAGTCAGCTCACCGGCTCTGCTCCCAACTGTGAGTCACACACCGACTGTGTGACTCTGGACAAGCCTTTTACCCTTTCTGGACCTGGGGTTCCTCACCTGAAAAACAAAGGGCTCCATGTTGGGCCATCTCTAAGGTACCTTCTGGCATGGACAGGCAAGGATCCTGCCATCCTCCAGCCTGGAGAGGCTCTCTGCTGCCAGCTACTGTTGATTCTTGGAACTTCTATTCCCACGGGGCTGGTTCCAGTCTATACCAGCTCTAAAAATCCTTGGCCCTTGCACTCTACTATTCTTCCTAGAATCAAGAGTGCAGCTTTTGCTCAGACTTGGATTCAAAACCCCAGAGTCAATAAGAACCTGCTCCCATTTAAAGATGAACTCAAGAACTGTAGTCCTTCCTGAGGCAGGTAGATCATATTTCCTGTGTGTTTGCTCTGTCACCTGATGTTTGCTTATCTTCTATTCAGTCATTCGGGGTGAACATTCCATATTTTGCCCTCTTCAGATTCCAGCCAGTTGAGTTTGTGGGCCCTTATGAAAACTTTCCCTGTGGGCGTTTTTCATCTCCATTCTCTTTTTTTAGAGAAGTTTCCAAGAAGGAATGTGGAATACAGCCAAACAGGGTGGTAGATGGTTACCCAGGAGTGGCCTCCACAGGCTGCTGGGCCAGAGGAACAGCAACCCTTAGTGATATAGACTAAAAGTTGGCTCTGGCCTTGGCAGACCCTCCTTTGTCCTCTAGCCTTGGGAGTATGTGGTCCTCCCCTGTATCTTTTCCTTTTGCCTGCAATGGGTATATAACACCTTTCAATAAGTACCAGACTGAGAAGTCACCATAAAGTAGCATGCCTTAGACAGTACTCTGTAACTCATAAACGAAAATCTTTATAAAGCATTTAAATGGAATATTCTGTCTGGACGTGGGATAAGGTTTGTTTTCAACTTCTCCCATAAGCTCTTTATTCTTCTGTTCCTATGTTTATTCTTTTTTTTTTTTTTTTTTCTTTTCTCTCCTTCCACATCGTAAGTGAAAGCCAGGGGATGATTTCTGGATTATCTTGAGTTTTCAGTAAATTTTTGCTGCTAAATTACCCAAATGAGATCAGGATACCCTGGAGCCACTATACTTATTTGTTACAGGTTGTCACATAAATAGAGAGGAGCTCTTCTGGGGGGCCCATGCAGTGCAGCCTTCCAGGAGAAGGCATTTGTGGGGAGAAGGAATGCAATGGGCCAAAGCAAGAAGCATGGTATTATTCTGGTAAAGCAGAGTCTGCCATAGGGCACATCCTCTGCCTCCCCCTCTTCTGCTGGACCCAGTGCGGGCAGCATGTGGTGCTTTGGAAAGGCCTTTCTGGAAAGGCAAACCACAAGAATGCAGTCCTGCATGTTGCCTCCTGAGCCACTCAGGGCAGTGATGATTGGCCCCACACAAATGTGCCCATGGGTTCTGCCACTTAACAGCTCATATCTGGAAATACATACTCATGTCATTGCTAGACCAGGGATGGGGGTGAGGTTGGGGACTGATTTGACAGGGATTTCAAATTTGTAAGTGGGCAGCCCAAGCTGGATAGCATGTCCAACTCTGGCCTGTTGGTACGTTGTTCCTGCCCTGTGTGTGACAGTTCCTTTCCCAAACGGGTATTTTGTCCTGAGTCTTAGGGCAGAAGAGACAAACAGATGGAATGCATCAACTACATCTCTTTTCTTAGGCCCTTTGCTGATATTAGTTAAAGCTGCTTAGCTCTTCACTTGGAAGTAGTTTTGACTCCACTTTAAAAGTAACATTTGCAAAGGGAACGCAAACCAGTGCTTTGTCATGAATCCGCATGTTCAGGGAATCCGAGATTTGAGTTCTTGGCGGAGTGAAGGAGGCCTCAAGCGGCATGTCTTCCTGAGCCGCGGCTGCAGGGGTGCTGATCCGAGGGCAGGGCTGCTGTGCCTTTCTCCCCTCTCCTCGCTCCCATGGGACTTTCTGCACAGACCTCAACCCACGGCTGCTGGTTTTCATCACTTCTTCAGCTGGAGGTGCATTCTGGCCAGCTGTGGACTCTTTAAGGCATTACAGAGCCACTGAGAGGAATTCAAGGGTCTCGAGGGCGAGGTGGAGAGACTGTGTGTACCACACGCAAGACCTCCAGCCGGCGGGGACGGGGCTTTCACTGATCCAAGGATATTGTTACGTATCCCCCAAAATTCAGTGACGTGGATGCATCTCCCCAGCATAATGGTGAATGAAAGGAGCCAGACACAAGAGTATGGGCAGTAGGATGCTTTCTGTAAAACCTGCATAAACAGATGAACCTAATCTAGTCTGTTCAGGAGTCAGAAGAGTGGTTACCCTTGGTGAGGGGATGGGTCGTGTCTGGAAAGGTGTCGGAGAGGGACTCCCGGGGAACTGGTGACATTCTGTTTCTTGATCGGGGTGCTGTTTATACAGGTGTGTTCAGCTTTTGAAGATTTATCCAGCTGTAAACATACAGTATATGCGCTTTTCTGTATGTACATATTTCAATAAAAATAATTAACTAAGAGGCAGGTCTATGTACAGTGATGTGGAACTATCTCTAAGGTATATAGTTAAGCGGGAAATGCATATAACAGAGCAATATGCAGAATATGCTATTCATTGTGTAAAAAATATTTGTGTAGGTATGTAATTGTATATGGAAGGCCACTGGGAAGAGTGGTTGCCCTGTGCTGCTTGGAGACAGAGGTAGGAGGAGAACTTGCTTTTTACTCCATGTCTTTTTGTGCCTTTTGAGTTTTGTATCGTGCGTATGAGTAGAACATTAAAATTATTTTTTTTAAAGATTTTATTTATTTATTTGACAGAGAGAGACACAGAGAGGGAACACAAGCAGGGGGAGTGGGAGGGGAGAAGCAGGCTTCCCGTGGAGCAGAGAGCCTGATACGGGGCTTGATCCCAGGACCCTGAGATCATGACCTGAGCCGAAGGCAGACGCTTAACGACTGAGCCACCCAGGCGCCCCAGAACATTAAAATTATTAATAAAATTATTCATTAAAACAATTAAAGAAGATATTATACTAAGTGAAATAAGACACAGAAGGACAAATACTGTATGATTTCACTTATATGAGGAACTTTAGAGTAGTCAAGTTAATAGAGACAGAAAATAACATGGTGGCTGCCAGAGGCTGGGGGGAGGAGGGGATGGGGAGTTTTTGTTTAATGGGTGCAGAGTTTCAGTTTGGGAAGATGAGAAAAGTTCTGGAGTTGGATGGTGGTGGTGGTTGCACAAGAATGTGGATTTACTTAATGTCTCCAAACTACACTTAAAAATGGTTAAAATGGTAAATCTTATGTTGTGTATATTAAAAATTAAAAATATATTAATTAAGGCTAAATAGTCATTTTTAAATGAAGGTAAATTTATATGTGCTGACTCTGTCATTTGCAGGCTGTGTGACCTTAAGAAGTTCCTTAACCTCCCTGTGACTCCATCTCTTGGTTTCCTATTTAAGATAGTATTAGTACCTGTCTTATGGGGTTGTTGTAAAAACCAAATGGAAGAACACAGGTAAAAAGCTTGGAATAGTCCTTGCAACATAAGCGCTTAAGAAATGTTAATTATTTTTATTACCATTTTGGGCAGAATTCTTTGTGTGATACCATCTGTACGTGTGCATGCACGCACGCACCTGATGTACTCATGCGTGTATCCATCATATATTTATCAAATACCTTCTGTGTGCTAGACATTGTGCTAAGGGTTGGGTAGGCAGTGGTGAGCATGGACTGTCAGGGTAGAGAATGGTGGTGTTGATAGGATTCCTCTTTATTTAGAGAGATGACAGGAAATCTCTCTGGTAGGTGACAATTCTGAAGTAGATATTAGCAGAATAATGGAGCCAGCCTTGCAAAGACTAGAAGACCTTTTCTGACAAAGGAAGTAGAATATTATGAGATCCCAAGTTTGAAGGCCTCTTGTGGGTGAATAAGGAGGAGAGTAGTGTCAGAGGAGATTGGAATGTACATAGAAAGTTCTAGAAAAATGGGGAAGAAACTATTAAAAGTGGTTTCTCCCTGGGGACTCAGGAAGGTGTGGGAAGAAGGGTGTGGAGTGGAGGAAAGGAATTTTACTTTTCACCTCATTTCCTTCTATCCTGAATTATTTGCCATAAGCACGTATTTTATTATTTTTTTAAAACGCTAGTTAATAAAAAATTGAGAAATTTTAATGATTAATAGTAAGGAATCTAATAACCTTTTCTTCTTTCAAGAATCACCTCATCTCAACTCTCTAGTCTCTTTTCATGAAACAAGAGAGTAATGTAATTTATATCTGCTCATTGGTCTGAAAATAGGGCTGATGTAGCCTTCTTCTCATATCTCTTCAGCCATCTTTCTCTTTGAGCCCGTAATAGTGTTTTTCAATGCCTTTCAGTGAAACCCTTGAATCCTCTCTTCCACTGGGAGTATTTTTACTTTTTGTAAAAAAAAAGTCTTTCAAATTCATATGGGATTCTTACCTTGTGGTCACTACAGTGACGGAAGCACAAGGAGGCAGGTGCCTGCCCTTTCCAACTGAGGGGAAGAGGAGAGGCGATGGGGACTGAGGGACCAAAGTAAAAGGAAGAAATCAAGCACTGTGCCGGCCAGACACTCCCGAGGCCCCACGGGGCTGGGTGCTTTCCTTCTCTGGGGCTCACTCTGTGCCTGGTGCTTTGTCTAAGTTGGGCAGGAGTGAAAGTTTCCCTGAGGAGTGTTCTGAAAGGTAGAGAGAGGTTCACCTTGTCCAAACAGAATTCCAACAATGGAAAGACCGCTTGGACTCAACTCTGAGTCAAGACAACTGATGATGTGTTCTAGGAGAGATCTCAAAACCAGCTTGGAGGCAGTGTGGGTGGCGGTTTTGATCTGGAAGTCTCCAGGCATTTTCAGTCCTCTAAAATGACCTGGAATCAGAAAGGAGGAACATAGAGCATCTGATCTGTGCTTAGCCTGCCTTGCTGATAATTTCATTGCCTACATGGCAGCAGGAGAAATAAGGTGAATGACCAATTTGGAACTCTGCGCAGGGCTATTTGGAAGCCCAGCCCATGCTCCCACTGTCTCTTCCCTGTCCCCTGTGTTTATTTTCTGCGCATTTTGATACCCGTTTCCATCCTGGAAGAAGACTGTAGTTCAAACTTTGTCTTTGGCATCTGGCCAGATGTGACACTTGAGTTTCTTCTCACCCAAGCCTTGGCACTGCCGTTCCCACTGTGGGTATGCTGTGGCCCAAGTCATCCTCGTCCAGACAGCTCTGTATGCTGCAGGGGACGTCTTCCAGGTTGACTTCCTGCGGTCCTGTTCCAGGAACACTTCCTGTCCCCCATCACTTTGTGATTAGAAAACTCACTCTTTTGCCAACTATGAGCAATAATATCAATAATAAACTAGGATTTCTCAAGTGCTTATTCCGTGTCAGGCAGTGTTCTGAGTACTTTATGTGGATTAACTCATTTAACCGTCATCACGACTCCGGGAAACAGGGGTGGTTACTATCCCTGTTTACAGATGAGAAGACCAAGGCACAGAGATAAAAGCTTGCACAGCTTCCTTTCTGCCAGGGCTCTCTGCTCCCTGCGCCAGCCAGCCGGCCTGTTCCCTGTGTGTGGATGGCCCCTGTGGAAGGGGCCTGGCCCCTGATGAATAATCTCCCCTTGATCTCCTTTCACATCCTGAGCAAAAAATGTGTCCCCGGATTCCTCCTGCCAGCCCCATCTGTGAAGCATGTGGGCCGATGTTTGAATAAGAATGACTAAAGGAGAAAGCGATTTTATGAACTTCAGACTGTGAACTCAAGGAAGAGAGTGAGTCAGGCCTCCACATTCCTGAAATACTTTCAGGAGGCTCAGTGACCTCAGACAATAAGAACCTGAGACCGAGCTCTCTGGACATCCTTGGGAGGCCCCCCACATGGAAGAACGTGAAGGCAGACACTCTGCACCCGGTTCCTGTGTGCACTATGTGGGGTTGAAGATCATGAGCCACAGCAGCCCAAGACTGTCCAGAGTACGTCCTTGCTTTTGCCCAGGCTGTTCCCTCTGCCTGGAATGCCCTTCCCCCTGCCTGGAATGCCTTTCCCCAGGCCTTTGTCAGCTTGCCCTGAAGCAAAGGCTCTGCAGTCTGGCTCTGCAGGGCTTTGTGCGTGCCTCTCTCAGCCCTCAAACCCCTGGCCCCTAGAGAAAATGGCTTTCAACATGTCTGCCCTGTACATAGTTACACCTGCTGAGCTTGGTGACAGCTCCAAGGTTCGGGAAAAAATCCTGTCCTGGGAGGTGGGAGATGTGGGTTCTAGTCCCATCTCTGGCCTTGGCCATGCAATGTAACCTCCCACACTCACATTCCTCGTGAATTAAAATGATTTGTTTTGATCTGCCGCTCCCACAGACAGTGACCTCCCGAAGTACAGGGACCTTTAATCCCTGGTACTGTTCTCAGTGAGAAATAGGCACACGTCTATCAAGTACGTTTCAGTAATCATGGACAGATTTTTCTCTTCGGCTTATACTTCCATCCATCCCTTTCCTTACCAGGTTTAGCCCCCTAGTTGGCATGGCGTACAAACCATTCACAAAGGGAAGTATCATCCCCTAAATCAAAAATGGGTGATCTTTTTTGTGTGCACATTTCAGGGACAGAGCAACCCAAAAGCTGCAAGAGGATCGGTTCTGACACCACACAGGTGAATCATGGAAAATGACTCAAGATGAACCACGTGGTACCTCAGGAAGCCTTCCAAGATCTTTGAGCAGGGAAGGCGTAAAAGGTTGTACTTGGGGCCCATTCCATGGATGGAAAAGCTGAGAGGAGAGTCACAGGCATGAGAATTCTCTTAACGGCTGCACCACATTCCAAAAGGAGCAATCGTTGAAGGACGGAATGAGAGCATGCAACTAAGCAGGCTGGGAATTATTGGCCTAAAGGCTGTGATTTGGATGCTCTAGTCCCCCGACTCCTTGGGAAAAGTGCTTTCAACTTCTCCCCCCAAACACTCATTAAACCTACGGAGATTGGCAACAGCATCAACGCCAAGGAGAAAGCCCTGCCCTAGAGTTGGGAGATACAGGTTCTAGTCCCATCTCTGGAACTAACAAAGTCAGTGGCCTTAGCCATGTCACATAACCTCCCATGTCACCTCAACTGTGACATGAGGAGGTTGGACTGGTAAAGAAGTAAGCTGAGGTTCTATGACTCTCCTGCTCTTCCGTGTCGCCTACATAAACATTCCTCCAGTGACCAATCTGGCACTTGCCGCAGCCTCTACTTTTACATGGAACAAGGCTGTCACCTCGGAGTTCCACAAAGTGTGGGTAAATGCAGGTACATATGGCACATATTCGATTGGGCAAATGGGATTTTTATTACCTAATGAGTTTAAAATCCATTTGCAGGCTAGACGGGGGAGGCCCTCTTCCTCCATCCCATTCTTTTTTTTTTTTTTCTTTAAGACTGATTTATTTGAGAGAGAGAGCAGGATGGGGAGGGGCAGAGGGAGAGGGAGGGTTAATTTCAAGCAGACTCCCCACCGAAAGAGGAGTGTGACACAGGGCTCCATCCCACGACCCTGAGACCATGACCTGAGCTGAAATCAAGAGTTGGACGCTTAACCGACTGAGCCACCCAGGTGCCCCCATCCCATCCCATTCTTGCCTCCATTCTTGCCCACTGGCCCCTCACCATCTCCCCCTGCCCAGTGGTGGCCTTTTCCTCATTCTGCCTGACCAGTGGAAGCTGCCTGAGGAAGCTGAGTTCTGCCATCCTAACTGGAGCTGCCCTGGTTCACCTTGCTGCACCTGCCAGATGCCTTCTGCAGCCTCCCAGGTAGTTAATGATCTTCCCTTGGGCAGAAGAGCCCTTTAATAATTTACCAGAGTAGATAAAGAAAAAAGCATAGTTCTCTACTTGGAGGCCAATTAGGCTGGCAATTCAGACAGTACAGATGGGGTTAAGATTGACTTCAAGTTCAAACCCAGGTTTTTTGTATAGGAATCCTGCCTTATAACTATGTATATAAAGTCTTATCAGAACCCTCATTCAGATACTTAAACTCTCCAGCCCTGCTGGATGAGCAGCACTTTAGGGCTCCTTTACTTCGCAGGAGAATTAGCTATATTAAAAAAAACAAAAAAACCAACACCACCAACAAAATTCCCTGGGACAAAACAAGATAAACATTTAAGGAACTCTAGAGAAAGAAAAGTTATTTTGCATTTTCTGACTTCTTGGGTTCTTTATTAGAATTTGAGAAAAATTTTTTTGCCGGGAATTATATATTTCATTGAGTCAAAAGTACAGACTTTGAGAGACAGCATGGTACAGTGGTAAAAGAACACATGCTTTGGAATAAGAAATCTAGGTTGAAATCTTACCTTCAACTACATGTGAAACCTTGAGGAACTTACTGAGATTCTCTGAACCTCACTTATCTCTAAAATGAAAGTAATAATTCTGTCCTTGGATATTTTTCATGAATCATAAATATGAAAAGAATCACCTGGCACACAGTAGACAATAAATGATGTATCCTCCTCCTCATCATCAGGCTTGCCTATATCCAGAAAAAGTTGGGATTCTGTAAAGTCATGAGAAAAAAAATACTCCCTCTTAAAAGTGTAACAGTGAAATTTAATAAGGATAAAGAGAGTAGACTGTAAGACTGGTGGCCCCCAAGGAATCACACACATCCTGGTACCCAAGACCTTGTGCAGTTCCCTCCCACACTGACTCTGGGTTTGACCATGTGACTTGTTTTGGCCAATGAGGCCTTAGTAAGTGTGAAGTACTCACGGGCTTGCTAAGTGCTTGCACACTGGGACTGTCCTCATGGAACATCTCCTCTTAGTAGCCAGCTATTTGGCTATAAAGAAGCTCAGGCTAAACTACTGAATGATGAGACACCACAAGAAGAGAGACCGAGGGGATGAGAGGCCATCTTGGACATTTCAGCCCCAGCCCAAGCTCCTGGCTCAGTGAGTCACTGCATGAATAACCACCAAGCTGCACCCAGTCGACAAACAAAATCATGACAAATAATAAATCCTCGTTGTTTTAAGCCACCAAATTTTGGAAGGGTTTGTTACACAAATGCCAGATCCTAAATTTACATTAAGGAAAGTCAATAATACAAGTAGAAGTGGCAGATCATCCTTATAGAGGTCATATGAAATAGACCATGAGATTTCAGTTAATAATTGTTATATTAGTAAGTATTGACATACTGCTAAGAAATTAAATGCAAGCTGAACGTGCTTTCGTTAAACAAATGAATTGGTTAATTGACTGCACAGTTATTGAGTGCGTGCTGGTTACCAGGCTTTGTGCTGGTGTCTGGGGATACTAAGAAAGTTAAGACTCAATTGTCTCTTGGATTCTGAAATTTAAGTCTGTACTTGTGTTGGAGGCTGGGAAGACAAGAGAGTAAGTGCTCATGGTTTAGTAGGGAAGGTGGATTTGTAAATAAAAGTGCACTTAGATTCCTTAAGGGAACTGATAGACTTCCTGGCATTGGCACTCAGGGAAGATCTAGAGGGCCCTGTGAACCCACCAATATCCTGTTTTTAGAGGGGCCCTGAGAAACTCCAATGTATCTGGAAGCAAGCAACCAGGGAACGAAGGCCTGAAGACTAGACCATGTGAGGAATAATTGTACCCACTATAAATGTTTATCTAAGGGGAAAAAAAACAGAAAAAGAAGAAAAGAAAAGAAAGGCTGGGAGTGCAGCCTGGGGATGAAGCACATATTTCAGAGGACTTAAAAATATGTGGAAGAGGATTAAATTCCTTCTGAGCACTGCCAGGAGGAGAACCATTAACAGTTACTAAAAGTTATAGGGATATGGATTTCAAGTTAATATTCAGAAGAACAGCTAACACTTCTGGAGCATGAACTACAGAAAGAGGCAGAGCAGATACCATCTCTGTCCGTGAGAAAGGCTCAGGTCACTCCTTGCCAAGGACGTGAGGAAAGGGTTCTGGGGGTTGGGTGGAGCCAGGAACCTCCAAGTCTCTCCCAAGTGTAGGGTCCCCCAGTTCACCTCTGGAGTTCTATTATTTTTATTCTGACTGAATAGTATTAAACAAAACAGATGACACCTGCCCACCAGTAGTGAGTGGGAGAACTGTCTGTCCACCAATGATGACAGGAGACTGAGCCTAGAGATTAGGAACATGAGAATTCAAGCCTCAGGAACCCATAGCCGCTGCCTCTGATGTCTCTCACCACTTTGAAAGGATCATGAGAACTTGTGTTTTCCGGGGATTATTTATCACACCCTGGGGGCAGACTCAGAGGTGCAGGTCAAGCAAATATGAGCCTGTGGATTTCACAAGCATGTGGCAGTTTAGGATGAACAAGGGAAGAGAACTAAGCAAGTGTAAGGAAGCCATCTGGCATTTCTGATCGGGTATTACAGTGTCGTGCCAGAACCATCACCAAAGAACCTCACTGGCTCGCTCCTGCTTCTCTCACCCTTTACACAGCAAACTATAGGGGAGGAGATCTTTTCACAGATGTGGGTCCCATTTCCTGTTGGTGGGTCCTGTAGCACCAACAGCACCAGGACTAGAACTACAGGTTCCTAGGTCTGTGGGAAACAGAGGATCTGGGAGGTCAAGTTTAGGATTCCCTAAAGGCTTGAGATGATGGGCCCAGTCTAGGGATGTCTTTCACTTACTGTCACCGACTGTGAGTGGGAAGAAAGGGAGAGATTTGCAGAGTGTCCTCTGACCAACAATTTCCAGGGTCTCCATGCTCTTGCATACCTGTGCCTTTGTATGCACTGTTGTCACTATCCGCCTTGCCCTTTCTCCCTTCCCCTTTTCTACCAAGTCCTGACTTCCAGATTGTACCTCATGTAAAACCTTCTCCAACTCTCTCAGGCTGAGGCAGCCTCACACCTGCATTGTATTATTTGGCACAGCTTACGGTAACTAGACTGTGAGGCCAGAGGCTGAGTCTTGTTCATCTTTTTATTCTCCCAAACAAGTGCCACAGAACCTAGAATGTCTCAGATGCTCAGTACACATGGGTCAAAGGTATGAAGCTCCTGGTTTTCCCTCCCCACACGGGTGGCATGCTCACGTGGGCTCTGTCCTGTGCGGGGCACGTGCCTGCGTCATGCGTGCGCTCACGCGTGCTCTCTTCTGTGCCGGCTATGTGCCTGCGCCATGCGTGCGCTCACGCAGGCTCTGTTCTGTGCCGGGTATGTGCCTGCGTCATGCGTGCGTTCACGCGTGCTCTGTTCTGTGCCGGGTATGTGCCTGCGTCATGCGTGCGCTCACGCGGGCTCTGTTCTGTGCCGGGTATGTGCCTGCGTAATCCGGGCGCTTACTTTCTCTGTTCTGTGCGGGGCACGTGCCTGCGTCATCCGTGCGCTCACCCGTGCTCTGTTCTGTGCCGGGTATGTGCCTGCGTCATGCGTGCCCTCACGCGTGCTCTGTTCTGTGCGGGGCACGCGCCTGCATCATGCGTGAGCTCACGCGTGATCTGTTTTGTGCGGGGCACGCGCTTGCGTTATCGCTGTGGCCCATCTCTCTGAAGTTGGAATGCAACTTTCTGGGCAGAAATAACTTCATTCTAAAGTAAACGAAACAAAGGAAAATGTGGTTTCCATTTGCTCTATCCACGACAGGGAAGCCCTGGCACCTGGGGGAGGGGTTGGTCTGCCTGGGACCGCCTGAGCGGACCAGGAACCCTCAAGGGAGAGAGGCTGGTCATAGCAAAAACGCTTCAAGCCACTGACCCAGCACAAAGACTCTACTGTGGGGAAACTCAATATAAGGGTGTGTGCCTTGCTCTACGGGAATGCGATACACGAAATACAAAGTCATAAAATAGATAAACCTGGGATGGTTATTGACTTTACAAGAGAACTTGCCAGCAGGTTCCTCTAAATAGGCGGCTCCCACAGTCCACTTAAACTGTGATTTTATTTTCAGAAGTTTGAGATTACACACCGGTTTTCAGGAGAAACATAAATAGGTCCCCAAGGAGCCTGGCGTCGCAGTGTGTCTGGCCAGCAGCTCCTTGACCAGGCCTTGAGGTGAGCAGGCCTTGAGCTGCTGTGAGTGCTAGAGGAGCTCCCTCCATGTCTGCTCACTGAGTCCAGGTGTTTGCAGTGTTAGGTGCGATAGGAAGAAGCAGACCCAATCTGGACCTTCTTACCTCTCCTTGAGTGCACTGATAGAATGCTCAGCACCCTTTCCTGTAAGGGGGACATAGAATTTGTAGCGGCTACTCATTCATTCATTCATTCACCCAAGAATGTTTACGATGTACTTTCTATGTGCATGACACCGTGCTAGACACAGCAGAGAGGACTGTAAGATGCGTTCCTGTCCTCTCCGAACTCAGTCCAGTTGAGAGATGAGCCCTTGGATGTCATTGGTTCTAGAAAGGACATATTTTTACCCTTTAACATTTCTGAAATCAATGCATTTTACTGCAGGTGGTATGACATAGTTGGCCATATTTGGATGGATTTTTCTTAGTGGTGTGGAAAATGGTGGTGTATCTTAACAATCATCAAAGTCTTAGATGATATAGGGTATATGAAAGTGCTAATTAATGGTTTAATGCCATAGGACTCCAAGTGGGATTTGATATTTGAAGGATAAAATTGGGCCCCTATGTGAATACACCACGTGGATTTCCCTTTGCAGAGAATGTGTATCATAAGTTTAAAATAATGTCTCTTTTCCATAGTTACCCAGGGAAGCTGGGCTAGAGTGGCCTTGTCTTTCCTCCATTCTGGGAGTGAGGAGTGTGTAGCCACCTAGCCCTGATTCCCTTCCATGCCGGTCATGGGAAAACCAGAGGAGCAAAGTAGCAGGAACAGTTGTGGGTAGCAGCCCTTGAGGAATGAGGACCTAGGTTTTGATTCTGTGACTCCTAGATGGCAAGTCCTTACTGAGCTGTAGCCCCTACGGCCCAGCACTGTGCCTGGCCTATAACGAACAGGAATTATAAACAGCAACTCTGTGTGTGTGTGTGTGTGTGTGTGAGTGTACCATAGACACATTTAAATGTATGTGCAGATATATATCAATGAATGAATTTCTGTTACTGAGGCCAAAAATGCATTACAAAAAAAGTTCGATGTGACTGCTAATCTTGACTTTTTGGCCCCAGTTCAGAACAACTTCTTAGAATCTGTCTAATGTTACAGGGGATTTCTTCCCTTTCTTTTTTTGGCCTCACCATTCCTCACCCAAAAAAGCAGTGGATCCTGTTGCTGGTGCTGAACGATTGCCATGTTCCATTTATTTCAATGGCTAGGTTCCCACAGCATGCCAAGAGATCTGGTCTCCAGCGTCTGGGGGCATAAAGTGAACGTACAGCTGCTAGGCAGGTGACTGTGAGGGTGACTGGGGGTGCTAAACATGTCCTTAGGAGCATATGCAGATACCCGGAATGGTGTAGACCAAATGCGTGGACGTAATGAAATCATCCAAATCCTCTAATTCAGCTATCATTGATGTAGCACATGAAGACTGTGAATTACTTATTAATACTCGCCCATACAGAATGTGAAGACCCTTGGCTGTCTAGTTAATGCCTTTTCTTGACATTCACTTTGTGAGCGCCATTATGATAGTTCGCTCGAGTCTGCAGGAATAGATGAGGTTATGGAGCCAGCATGGAGCTGTCCCCGTGGCCTTTTGTTTACATGTCACACTATTGCCGACTTTAAACTCCTGCACAACAAAGCTGTGCGCAGCTAGCTGTAAGTATGAGCATTACCCTGGGAGGAACCGGAAGCCATTAAGGGGCTGGCCTCCTACAAGAATCTGGCCTGTGGCACAAACAGGAGCGTCAGGTGGCAGTAACCAAGTTTTCCAGGCCGCTTCTCTCTGGGCTTTTTGCCTTTGCCACTGGGTCCAAGTCGTCACTGGGGCAGCCTTGGGTGACCCACCAGTGATCCTGTCATATTGAGGCTCCCATGTGGAGAAGCAGACGGCTGTTATCTCCTGCTGGTATGGTGCAGTGGCTACACGCCACCGTTTCCAGCTCCTATCTGGGGGTGTCAGTGCCAATTCACGCTCTGCAGGCGAGCAGCTCTGATTACTGGAGCAGTGGGGGATTTCCAGTGCTAACTCTCATGGAAGGAACAGGTCTGTCCCCATCACCAGGGCGTGTCTCCGACAGGTCCCTGCTGAGGGCTGCTTTTCCTCCTATCAGCCATCAAGTGCAAAAGTGAAAATGCAAAAAGGCTTTTACTACTCAGGTCTTGTCTGAGGCTATAAATTTGCTGTCTTTGATAGTATTCCTAGGCTTCAAATCATTTGGTGTTTTTCAATTTGGGACATAATTCCAAAGAGCAAACTCCTATTCATCCTTCAGAACTCTGCTCAGCTATTTTGTCCTCTGTGAAGCTTCCTCTGACTACCCTCTATATTCTCATATTCCTGAGTTTTTTGGCATGGTTACAATGCACCAGAATTATTTGTATATATTGCTATCTCTGCTAGATGTGACATCCTTAAGGCTAGAGGCCATGTCTCTTTATTTCCTTGTTTGTCACCCCATGTCTGGCTGGCCCATGGCCTATCAAGTGCTATATACTTAGTAATGTTAAATAAATAACTGAAAGTTTTACTCCTGCCAAATATTTGTTTGTTGGCTTATTCACTCACATCTAAAAGTACTTTCTTCTCCTTTGGAAATGGTTATTGCAATGCTATTTATAAAGCCCATAGACATCAAAAAGGATGATTTTAGCTATAAGTGACATTTGGCTTAACAAAAATGGCTTAAACAATAGGAGATTTATCATCACACCAAACAAGAGATCTGGCTGTCAGGTGAGGCCAGGGTGGGGTGATTCAGCAGCTTAGTGATCTCTTCAGAGACTCAGGGGCTTTTCACCTTTCTGCTTTGGCATCGTCAGTGTGTCAATGACGCCTCCTTCCTGGGCTCAAGAGGAATGTTGTCCAGCAAAGAGGAAAGGCATTTCCTCTTCCAGTCTCCTTTTATTATCAAGGACCCCTTTCTCAGAACCTTTCCCTACCCCCACAAGATTGGTGAATCACCTCTTAGGACCTCTCACTGATAAGGGAAGAAGGCTCAAGCTGGCTGAAGCCAGGCCTGATGCAAACCCTGGCATTAGAATGGAGACAGGATTTCCTTTGTCAATGGGAGAGAGAACACCTGAACAAAGTTGGGGCTCTGGTAGCAAGGAGTCAAGGAAACGGGGGAATGGCTGTTGGATGGGCATCCAGTAGTGTCTGTCACATCAAGTATTTAAATAAATTATGGCACATCAGTAATATAATGAAGTCTATAAAACCATTATAGCAACTAAGGGAGAACTGCATGTATCAACATTTATTGACTTCCAAGGTATGGTAAATGTAAAGCTCTATGTACAGTCTAATCTTTTTTTAATACATGCAAGTTAGGTACTCCCCCATATCTGTGAATAATGCACACAACGCACTTAAAAGTAGCTGTGTGTATGCGTGTGTGCGCACAGGCACATGCGTTTACTAAAGGGGAGTGCTTACTAGGAACCTTCATTTTTGACCTTCTGTATTTCTTATAATGTTCTTGCATAAGTACGCCTTCCTCTTGTTAAGAAAAACCCCAAGACATTAAAGAGAACACTGTAAATAGCTAAGTATCATTCTGAATGAAGTCAATTAAAAGACGTGGGCTCCTTTCCAAGAACAAACTAATTTGGAATATAGGAAGGACCTCTATGAAAGTTTTGCTCATGAGCCCAGAATTTAAACTCCCTCCATGAATGAGCAACTTTTTTTTTTTAGCTAGCAAATCTCCTTAATGGAAGATCCAAATTTTTACCACGTTGAATCATTCTCTGTTTGCTGGAGAAGGGCGTCATCCTTGCTATGGGATGCTGACGGTGCTGACTCGCCTATAGAAAAATCCATTGGCAGGAGTCTTCCCAGGAGCCACGTTGACACCAAGAGCCAGCCAAACCTCCCTGTAGCCCAAGTGCTTCCCTGTGTCCAAATGCATCTGTCAGAGATCAGCTGGGAAAATAAATCCTCTGAGGTCTACCTTCCACTCTGCTCCTGGCTAACTAGCTATAATGACCTAGACAAGTTCTCAGTCTCTCTGGAGTTTATTGAATGTCTCTGGAAAATGAGTATTATTTATGTGACAGCCCTTGAAGGAAGGACTTAGCATCGTTTAAAAAAAAAAAATTCTAAAGCAAACTCCCGGCTATCTGTTGCGATTCCCCTCTGAAGGCTCTTCGGTTACTACAAAAATAGATGGTTAGATTCAGTGGCAGTTCAGGATGCAGTGTTTATCTTTGATCAACTTATCCAGTGTCTGTTGGAAAACGTGACATGATATTATAAATGGAATAGGTGTATACTTCTACTCAAAAATCCCCAGACTGTTACTGTACAAGGAAGCTGGGAAGTGAGGCCATGTTTACAGCCCCACAGCCATTTGAAATGAATGCAGTGGTCTCTATTCTTTCCTGGGCTTATGACACAGTGTTTCCATGCCAAAAATTATTTTTCTAAGCACTCTCATAGTAAAAGTAGTGCTCTAGGTTGTGCCATTTTAAGAAAGAACGTGAGTTTTTAGAGATCATCTCTTCCTGCCCTTCTACTCCCCCAGCCACCCACATACACACATGTGTCTCTTCTCCTTCAGTCTGTGCCAGTGAATGGCAGAGCACACGCTCTGAGGAAGCTGTAACTCAGCTCCCACCACGTAGCAACCGTCAGTCCACTGCTGCCAGATCTATGAAATTTTCAAAAGAAGCCAGAAATTTGGACTTCTCAGAAAACTCCTCAGCTTTCAAATCTTGGCCAGATCTCAGTTTTTATACACCCTGTGCCGGTTGAACAAAACATGTCTATTAGCCCAATCCTGCCCAAGCCCCCAGCCTGGGAACTCTGCCCTGGGGCGCTGTAGAACACATTTGCTTTCTCTTCTCCATAAAGATCTAGAGATGTTGGAAGATAGTTCTGATACCCCTTTCAATTTATTCTTAGTTGGTACTCACTCATTGACAAAACTCTTCAAGGTTAAACAGTCAGTCACAATACAGTGGTGTCTGTGCTAGGGTGAGGAGCTGCATAAAGGGCCAGAGGAAAGAGTACTATTTGTCTGTCTTGGGGTGTGTGCAGGTGATGGGTTCTGTCCTGCTGTGTCCATGCAGAGTTAGACAAAGCCTTTCTCTAGAGCCCTTTAAGGATCTCTCTCCACTCCCCCCAACCCTGTAGCCATCTCGACTAAAGTAGATCCTGCCAGCTCTGTAAGGAGCTTGGGGTCAGTGTGCCAGGAGCGTTTCTGAGATGCCCACGAATCTGGTTGATGCAAAATAAATGCTGACACCCTTCCCCACACATGCACAAGCACAATGACAGGCCTGGGGGCATCTTGGGTATAACTAGCAAAGCTTTTGTTTTTTCTGACTCTGCTCAAATTCATTCCATTTTAGAGAGTGGACATGAGTTTCTTGCCCCCAAAAGGTTCTACTACATAGGTATTATGATGGCTAATTTTATGTGTCATCTTTACTAGGCTATGATGGTCATTTGTTTGGTCAAACATGAGTCTACATGTGCCGTAATGGTATCTTATTTTTTATTTTTTTAAAAAAATTTTATTTCTTTGTCAGAGAGATAGAGAGGGAGAGAGCAAGCACAAGCAGGGGGAGCAGAAGGCAGAGGGAGAAGCAGGCTTCCTGCTGAGCAAGGGGCCCGATGCAGGACTCAATCCCAGGACCCTGGGATCATGTCCTGAGCCGAAGGCAGATGCTTAACCAACTGAGCCACCCAGGTGTCCCGCCATGATGGTATTTTAAAGATGTGATTGACTTTGAGTAAAGCAGGTTACCCTCCATTATGTGGGTGGGCCTCATCTAATGAGTTGAAGGCCTTAAGAGAAAAGACTGAGGTTTCCCAAAGAAGAAGGAATCTGGCCTCAAGACTGGACAATAGAAACCCTGCCTTGTTTCCAACCTTCCTGGCCTGACCTATAGATTTAACTTTTACCTGAATTTCCAATCCTGCTGGCTTCCCCTAAGGATTCTGGGCTTGCCAGCCCCCATAATCCCATGAGCCAATTCCTTAAAATAAATCCCTCTTTCTCTTTCTCTTTGTGTTTGTGTGTGTGTGTGTATACACACATACATATATCCTATTTCCTATTGGTTCTCTTTCTCTAGAGAACCCTAATGTGGGTACCCTCTTCATGATACTTCTGAACCCAAAGCAAAAAATACAAGCAGCTTCAAATACTAACGGTCTATAAGACTCCAAACCCAGGTAGTGAAGATGTCTTTGACTTCTCTTAATGGCTGAGATGAGGAGGATATCATGAATTATTTCAGAAACTTCCAACTCAAGCACCAAGGCCTTTGAATAGTTTCCAACCTGTTTATCTTTGAAAACACTACTGAGGTGACAAGTCCTCCAAGAAGCCCTCTTTCATCCCAGCTTCAAAGAGTTGGTAGCTTTCTCCTCAACCATCCTCTGTACCCTGTTATACTTGTTACAACATATTTTGGGCTATGTGGTATAGACTACTAGTTCTCTCCTCTGTAGTAAAAGGCTCTCTGATTTTTAGCTGGTGACATGGCAGCCCAGCATATGAACTACATTTCCCAGCCTTCCTTGCACCTAGGTGGGGTGATTTAAGGAATGGAGGCCGCACATGGTGAACAAGACAGCAGGAGCTTCGGTCCCTGAAACCTTGGGGCAACACATCAGCCCTGTACTGCCTACCTGGATTTTCACATGAGAGGGAAATAAACCTCTGTGTTCCTCAAGCCATTTTTATTTAGTTTTCTGTTACTTGCAGCTGAACCTAACCTTAACTCATTTTTGCTTACGTGCATGTCTCCTATACCACAAAGTGAAGGAACCCTGCTTCTTTGTCAACTACTGCATAGCACTGTGCCCAGAATATAGTGGTGCCAGACAAGTGTCTACTGACTGGGTATATGAATGCAAGGACAGAGGAATGACTAACAGCTAGGGGAAAGCCCAAGGTGAAGTAGGAAGAACACATTGTGCCAGGGAAGGGGCGCCTTCATATTCAGCCTCAGTTTAAGACAACATTAATCTAAATTAATGTGCCAGGCACAGTATCAAGTGGTGCTTTGACAGTGGCAAAAAAGACAGACAAAAATCTCTCCTCTCATAGAGTCTATTCTAGAAGAGGGAGGCATAATAAATACACAAGAAAATATCAGGGAGTGATGAAAACAAAATTGCCTGATATAATGAACTACTTTAGACTGGGTGGCAAGGGAAGGTCTGAGAAGGTAACATTTATGCCGAGACCTGCATAACAAGAAGAAGCATAAAGGGCACTGAGGCAAGAGGGGCATTTGAGGCAGAGGAACAGCTAGTGCAAAGGCCCTGAGGAAGAACTTAACATGGCTTACTTCAGGGAGAAAAAGGCAAGCGGGATTATGGTGAGGGTGATTGGGAAGAAGTAGGCAGGGCCCAGGACTTGTATGCTAAGTAAGGAGTTGAATGTTATTCCAAGAGTAAAGGGTAGCCATGGAGCCTTTAAGCCAAGGATTCACATGCTCTGCTTCACATTTATAAAGAATCACTCTGGTTCCCATAAGGAAAATGGATTTTTGCAGGAAACCAATGATGTTTGGGTTATGTATTGCTGTGTAACAAACAACACCCAAAACTTAGGGCCTGAAAATAACCACATTAGTTTGCTCAGTATTTTATGGGTCAGGAAATCTGGGAAGGACTCAAGTGGTGTTCCATCTCTGATTCACAAGACAAGCTTCAGCTTGGACAATCTGCTTCCAAGATGGTTCCCTCCTGCACATGTGGTTCCCATGAAGGTACTTCCTGGCCTTTCTCTTTCTCCACATGGCATTGTACTCTCTGGGGCCTATCACTGTGGCATGGGCTTCTCACAGCCTGCTGGTCTTGGATAGTTATACTTCTTATATGGAAGCTCATTTCTAAGAGAAATGAAGTAGGAGCTTCTAGCCATTGCCACAGTTGGAACTGGCACCAAAGTGCATTGCCTCCTGGGTATTTATTGGTTAAAGCAGTCAAAGAGCCCACGCAGATCCAAGAGGGTGGAAAAATAAATCCCATCTATGCAACAGGGTCACATTGCAGAGGGCAAAGATATTATGTGGGGTGGAAGATATTATTGCAGCCACCTTTGGTGAAGACAGTATGTCACGTGAGGCCATTTCAGTAATTCAGGCAAAAGACGATGATGGCTTAGATTTGGATGTTTGCACTGGACATGTGAAAGGGGCGGATTCAGAATATGTGAGCAGAAGATATGAGAATTGTAAAGCACTAACAAATGCATCCGAGTACTTGTTTAATTGAATTGCACTTTGGAAGATTACACGGATGAGTGTTGCCCACCACCAATAAAGTAAGTCACAAATAAGTCTGTTCTATCAATAGGACACATACATCATTGTCATGCTTCACAGTGTGCTTTGTTTTGAAGAATGAGTTATTTAGGGCAGGGATTTAATGAGGCCCAGATATTGGGGCTATACAGGGAGATGAAAGCATGGACCTATAGACTGAGATCCAGGGATTGCCACATCCTGTAACCAAGAGTACTTTAGAGAGGAAAGAGGGCCTAAACATTACATTTTCAGAGGCTTCGTAGGGGTGAGTGCATTTGCTCACAGAAAGACCTGAGTGGTGTTCACCTCATGTATTCAGTTGCTCGAGAGACAAAGTTTTTCAGGTATGGAAGTCAATGCACCAAAGAGAGCATATGAAAAAGAATATTTATGGTGACAAATATAGCTGGAAGCTATTGTGCCATTTTAGAACAGGAGAGAACCATCCAGAGTCACCCAGTTAATTAATGGCAGAGCTGGTGCTAAAAGACATGTCTCCCAATTCCAGTCTGGGATTCTTTCCCTTGCATCACCTGCCACCTGCCCAGGACATGGCTTAGTTCTGTACTGTGGTTCCTACTGGACCCTTGCTGTTGCTCATCTGACTTACAAATAGTAGCCAGAGGGTAGGAGAAGACTGTATAAGTACCGCGCGCTAACCCATTGCGCCACTGGAGCTCCTGGAGAAGACTGTGAACAAAGCAAATCTAGTCTCTGCTGGAAAGATAACTCTAAAATATACTTTGCTAATTTTGACTCAGTTGCTTCTCTTTGTGAAGTGGACAACACATGTGTTTAAGTGAAAATCATCACAGTGAGACCACTTACTGTGCTGCTAAATGTTCCATAGAATACTTCTTAAAATTCACTAAATTCCTAAGATTCTCAGGTCACCCAAAACAAAAACAAAAAACAGCTCAAGACCACCACGGTCTTTTGGATTGGAAAGCCGGAACAACACAAATCTTTGCTGTGCGTGGAGAGGTACATCTATATTATGAGTGCTTGTATTAAATGTAACTTCTGTTTCATATATGCAGGTGCATGGTGTTTGATTTTGTTTTCTCAGTACTTGAAGTAGGCAGAGCTCCATGCCAGGCCTAGATAAAAGTTATATATTCTATTTTGTATAATTGTATTCTCAACTACTTCGAATTTATTCACTTTTTATAGTTAAATAAAATGGACATAACTTGCATCTATTCATCTTTATTAATTGAGCACTCTTATTTAAATGGAATCAGCATTTATGCATCACTCTTACTATATTTACTACAATACGATTAATGACCCAAAGATCCAGTATTTTCCCATGTCTGGTTTTATTTCGCATTTGAGCTTCTTTGTATACATATTACCTCCCTACACACTTAAAGGATCTATAACATATTACTCTTTGATCTCTATGTAAGAAGCAATTTGCTAGGCTTCAGTGTCGGAGGAAAAGACCTCAGGATTGCTGCCTGGGAATGTGAAAATCTTTCCTGTGAATTTAGATGTCTGTTCAACGAGACTGCACAACAAAAACCTCACACTTTTATTGTTTCACGTGTTAATATTGCACTAAGTTTAACTGCATCCAAGACTGCACCAGGTGGTGTTTCAGTTCCCAAATACCTTAAAATTTGAATGCCTCAGGCAAGAAAAACTGACAACTCAGTAGGTACAAGTTGTCATATTTCAGGCAAGACATTGCCAAAATCAGAAGAGCCTTTGCCCATAGATTTTTACCATCACATTTCTATTAACCTTTATGCATTTCAGTAAGGTTTTAACATAGATGCTTGGGCAGTGCATTTCCGTAGGTCTTCATTAAAGCATCGATATTAAACTGTTTTGAAAAATCACCACGAGCTGTCCCCCTCCTCCTCTTTCAAAGCACTTTCTCGATGCCTAAAAATTCAAGTACTCTCTTAACCAAGTGCAGACCGAAATATTTCACTATGGATTTGAACAAGAGCCAAGAGGGTCGATGAAAGGAAAACTCCTCTATAAAAGGTTTATTGTCAGTGCTTTCTAAAGAGGTGGATTCTTCTAAAACAGGCTACCAACATTTTCACAAACATTGACGCAGCCTTCTCAACCTCTCCTAGACCTAAGATTGAGGTCCTTTTCTTTTAGGAATGCTCTGCATCTAGCCTTTGACCTTCTGGATAGCCAACTCTATCTAACTGCTCCCTCCTCCATCAGTATAACGTATATTATAAAAAGGAAAGGGGGGATGGGGTAGCTCGGTCCTCACGCTATTGGAAAAGTACTTGAAATTCCTTGCATTCCTTTGCATTTAACAGCATGTTTACCTAATCACTGGCTTATTAGGATTAACACAAGTCATTGCTTCAAGCTCATTCAGTGAAAACAAACTGACTCCTATAGACTCCCAAGATTTTTTTTCTCTGATCCCAACTAAGGATGGATTTTTAAGTAGTTCGCCTATGCTTTAGGAGCAATATTGGGAAAATATAAAGTTATAAACAAGTGACCTTTTATAACACATTATCCAACCATACTTAATCTTGCCCATGGATTTAGATATGGGCAGCCTGGGTTATGGACTGTTTTCATTGAAGTTTCTCTCCTCTACCGAGGTGACAAGCCTAATAACCTAGTGATTAAAATGATAAATGACTCTACTATACCCACCATGCAGTGATGGGGTGATGGAGATCCTTTGGCTTTGAATTCTTAGGAAAATAAAGCATTATTATTTAAATCACAAATTTAGCTTCAGATTCCTTGTGCTTCCTACAATGCCTCATATTCAATACATGTTTTAAAAAGATCACTTTAAATGCAAAGATTTTTCTCAGCTGAAGATAAAAGCAATCATTGTCTTATTTTTGTAGGTTAGTTCCCTGCTCTTACCCTAAGCTCCTAGAACAGTTCCTGGCACAAAGTCGGCACTCAAGTAGTTCTGTTTGAATGACTGAAAGGATGCACAATAAGCTAGGCTCTTCCCAATGACTCTGGGTAGTCTCTAAAAATACTGAATGCCACACACGCAGGTATTAGGTAAATATTTCTTTATTAAATGATTAATTCCATAAATAAATTCTTTTCACTGAATATAAAATTAAAATCATTTACAAATTATTCCAGTATTACATTTCCCTTCCCTCCCCAAAAGCTACACTTTTGATAAATAAAAACATTCAGTCTTAAAACACCTGATTTCTGTTTGCAGTTTAGAGTGCAGATAGCTGCCTCTCACGGACACTCACAGAGTGTCACCTCCAGGAAGGGATGGAACCCCCTTCCCATTTACTTCTGTCAAAAGATGAAGGCTTTAACTGATCAACTAACCGTTTTGTTTTTTTTTTTTAACAACTGTAGAACCGAAAGGAAAAAAAGCCTAGAGAAAAATATGCTTACCAAATAATTTACAAACAGAAAACAGAACGTCATCAACGGCACAAGCTCCAAAATGAAGCAGTAATGTGTGCTCCAATATTATGAAGCGAAGTATTCTCCAATTGTGGCTGCATTAAGTGTCCATCTGCACCAGCACCCTTGGCAGTTTCAAAATACCTTAGTACTACTCACGAATGAGCAGTGCATCCCTTCTACAATGAGTCCCTTACCCCCACCGCCCCCACCCATAGCTCCGTGATTCTGGCCCTCTTCTCCCCAGTTCCGGTCACCCTGGTAGCAATTCCGGAAACCCGGGTAGCAATTAGTCCCTAAATTTGTGAATGTCATTGAACAGCCTGTAGAAGGGAAAGGCCGCCTCGTTGGCATGCGGGCAGTTGTAGTTGCACTTGCAGGACTGGATCATCATGACGTTCTTGGAAAACGCCTCCCCGTCTTCGCAGCGGAAGCGCATCTTCACGGTGCGGGTCTGCTGAGGCGTGCAGCACCGGCCGTCCACGCACGAGCCGCAGTACTTGGGCCGGTACTTCTTGACGCTCGAACATCCAGCGTAAGTAAACTTGACAGGTTCGGGGGATTTCTTGGTCTTGCTGCATTTCTTGCCCTTCTGTAAGAGAGGAGCAAGAAGGAAAGTTAGGAACGGGGGGTTTCTCGTTCTTGGACGAGAGGCCCGCATCTCGGCCCAGCTGCCTGCCGGGGAGGGGGCTACCAGCACCCCCACGAGCTTACTTTCAGGCTGCCGTACATCGGCAGGCCACAAGGCCGCACTTCACAAATCCGGGTCTCCTTCACCAGGCGACATTCAAGGTTGTCATTGGTGACTCGTGTGGAGATCCCAGTGCCGCAGGTCTTGGAGCACTGGGACCACGAAGTTGTTTGAACGATACATTTCTGGCCGTGTAAAGAAGGGTTGTATAGGATTCGAGGTTCCGTTCCAAAAACTAGAGACAGACAAGAGGACAAATCTCTCAGAGGCACACTGACCCCAGCACGTTCAAGTACTCATTTCTACAAAGCTCCAAACTAGGAATGTGTTTCAGCACAACATCTTTCGGGCTCAGTCTCAGCTTACCTGGGAGCCGCTTCAGGGAGCCACCTTTTCCAACGGCGATTAATTCATTGTTTCTGGTTAACTCCACCTCCGAGGCATCGAAGGCCAGCCCCTTGCCCAGGAGGCCATCCCTGTCGTCCACGGGGTCCTTGGCACCATCCTCGTCACAGACCCACTCCTCACAGCACTGCCCGGTAACTTTGACCAGCCGGGGGTTGGAACAGCCCAGGTTGGGGAGAGAGAGTTCTTGGGGACACAGAGGAATGCAGCCTACAGCGCCGTCGATACATGTGCACTGATGTTTACAGTTGGGCTGGAAACTTTCCCCGTTCTGGTAGATTCTGGAGTTATATTCACAGGGTCTGCCCTCTGACTGAGCTGCAAAGAGCACCGAAAGAGAAAGGGAAAAGAGGTTAAAGTTTAGATTCCCAACCATGGCCTGAAACGCATACATATTTTCTGCTGTTAAATTCAATTTATGGTAAAGTTCCCTACAATTCCTCGGGGACTCCAGACCAGAACAATAAGTTAGTCAGGAATCACTTTTCCGTATGCGCTTTTCGTTGGGCCCAGACACACTGAATTGCATTCCAGACTGCTGAAATCATGTGCCTTTCTGCCAAGCTACCAACAACAAAGCATCACCATACATGGTCTCAAAATTACTAAACTTCTGGACTACGAGGACTATTATTTTTTTAAAGGGGCCAAACCATAAGCATCTTACCTCTGCAGATCCCCTTCAGTGCGGTGGAACTGGCGCCGAAATTGCATTCCAGCCCCTTGGTGTGGTCGCAGGGCTGCATTTTGCTGCAGTCCTCGTTGAGCTGCTTGGCGCAGACCTTACAGCAGCCACAGTCGTCCCAGACCAGCCCGACTCCTGGGGCGCACTTGGGCGCCTCCTGGGGGCAGTGGCAGGCGGCGGGGCAGGTGGAGAGCGCCTAGAGGGGGACAGAAGGCACGCGTGAGACTCGGCGCGGTTCGCAGAGGAGCCCAGGGAAGGGAGGGGGGTGGAGGAGTTCCTCCGACCCTGTCCGCACGGGGTCTCTGATCCTGTCCACCCGGCCAGTCCGGGCGGCTGCGGCTGCCAGCAAGGCCCCCGACGCGTCTCTGTGTGTGTGTGGGGGGGCGCCTAAAGAAGGCCCCCGAACTTTTGAGTTTAGTTTTCTCTGCTGGGGGCAATCTGGGGAAAGGGGAAGGACCTGGGAGAGCGGATGGGGAAGCGGAGGCAAAAGAACTCACCAGCCTGGCCAAGTGGAGAAGGGTGACGGCGAAGGCGAGCGTCCTGGCCGTGCGGGAGCTCATTGTGGCGCGCAGAGTCCGGACGAGCGCGGAAGCAAAGACGCCGACACACTGGTGCACAGCGGACGGGGTCGGGTCCCGGGCTCCGGGCGGCGGGAGGCGGGTCGGGCTCCGGTCCGGGCGGCGGGGCGGCGGGCCTGGTGGCAGGAAGGCGAGGGCCGGGGTGGCGAGCGGGCTGCAGGCGTCCTTCTGTTGAGGTCCTTCCCGAGGAGGCGCGAAGGGCGCGGGTGCTGCTCGGGGGCGCTCTCGCTCGCGGTCTGCCCCAGCGCCCAGAGCCCGCCTTTTATACGGGCCGGCCGCGGCGCCGCGTGTTGCAGTGACGTCGGCTCTGTCTGCGAGTTCCAGAATTCTCAAACATCTCAGGAATGCTGGTTGGCGCGGGCTGCTGCCAAGCACCTCCCCTGGCTCCGTTGCACCTTTTTTTTTTTTTTCTTTTCTTTCTTTTTTTTTTTTTTTTTTTGGTCCTGGATCCGTCAAGAAAACAATCTCCCATTTTTTCCACTTTAAATAACTACTTCTATTGGGGAGGGCTCTTTCTGGCGTGTTGGTGGTGAAAGTGGTGGAAGGGGCGAGGGGGGCGAGTTCAGAACTTTGCCTGCACTGGGAGGATGGGAGGACCTGGGAGGGAGGAACAAAAGTGGTTTTGTTTGGTGATGCCGAGTTGACCGGGCAGCCCTGGAAGCCCTCACCCGGGAAGGCAGCGAGCTGTTTGCTTGTTTACAGAGAAGGTGAGAGTCAAGTTATCTATTGAGAGGTGAACGGGGAGGGGGAGTGCGTCTGTGAGCCAGGACTATTTGGGGATTTCATAGAGGCATGCTCGAATCAAGTCCCAAAGCTTTGGCATGGTGTTTATTAGCCAAGTTAAATGTATTGCAAATTAATACCCGCACTGGCATTTATGAATGAGAGAGGAAAAAAAAAATCAACTTCCCCCACTGTCTGGCAGATTCCCAGGCAGAGGTCTTCCCCCTTCCGCCCCCCTCCCTTTTTTGGTATGTCGTACTTGTTTGTTTTTGGAGGTTCCCACTTTAGTTCCAGCCCACTGCCTGGGTTGGAAGTCCGAGAGGAAACGAACGCAGGGAATTCTCCGGGAGGCTGACTTCTACTTCCTCACGGATGCGGGAGACTGGGTAAGCCCTTCCAGCCTCCCTCCGCGGGCGGGAGGCGATGCTAACTAAGCAGCCAGCCAAAAGCCGGGGTGACCACCTTGCAGTGATTTGTCCTGAGATCATCACCTGTGTATACTGCAATGCCAAACCAGATTCCAGCACCATTGTGCCCAGTGGATCTAAAGCTAAAAGTTATGTGGGGTTTTTAACACATTTCCTTGGGACCACTTAGAAGCCTCCCATTTCAAATGGATTGCAATGCTTTTCTAGTCAAGTACAAAGAAATAGATTAGAATATAATGTTCTGCAGTAAAACTGTTAGCAGAATATAAGATCCTATTCTGTCTTCCACACACTCAGTAGAAGACTCCCCTACAAAGCAATTTGCTTTAACATCATCAATATCATTAGTGTGATTGATAAATTTTCCCTCAAAATTTCAAAAACTATCTTCTTGTGCAATTTTAATAAAAACATACACAAGTAATTATGCTAATCTTTCTTTTATATGTGCTCTAGAACTCTTCGTCCTTTTTAAAGTGTAGGGCTGCTCAGTCTTCACAATGTAGCAGTCTTGCTTAAGAAGTCCTTCAGTGCCAACTTTTCTGTGAATGACTCTGGTAATCACAATGAGAAGCTATTGCAGTGAAAACATCCTCCAATAAAGAGAACTGTGGCAGGAAAGATTTAAGTTTCATTCATTCAAAAGTGCCCTTTCATAAGTCTAAGAGGCTTTTGCTAGTTGGGAGTAGGATCTCTAAGGCTTTGTCGGAGGGGGTTTGGGGTGCGGGGCTTACTTTTCAAGACTATGGCTTGTCAGGTGCTATGCAAATAAAGAGGAAAATCTGGGCCCTACTTCGTACTCAAGACAGTCCATCCATTATTATTTGGAACACTTTTTTTTTTCCTGCATTAAAGCTTCATTATTGTTTCCCTCTTAATGAAGTGACTAGGGATGGGGGTGAGTAGGCGCAGAGGGTGGGAGGAGGTCGTGGGGAGAGAATGGAGAGGAGTGTTCCTGGCTTCTGTTGTGGAGTCTTTTCTATTTGACTTCATGGTTGTAAGTATTTCCAGATGGTGAATCAGACACCAGACGTAACAATATTTCCATATTTGGGTATAGCAGTAGCCTGCGTTTTTAACATTTTTCTGCCTCTGTTATCCAACCACAAAGCATTCTTGACAGCTTCAAATGTTGTTAAATATAGACTTAACTTCTGTTCCCAGAGCAGGAAATTCTTCGGAATTCCTTGTTTTTCACGCAATCTGTCTATCATGATTTAAAATAAAATTATAGTGGATGATCCAACTGGCCGGTGGATATACCTTGCTCTTTTATTGAGGGGGGATGGAGGTCCTCAAAGAGATTCAGTCTGCTGCACAGCTTTGAAACACAGGCCATTCCAGAGATTCCTTTAAAAATCAGATTAAAGTTTTCTAACAAGGGTGTGTGGGTTTGTTTCTGGGCTTCATTTGGGGACTCTTGGAGGATGAGTTTGTCCTAGAGGAGAAACTTAGAGAACCTTACCATCAGCTACCCATTTAAGGCAGGGAGTATGTTGTTGGGGGTGGGGGGCGGCTGGAGCAAACAGGGCCAGGAGGTGGGGGAGAGGGAGAGACTGGAGGAACCTATGTGCACAGCCTTTCCATATACTATGTCCTGGTGCGCCTGCTAGTAAACGACAGCATCAGACGAGAGGACTGCAGCTCCTCACGTCCAGCTTAAGGATGGTCCAGAAACCCCAGATATCCGGTCGCCTTCTCACCTCCTCCGCTGAGAGCTGCAGATCAGTTCACGTTGACAGATTAGAGGGGAAATGTGCAAATGTTTATGGGTAAGTGTCTTCGGATGCTAATTCTGCATGGCTCTTTTGCTCTTTTTCCTCACTCCCTCCCTGCATGGGCGCCCCGTGAGGGAATGATGGGCCCGTGTCGTTTCCTTGGGCTGCAAGACACAGAGAAGGACGGCTTGTCTTCGGCAGCTCCAAGCTTTGAGCTGAGTGATGGGGACATTTCTCACCCGCTGCTGCCAGGGAATTTTAGGTCACCAAAAGAAGGGTTCACTGTCTGGCGGTAACTGAGAATAATAATCACCCTAAAACTGCCAACTCCTGTTTCCCAGCCCTAGACCAGTGGTTCTCAAACTTTGGCGTGTCTCAGAATCACCTGGAGGGCTGATTAAGAGACTGATTGCTGGGCCCTACCCCAGAGTTTCTTACTAGCTACATTTCTAACACGTCCCGAGGTGATGCTGCAGCTGCTGGCCCGGGGAATCACACCCTGAGAACCACCGCCTTGGACTGTAGGAGTGCCTCTACAGCGCTGTGTCTGCGCGGGCATGTGCCCTCTTGGTCAGGTCCTCGCCTGCACACCCAGTCTCACAACTACACTTTTTATAGCCACTTTAATGAACAGAACAATTTATGGTGACGGCGAAAGGTCAGCTTTAAGGTGGCGCCCCCGCGCCATCCTTTCCCTCCACCCCGCTCCCCCCACCCCCACCCTGGGGAGTGATGGTAGGGAGAGCCAGGGGTCATCGGGCTGGCGGCGGGACCTGGGTGGCCGGCGCGCGGGGAGGGCCTCGGCTGCCCTGGGGACCCCTGCGGAGACAGCGCGCAGGGTCCCCGCGGCGGGGAGACCGGGGGCTGGAGCGGTCGGCGTTCCAGGGCCGCTTGCCGCCCGCCGCCCCCTGCCGGCCGCCGGGCCCGCGCGCCCGAAGTCGCGGCGGTGGGCAGGACTCGAGGTTTCCGGCGGCGCGCGCCGCAGGACGCTTCCAGCCCCGGCCCATATTTGGTGAAAGTCTTTCAAGGCTCCGTCATCCAGGTCCAGGGGGCGGCGGCGGCCCCCGGAGCGGGCCCAGAGACCGCGCGACCGCCGCGCTGCCGCGGAGTGCGGGCGCCGGGGCCTCGGGCCGCGGGGCCTCAGGAGCTGCGGGCGGGCGGGACGGAGCGCACGCGGGAGACCGCCGCGGCTCGGCCGCAGCCCCAGCCCCCACTCCTGCGAGGGCCCAGGCCCACCCCGCGCTGCGTGGGAGGCTGGCGCGGAGGGCGCCGCGGCCGGATTATGTCACTTTTCCCGTCCACCCCACTGTTGACTCGTCCTCCCAGCGGGGCAGCGAGTTGCCGCGTTGTGCCAGACTTAGAGGGTACGCCCAGGCGCGGGGGTGTGGGTGTGTGTGTGTCAGAGGGTGGCGTTTGCTCCGACTTCGAGCCCACCCGAGAGCAGGGACATGGAATTGACTCCGGGGAGAAGTCCCAAAGGGCTGGGTCCTTTTATCCCGAGAAGGGAGAGAGGCTAGATTCGCTCTCGGCTTCTCTGGGTCTCTCACAACCCTTTCCTCTCTTACTCATCAGCAAGTCCCAAGGCGGGGGGAGGGGGGGCGGGGGCGCGGACCCCTGGATGGGAAGCCCTAGCTCTGCTGTCCACTAGCCTGCAGCCTCCGGTAAGCTATTCATCGTCTCTGGACCTTGTATCCTTCACCCGTCCTTTGGGAAAGGGGACCAGTAGGTAGTAGAGCAGGAGTAGCCCTTTGCAGGGCTGTTTCTTGCCATTCCCTCCTAATAGTAAGAGAAGCAAACGCTTACACCAGCTTACACCACTCTCTGTCAGGCACCGTTTTGAATGCCTGCTGTATGTTGACTCATTGAATTCTCCAATGCCCCATTGAGGCAGAGCCTCTTGTTAACACCATTTTCTATCTAAGTGAAGAAATGGAGGCACAGAAGGTAAGTGGCTAAGCAAAAGACCCTCAGCTAGGAGGTAGCGGATTGGACACAGGCGTCTTGGTTCTAACAAGCCTCCTACTTAAACATTGTACATACTGCCTATTCCCCATCTCTTCGGACATTCAGGCCTGTCCCCTCTCTGAGAACTTTACTTTATCTAACTCTATCACAGCTTACCCAGATATTCCAGGATAAATGCATCAGATAGAAAAATAGTTGATAAGTTAACTGTCCCTGTGCTAACCTCCGAGAATTGCCTAAGGTACTGGCTCTTGGGGAGGAGGGGAGAAAGGGTGTTGCATTTTAAAAGGAAAAGCCTTAATGCAAGTAAGTTTATATAGTGGGCTTTTAAACAATTTGGCAGGCTGGTGGGGAAGATATCTGGGGTCCCCACATGGGGACCCTCTGATACCTCACCAGCCACACTGATCAAGGAGTCTCAATGTCTGGAGTAAGGCTTGAGCTGGTAGAAATTGCATTTGTCACAGAGAGAGAGTTTTCAAGGTCACTTACTTGATAGCTTATCAGTCTGAGTGTGCCTTACGGGTTGAATATGTTTTTAACCTGTTTTTTTCTGCTAGACATTATGAATATAATTATCTATGTATCTGAGGACAAATTGATTATCCCCTTTGAACCCCGGATTTATTCAGAGCTCCTGGTGTGTCATCGCACTAGTGACATCAGAGAGAGGGCCTTAACATTGACCTTCCCGTGGAGGACTCTGCCGTCTGTTGTGGAAGTGGGTACAAAGTGCTGTGTGGACACTTCTCTGCCTGGGGAGTGAGGGTGGAAATACTCTGAGTCTGAAAGGATGAGCAAGAATCTGATACAGGGAAAGACATTTGGGACAGAGGGAAACAGAGCCTTGACCATGCATGACGAGGGTGCATCTAGTGTGTCTGGACCATAGGATTCCTTTGGGGAACTGGCAAGAGATGTTAACTAGGATGGTCTGCAAATGGCCTGACCTGTCATAACACTGGGACTCTGGTATTTGTGAGCCATGTGAGGTTTTGCCTTGGTTTCCTCATCTATAAGATAACGGGGTTGCCCCAGCTCAGGGTACATGCACTGAAGGGCTCATAGGGGTCAGACAAGTAACAAAATGCCATTTCAAGGATTCATGGTGGCTCACAGTAGGCCGCGGCACTGGGGAACCATGGTGATAGTGGGGACCAACCATGCGGGTCTGAGGGGTTGATAGGTGAAAATGTAGGTCCTGCGTTTGCCTGTTTTCTCGTTTTTTAGAGGATATCAGCGATCTGGATTTTTCTGTGAAGTCCTTTAATTTTTTAAATGTTGACAATTAATTAAAACAATGTTAAAAAGCCATCTAAGTTAATTCTAGGAAAATCAAAGAGGGCAACATCTGGGGGCTGCCAGTCGTGATCTCTGGCCTGCATGACTTTAGAACCTGTCCTGCTCCAGCATTCTGTTACTCCCAACCACTCACAAACTAATAGCACCCTGGGCTCCAGGTTTTAATTTGTCAGGTTGACAAGACTTTCATTTACTTAAGAATCAGGGCTGCCACTTAGCTCAGTTGTAGGAGTTTATACTTTATAAACAAAATTAGAATGAGTCTTTTTCTTATTTTCTACTTCACTCACTCCCAGACACTACTGAGTCTCCTTCTTTCTTCTCCCCCTGAATTTATGTTATAACCAGCTGGCATTGTCTTGGCAACATGATAGGAAACACTTTTTTTTTAGGGCGTCTGTAACCAGTGGGAACTGTATCTGTTTATTTCCTCCACCTGGCGTTTGTCCACAGGAAGCTAGGCATTTCTAACCCCCTCACCTTACAGAACTTATTATTTGGTGATAACACAGAGACATTTCATTGGAACAGACTAGAAGGCACCTCTCCCACTCCACCCGCAATCCATCTTCTAAACGTGATTGAGCAATCTGATATATATTAATTATCAGTCACTATCAAATGGCTCCAGATGCAAACGATTAAGAATTAACCTCCTCTTGTGTTTTATTTCCAGAGATAACCTGTCTCTTAATTGCCTACTTAAAACCACCCATACCACATTCAGAATTTAGAAGATTTGATTTGGGCACAGTACTTGAGCACCCAGATCCTACAGAAAAATTGAAGCAATTTATTCTTGCAGATTTTTGCTGGTCTGAGGACGAAGAACAAAGGAGGATTCCGGCTGTTGGGCTGATTATGTGAAATAAGACATAAGACACGTTTAATGCTCAGTAGGATGCTTGGGACATAGTAAGTGCCTAATAAATTCCAGTTACTGCTACAGCTAAGCCCCATCATTATCTTCACTTTTATTACAATTAGCATAGAATGAGCTAGCCTTATCCTCTAGAGAATATTCTGCATTCTTTGGACTAGATGAACTCAAGTTATAAAAACATTTGATAAACTGTATATAGATGAAGTGATTGAAAAAGTCCATGCAGCCCAGTTCTCTGGCTTGCACTGGAGTCCCAGTGACCATTTAAGAAAGCACTTGAGCATTGCCTGTCATGGAATTGCAAATTTGCCTACAGGCAAAGGTGAGCCCTGTGACATTTTGCCTTGGTTTCCTCATCTATAAAAGATAATGTGGTGGCCCCAGCTCAAGGGTCATGCACTCAAGTGCCCCAGGGACCAGCCAGGTACAAAACACCATGCCTGAGGACTATTGGCAGCCGGCTCCTGGCCTCAGCATATGGGAGCCATGGGGATAGTTCTATCTATGGGACCCGGGTTTTGCCTGCCAAAGACTAGGGAGTTAGTACATATAGATGAGTTAGTGATTTTATCTAATGTTTATACCCCTGTTGGTTATAGTATTCCATTTTATGTCCGTTTAAATGATTAGAAAACTGAGGCTTAGCTAGCTCGCATCAGTAACTGGTGCAAAGGCACAGAGCTGTTGAGGGAGAGCAGAGGGTCTGTCTCCAAAGGTTATTCTTTTAAGGAAGAACATGGGAGGGACTCCTGGGTTGCTCAGTTGGTTGAGTGTCTGCCTTCGGCTCGGGTCATGATCCCAGGGTCCTGGGCTCAATGGAGTCTCATATTGGACTCCTTGCTCAGTAGGGAGCCTGCTTCTTCCTCTGCCTGCCGCTCCCCCAGCTTGTGCTCTCTGTCTCTCTCTCTCTCTCTCTCTCTCTCTGACAAATAAATAAAATCTTTAAGAAAAAAACAAAGAACATGGGATTAGCCCTCCATGATATCTGCATTAAAGTTTAGAAACTACCCCTCAACTTCTTGATTTCCCCTAACAACTGACTGTGGATGTTACTTAAATATATTTCTAAATGTTTCTTGGACTCATTTGGTTTTCAGTAATTGTGGGCCCCAGTTTCTTCACGAGAGTCTGGTAATGAATGAGTTAAACCATAAAAGAGGGTTCCCTCCGCACAGGGACCCTTGCCTAAGCTTGCTCCGATTTCCTCTGGAGAAAGAGATGTGTCAGAACAAAGGAGGAACTCAGAGATTGAGAGATACTTCTGCTGTAACTTAGTCATCAAGATCAACTTTGTTACTTGAGGCAGACAGAGCCGCCACCTCCCACAACCATCGGTCACCCTTGCAACAGTTACTAAGCACGGAGCCCTCCAGGCACCCACCTTGAACACCCTGTGTCTCTGAGACTTACATAAGTGTCTCTCAGCCTTGGATGTAAGGGTGGGGGTGGGGTGCCCAAGGTTAGGACAATAAGTAAAAAGCAAAGAGCACTTTGAGGCTAGTCCCAGGCATTTCTTTTAAATCTTATACCCCCTTTCCTTTGAGTAGGTTTTAGCTCTCCAAAGAAAAGTGTTTTTAAAGAGCCAATCTTTGTGTGTGTGTGTAGTTGTTTCTAACTTTTTTTTTCTTTCTTTTAAAACTGAGATACCATTGACATATAACATTATATTAGTTTCAGGTGTACAACATATGGTCCAATATTTGTGTATATTGGGAAATGTTCACCACAATATGTTTAGTTAACACCCATCACCACACACAGTTACAGTGTTTTTTCTTGTGAGGTGAACTTTTTAAGATCTACTCTCTTAGCAACTCTGAAATATACAACACGGTATTATTAACTATAGTCACCATGCTGTACATGACATCTCCAGGATTGATTTATTTTATAACTGGAAGTTTGTACCTTTGATCACCTAAACAGTCAATTCTTAATGGACAAAGATAATATGTGTTCAATGCTTGAATTTCTGAGACTCTGGGAAAGGCTGCTGGGGAATGATAACGTGTAGAATATATACTGAAGCATTGCAGATCCAGAAGATTGGTGATTCAGGTCAATCCTATCAATATGGTATGTGTGCCAGGCTTTGTGCTAGGTGGCAACCCAAAGAGAAATAGCATCTAGACTTTGCTACCATGGCTCTCGCAAAGGGGGGGGGAGAGATGTAGATGTTGATGCAGATAATACAATACAGTGATCTATGTTCTAGGTGCAATGCAACCAAGGGATGTCTAATTTAGAGCCCCACCCCTTAAAGATGAGAGGACTTGTTGAGTTAGTAAATTCTGATGGACGGGCGGGGTCAGGCGCAGCTCTGCACAGGCACTTGCATACACATTCCCCCTGAAGGTGGCAGTTCTAGAGGACGTGCACATCTTCGCAAGACATTAGGAAACACCCGAACGTGAGAACCTTAAGAGATGCATTGATTACAAACAAAAGCAGCCCTTTGGGTGCCGGTGGAAATTCTTATTGCGATGGATCCTTCTTTCTGAGAGAGGAGGGGAGGGAACTGACATTTATAGGACACCTGACACGAGCCAAATGCCTTAAAGGTGATCTCACGGGATGTTCAGGAAAATCCTCTAAGATGAACATTTTAACATCTTTCTAAGCTTAGAAAGTGGGGATTCAGAGAAGTTAAGCAACTTGCCCAACACCAGGCAGTTAGAATGTGACCAAACAGGGATTCTAACCCAGTCCTGTCAGACTGCAAAGCCCATACCCATTTGCATTTCTGCGGCACTGTCCTGACTCTCTGAGTTTCCCTTTATGAGTGTTTCCTCTTTTTCCCCTTTCTTGTATTGTTACCACGTCACCTTTATAGAGCTAGCCTTTCCCTTTTTCTTAGCACTTTCAGATTCATTGATGTTGATGTCTTTGAGCCACTGGTGAGTCTAGCTTCTAAAAGGAGGTGCAGACTGAAGCAAATGGGATCATTACCATCTTGTCCACATCATCACCACATCGTTATAATCAGAGAGCCGGCATGGTGACATGCATCTCCACTTACACCTGCTTCCTTGCTGGGCACTGTGGAGAATGATTTAGATGGATGTGATTTCTGTTATCTGGGGGACAGCTGACAAGTTCCAGAGGATGTGGAGTTTAATGAGAAATAACGAAGGAAGCGTTATTTGGGGATTCTGTGTTTGAAGGACAGAAGGGAAGTGCCAGGGCAGTCAGAGCCCTCAATCGAGGGCTGTGCAAGCTCCCTAAAGGCAAGGCAGTAACAACAAAAGATAACGGAAAAAGAGCAAGTACAAAGAGAGTGAAACTCAGAAGGAAGCTAGGGGACTATACGAAGAGGGTAGTGGGCCAGTGCACGGAGGCGCGCGCGCACATGCGCACATTCATATGCTCCTGTGTTGCGGTTGGTGAGGATGGGAGGGTTGGAATGAGAAGATCATAGTGAATTATGATGTCCCCATGGATTCATTTTCTTGTTACCACAGTTGATCTAGATTTCATTCATCTTTCTTTTCTCTGGGCTTTCACCACGTTCTAGGTCATCGTTCTACTATTTTGAGGGAACCAAAAAGGGCCTACTTTCATAGCTGGGCCATCAATTTTCAGGGGTTTGCAACCCGGAAAGCTGGGGCTACCGAAGGAGGTAGGGGTGAGGATGGGAAGGGGAGCAAACTCGGGGAAGCCTTCTGAAGTGGCATAAACTGAGAATTGAGACAATTTCCACTTGAAGTCACCTCTCCACTTATGAATCATTAACCATCTGGAACCAAATGCAGTTAATTTAGCACCACGTTGGAAAGCTTATAACGTGAACCACATTCCAGGGCCCGGGCATCCAGGTTTTAATCCTTTGTAAACGCCTCTCTTTTGGAACACAATTTGGTGTCAGTACATAGGAACTAAGAATTGTGCCAACTGGTGAGTAATCGCTCTCTGCTTTCTTCCAAAGCACTGTGGGAAAAGGATGGGCAGACTGGTTCAGATAAAACCCAGTCCCACCCAAACTCTCACTGAAGACTTGAAACAAATCCATTTTTTAAATGTTTTTAAAATCTAATTGAACTCAGAGAAATGATAATAAACCTCTGTTCTTTGCTTTCAACTTGGATCTGAAGGCTTGTTTTGTTTTTCTAAGTCTCTGGGCTATCACACTGGGTTATAATCCTTTAGTTTGTGCTTGCCTTTTAAAGGACATTTAATAAATGATGGCACTATGCTAGGTTGTTTTTTTTTTTTTTTTTTAAGATTTCATTTATTTGAGAGAGAGAGAGAGTGAGAAACAGCATGAGAGGGTAGAGGGTCGGAGGGAGAAGCAGGCTCCCCACTGAGCAGGGAGCCCAATGAGGGCCTCGATCCCAGGACTCCAGGATCATGACGTGAGCCGAAGGCAGTCGCTTAACCAACTGAGCCACCCAGGCGCCCACATTGTGCTAGGTTTTGAGGATACACAGATGTGGTCCCTGACTTTGAGGACCACATAGGCTAGAAGTGGTGAGAGCGTGCGTAAATAATGTGTGTGAAATACTGTGTAATAGATCCCTTCATAAAGGTACAGTGTGCACCTTTACTGTACCATGGACCCATACTAAGGGTGAGGGTCACTGCACTGGACAGTGTTGCTCTTGGAACTTCCATTGATTCCTCTGCAAACTTGGAAGAACAAGCAATGTTTTTCTCTGCTTGAATTTAATTGACTCTGCTTATGATATAGTATCAACATGAACCTTGGGAGTCCTCTGACAACCTCTCATTAATAAGGGTTGGATATTTTTGTATCAAATGCCTTTCCACTTCCCTTTGATAAGCCATCCAGGTATTTAGAGCCTTTTGGGTAAACTTACATCTTCTGGTGTTCTAATGATAACTAGGGGATATGTGAATTATATTTTTGGCCTTAGCTGAAATGGTGCATGATGAATCTCAAGATTGCTGTTTTATAGTTTTAAAGGTGATCCCAGTTATTTGAAGCTTTTTTCCTAGGCAGTTGACTACAGTGGGAGTGGGCAAGGAGGGAGAGCATATTGAGTAAGAGGACTGTACTCCAGGATTCTATTACATTGGTGGCATTTT
>NC_138372.1:65505444-65627348 GCF_054177405.1 Leptonychotes weddellii | reverse complement strand
ATATGTGAATTATATTTTTGGCCTTAGCTGAAATGGTGCATGATGAATCTCAAGATTGCTGTTTTATAGTTTTAAAGGTGATCCCAGTTATTTGAAGCTTTTTTCCTAGGCAGTTGACTACAGTGGGAGTGGGCAAGGAGGGAGAGCATATTGAGTAAGAGGACTGTACTCCAGGATTCTATTACATTGGTGGCATTTTAGAGAATTGTTTAATTTGATTCCACTATTGTTTGTGGTGTGCCATCTGGTGTTGTTTCCTTTCTTCTATTTACTTTGGCTTTAGTTTTCTCTTATTTGTCAAGTTTCTTAATGTGGAGGCTGAGGTCACTGATTAAGACTTTTTTCCTTTCTGTTATAAGCTTTTAGTGCTATAGATTTCTCCCTAACCCTGGCTTCAACTGCATCCCACAAATTTTGATATTTTCTTTTATTTTCATTTGGTTCAAAGGACTTTCTAATTTCCTTTTTGATTTCTTTTTCACTTCCGAGTTATTTTTAAAAAGTGTGTTATTTGGGATCAAACGATTTGGGTAGTTTTCAAGTATTCTGTTATTTATTTCTAGTTTAGTTTAATTGTGGTCAGAAAATAAACTGTGTATGACTTGAATTCTTTTACATTTATTGAGACTTATTTTATGCCTCAGAATATGTTCTATCTTGAAAAGAATACCTCTACTGTGTGGGTAGAGTGTTCTATAAACGTCTGTTAGGCTAAGCTGTGTGAAAGTGATGTTCAAGTGTTCTGTATTCCCACTGATTTTTGTCTACCTAGTCTTTGGGTAAATAAAAGAGTAGTATTGAAACCTCCAACTGCAGTTATGGATTTATCTATTTTTCCTTTTAGTTCTGTCAGGTTTTGCTTGATATATTTTAAACATCTGTTATTAGGTGCATAAACATGTAAGTTTGCTAAATTCTCTTGAAAAATTAACCCCTCTATAATTATGAAATGACCTTCTGTGATACTTAATTTTATGTGTCAACTTGACTAAGCCATGGAGTACCCAGATATTTGGTCAAACCTTATTCTGGGTGTGTCTGTGAGGGTGTTTTTGGATAAGATTAACATTTGAATTGGTAGACTGAGAGAAGTAGATTGCCCTCTCCATTGTTGGGGGGGGGATGGTGTTGATCCAATCAGCTGAAGGCCTAAATAGAACCAAAGGCTGAGTAAGAAGAAATTCCTCCTACCTGAATGCCTTTGAGCTGGGAACATCTGTTTTTCCTGTCTTTGGACTTGAACTGAAACATCTCTTCTTCCTGGGTCTTGAGCCTGCTGGCCTTGGGACTGGAACTACACCATCAGTTCTCCTGGATCTCCAGCTTGCCAGCTGGGGATCTTGGATTTTGTCAGCCTCCATACTCATAGGAGCCAATTTCTTATACTAAACTTCTTTTTTTTTTTTTTAAGGGGGGAGGGGCAAAGGGAGAGGGAGAGAGAAAATCTTAAGCAGGCTCCACACCCAGCTCGGATCGGTGGGATCTCACAACCCTGAGATGCTGACCTGAACCGAAATCAAGAGTTGGACACTTAACCAACTGAGTCACCCAGGTGCCCCTAAACTTCTATATGTATATGTTTGTTTATATTATATATATTCATATAATGTATATTATATATATATGTATGTATTTATATGTATATATATTTCCTATTGGTTCTTTTTCCCTGGGGAACTCTAATACATTCTCTTTATCCCTACTGATATTCTTCACTCTGAAATCTACTCCCAACTCCAGTTTTCTTTTGATTAGTGTTAGCATGTTATATTTTTTCATCTCTTACTTTTAATCTATGTGTGTCTTTACACTTAAAGTGGGTTTCTTGGGTGCCTGGGTGGCTCAGTGGTGAAGCATCTGCCTCTGGCTCAGGTCATGATCCCAGGATCCTGGGATCAAGTCCACATCTGGCTCTCTGCTCAGCAGAGAGCCTGCTTCTCCCTCTCCCTCTGCAGCTCCCCCTGCTTGTGCTCTCTCTCTCTCTCTCTGTGTAAAATAAATAAATAAAATCTTTTTTAAAATAAATAAATAAATAAAGTGGGTTTCTTGTTTTGCTTGTTTATCCAATGTAACAGTCTCTATCTTTTAATTGAGGTGTTTAGACCATTCACACTTAATGTGATTATTGATGCAGTTAGGATTAATCTGTCATCTTGCTGTTTTCTACTCTACTTGTCCCATCTATTCTTTATTCCTCTTTAACATTTTTCTTTCTTTTTCAAACTGTATTTTTTTTAATAATTCTATTTTACTCCTTTTATTGGCTTATGGGCTATAACTCTTTGTTAATTTCAGCGGTTGCTTTAGGGTTTACAGTATACATTTTAAATCTATCACAGACTACCTTCAAGTGATTTTATACTGTTTCACATAATATGAGTACCTTACAACAGTACAACAGTACTTCTTCCTGAAGCACTTCTTTTAATGTTTCTTGTGCAGGTGTGCTGGTGATGAATTCTCTCAGCTTTTCTGTATTTAAAAAAGAATTTGTCGCATTTTCCTTTTTTTAACTTTTTTATTTTGAAATAATGTAGACTCCAGGAAGTTGCAAAAAAAAGGATTAGAGTCAGTCCCATGAACCTTTCACTGACCTTTCTCTAATGGTGGCATCTTATAACTGTAGTACAATAAAACCAGGAAATTGACCTGAGTACGGTACTGTTAACTAGCCTACTTACCTTATTCAGTTTTCACCAGTTGTTTCATGTACTCATTTGTGTATTTTACCTTCATATTTGAAAGTTATTTTTACTGGATATTGGACTTCTATGTTTCCAGTCTTTTCTTCCATTAAAAGATGTCTCACTGCTCTGGCTTGTGTTGTTTCTGATGAGAAGTCTTCTGACATTCTTAGCTTTATTCTTCCCTATGTAATGTATCATTTCTGTGGCTTCTTTTAAGAATTTTCTCTTTATTACGAGTTTGAAGCAATTTGATTGTGATGTGCCTTGTGTAGTTTTCTTATATTTCTTGTGCTTGGGATTCTAGGATCAATGGGTTTATAATTTTCATCAAATTTGTAAAAATTTTTCAGCCATTATCCTCAAATATTTTTTGGTCTCACATCACACTCCCTCTCTGCATTTAGGAGACTCCATATTAGATCTCTTGAAGTTTTTCCCAGCTCACTGGACTCTCTTATTTTACTTTTAGTCTTTTTATTCCTCTATGTGTTTTATCCTGGATAATTTTTAAAGCTATGTCTCAAGTTCATTTATCTTTTCTTTTATGATAAACATATAATCTGCTGTTAATCACATTTATTGTATTTTTTTTTACATTTATTATATTTTTCATCTCAGACATTCTATTTTCAACTCTAGAAGCTTGATTTGGGTCTTGAAAATATCTCCATGTAGCTACACAGCAGTTAATCTTTTTATGACCTGACCTGTTGAATATATGGAATATAGTTATAATAACTCTTTTAATGTCCTTTTCTGAGAATTCTATCATATGTGTCATTCCTGGGTCTGTTTCTACTGAATGCTTTTTCTCCTCAATATAGATCATATTTTATTATTCATTTGAAAGCTTGGCAATTTTTGATTGGATGTCAGATATTGTGAATTTTATTTTCTTGGGTGCTAAATATATTTATATCCCTAAAATTATTCTTAGATTTTATTCTGGAACATAGTTAGATTACTTGGAAACAATTGAATCCTTTCAAGCCTTGTTTTTAAGCTTTATTAGGGACCAGAGAGCATTTAGTCTAGGCTGAATTTGTCCCCACTACTGAGGCTAAACCTTTCTGAGTACTTCAACTGCTGTCCCCTGACTTAAGAAGTTTTTCATTCTGGGGGCGCCTGGGTGGCTCAGTCGTTAAGCGTCTGCCTTCGGCTCAGGTCATGATCCCAGGGTCCTGGGATCGAGTCCTGCATTGGGCTCCCTGCTCTGTGGGAAGCCTGCTTCTCCCTCTCCCATTCCCCCTGCTTGTGTTCCCCCTCTTGCTGTGTCTCTCTCTATCAAATAAACAAATAAAATCTTAAAAAAAAAAAAAGTTTTTCACTCTGGCTGGTAGAAACACAAACTATTTCCAGTTCTGTGTGTGTTCCAATAATTGTTCCCTCCACTCCTTTTAGACAGTTCTTTCCCCAGCTTTGGATAGTTCCTTACCTGAATGCACCATTCATTCAGTACTTAGTCGATGACACGAAGGCTGTGCTTTTCAGATCTTTTCTGTGCAGCTCTTCCCTGTTCAGTACTTTGCCCTATTTTCTCTAGACACTTTGGCTTCTCTAGACACCTGTCTCTGTCAGATCAACTCAGGGAGACTGCTGGACTCTGACAGGGTCCCCCTGCCTGAGCTGCAGCCTGGATATTCTTTTCAGGCAATGAGCCGGGGTAATTGTAGGTCTCATCTCACTGAAGCAGTCACTAGACTGTACTGTTTGATGTCCTATGTCTATAAAATGTTTCCTATATTTTGTCTGGCTTTTTTATTTGCTGCAGGTGGGAAAGTAAATACGGTCATTGTTTCTCCATTTTAGCAGATAATAGAAGTCCTGCAACTGGAATTTTGCTCAAGAAACTTTATTGGCTCCCTAGGGCTGCTATAACAAAGTATCACAAACTGGATGGCTTAAAACAGCAGAAATATATTCTCTCACAGTTCTAGAGGCTCAAAGTCCAAACTCAAGGTGTCAGCAGTGCCATGCTCCTTCCAAAGACTCTTCCTTGCCTCTCTTAGCTTTTGGTGGTTGGCTGCAACCCTCGGCGTTCCTTGGCTGTAGAAGCATCACTCCAATCTCTGCTTTCATCTTCACATGGCCTTCTCCCTGGTGTGCCTATGTCTCTGTGTCCAAATTTCCTCTTCTTATAAAGGCACCAGTCATTGGATCAGTGGTGCCTTTGGTCCATTGGTGGACCCTAATCCACCCCAATCCAGTATAATCTCTTCTTAACTTGATTATATCTGTGTCTTAGTTTGGGGTGCTGTAACAGAATATCATAGACTGGGTAGCTTAAAAAAACAAACATTTATTTCTCACAGTTCTGGAGGCTGGCAAGTCTAAGATCAAGGTCCCCAAGAGACCCAGTGTCTGGTTTGCAGATAACTGTCTTCACTGTGTCCTCACTGCAAAGAGAGCAGAAAGGTATTCCTCTCTCTCATGTCTCTTCTTATAAGAACACTGATCCCATTCATAAGGACTCCACACTCATGACTTAATTACGTCTCAGAAGCTCCATTTTCATACATCGCCCACATTGGCAATTTAGGCTTCAACATGAATTTGTGGGGATGGGGCCCATAAACATTCAAACATTCAGTCCATAGCAATCTACAAACACCCTACATCAAATAAGGTCACATTCACAGGTACCAGGAGTTAGCATTTTAACATATCCTTAAGGGGGGGATACAGTTTAACTTGTAATAGAAATATGTATTCTTCTTTTTTTTTTTTAATGTATCTTTTTTTTAAAGTAAGCTGTATGCCCAATGTGGAGCTTGAACTCATGACCCCAAGATCAAGAGTTGCATGTTCTACCAACTGAGCCAGCCAGGCATCCCTTTCTTCATTTTTTTATGTTTTATTAAGTTTTTTATTTTAATTTCAGTATAGTTAACATACAGTGTTATATTAGTTTCAGGTGTATAAATATAGTGATTCAACAATTTCATACATGGTTCAGTGCTCATCACCTTTAGTCCCTATCACTTATTTCTCCCATCCCCCACCCTATGCTTCTTGATTAAGGTATATTTTAAATAAAACAAAGGTGACTGATCTTTTGGGGAAACTGTTAAAATACTCTGCATTATTAGTTTATCTTTAGATATCCTCAAATATTTATGATAGTTTCTTTTTTTTTTCCTTTAAGAAGGAGATCAGTTTTATTTTATTTTTTTAATAAGATCTTCTTTATTATGAAAGTGATACAAACCACATTACAGCTGATACAGAAAATAGAGGGAATAATCAGCTATAATTTTATGATAGTTTCTAAATCAATTCCATATTTATCTTAATTATGATTTGTTAATACAATGAAATTATTGCTTTAAAACCATATTGGTTTTTTTAAAAAAATAAACATTATATATTTTTTGGTCTTCTGTTTCACCCTGAACCAAAGGGATTATTAGGGAATAACAGGGTTCAAATTGGAAATTGTAGGAATCAGCTGCTGTGATGTTATTTTAAGAGTAGCTTCTTGCCTGAGGATTAAAATATGTAGTCAATTAAATCTTCATTATTTGGAGGGATTAGAAGAAATGCTGCCAAATAGGCTGACCCTTGGTTTCATTTACAAATTCTTTTTAAACGAAAGCCAGAAGGGAATCACTCACATACTCATCCAGTCTCTAATAAAGTTTAATTCCATAAGCTAATATCATCAATGACAGAACTATGGTCAAAATTAGAACATGACTCATAGAGGTCTACATTCTAAAAGGACTTCCCTTAGGGTGATAATAAATGTTTAATCATCCATGTGCCCACAGATCCACAGGCTTTCTTTTTTTTTTCTTTTTAAAGATTTTATTTATTTATTTGAGAGAGAGAATAAGAGAGAGAGAGAGAGCACAAGAGGGGGGAGGGTCAGAGGGAGAAGTAGACTGCCTGCTGAGCAGGGAGCCCAATGTGGGACTTGATCCCGGAACTCCAGAATCATGACCTGAGCCGAAGGCAGTCGCTTAACCAACTGAGCCACCCAGGTGTCCCCACAGGCTTTCTGAAGTGGAAGGGAATTCTGACATCGCCATCATCATACTTAATATAGTGTACTATTTTAATTGTCTGTTTATGTGACTTTCTCCCCCAGAAAACCATGAGACAACAAATACCTTGGTACTTACTTAACACAGTATAATGTACTAGGTTTTCAGTAAATATTTGTACAAGAGATGACAACAGGAAATGAGGAAGAAAGGACCAAACAAGTGAATGAATAAGGCCCAAATAAATTTAGCATCATGTCAATGGCTACACAGATAATGATAGGGTAGAACTAAAACTTGCTTTCCCAGTTCTCAAGTAGGTTTCTTTACCAAATCTCCTAAATTTATTATCTCTTTAAAACTCAGTTCTTTATCTACATTTTACTAATTTTTGTGAGTAATAATAGATAGCACTCTTACAGTACTTACTGTCTTCCTGGTATTTTTCTAAGTGCTTTCAATATATTAAGTCACTTGATCTTTATAACAACCCTATAAGATAGGCACTATTTTCCCTACATTATAGGAAACTAAAATACAGAGATGTTAAGTAATATGCTCAAGGTCACATGTCTAGTAATTGGTAAAGCCGAGATTGGAACCCAGGCAGTCAAACACTAGAGTCTATGTATAAACCACTGTGATACATTCCCTGAAATAGAGTCACATTATCTTTTTGTTAAAGTTGTGTGAGGAAAAATAATACTTAACAATACAAAATAGCATAATGCATGTTTTATTGCACAAAGAACATATATGTTTTAAAATGTCAGTTGATTTAATGTTTAAGATGCTCATTATGTTTTATTTTCCATTGAAAGATACAGAAGCAATAGAAAAACTAATGCTTGTAAACTAAAATTATTGAGAAGTAAATTAAAGATATTCCTTGGGTAGTAGTTTGACAGGGTTTTTATCCACAATATCCAAAAAGTCAGAATTGATTCTTTGTTTCTCCAAGGAAGTTAAGACTTACTCTTTTTAACCTTTTCTTTATAGTTCTAAAGTGAAAGTCATTCTAGTGCTATTCATTTTTTTTAATTGATTGCTCTAGGGTTTGCAATATACATTGTTAAACTTATCACAGTCTTCTTTCAAATATTATTATGTGGCTTCATGCATAATGTAAGAACCTTACAACAGTATAATTTCATTTCCCTCTCTGATCCTTGTGCTATTATATTATATATTTTACTTCTATGTATGTTTTAAGCTCCACATGCCTGGTAATTCTTTTTGCTTCAGTCAACTATCTTTTAAAGAAATTTTAAAATGAGAAGAAAAGCACTTCAAATTTATTCACATATTTATCATTTCTGATACTCATTTTTCCTTTGTATAGGTCCATATTTCCATCTGATATGATTTTCCTTTTGCTGGAGAAACTTCCTTGAACGTAATTTTGTAGCTCAGGTATGCTGATGATAAGTTCTCTCTGCTTTTGTTTATCTAAGACAGTTTTTATTTTGCCTTAATTTTTGAAAATTTTTTTGCTCCCCCATCCCCCTTTGGCACTTAGAAGATTTTATTCCATTGGCCTTTGGCTTGCATGTTTCTGAAAAGAAGTCAGCTGTCATTCATATTTTTTGTTGCCTCTAGGTAATCAGTCTTTTCCTCTGGCTGGTTTTAATTTTTCTCTTTATCATTAGTTTTCAGCAGTTTGGTAATCATGTGCCTTGGTGCTAGGTTTTATTGTTGTTTGTTTTTGTTTTTATCCTGCTTGAAATTCATAAAATTTCTTGGATCTGTGGGTATATAGTTTTTGTCAAATTGGAGAAACTTCTCACTATATAATGCCTTCACATATTTTTCTGTTTTCCTACTCCTCTCCTGGGACTTCAATTTCACAGCTATTAGACTGTTTGCTGTTATTCCAAAAGTCATGAAAGTTCTGTTTGTTTTTTTCTTCTTTTTTGTAGCCTTTTTTTTTCCCCTCGGTGCTTAATTTTGGATATATTCTAAATTGTTATACCCTCAAATTCACTATTAATTTTTCTCCTGATTCTGAATCACACTTTCCTGCTTCTTGCCATGTCTAGTAATTTGCTTTTGGAAGCTGAGTACTATAAATATTATGTTGTTGAGTTTCTGTATTTGTTCTTTCTTTGGATAGTGCGGCTTTGTTTTGGCAAGTGGTTAAGTTACATGCAGATTAGTTTGACCCATGGAAGGCCTTATACTTTTCTAAGGCACGTATAGAGTAGCCTTCTACTAAGATGTGACTCTACTGTGTCTGTACTGAATGATCTAGAATGTCACTGAGGTCTCTACTAGTCAAAATTAAAAATCAAGGATGCAATTTAAAAGAAGCTGGTCAGGATGGCTTCACTGAGAAGGTGATGGTTTACACATAAATGCTATTCTTTTGCTTTTCATTGCTGGAGCAGTGGATGTGAATTATTCTGATAATATTGATATATAATATGAAACTGCTTTGCAGGTCATAACATTTTATACTTTTACCAACAGTTTAGGAGAATGCCTGCTTCACAATATCCTTGCCAAGTGTTTCCATAGTGTAGTGGTTATCACAATATCCTTGCCAGCATTGAGTATTATGTTTAATAAATTATAGTCTGATCTCTTGGAAGGAATATTATGCAATCATTAGGATCATGTTTTTTGGAAACTAATGACTTGGGGGAAGAACTCTCAAACCAATGTCAATTGAACAAAAATAGGATAAAAAATTTTATATACATCAAGCTCTCACTATTAAATAAAGATCATATATATTTTTGTTAGTAGCATTTATCTGTGGATAATGGGGTTATGAGAGATTTTTATATTATCATTTTTTTTAGTATAATCTTGATACTAAAAACTTTAAAATGTGAGGTATTTGATAAATGGGTTACTCTGAACATGGAAATACTTGAGAGCAAGAAAGTCTACACACGTAGAAACCATATGCCCCCAACAAACTATAACTGGAGTCACATCTTTCAGTCTCTGTATTCATCAGGAATCCTCTGATAATGGAGCTGTCTGTCTGAGCTATCAAAAGGAATGTCCTGACAGCACCTCCCACCTAATTGTGAATTTACAAAAGTTATGTAATTGGTCAACTCTCTGTTTTGGATTGGTTTTATTTGTTTTGACTAATCTGGTCTAAATGCATTTTCCTTGTCTACCATTTTATACCTTAACACTGAATGTATTAGTTTGCTAGAACTGCCATAACAAAAGATCACAGATTAGTTGGTTTAAACAACAGAAATTTATTCTCTTACATTTCTGGAGGCTGAAGTCCAAGATCAATATGTACTGCCAGGGTTTGTTTCTTCTGAGACATCTTCCCTTGGCTTGCAGAGACCTCTCCCTGTGCCTTCATATGGTCTTTACTTTGTACGTGCCTGTGTCCAGATTTCTTCTTGTAAGGACACCAGACATATTGGATTAGGGCCTACCCTAATGACCTCATTTTACATTAATTACTTCTTTAATTACCTCTTTATATTTCTAAATATAGTCACCCTAGGAGTACTGGGGTTTGGGGCATCAGCATATGAATTTTGAGGGGACACAATTCAGCCCATAATACTGAGTAAGTTTAGCTCTTCAAACTCCTCATGGATGTAGCAAAAGCAGAAGACCCATTTCTTTGCTCTCCAAGCATAAGCTCTAGATCCCAAAGTGCGTGGTGTTGAATTCTGGCTCTCTCACTTTAGAGCTATTTGAGGTGAGACAAGATATCTAGCCTCTTTGCGCTTAAGTATCTTCACCTCTCAAATGGGGACAATACCAGCGTGCCCTCATAGGTTTATTGTAGCATTCAGTGATTTAATTTGTGCAGATTTGTTTGTCCCAAAACTGTACACTAATTGCTCAATAAAGGTTAGCTGTTGTTATATCAAATTATCTAATTAATATAGCTGTCTAACACTGTATTTGACACAGAAATATAATGATGAACACAAAAAATACTCTCTCTCTTCACTGAGGGGAGATTTTCCTCTGGATCTATGTGTCATTCTTATTTCCAGTGACGCAACTTTTGTTCTCCTTTTAAAAATTCTATGTAGAAAGACTTTTCTAAGGGATAATGAACAGTCAAAGCATACTTGATCTCTGTCCTTCCCTCATTGTGGGCACTGACTCATATATGGTTTATAGATTTAGGGAGAGGTAAAGTCTGAAAAAGAAACCTGTGTTGATAAATCCTATATTTTCTTTATGATTATCTCCTCTTTCTCTAGTCCTTAAACAACACAGATACACACACATTTATAACCTGTTAGCTGTGCCAGACACATTTTCTAAACTCACGTGCCCAGATTCTGTACCTAGATAATGCTATCTTGTGAGGTTGTGGCATCTACTCCATTAAGCAGTCCTTCTAGAATGCTTTGATGACTAAAAATATGGATGATGTATCTGTCCTTTGTACACCAGCTCTTCACCCTTCTGTGGGAACATGTGCTTTGGGTGCTTTTTCAAGCAAGGACTTGTGCTGATCTACCTCATACATTAATTCTAGCTGTAGTAATACTTTGAGAAAGGAATATGATCCCCAAAATAACCACAAGGAGAAGTGTGTCATGAAAGGTCATGGCAGTGGGGCAGAGGATATTGGACAGAAGAGTTCTAAAAATAGGGAGCAAGAGATCAAAGAACCAGCGGCAGTGAGGAACCTTTTTTGGCTTTGAGTCACAGAAGGAGGAGGCAATACTCCCTGGACTGCTCGTGCCTTCTGCTCCACCTGCCACTCACGCCCGACTTGTGGAACTGCAGGGGGTGAGGGGATGCTGAGCATATTTTTCTCCCCTGGGAGCTGACTGCCTTTAAATCATCTTGATGAAAAGTGTATTTAAATAATACTTTAAAACATGTCAAAGTAAGTCACATTTTGGAGAATTTTATGTTACTGCCATATTCCTAATATTGCAAGGAAAGTCTACGCATTCTGATCAAGAAGACTGAATTTCAGCTTTCTTCTGGACCAGATCTTTGGATTTTACAACTTAACATAGATTTTTTATTGTCTCCCTACTTTGTACCTGATGATTAATTATTTGCAAAGCCAAGCACCAAATTTTATGTGCATGCACCATGCGTTGGGTAGGTAGGATCAGCCACATCAGATTCCATCAGCCACTGTTTGTGTTCTATGAGAATGGGGTATGGGAGTATCGGGCTGCAACTGAAGAAACCGATTTTAGATATGCTGTCCAATGCCCTCCCCTTGTATATATAATACAATATTTATATATACAATTATTTGACAATAATGAGTTGGGTAGGTTAAGACAGGTTAAAAAGAGCTCTTTGAATGAATTTTGACAGATGATTGTATTTGTGGGGGGGGGCAGAGTTGTTTTCTAAGTTCATAAACTAGAGAATCAGAAAATTTGTGATGAGTCCCATAATCTCTCGAACGGTCAATTTCCTCAAAAGTAAAATGAGCTTATTGGCACTTGGTTTAGAGACAATATATGTGTGGAGGTGCTTGCAAACTATACAGTGCTATACAAATACTCCTTTTAAACCATAGTTGTCAGAGAATCAGTCTGTGCATTCAGATGGAATCCACACTTTCCTATTCAAAAAGTCTTCTTTTTATTCATTTCAAAATTATTTGCCTCACTCTAGTGTGCAAAGGCACCGTGCCAGGCACCAGGACACATTCAGAGATGAGTCATCCCCAGAGCCTGCCCTCAAGGGAACTTAGGGTACAAGGAGGCAGATAAAACATTGAAAAATGCACTGCTTGATGTTAAAAATTTAGCTTCAAGGGGCGCCTGGGTGGCTCAGTCATTAAGCGTCTGCCTTCGGCTCAGGTCATGATCCCAGGGTCCTGGGATCGAGCCCCACATCGGGCTCCTTGCTCAGCGGGGAGTCCGGTTCTCCCTCTCCCTCTGCCCCTGCTTGTGTCCCCTCTCTCACTGTGTCTCTCTCTGTCAAATAAATAAAATCTTTAAAAAAAAAATTTAGCTTCAAATGACTGCATAATTGAACATTATATCACATTTTAAAAGTGATTTAGCAATCCCTCTTAAATATTTAAATAGTAATGTACATGTTAATCAACATACATTAGTCTGCTAATAGACTAATTAACATGTATGCCATTAGTCAAGAATATTGAGAAATGCAGGTGAAAACAAAGTGTCTTGACTCAAGACAGCCAATTTGGGCTACTGCAGTGGTTAATGATGACTGACAGCCCACTAATGCTGACTCCTGTTGAGAGATCAGTTTTCAGTAGGCTCCCCAAACCCAAACTGACCCCAAAACAATTGATTCTGTCTGGTCCTAAAGCCAGTTTCTCCATTCGTTTTGATTCGAGGCTTTCTTAGCCTGAATCCATGAGTGAAAGGCCCTTTTGTTTAAAATTTTAGTTGCAGTTAACAGATCTCTGACTTTATTCTAAAAAAGAAAAAAAAAAAAAGAAAGTTGAGATTTCTCCGGGAGACTAGGATTCCTAATGTTTGTACAAGGGAAATACGCAGTTATGATCTTGAAAATTAAGTAATTTGTTGTTGATTTAATGAAAATAAGATATTTGGCTAATAAAATTTCCAGCTATCTGAACACCATCGCAAAATCTGACTTTTGTAAAAATCTAGCTTACACATTCACATTCAGAATTACGACTTCAAAAATATTCCTTGAATAAGAAGATCATAGGACTTCTGAAAATATAGGACTTCATTCTCATCTCTTCTAGTAGAAGAAAGCTGCTTCCGAGATCAGAAATCTCACCATTTCCTTTTCAGGATAACTATAAGGGCCTGTACACTGGTCTGGAGTAGGCCTCTCCTTCAGGCATTAATAGGTTTAAATCAGTGTGAGAGATCTTAAATATGGTCTTTAGGAAAAAGAAGCTATTGTAAGCTCAGAAAAGAGGAATGTTTCATTTAGTGCTCAGAATAATGGTTGAAAAGTATTATGAACAAGGGGATCTGTGGGTGTTAACACATAGCTAATGAGCTCCACAGAATGGTGGGAAGAGAAATAGAAGTACTGTGTAAGCAACAAGTGTAACCTTCAAGTGAAGATGCTCCTGGCAAGCACAGAAGCCTGGGTTTCATGATGAGGACAAGACATACAACTCACAGCCAGGATCCTTGGAAAGTGCCTTCACACAGAGTCCAGCAGGCTGGCCCCAACTTTTCAACCTGTGAGCCTCTGACTCAAATGCCTCAAAAAGAGAGCCCAGCTCAGTATCATATTTCCAATTAAGATCATTAGGGAGACCTGTGGTGCCTCAGTTGCACATTGCCTCTCAGTAAACAGTCCCACCAGTATCACTGCCAGTACCTAGATTCAGTCAATTCATACAAGGGGTATTTATCAAGCATCTATAGTCTCTACCATCTGCCAGGCACAAAGAATCGTCTCATACCACCACCCTCCAATTTGTGTTTCGATAAAGTGCAGTGAGCTTCTGCAGACCTATGATGGGATGCCTTCTACTGGTCAGATCAGCAACACAGCCCTTTGCTGGTAGCCTCTGGGCCCCCAATGGCTTCTGGCCTCATGTTGACAGTTAGGACCCAAGTCACTCACTGGTTCCCACCAAGCACCCTAAATGTTTCCAGGAGACTCTAGAATCTTTCATCTTGAATTGGCCAGTGGTTATCACTCTTTCAGAAGACTAATCAGCTTTCAGAATAAAAGTAAGGGTCAGGATTTATTCCCTGGCTTTTCTAGTATTTACTACTGTGTACCAAATGACTCTAAAACTTAGTATCTTAAGACGGTTCCCATTACACCTAAAACTAATATTACACTGCATGTTAACTAACTACAATTTAAATAAAAACTTAAAAACAAACAAAAAAACAGTATCCATTAAATTATGTCTCATAGATTCTGGGAGTCAGGAATTTGGACAGGACTTAGCTGGGAGATTTTTCTGCTCCTTCTGAGATGGTTGAAGCTATTCATTGGTACTTAGCTGGCAGATGGGCTGCTTGAGAGGGTCACCAAGAGATTATATTTTATGTCTGACACCTTGGTGGGGATGGCTGGAAGTATGGGCTCAGCTGGGACTGTCTACTGGAGCATGTACACATGGTGTTTCCAGCACCGCAGTCTCAGGGTGGTTGGACATCTTCTACAGAGGTTGAGCAAGCATCTCAGTAGAACCAGGAGGAAGCTGAATGGCCTTTCCTGACCTAGCCTCAGAAGCATTACCTCTGCAGCAATCTATTAGTTGCAAGTGGTCATAAGGTCATCTCAGATTCAAGGGGAGAAAAATGGGCTCCCCTTTTTGATGAGAGGTTACATTTTAGGAGAGCTTGGGAAATATTTTTGCCGCCATCTTTGGAAAATGCAGTCTTCCACCTTAGCCTCTGTGTCTCATTGATTGCTCAACTGCCTCTGAATACCTGATATTGGTCTAGGAGTCAGTTACTATATCTACTCAGAAACCAACCTTCCTCCCCCCCTTGTTTTCCCTCTCCCTAGACGAGATGCCCACTCCAAAGAAACTTCCCAAAGACTACCTAAAAGACAAGGTGGCGTAAATAGGTGCTTAGTTGGAACCAGCAAGATAACATGGGTCAAAGAGGAAGGAATAATCATGATGAGAAGAATTAAAGGAGGCTTCATTGAGGAGGTGGCCATTATGTTGCACTTTGATAGAAAAATAGAATTTTGACAGATTGAGGACAGTGGAGAAAGGCATGTCATTCCCTCCTGAGCAAAAGCACAGAAGTGTAGAAAGGTATGTTGTATGAGGAAAAGCTAAGACTGCTAAAGAATTTGAGCTTCAGATTCTATCACCGCTGAGAAGCCAGGTTTTTGTTTTTAAAGATTTTATTTATTTATTTATTTAACAGAGAGTTAGCGAGAGCAGGAACACAAGCAGGGGAAGTGGGAGGAGAAGCAGGCTTCCCGCTGAGCAGGGAGCCCGATGCGGAGCTCGATCCCAGGACCCTGGGATCATGACCTGAGCCGAAGGCAGATGCTTAACAGCTGAGCCACCCAGGCACCCCGAGAAGCCAGGTTTTTAGCTATGTTTTAGGAAGACGACTCTGGCAGTGGTGTGGAGAGGTGAGATTTGGCGGTGGGGGGAAAAGATGGCCAGTGTGTGTAGAATAGTATCCTGCAGTGTATAGTATCCTTTTATAAGGAAAGGAGACAGCTTGCTGTCTCTCCTGATCTATGAGAGAAACAGTAACAGTGACTCTCACCAGAAATGATGGCTTAAAAACTGGTACAGTCCATCACTATGCTTTGACCTTCTGTCAGCAAATGCTTGTCTAGATGTGTTTGGATTGGATGCTTCATCAGACTAGTCATCCCCTTGGGATTTCATCCCACTCACCCCCCCCCCACACACACCATCCCAGTGAATTTGTGCCTCAGCAGTCCTGCAGACCTGCCTTCAATTTCCCATGATCACCTCACACCTTTGTCCCAGCTAAGAAGGTCTAGACTTTTCTGCTGTTTCTCCCCTCATTCCCTCAAACTCTTGGCTGCAACCACATAGAAATTCTTATCATTCCCTGGCATTCTGTGGCCCATCTCACTGCCACATATCTGCATATGGTTTTCTCTCTGCCTAAAGAATTCTTTCTATCACCCTTTCTCCACCAGGCAAATTCCTAGTCGTCAGTTCATACCCAACTGAAACATCACCTCTGTGAAGCATGATGCACTAGGCTGCTACCTTCTGGTCTCTGTGATGCTCTGGCTTCTATTATAACATTTGTCCCTTTATAGTGCCATGTGCATTTCATGTATATTTTATAGATTAGACTGAGGCCTTTGAGGGAACAAAGACTGTGTCTTATCTTTATATCAGTAGCGTCTCTCATAGGATTAGGTAGTCAATAAATATTACACGAAGGAAGGAAGGAAAGTGAGAACTTCATTTGACTCTTGTTGATGTAAATGTTGTAAACGTTGGTCTGTGTTTTCCGTCTAGAAATTCAAAGTCTGACACTGAATGAGCAAATAGTTGGTACCATTCTATGCAGAACAGCGGGTGTTTAAGTTGCTCATAAGAAGCTAGGTTTCTGTTGGCATAAGGTTACTGAAGTAATCTAGAAAATCAACCACAGAAAGCCAGGAGATCCTGGAGTAGTAGAGCTCTATTCACAAACCTTGTTAATTTCTAGCAAAGAGTTTCCCAGAGGTCTCATGAGAAGCCCAACTGTGGTATCTCTCATGCCCCAGTAACTGTTAACACTGGCAATGTCTTGCATGGTTGCAGAGCTTCGGAACAGCCCTGTGTCCTCGCCTGGATTCATCAATAACATTCTTTTCAATGGAAGGCTAACATTCACAGGTAGTTGAGGTCAGTGTCAACTGCTGTGGTCTCCTTTTAAAACCTAAGGTCACACATTCATAAAATCCTTCCTGACATAGTGAGGATAATAGTGGGGAACTCAGCTTACACATATACTAAGCCCTAAAGAATGTGCTGTGGGCAGAGCTCAGCTTACTTGGAAGAATTTTGTTTGCACGGGGTTTCAGAGCCTGGGTAATTTCCGAATCAGGGTAGATGGGCTGTTTTCCCTTTCACTAAGAACCCTGCCATGAAGGGCTTTATATAACCAAGGCGGCGCTCACAAGGTGGTGGTGGTGGTGGTGTTTTCACTCCAGCTGGCAGGGCTGCATGTGCCTTCTTAAGTCTCAGATTAATGTAAACATTCTCATGGAGAACTTCTACATTCTACCTTTTTTATTACACCCTTGGGGTGTTTGCTGGGCTTATTAAACAACAGTCTGTAAAGCTGTAATGCTTTTGTATCCTTCTGAGTACAACGTTTTGATTTCCTTTTATCCATTACTTAGCACCCACCCTGCCTCTCTCCCTTAATTTCACTGTCAGGTGTTTTCACCTCTAAGGTGACCCCTATGTGAAAATGATCTTTTTAAAGCATATGGATTATGGGTAATTCATCCCAACACAGACTAATTCTCCCCTACAGTTGTCCTTTAAAGAGGGAGCTCTCCCCTATTCCATCAAGGGATTGCTTGGGATTTGAAGCAGGTGAAGTTGGGGAGGTGCGGTGAAGGGAGAGGGGACTCTGGCTTGGTCTCTCTGGCCTGTGTCCTAATGCTGCCATTTATCCATGTGACTGGTCCCTTCTTGGGGGTGCCTCGGCTCTTCTTGGGAATGATTCTTCGTCAGACATTTGAAGTAGATGAAATGAGGTAGCCCTTAGAAGATACACAGTAAAGATTGGTGTCTGTCCTTCCTTCCTTGACAGGTCAGTAGGGCTGGAGAGGGCAAAAGAATCAGAAACTTCCCACTGAAGAGTTAGGAACTGGTGTCAGTTGGGCGCATCTAAAATTAGAATATGTAAATATGTAAATAGGATCCAACTGACAGTAATTTGACTTGCAGTTTTCAAGGAGCACATATATTATACCAGGCAGTGTCAATTTGTGATTCGGTAGCTACATTTATAATCACCATTATTTTAAAGGGCCCCTTGATTCTAAAGCTTCTTTGGCATCATAAAAATTTCTATTACAGAAATTAAAGGTCTAGAAATAAAGGTTCACAGGTTCCAGTGAATGGAGCCCCAGCCCAAGTGCCAGTAATGTAAAAGTTGTCTATATTTACAAAACACTACTTAGTCTTTCCTCCAAGGAGATGAGAAAAAGTTCACGCTACTGAAATTTAATCCATATAATTAAGTGAGAAATAAGAGATTTAGCTCTTAAATATATTAATATCTTCTATTAAAGCTTGACCAAAGACATTCTCTATTTTCCTAACTCCTTTCTTCATCTTTGATTCCTGAAGCTTTTGAAACTTGCAAGTACACAATGTGAAGTACAACAAAAATGCTGTCGATATTTGGCTAAATATTCAAGGGTCAAACTTACAGAAGCAAGAGAAAAGATAACAGGTCTTGATGATGGAAGCAGAGACCACACATTTTCATGGTCTACTTCAAGGTCTAAATCTAAGAGAAGAGGTCTAGATGAGTAACATAGGCCCCAGACCAGCAACATTGGCCCCCACCTGGGAACTTGTTAGTCCTGTAAATTCTTCAGCCTCATTCCAGATCTGAATGAGATCTGGATGAGATCTGAATGAGAAACTCTGAGGTGGACTCAGCAATCCTTGTTTTAACACACTCTCCAGGTGATTCTGATGATGGTAAATTTGAGAACCATTAGACTAGAATAGATTTTGAAGAATAGAGGAACATGATCTTCAGAGTGTCATTTTAAAAATTTCGCTCCATGCTTGAAGAGAAGCAAACAAAAATTACTGAGCTGTATGGTGCTTAGAGGAAATAGCTTTCTGGAAGCCAACACCACTACAGAATAACAGTTTTGGGATGATTCACAAGGTCATCTTTTATAGCCTACCTCATTAATTCAGAAATATTTTAACTGCCAAAGTTGGGTTATAACCTATGAATGGTCTTGGAACTAATTTCATGAAATAGTTATTATGTACAGAGGAGATTGATGCCCAAATATTCTTAGGGTACTCTGGGTTACACAGAATGAAAAAGGTTTCCTTGTTGAGAAGTGCTACAGGAGGAGAACATGTTTAATTTTGTGTAATCCAGTGCTCTGCAGGACTTCTCAGAGCTTTTAATATGTGACGGTGTAATTGTGGGTTTCCAAAAGAAGATATTCTCTTTTGTGTATGGATGGTGCTTTAGTTTATGGTGTTTCTCAAACTGTTGGACTGTGAAAACCTTTTTCTGTGGAGTGTCCCTTGGGACCAGAGTTGTTGAGAATGTATTTTGGGAAATGCTGAGTTGAATTATAGAATGATAGAATTTCTTGCTTGGAGCTGTCTCTAGATACCAACCAGTCAAATCCCTTCGTTCTAAGCACCTGGCTTGTCTAAAGTCACAGAAACTAATTATTCTGGAGCACTTTTAACTTCCATTTTGTGCTGTTACCAATCTTTGCAGATATGAGAATCTTTTTTTAAACATCAGATTTCATGGATAGACACCCACCTCCTACATGGGATGAAAATAAGTATAATGTTTTACACCCATCAATTAGTGACCTAAAAATGGGTAAAACCACAGGCTTTGGAGCCCAATTCCAGCTCCATTATTTACAGTAAAACCAAAGGGTGAGTTACTTAAACTCTACAAATCTATTTCTTGTGTAAAATGGTGATAACAATTATACCTCCCTTCTGGGTGCTAAGAAGAGGCAAACAACGTAATTTCTATTACATGGTTAGCACTCTACTTGCCACACTGTAAATGCTCAATAAACGTTAGTCACTGTTTCATTGATTGATTAAAAATATATATAATGGACAGAAGTTATAAACAAATCCACAATGCTCTTAAAGAATCCAAAATAGACTGCACATGCATTTGGGGGGAAATATTGTATAGAGATGCAAGACGTTATTTACTCTACAAAGTCTGATGAGCAAATCAATTTGCAGATTCTTTTTTTTTAAAGATTTTATTTATTTATTTATTTATTTATTTATTTATTTATTTATTTATTATAAAGAGAGCTCTAAGCAGGGGGAGGCAGAGGGACAGAGGACAAGCAGATTCCCACTGAGCGCCGAGTCCAATCCCAAGACCCCGAGATGACAACCTGAGCCGAAGTCAGATGCCTAACCTACTGAGCCACCCAGGCACCCCTGAAGATTCTTTGCAGTAACTCTACAACATTTGAGGTTTACACATTAGGAACCAATGGCCTGTGTTAACCTATTTTTGTCTACAAATAGACTGTCTATTTTTAAAACATTTACATGAGGAGAGAACTGTCTGCCTCCTTTGTTCCGTTATCCTGTGTTTAAATTCCCTTGCAGTCAATTTTTATGTGTCTCTTTGGGCATGTTCAAAACCCATTTCCTCTGATCTAATCTTCTGCAGACCTGAACACCTGGTCAGCATCTTCCTCACAGTAACATTTTACTCAGAGTAAAACCTCTTCCTAAAGAAACCACTCTATCAATCAGTTAATGGTATCATGTGCCTGGCACTTACACAGACACCTTTGGACAGTTAGAAGACATCTGAAACCTCTGCTGTCACTTCAAAGAACTTATGATGTAGTTTAGGGAACAGATTTATCATCTGAGAGTGTTCAAGTGTTATCCTGAGAGTACTGGTTGGAAATGCTGTTGATGTTCAGAGAAAGGTAAAATCAATGTGGGAGAATATTTGCAAAGCTCCATGGAAGCAGAAGCATGTTTAGTGCAAAAATGCTGAATTAGGAATCAGGATTTAGGCTCTAATCTAGGCTTTTTTTTTTTTTAAGATTTTATTTATTTATTTATTTATTTATTTATTTATTTATGAGAGAGAGAGAGAGCACAAGCAGGGGGAGCAACAGGGAGAGGGAGAAGCCCGATGCGGGACTCGATCCCGGGACTCTGGGATCATGACTTGAGCTGAAGGCAGATGCTTAACCAACTGAGCCACCCAGGTGCCCACTAATCCAGGCTTTGAAATGAACTCATTGTGTGACCTAGGGCTAGATCTTAACATCTCTAGATCTTCTTATCTGTAAAATGAACGACTGGAGTGGGCTCTGCCTACTGCCACTTCATGGTGGGAGACCTTTATCCCCAGTGCACGTTTTCACACTGAATGCTCACACAGACCCTGAATTAGGTACTGTTAGTAGTCCCATTTTTCAGATAAGGACACTGAGGCTTAGCAAGGTTATGTAACCTACAAGTGCTTAGCTAGTAACTGGTTCCAGTACTCTGGCTGCTTTTTTCTTAATCACAGTGCCAAACTTTTTTGAGGGGATGGGAAAGGGTTTAAGCTGGACCTTCTGAGATGGGTGAGGGCAGAGATTGTTTCACTGTGGGTCCAACTCAGTCCCCAGAGTACGTGGTAATTTATAGTACAACTTCCTCCCTGACCCAGAAAACCTATAATATGAGGTTATTTCTGTCCCCAGACACCAGTATTATTATGGAGATTAGCTGAACATGAAGTTAGTTTGTTGCTTATTCATTAACCTTTTCTTTTGTTAGGCATTCTTTTCTTTTTCTCTTTTTTGAATAAATCATTTTTAAATTGCTTTTTTCTAAGTTCTTAATTTCTTAAATAAAGCTCTTCCTATCATCATGTATATAGAAAAACCGTTTGCTCCCCACCTCTTACAAATCATTAGTCTGTAAATAATCACAAGTATAATATAGCATTCAGACTTTTAATAAATTTATTTATTATTTATTTGAGAGAGAGAGAACGCGTGCAAACAGGGGAAGAGGCAGAGGGAGAGGATCTCAGGCAGACTCTGCACTGAGCTGGGAGCCCGAAGTGAGGCTCAGGTGGGGCTCCCGCGGGGCTCGATCTCACACCCCTGAGCCGAAATCAAGAGTCGGGCACTTAATCAACTGAGCCACTCAGGCACCCCACGTTTGAACTTTTAATAAAAGAATGACAACATTGACTTTCATCTGCTTCTGCTCCACTAAGAGTTGAGAATTCTGTGACTTTTTCAATCTCTAATTAGCGTTGTTTGCCTTTTATCTTTGCTTGAATCTGACCTTTTAGGGGTGGAAGAGCGAGTGATAGGAATCTTGAACTTCTGCTGAGTGCTTACTTTGTTTCAGCTACTGCTCAAGGTGTATTATATTTGATCTGCACACAAACCCCAGAAGTTAGGACCTGCTAATTGTTCCCATTTCACAAATAAGAAAAGTGAGATGAAAGTAATTTGTCCTAAGTCACGTATTCATTGAGTAGAGCCAAGAGTCAGACTCAAGAGTTTGGCACCCAAATGTAAGCCCTTAAACTTGAGACTACACTTTTGTCTCCTCCAAAGGAAAGACGTGGGACATATGGGGGAGGATCAGTTACCTTTTCTTCTTCTTTAGGTTGAGCTGATTTAGATGGAGTTTATTTGAGTGATGTAAGAAGATTAATTACTTAGGCTAGGAGAAAATTAGCAGCAAGGGAAGGAAATTAAGAGAGGGAACATTGTGGATATACATTTATGTCTCATACACGCTTCTTTCCCAAAGGAGAGTTGTTTCCTGACCAATTTTCCTAGTGAAAGAGGTCATTCACAGCTCAGAAAAGCAGGCCCCATGGCTGGCAGGATTTGACTGTCACTGTGATCACAGTTAGCAGTGAGTTGGAGAAATTAAGAGCTCACCGTCATTCCTAAGGTATTTTAATAATCAACAGAATGAAAATTGACCCTTACCTTCAGAAAAGCAATAAGGGCTCCAGGAAATTACCCCCTCTACTTTATCACCTCTGCTTTGTCTTATTGTCATGCTAAAATCACACATCTGATTTTTTCTTTTCCCTTGCTAATAGCAAGACTTTCAATTTTTCAAGGAATAGAATGTTAAGACCTCTGCTTTGCTGTTTCTCTCCTCTCTGCCCTGAGAGTTGGTTCACTTTTTGAGCTTCCTCTCTCTGTCTTGGAAAGGTTCCTTTTCCACTGGGAGTCCTGTCCCAGCCCCACTTCAGGCTGTGAACGTGAAGGACAGCGTCTGGGCTGTGGAATGAAGCAAAGGAATGTTTGAGTGGCAGGGGAAGGGGGCTGTTAACTTTACTTAAAATATTTTTTGAAAATATTTCATATAATGTTGGGTTTTGTAGCTCCCCTAGCTCTGCTCCGACCCCCCACTTTTAAATAAACGTGTGGAATTATAGTGTGTACAGAGGAAGTTAGAAAATGAGCCCCACTGTTCCTATCTCCGCAGGCATCTGCGCGGGTGTGCCCGGGTGAATGGGCCCTGTGGGAGTTCTAAGGAGCATCCTCTAGAGCCAAATTCTTCAACAGGGCAAACCTCCATCAGCTGTGTAAATAGTGTGGCAATGTGTGGAGGCCACAGGCAGTTTCCTGATAGTCGGCTACTGTGCCCAGGTAGTTAAAAGGAGTCCTGTTCCGTCCTGAGGCTTGCAGGTTGTGAGTTGAGTCTTGTAGGCCCTGACGAGTGGGTGGGTAGACTTTTCCCTTTCATTTTATTCAGGGCGAAGGAAGGCAGTCTGATGAAGATAGGTAGGGCTGGTCGCTAAAACCACACCTAACAGAAAGCTGCTGGGTGTGTGACTGAAGAAAGAGTTGTGACTGCCAACCGAGGACACAATGGGGCACACACTGGCTTGTTCATCCCAGCTCCAGAAATTCCTGGGACCCGTCAGAGGACATGGTGCTCTGAGGACGTCATGCTCTGAGGTTGTTTATGTAGCGGCTCTTTAGAATGTGAAATTCAATGCAATTCTTGTATCTAGTTTCTTCGCCCCACGCCACCTGAAAGCAGGCAGCAAGCCCGAAGGCTTTCCATCTGTCAAGCCATCCGGCCTGCGCACGCCCATGCCTCTGCTGGGGGTTGGCCCGCAGATGCATTCACCTCGGGCTCTTCCTCGGGTGGAAATCGGGATGCTGGCGCCAGCTCCTGGATCTCAAGTCCTCTTCTTTTTTGTTTGTGTATTCTGCAGTCTTCATCACTCTGACATCCAATTTTTTTGTTTGGCTTAAACGAATGGGCATGGAGACAAAACAACGAGGTACAGGTGGTTCCTCTGCGTACTTCTGTACATAATGCCTTCCTGAAAATAGGTACAGATCTGCAAGGCTCAAATGATAGATTTGCCTATTGTAAGCAGCATCCCAGTACCAAAGAGCTCAAAATGCTCTAAGGTCCCTAAATACATCTTGGTTTTTAGAAATAGTCTTTCATCATGTATTTCTAGAATTTGATTTGTGCTCCTGAATTCTTTCCCTTCACCACTGGACACCTGGAGTACTGGCTCAAGTCCAGCTATCATCCAATTGAGGCCAAGGTTTCTCTGCCTTTGACTTGGCCACTGTTTGCCCATCTTCATCTTAATCGTGTTAAGTGTATGAGACTTAACTCTTCTTATCAACAGTATCAATATTTATCTTTCCATTTTCAGCCCCACTTTTACAGATGTATGTGGTTACAACCCATCAAAATGTTCAAATAATGACTTAAACAAGTACTCTTTGGCAAAGATGGCATCCCAGTGCCCAAACAGAACAACTGTACCCTCTATCATCCAGTTTCACCATGACCAGTCGAAGTGCTAAGCTTCTCCTTTCTTTAGTGTCCTCTCAACTTGACTAAACCATTCTGGGAATTACTAGAAAACGGGATTGCATGCTGTTGTGGGTAAGTTTTCTTGAAGTGATCAACTTTTTGGCATTGGTGAATCGTCCAGAACCGCAGGAATTGATGGAAGACAGGTTTACAGGCAGTTGCTTGTTCTCTGTGTGCACGATGAGCAAGTCTGCCTTGTATCAGTCTGGGAGAAGCCCATCACCCAGCTAGCTCTCAGAATGCCCTTCAGATATTGTTGTTTTCTTCAAAATAATAGAATGTCTGAGCTGTTGTTGTTTTTTTGTTTTTAAGGTTCAATGTGTTAGGCACGTGTATATGTTGCAGTGACTAAGAATTCAAGAGTAATTCCAGAGAGGGGGTGCCTGGGTGGCTCAGTCGGTTAAGCATCTATCTTTGGCTCAGGTCATGATCCCAGGGTCCTGGGATCAAGCCCCACGTTGGCCTCCCTGCTCAGCAGAGAGCCTGCTTCTCCCTCTCCCTCTGCCTCTTCCCCTGGCTTGTGCTCTCTCTTACTCTCTCTCTCAAATAAATAAATAAAATCTTTAAAGAAACAAAAAGAGTAATTCCAGAGAGGAGAGAGGAAATGGAAACGGGGCTGGAGGGAGGGGGACTGGATTGTTCTATGTCTTTTGTTACCATATTTACTGGCTCCTTGTGAAGACAGTCTGGTCAAGTATTATATTGGACTTCATCTCTATCTTAATATCACATAAAAATAGATCTGAGAAGCAGTGTAATAGAATCATTAACAGTATAAACTCTGAAGGAAGAAAGAGTTTGGATCCCAACTTCATCACTTTCTAGCTGTGTGATCTTGGGTGAGTTGTTTAACGTTCCTGAGCCTCAAGGTATGCCCATCTCTCAAGGTCATTGTAAAGATTAAACATATTTCATAAATTTTTGTGAAATTACCCAGTGTTAGTCAACCAACATCGGTTTGTTTCAAAAATTTTCTTGGTGTGGTCTGAAAATCTGTTTCCCCATTTCATCTTTCACAATTATTAGCCAAGTAACAGTACTAATCATGGTAAAAGGGGAATAGAAGACAGCTGGGGCGGGGGGGCATGCAAGTGTACTTTGGCCTTAGACAAGGTGGGCCTGAGTATTGGTGCTGTCATTTTCTCCCTGTTTGTGGGTGACTTTTCATAAATCAACATGTGGGTTGAGGGTATGGCTAGATGGAGAACTGTTTCCTTTAAAGGAATGAAAAACCATTGATCGAGCCCTTGTCTCACATCTTATCACCATGTATCTGGATTTGTGATATTGAAAGATTTTCAGAAATTGAGCTACGACGTGACACAAACTACCTGTTTGCTTGTGACAGAAATTCCAAGCCAGATAGCTGGAAATAGGAGAACTTGGAGAGGAGATTTGAGAGGGTAGAGAATTCTGATTTCCTCAGAATCTAAGCAGATTTGGGCTGAGGTAACATTTTAAAATCACACAGATTCCTGCAGGTATGCACTTAGACTTTTAGGATTATTCACTCTTGGTGTCTTTTCAAAGGTCAGGACATACCAGCAGTTTGTCAGATGCTTCCATAAGTGGTCTCATGTTTAAAAACACCAGTTTCGGGGCGCCTGGGTGGCTCAGTCAGTTAAGCGGCTGCCTTCAGTTCAGGTCATGATCCCAGGGGCCTGGGATCGAGCCCCGCATCGGCCTCCCTGCTCAGTAGGGAGTCTGCTTCTCCCTCTCCCTCTGTCTGCCACTCCCCGTTTGTGCTCTCTGTCTCTGTCAAAAAATAAGTAAAATCTTTAAAAAAATAAAACACCAGTTTCTCATCTGCTCTCCCTTGTAGAATTATGAACAATATGCAGGCTCTGGAGTGAGGGGATCTGGATTCAACCGTAACCTCTGCCATTATTAGCTATATGATCTTGGGTGAAAGGATTCTTTAACAATTCTGATCCTCAGTTGATCCATTCCTAAAATGTGTATATTAAGACCGACCTCAGGGGTACATGGGTGGCACAGTCCGTTGGAAGCCAGACTCTTGGTTTTGGCTCAGGTCATGATCTCATGGGTCATGGGATGGAGCTGAGTGCATCTCCTTGAGATTCTTTGTCTCTGCCCCTCCCCCCTCATGCACATGCACATGCACACAGAGACATGCGCAGGCGTGTGAGCTCTCTCTCTAAATAAATAAAATTTTAAAAAATACCTACATCAAGGAGTTGTTTGGGGAACTACATAAGAAAATGTGTTTAAAATTTTTTGCAAGCTCTACCACTGAAATGAGGAGTTTTAGTAGTAGATGGTCATAGGATTCTGCTATATCCTAGAAAACATTAACAAATACAAATCTATTACAAAATCATTTACCCATTTTTGAGACTATAACAATGAGGAATGCAAACAAATGCCTGTGAAATTCTTTTTCTTTTTTCCTGTAACACTTCCCTGTGAAATGCCAAAGCAAGGGCCAAGAGCAAGAAATATTTAGGGTTCCCACAACAACCTTCCCTCCAAGCAATGGCAAGAACAAAATAACCAAAAATTTCCACTTTAGCACACAGGGCATTTCTTCTGTTTTTGCTTCAAAAGATTTTATATATTTTTTTAAGATTTTATTTATTAGAGAAAGAGAGAGAATGAGCGGGAGGAGGGTCAGAGGGAGAGAGAGAGAAGCAGACTCCCTGATGAGCCGGGAGCCCGTCGCAAGGCTTGATCCCAGGACCCTGAGATCAAGACCTGAACCAGTTAATCGACTGAGCCACCCAGGCACCCCGAAGATTTTATAATTTTAAAAGGAAGGTGGGTTTAGCCTGAGTTCTAAAGAGCTTCCTTCAAAAAAAAAAGTTTTAATCTTGGAGAAATTAAAAGGCTATCACTTAGAAAAGGGCAGCTGTGTAGGCCTGTCAGATTGTGACTTGATTATGGCAGGAGAATTAACTCTTCTTGAAGCACTACACCTCAATTCTTGGCTAAGCAGTGACAAAATTCTTGGGGACCATCAGTCTTCATTTGGTCATAATGAATGGTAAAGGAAAATCACTAAATATGCTCTGATTAGACATCGAATTGATAAATCTTCTAAGAGCCTATTATATGCAAGAAGTTACTGGGTTTTATAGGGAGGACAGGAAGATGGCTTTGAGAGTAATTGTTTATTTTATGTTTGTTTGTTTATTTATTTATTTATTTTTAAAGATTTTATTTATTAGAGAGCACAAGCGGGGCAGGGCGGGAGGAGGAGAGGGACAAAGAGACTCTGCGCTGAGCACAGAGCCCAATGCAGGGCTCAATCCCAAGACCCTGAGGTCATGTTCTGAACTGAAATCAAGAGTCGTAGGCTCTACTGACTGAGCCACCCAGGTGCCCTTGAGGGTAATTGTTTAAAGATACATGAATTATAGTCTGGATCTCAAAAAAAACTTATATTCTAGCAGAGAGATCAAGGACACACAGCTCAGTCACAAGGTACAAAGAGTAGATTCATATGAGAGTGAAAAATGTATGATAGTTCAGAAGAATGAGGTCATTTTCATTTAGGGAATCAGGAAAGAGTTAATAAGGAGAGATTGCTTGAGCCAGAATGCTTGGACATGTGAAGTAAGGAGGAATGCAGTTCCCGGTACAGGAGAAATGAAGGTCAAGGTACAGGAGTAGTTAAATGTTAAGGAACATCAAGAGAAAAGAGGGAAATGAGACTAAAAAGTTGAAGCCTAGACCAAAGAAAAGGGGACCACAGTATACTGGAACGAGCATTGGCTAGGTACAAACTGGAATGATATTTCCTTTTTTTTCAAAGATTCACGTATTTTGGTCATTTTAATGTTTTCAAAATCAAGAAAAACCTTACAGTTGATATGTGTATTTAATGCAATATTCTTTATCACCTAAAAGAGGTTATTGAATCAATGGTATATTCACAATTGATGGAAATATTTTAATATTCCATAATTGTAATTCTCTATTTCATACACAAACACTCACTTCATAAGCTTTCTAGATAAATAAGAAAATGACACAAAGCACTGCTCACACAGTGTGCTCAGTAAACTATTTTTATAAAAGTAGAGTTGAACCAAGTTTGATAGGCACTAGAGAAGTCCATAAGGATTTCAAAAAGGAGAGAGAGGATGAATCAAAACATGATTCACCTTCCAATAATTTCAAAACCAGTTAGGGATGGAACCCACTTGGGACGCTATTCGAATAGTCTAGACAAGAGTTAATGAAGGGTCAATCTAGGCATGAACAGGTGAGAGTGAATGTGACCCACGTCTTACCTGAGAGATGCTATCAACAGGACTTGCTAACCCTTGGAGTGCATCAAAAGGAGAAGTAGTCATGACTGAGAGGATTGTACTATTAACGGAAATAAAAGACATGGAAGGTGATAGTATACTTTGTAAGAAAATCTAAATTTGCTCATCTAAATGACCACATATATATTTTTTTCCTGTAGTTGGTCTGCAGGATTCCTGACTCACAGCTCTCCATACCTTTGGGATTTCCTGTGTTGAGAGAGACAGAGGTGTTTCTTGTTATGTTAATGAAATGACTTTTGGGGGCACCTGGGTGGCTCAGTCATAAGCATGGTTTCTTGGTTTCGGCTCAGGTCATGATCTCAGGGTAATGAGATTGAGCCCCCCTTTGGGCTCCACGCTTAGCTGGGAGTGTGCTGGAGATTCTCTGCCTCTCCCCCGCCCCCCGCCCCGCTCATGCACTCTCTGTCTCTCTGTCTCTCTCAGATAAAAATCTTTAAAAACAAGAAAAAAATAAATGACTTTGGACATCACCTAAGGAGGGGGGTTGGTTGCCAGGAGAATCAACCTTGTGATTAGAAGCTTAGAACTTTCAGTCCTACCCCCAACCTCTGGGGAGGGGGAAACCAAGAGGTCGAATGAGTCACCAATGGCCAGTGATTTAATCAATTGTGACTAGGTAATGAAGCCTCCACAAAAAACCAAAGAGGGGAGGGTTTGGAGAGCTTCTGGGTTGGTGAACACTTGGGCACCCAGAAGAGGGCACGCCAGGAGAGGGCGTGGAAGCTCCTCGCCCTTTACTCATACCTTGCCCTCCCCATCTCTTCCATCTGGCTGTTCCTGTATTCTTTTATAGTAAACCTATAATCTAGTAAATGAAATGTTTCTCTGAGTTCTGTGAGCTGCTCTAGCAAATTATCCAAGGAGAGGGTTGTGGGAACCTCTGATTTAGAGCCAGTTGGCCGGAAATACAGACAACAATCTGGACTTGCGATTATCATCTGAAGGCCAAGGTGGGGGGTCAAGGGAACCTCCAATCCATAGCTGGTTGGTCAGAAGCACAGGTAACCTGGACTTGCAACGCACCTCCGAAGTGATGGGGGACGGAGGGAGGTAGTCTTGTAGGACTGAGCACTTAACCTGTGGAATCTGATGCTGTCTCTCTGTAGATAGTTGATTTGAGATGTTTGATTTGAGACATGTTGAACCCAGCTCCAGATGGAGACGTCCAGGAGGCATTTAGAAATTCTTAATTTCATTTTGGGAATGAGAGGGGACTAAAGATGTCATTTTTAGAGTCACGTTCATTCAGGTGACATTTGAATCCAGGCATGCAGATAAGATTTTTAAATGAAGGGACTATAGAGGGAAAAGAAGAAAATTAAAGAATGGAGACTCTAGAGAAAAACAACATGTAAACAATTCATTGAAAAGAAAATAGGAACCAGAGAAAGAAGAATTTGAGCATTTGGAAAAGAACTAGAACAGGACCATGATCCTGAATCCAAATAGAAGGAGGGTTAAGCATGAGCACACATTCCTAGACAAATTGGTACAAATAGATACCTCTTTTTTTTCTTTTTCTTTTTCTTTTTCCTTGTAATTGAGATATAATTGACATATAACATTAGTTCCAGGTGTACAACATAATGATTTGACATTTGCATATATAATGTACAGCGTGATAACTATATTAATACTGTATTGTATATTTGAAAGTTGCTAAGCAAATATATTAAAAGCTTTCATCACAAGAGATGCCTCTTTTGAACGTCTGAATTGTCTTTGAGTATTTCTTGGCATTTGGCTGTCATCTTTCTGCCGCTTTCACTTCTTTCCTTTTGCTTCAATTTCTGAGCCCTTTTTATTTTGCCCTGCATTTCTGTGGTTACTTTAGTAGCTCTGAGGGGTTTCATTATTTTTTTTCCCCTCTTGCCCGTGTGCTTATGGGAAAATGCAGAGCACAGACTATCTTAGGCAGCCTCATGGGGTAATTCAATACTGATGCTTAAGAATGTCGGAGAAATGCAACTAAGCCCACCTGGGCAAATCATGGAGGCAGGCCCCCAGTGTTCCTCTTTTATGGCAAGCCAACCCTAATAATAATAATTAATAATAATAATAATAATAATACCATATGGTTTAGGATCCAAGCACAGACCTACCCTGATTCACTTTAAAATTTTCTGGAAAAGGTACTCTCGCTTGTTGCACAGAACCTACCAACTCTGTTCAGCTCTTCCCATTATGTTGACAATTCTATTTCCATGTTATTTTATATACAATAATCAGTTCTTTCTTTATCTTGCCATTCAGTGTCCTTTAAATGAGCACATATCCAGGGAACCCAGCTCAAATTTTGAGCAAGTTACCCCATCTTATGCTGAATGCCTTATATACTTGTAGACAGTAGTAGTCTGTATTTGCCAGAACCACCACATTTTCATGTGATAAAGTATTATATACATCAACAGCCTGTTGGCAGTGCATTTAGTTCTAGTGTCGGAAACTTGTAGGCATAAATTAGGTTTGTTTTTTATTTTCTGGCTAATGGGGATTGTGATATCAACTTTCAGTGCAGCATCAAATATTTGACTCTGTTAATGTATCAGTTTTAAGTGCAAAAGCAGAATTGGCTTTATCAAAAGGAAAGAACAGTTATTTTTTTGTGTTTTTTTGTTTTGTTTGTTTCTTCCTATTTTAATAATGGGCTTGATAACTTAAAAAAAATTCTCTTGGGGCGCCTGGGTGGCTCAGATAGTTAAGCGTCTGCCTTCGGCTCAGGTCACGATCCCAGGGTCCTGGGGTCGAGCCCCACATCGGGCTCCCTGCTGCGGGGGAAGCCTGCTTCTCCCTCTCCCACTCCCCCTGCTTGTGTTCCCTCTCTCGCTGTGTCTCTCTCTGTCAAATAAATAAATAAAATTTTAAAAAAATGCTCTTGTTGACTCAACCAAATTAAAACTTTTGAATGAGAGCAACTGAAAGATGTCAGGCCCTAAAGATTATAATTTACTGAGTCTGGGCCAAGACTGGGGCATCTTATTTTTAAGAAGTTTCCCTAATTTTCTAAAGCACACCAAGCTTTGATGATCACTGTTCTTCTAAAATAAGTTCTAGAATAAGTTAGAGAAAACTGAGCATAAGTAGGGACCTATCTAATAAAAAAGAAATTTAAATTAGCTAGATATACTAAAATCTATGATTACTTATAGCTTGTATAGATATGCACTAAAATAATTGAGTAAAGCCTGTGAAAAGAGGGACAGGTTTTTCTGAAAATTTGTGGAAGAATGGAGAACTTTCAGAAAACTAAAAATGAGCCAATATCATATCTAAATATTTTTGAAGGAATAGAAGAGATCCAGCCAACTGCAGGCTGTGTGTTTAATTTCCATTGCTGAAAAAAATTACACAGCACTGGGAATGTTCTCATAATGTTGGTTTGGTAAGTGAGCGACTGTTCTCCAACCCGACTTAGGCAGAGCAAAAGGAAGTGGACTGAAACCAGAACGTGAGGGATTTAGGTTAGAATGTAAGTTTTACGACTGGGAGGAATATTGGAACAACTTCCTAAGAAACATTGTGCAACCTCTTTCTCTAGAGATCTTTAAAAATAGGATAGATTTTCATGTCTGGTTTAGATTTGGTGCTGCCCAAAGGTGAAGGAAAGCCAAAGTGCTTTATTTTATGCCTCATATATATTTTGAAGACATTTTAAAGTCTATTTCCTCATTTCAAATATTGGAAACTAAGGATTTGTGTTATAATACGGCATATCATTAATTTTTTTAAAGATTTTATTTATTTTTAGAGAGAGAGATAGAGCACAAGTCGGGGGAAGGACAGAGGCAGAGGGAGAGGGAGAAGCAGGCTTCCTGCCGAGCAGGGAGCCTGATGTGGGACTCAATCCCAGGATCCTGAGATCATGACCTGAGCCAAAGGCAGAGGCTTAACCGACTAAGCCACCCAGGTGCCCCAGCATCATTAATTTTTAAAATACTCTTCCACCTTAAGTAACTTTTGCTTTACAGATATATATATATGTGTTTTATATATATATATATATGACTTTAATCTCCTTTCCCTGGAGAGAAAACATTGCACATCCGCTCCCCATCCCACCTCCTTTTTTACTTTTGCTTTGGTATACTTTGTTTTCGGTCACATGTATACACAACAGAGTTCAGATGAGTAGTCCCAGGAAACTTTTCCGGCAGGCTTTGGCAAATCAATTATATGCTATATAATGTATAATAATTATACATGGAGAAAAGAGGCAGAGGGCCCAGAAGCTCTTGGCAACTGTGCTGTCTGGTTAGAAAAGGAAGCAAGTTACAGAGTTTGGACATTCAGTTCTGAGACGTTATTCCTGAGTCAACAGGATTTTAATTATGTATGTGGCTTAGAAGAGACATTTACGCAAGAGGAACATATTGTTGTCGAATGTGTTTGTGATTTTGCTCCTGGTTCAGAATTGGAGAGAAGCCAAAAGTAATTTCTAAAGGTACATAACTGAACTGAAGGAAAACAGGATAATGATGCCTCCCCTAGTGACAGAAAATAACCCAAATCCTGGTCCTCCCTTCCCACTCCCTCGCTCAGCACACTCCCTTTTCTTTTATAGCTATCCTTTTGCAAAAAACAACAACAATTAAAATAGATATATTTCACACAACATTCATCTGTTTCAGATCACACCTATTGAGACAAATTAAAGGTGCGTTAAATATAACTTCACCTTTGACCATCTTTTTCTCCTGTCATGAGGTTGAGGTCGCTTAAAGTGTTTCTAAGTTCATTATGTCCCCGTGTACATTTTACTCTAGTTTTGGAAAAAGTTGAAAATTTACTGCACTGAAACTGAACTGCTGCCTGGGGAATGGGAAGGCTCCTATGAATTACTCTCTTATGGGTAGAGTAGAGGGAGGTAAAGGGGCCTGCAGAAGGCAAAGAATTTCGCTTTTCCGAAAGTAAGCTTTCCTTCCTGTGACTCTATTCATTGATTCATTCACTGATTGATTGATTGATTGATTTGTTCATTCAGTATTTGGTGAGAGCCTACAATATGTTGATTCTGTCATTTAGGTTTACAGCGGTAGACCTATGATTATCCATGTTTTATTTTAACTTCTTACCTTACCTTCTCCACGCCCATTCATGGGCACAGGAATAATAATGGCATTTTCTGCTTTTAATAGCTAACAGTTCTTGAGCAATTACCAGACATTGTCCTAAGGGCATTTTATAAATTATCTTACTTAATTTTCACAGCAAGCAACCTTATGAGATAGGTCTCGTTAACAACCTCATTTAAATAGGAAGGAACTAAATCTGGGAGGAGAGCTGTCTTGCACAAGGTCACATACCTAATGAGTGAAACCCAGGCTGTTGGAATCTGAGCCTTTTTCTTAACCCCATGCTGTACTGCCTCCCAGGATTATTTATTCTGTGATTTTTTTGACTTAGCAATTTTTCCTTAAGTGCACATTCTCAAGGCTGCCTCCATGCCTCCATGCCTCACCGAATGACCATTTCTACCTTTTGGTTGCATCTCTTTACCTCTTGAAAATCCCTCTGCAGTTGTTTTTTTTAAAAAACAATCAACTGCGTGAATTCCCAGTTATTTTAGATGAATTTTCAACATTTCATGCAGTCTCGATTCTCTCTGAAAGCCTTATAAAGTAACCAAATCAATGGGGCACGTTTGTAAAGGTTAATGTAAAATAAATTATTTTAGAATAGAAAGCGCCTTTTTCCTCTAATGTCCATATAGAGGAAAACACTTAATGTTTTGATTGCTCCGAGTAACTAAAAATACTTAAAACCCTGTGAGTTTCTTTCGGAAAGGGAAGAAAAGTGCACAATGTATGGATGTCTGTATAGTACTGGTTTCCTCCAACTTAGTAAGGGATAACAAGACAGTCTTCAGCAAGCCTAGAAATGACAACTATGATTTTATAAGCATAAGAACTCGAATCATATTTCTTTAATGCCATATTATTCAGTTATACCTTCCAAAAAAACTTCCTTTTAAGATGAGCCAGATCTGCCAAGCCAACATATCATCTTGGAGCAATGAAAGGTTTTAGGGTTTCCCCCACTGGAATCCTATTTCCAGTTGACAGACTTTGAAGTTCCCCCAGGGTTTTAGTAGATGTTATGTACCTTTTAATGTAGGGCTTGCGAAAAGCAAATGATCACTTTGTTAGAACCTGGGGGTTCCTACTTGGCTCTGCTCTGTGCACCCCCTAGTTAATGTCTAAAACGGCTCGGGACATTTAAACACTAGGTTCTCTGTTTCATATCCTGGCTCCACCACTTGCTAGATAATTGTGTGATCTTGGGCTAGCTGCTTAAACTCCTCGTACCTTGGGTTTTGCTTCTGTAGGATGAGAATAACGTCAGTATTTATCTCGTAAAGTTGTTGCAAAATAAGACAATCTGTGGAAAGCACATGGCAGAGTGCCTGGCCCATAATAAATACCCAATAAACGTTATGTTTTATCCATCCCAACAGTGGTGAAATTGACAGTGATGTGTTGAACTCAGTTCTTTTACATGACCTTCATGGAATTATTTGATATTCACACTGTAATTCATAGCTTCACGGCCCTAAAGACCTCGAGGGTTTTTAGTATTTTTAGTTGCTCAAAGCAGAAAAGATTGTTTTTCTCCGTATGGACGTTGGAGGTAGAAGTCACTTTCTATTCTAAAATAATTTATTTTACATTAACCTTTACAAACGTGCTGTATTGCTTTCGTCTTATTACAAGGCTTTTAGAAAGAATCAAGAGTGCAGATGGACAGTTTTTGACATCCAGCTTCTACAGTCAGGAGATGTGGTTAGTGAGGTATGCAGATGGAGACCCTGGGGTCTTTAAGAGGCAGGCAGAGCACAGTGGTGACGGGCACGGACTCTGGATTGGGAGAGGCAAGAGGGCCTGGGTCAAGTGGAGGCAGGTGGACCTGTGATTCCCAAACTGTGTTTTCCCAAGTTGTTAACAGTCGTAACAGGTACAACTTACAAATGGTTCCCTAGTCAAACAAGTTTGGAAAGTCCTGGGTTAAATGTGGTTAAATGGCTTTCTTTATTATCGAACCAATCAACAATCAGCCTTGGCCTGAATTCCAGCCCCGTCTCTTGCTTCCTATGTGCCTGAGGCAGGCTGGTTAACTTCTTCGCCCTGTTTGCCCAGTTGTAGAACGGGGACCGTAGCAGCACCTTCATTGGCTTATTATGGGTGAAATGAGTTAACACTTGGTGCCTGGCTCATAGGAGGCTCTGTAAGTGTCGAGTCTTATTACTGTGGTGGAGGGAGCAGAGAACCTGGTGTCATTAAGTCCCAGCTGAGGATGTTAGGCCACGCAATTTAACATCTTTGAGGCACTACGGAGTGTCTGTAAAATGAAGGAGCAAAAATACCTACTTCCTCAGCTCGTTGTGAGCAGGGTAATTGTACACACAAGAGATACTGAAAATGTGAAGTATAGTACAGTGCAAAAAATCCATGGTAGGTATACCGTGAATGGCAGGTATTATTATTCCCCAAGTCTCTATTAATATCATGCACTAAAATACATAAACGCTGGGTTGGTGGCATTGGAGACCTGCATAAATCAGCAGAAAGCAACTTGTGTATTGCCATGTGGAGTATCCTGAGCCTCTGCCTTTTCCCCGTTGCTCGGAAACGCGAGAAGCTGAAATGGATCTCTGCTATGCCGTTCAGGCTTTCTTGTTAGCATCAGGATTCAGCCTTGACTGGTTTCTAGCCATGGCACTTTTAAACCTGTAATAGGTCGAACAATATGATAATATTTGCTTGTCTTTGACCTACCAAAATGACAGGTTCCTATGGTGCAGACCCATCGGAGAGTGACTGCAAATGCCATTTGTGTCCACCTGGCTCAGGAACCCTTCCTAACACTCCCAGAAGGAGGGTAATTAGTGTCTTGGGACTGGATCCTTCTGCTTTGTACCTTCACTGAATAAATCTTCATGGAAAGCCTTTTACATTTGACCCTTGAACGACACGGGTTTGAAATGTGCGGGTCCACTTATACACAGATTTTTTTCGATACATACAATGTAGGACTGTAAATGTATTTTCTCTTTCTTACAGTTTCCTTCACATTTTCTTTTCTCTAGCTTACTGTATTGTAAGAATACAGTATGTAATACATATAACATACAAACTGTGTTCATCCATGTTATCAGTAAGGCCACAGTCAACAGTAGACTATTAGTAGTTAAGGTTTGGGGGGAGTAAACATTACACGCGGATTTTCAACTGTATGGTTGGTCAGTGCCCCTAACCTCTATGTTGTTCAAGGGTCAACAGTATATGCCCTAGCCAGTGCTATCCCTAGCAACTGCTCTATAGAATATTAACTTCCTCCGTCTTATTTTACCTGGAGGGGGCTGGACACCCCCTGGAAGTGAGCTGCCTGCTGGATTCGGGGATGCGGGCTCCCCTGAAGAGTTCTTGGCCCTTGCTTCACACGAGGCTGGGTGTATAGAGAAGGCTGACTCTTGAAGGGGCTATAAGTCAAAGTGGATGATTAATTCGAAATTCAGTTATTCCTCTCTTCTTTACCTCACTCCGTTGTTACGGAATGCCCAGTGTGCCCAGTTCATTGTACTAGTTTGGAGATGCAACAGTGGATAGGATGACACCCCTGCCCGCCTTCTGCACACGAGTCTAGAGGGAGGCAGAAACCAACAGCACTTATGAGCAGGTGTGGTGGGCGAGCGAGCCAGCGGAGGCCCTGTGAAGAAAGCCAGGTGCGGGGTGGGGGCCGGGAGGGCACGTTGAGAGTTCTGTAGTCAAATTTCTCTGCTCTGGGTGGGAAGAAGTTTGTACGGTGTTTCCACCCCACCTGCCGCTAACGAGGGGTTCTGGGTCAGTAAGGCAATTCTCCAAGGGTGACTCTTATCAAAAGAGTCTGCCTGTCTTGATGTCCAGGGAATCACATTGTGGTATTTGGGGTTTTAACATACCTCTCTCTCAACACCAATTTGTGAACTCTATAGGCATCAACAAGAACAAGTACAAGGAGGGTCCATTTTAACTCACATTATGCAAAAATCTAAATTTACAACCCAGATATGTTAAAGGGGAATATACAGTCTTATTTCAAATTTTAATGACAATTTTATTGACAAGCAGAGGATCTCTGTGTCATTACTCACACTACAGAGTGAATCTCCATATTCACAGGTAGAGTCACCACAAAGTTTCTTTAAGAATTATCCTTTTTTGGTAATTAAAGTCTGATTTTATTCTCAAAAGTTGAATTTACAGTTCAATTCTAAGGAATCATAAAGTACCCAGAGCCAGATTCTACATTTATCCTCATGCTGCATATGGCCTTTTTATTATTCTAAAATGAGGGCACCTGGGTGGCTCAGCTGGTTAAGTGTCTACCTTTGGCTCAGGTCATGATCTCAGGGTCCTGGGATCAAGCCCCGTATGGGGTCCCTGCTCCCTGCTCAGCGGGGAGTCAGCTTCTCCCTCTCCCTCTACCCCTCTGCCCCTCCACAAGCTCATGCTCTCTCTCTCCCAAACAAATAAAATATTTAAATATCTATATTTATAAAAATATACATACATATAATAATATATATACATATATATATATAATTCTAAAATGAGCTCGTAGAACTCTTTATGGTAAAACCTAGACTTTTAGTCTTAATTTTGTATTCTCTTAAATGTCATTATCTTTTCTTTAAAAAAGAGGAGGGGGAATGGGGAGGGGTGGGAAGCCTAAAGAATGGAGATAGCTTAATTTTTAAGTTTGCAAGGTTGTAAAAAATCTTATTCAAAAAGAAGAAAGGGGGGCACCTGGGTGGCTCAGTCGTTAAGCGTCTGCCTTCAGCTCAGGTCATGATCCCAGGGTCCTGGGATCAAGCCCCACATCGGGCTCCCTGCTCTGCGGGAAGCCTGCTTCTCCCTCTCCCACTCCCCCTGCTTGTGTTCCTGCTCTCGCTATGTCTCTCTCTGTCAAATAAATAAATAAAAATCTTTAAAAAAAAAAAAAAAGAAGAAAGGGATTTGTGATTATTCTCATTTTTAAAAAGGTAATATTCTCTAAAATGTGATAACATAATAATGATCATAATTAACTTAAATCAGAGATACAGTCCTTTTATTAGCACTCATTTCCTTAAATCATTTCAAATAGATTTCCATATTATGGCATTATAACATTGTATTTTGTTTAATAGAATTATGAAATTATTTGAAGGGCCAGGTAGAACAATGTTTCTCAAACTCCAGGTTACGACCTGTTAGTGGGTAGAGAAATTAATAAAATGTGTCATGACTGATATTTTATACAAATGAAGAAACAGAATAGAACAGAAAATACCAGAAATGTATCATACATTTTTAAGGGCAGGTTTTGTTTCATGAAATTATGGGGTAGTGTGTGTGTGTGTGTATACGTTTATGCATACTTATATGTGTATATAAATAGCATATAGACATATACATGGGAGTGTACTGAATCAAAATTTTAAATGTATTTCTTACTGTGCAATGCAGACAAAAAGCTTAGGAGAAATCCTGTGGTGGAGAATATTCAAAATAAAAAGTAAGAAAATAAATGACCGTAGTACCCTAGACACTAAATATGATTTTAAATGCTAAATATCTTTATTAAAGCAATGCCTTCAGCCTTAGTAAGTTTACAGTTCTAATAAACAAAAAAGGCATTCAGGCAAAATGTATTTTCATATATATGTGTCTGTGTACACACGCAGACACCTACCTATAAATGAAATCTTTAAACCTTTAAATATATTTAAAACCTTTAAAATCTATTTAGAAAGAGAACTTCCTGATTCTGTGAATAACTGTTGTTAATAACATAAAATCAAAGGTGCAGTTATACTGATATTTTAACAAGTTCGTTCATTCATATACTAAGCCAAAGGCCAGTATGAAAAAATTGCAGGTAGTTGCTACTTTTTTCACTGATGATTGATAGCCTATTTAGTACCTACCCTCTGATTAGCCTGGAAGGGTAGTAGGTGGTCTGTGTGATGCACTTGGAATCCAGAAAGAAATTCTGAAACTGCGTTTAATGATTGAGAAGGGCAGTCTTATCCTTCCTCTTATGATTCCACCCCCCCACCCCCCCACCCCCGATCTGTCTCTGATCTGAACTGGTCTTGCTGCACACGGTTAATACTGCTCTGCCCATTCTTCAGCGTGGACCATATCGGAACTCTCAGGACCAGAAACATTCCAGACATTCCTTAACACAACGTTCCTCAAAAGGTTGTCTTAGGATCCTGCGGGAAGGACTGCCTTCATGGTTCCCAAAGATGGCAGCACAGACTTTCAGAAGCAGATGGGCCAACCCCAGGGCAACTGCCTCTCTGCTCTGAAAGACTTGCTTTACTCAACTGGAGTCCATCAAACTCAGCTTTGGAGGGGTAAATGAGGACACTGGGATTCTCAGTAAAGAAGAATCAGGCAGTGGGACCAAGTTTCTAGCAGCACAACGAAGCTACACATAGATTGTATATCTTGGTGTGAAGTGTGTTTTCTTTGGAAAGAGGAGTTTAAATGAAGTTTCCTATAGCAAAGTCTTGGCCCCCCAAAATCCAAGAGTCTCAGAGTTACTTTTAATGAATTCAAGAACCAGAAATTCTACACTGGAACTCTTATTAGCTGCCTTTCCTACACAAATAATTACGGGACACACCATTTCCCTCTTTTTCCCTGTTCATAATTTCCAACTCTGCCTCTCTCTCTGCCCTCCCTCGCCCTCTTCTCCTTAGGCTTCTCATATACTTCATTGGAAGCTGTCTAATTCTCTTTTTAGACCAGGACAAATTGATATCAAATGTTCCAGCGTTGAAGGTTTTTGTTTAGATTTCATTTATTTATTCATGAGAGACAGAGAGAGAGAGAGAGAGAAACAGAGGGAGAAGCAGGCTCCCAAGGAGCAGGGAGCCTGATGCCGGACTTGATCCCAGGACCCTGGGATCATGACCTGAGCCGAAGGCAGACGCTTAACCATCTGAGCCACCCAGGCGCCCCAGGGTTGAAGGTTTTTTAAGAATGAAAAGACAAAAACCAAAAAACGTCTTTCACCTATGACAGGGTCCCTTCACATTCTTTCTGGCTGATGGGCTATTCACAACCAACATCGTGGGTTCCATTTGCCTTCAATTCTCCTTACCCCCTTCGTCCCAACTCAGCTCCTCTGGGTTTCCACATTCCTTCATAAATACAGCCAAACCCATCTTTCTCAGAAACACAAAACCCTACTGCAACCTCTTACACACAATTCTCCATGCAATATGAGTTCTTCAGTGTTATAGTCTGGGCTCACATATCTGGATATGGGTGATCTGAGCAGTTTGTCCTCAGGCTCTATTCTCTCTCAGTGACCCACGAGATGCTGAACAAATTAGAGGTGCTCTATATTCAGCATGCGATTGACTGCCAGTGAGATATGACTCAGAGCCCAGAGGTGCGGCACAGACCGGGATGATTAAGAAGCTGAGGGATCATTTCACATTCCAAATGTATAGTATGATAGCTGGAGGAAATAGTATTAGCCTCGGGCTGAGCATTTTTCTCTCTTCATCTCTTCCCTCCATGCAGCTGTGGGCTGAGGTTCCCGGAAAATGTTGCTAAGATGAGAGTAAGGAGGGCAGTTCTTTTCCCTCTAGCATGTAGAAGACTTCATTTCCATGTCCTTTGTTGCCATATTTGTTAATCACTTTCCTGGGTCATTTAACCAGAAGGCCTCCAGACTTTGGAATCTGTGGCAGAATTTCCTTTTTCTTAAGATTTTATTTATTTATTTGACACAGAGAGAGAGACCACAAGCGGGGGGGGTGGCAGGCAGAGGGAGAGGGAGAAGCAGGCTCCCCGCCGAGCAGGGAGCCTGACGCGGGACTCGATCCCAGGACCCCGGGATCATGACCTGAGCCGAAGGCAGACGCTTAACCGACTGAGCCACCCAGGCGCCCCTGTGGCAGAATTTTCATCGGCCAGTTCTCAGACAGAGAAATGCACCTAGACAAATCCTGTAAGATGTCGTCATCTAAAAATACCCTTTAGTGGGTTATTGGGAGCAGGAAATGAAGCAGAGATAGCAAGTTCACACTGACTCTTTAAAGTCACTATGGAACGCTTACAAGGATCCCACAGATGACTAAAATTAGTTTATTCTGCACAGCGTTATCCACTGCTGACTCAAGATGGTGATACAAGCAGTGTTAAGCTGTGAGCTCACCAGGAAGCTCATTCCCTAAAATTATTCTCTGGCTGGGAAAGGCCCCTAGTTCAATCAGTGGTTGGAAGATGGGGCATTAATGGCACCTGTTTCGCCACCACTCAGAAGCTGTGTTTTCCGCTTGCCTCCAGTTCTCTGTTTCTTGCAGATGGAAGAGCCTCCCGATCTGCCTGTTGTCTCTCAGTGCTCAAGGGTATAGGGTGTGTGTGGTTGTGTGTGTGTGTGAGAGAGAGAGAGAGAGAATATCATTCTTTTGGTTGTATAAGACAATAATTAGAAAACATGGAGGCTGGGGCACCTGGGTGGTTCAGTCGGTTAAGCAACTGCCTTCGGCTCAGGTCATGATCCCAGGGTTCTGGGATCGAGTCCCGCATTGGGCTCCCTGCTCAGTGGGGAGTCTGCTTCTCCTTCTCGCTCTGCTCCTCCCTGCCCAGGTTCTGCTCCTCCCTGCCCTGCTCACTTGTACTCTCTCTCCCTCTCTCTCAAATAAATAAATAAATAAATAAATCTTAAAAAAAAAAAAAAGGAAAGAAAGAAAAGAAAACATGGAGGCTAAGTGATCTGGTAAGGACCATCCAGCAATTCACGGACACTCAACACTAGGTGTCTATAATTTTGGTCCAATAATTTTCAAAGACTTTTAAACATACTGAGGCTTTGCCGTTTCTCCTACAAGGAAAAATACGGCCCTATGAGCTACCTTCGTGTAGGTGGTCAGCTGATTAGAAACATGTTCAGGTATATGTAGGCAGAGAATATGCAGACACGTGTTGTTGCAATGGTTTTTCTGTTGTGAGAATAGGTTTTCTGTTTAAGGGCAAATTTGTTAGAATAAAGCTGCATCCACACTCTACTAAAAATTACTGTTTGGTTGATCCACTTAAGAAGTTAGTTCAATAAAAAAAGTCATACAAATCAACTATTTAACTCAATTGGTTAATCAATCTTATAAAAAAAGTAGCTCCAGCATTTCTATATCAGCCCATATCCTGTTATGTTCTCTCTTCATGGCTGATTTTATATTCCTTTTCATACAGATTTTTTATAATGTTCATTTCAGGACCCAAATAGATATTCTTTCGTGTATGCCAGAGTCATTTTGGTTCTAAATCATTCTGTTACTCTGTAGGTGCCCATTCTCTGCGACTGATAACTTTGCCCCATCTGTTTAAACCATGTTTTGGTTTATTAAGCATTGGGATTATTTCTTTGGTGACAAAGCCCTCAAACTATGCATCACTGATTTTCTATTCTTGAAGCCCTGGAATTTTCCTTGTTGGGACATTGAGTGCTTCATTTCTAATTAGGCTTTCCTTCTTACTCATATTTGGCTTTGCTTTATCAATAAATTACACAACCAATAATTGGGAACAGGATTTCAGAGTGTGCTGCAAACATGAATCCCAGTGGTTTGTGGGAAAGAAGGAGCATTCAGGGAGAAATGGGATTGGAACTGCGCTACAGGCCAAGAGGACGATCGGGCTTGATAATGTCATGGGAGGTGGTTAATTTTTGAAGAAACAGCTGGACCCTTGCTCAGGTTCGTAGTAGTTCTATCTTGTAGCCAGATGAAAATTTTTAGTAGAAACTATCCCTGTGTTGGCTCTTTCCTTTAAAATAGCTTTTCTAGGGGCGCCTGGGTGGCTCAGTCAGTTAAGTGTCTGCCTTCGGCTCAGGTCATGATCCCAGGGTCCTGGGATCAAGCCCCGCATTGGGCTCCCATGCTCAGCAGGAAGCCTGCTTCTCCCTCTCCCACTCCCCCTGCTTGTGTTCCTGCTCTCGCTCTCTCTCTGCCAATTAAATAAATAAATAAAATCTTTAAAAAATAACAATAAAATAGCCTTTCTACCAAGAAGCACCTTTAGAAAAAGCCATGGGACCTGTTCCATTATAAAACCTGGGTTAAGCATAATGCTCCAGAAATATTTTCCAAGATCCTGTTCTAAGGCTTCCACCTCCGTGAAGTTTTTCCTGATCCCCTCAGCTCAGAACCATGATTCCATCCTCTCACCTCCCAGGCACTCGGGGGTAATGCATGGAGCACAGAGCCTGGTGTAGAGAAAGCTTTGCACAGATGTTCGTTATCACAACCTCTGCTTCTTTCTAGCATGGATCACCTTCTGCAGGAGGGCCCAGGTCATCGTTTTATCCTAATCACCAGTGATCTGCACTTTCTGCAGACTTGCTAAGCATGTACTGAGTGAGTAGTAGATTTTCAGACCTACTCAGGTATCCTTGTCGGCCCAGGCCTGACATTCAGTGGACACTCAGTAAGTGTGGGGGATAATGAACGTTCAATGAATGGTGATAAACAAAAAATTCCATTGCAACTTTTGAAAGGCAGCCAAAGGTCAGTCCTTGTGTTCACAGGGTTAACTTTTCTAATCTCCGTTAGTGCCAAAGACATTAAACAACAGCAGCGTTACTTCTGAGCCCAGTCCTATAAATGACATGCTGGTTATTAAAATAACCAGCGAACTGGCTTCATTGGCACATCCCATGTGTGGAGTAGAATAATTATGGCTAATACTTACTGGGCATTTGTTCTGTACCAAGCTCTGTTCTGAGCACTTTACGTACACTCACTTTTGTCCTGCTGCAAATTTTTGTAAAGACGAGTCAGCGAGGCACAATGGGGTGAAATCCCTTGCCCCAGGTCACGCTCTTGCCAAATAGGGACTCACAGCCAGAGCTGAGCCAGTTACAAAGTTAGGGTTTGATGGTGCCTATCACCCTACTTTGTGCAAAATGTCAAAGTAAGTGCAAAGGCCAGAGTCAGTTCAGCCAACATGCCACTGCACAAAGATTTAAAGCTTCTCTCACATATATTTGAACTCTCAGCTGTCCTCTTTCTGGTAGGTGTCCCAGGTGGAGAGGGGGAGGAGGGCCCCAGAAGCAGCTGCTTGTGTTGTCGGCACATAACATTTTTAGTTAGAGTCTCAGATCCCCTATCTTTGCAAATACCTGCCCTGCCCTATCAATGAGCACCGTCCTGCCTCATCTTCTCCCACCTTCCCTTGTGATCTCGTCTCTCCCAGCTCTTCCCCAGGCTGTGAATTTCCACTTCTCTGCCCTCCTTCAACAGTCTGGGCCCTTTAGGTCATTTGAGATGCAGCTTAGATGGCACTTCTAGCCCTTGCTGACTATCCCAGTCAGAGCCCCTGTAACTCTGAGTACCCCCACCCCACAACCGGCCTGGCTTCTTATTCTATATTGTAATTGTGGGGTTAATTGTCTGCTGCGACACTGTGAGTTCATCAAGGGTGGGGACCGTGTCCTGTTCACTTGTATGCTGAAGGCCCAGCACAATTCTGGGCACACAGGTTGGCACACAAATGTTTGTTGAATGAACAAATAAATGAGTAAGTGAAAGTGTTCCCTTGCATGTCCATTCCACTCTTAAGTATCCCATAATCAACTATGGGGACCATGCATCTCCGCATTCAGGTGCCCAAGATTGGCTGGAAGGACACAGCCAAGAAAAACATGTTAGAGATATTATTTCTTTTTCCCTACATATCAGAGAAAAAGTATCCCACTGCCATCCAACCTAAAGCCATAGGAGTAAATAATCTCTGATGGGGGGGGCGGGGAAGATGCCTGAAAAATTTGTGGCTGGAAAAAAAATGTTGCAAACAGCATTTTACTTTTCCCCACTGTGGGCTTATTGTATAAATTATGTGTGAAACAAATATGTGATAGATTCAGTGGTAATTGCTTGTTCTCAAATGTTTGGTTAACCACGCCTCTTAATCCTATATACAGTAGCTTAGCACAGAATTAAATTCTGCCGTTTAGGCAGGATTAGCATTTGGAATTTCTTGTTTCTGTAGTTTAAATGTTTTTATCCCAATATTTGTACTTTTCCACTTAGAATAAATGCACTGAGTGTGTGTGGGGAGATATAAATAGCATGGAATTCTTACGATGCAACTCATCATCCTTATTGGTTTACAGTCGATCTTTATGGATACTAATTTTTTTAAATTACTCATCTGTAATTAGTTACAGGAACAGAGAAAGAATTGCTTCTAATGAATCTGGTGTCCTCTCTTTGCCAATAATCAAGGCCTTTAATGTTATAAAGGATAAAAATTTCTTTCAGCCTTTATTCTCAAAATGCAAAGACTTCATGGGACAATGTTTTTGACATAATTAGGAAGAAAGGTTTTTCCCCTGCTGCCACATATAGCAGGAATGGGCGAAAAATGTTGATCTAATTAATTGGGGGAACTCTTTACCCCATATCAGTGGTAGTATTAATTTTTTCATTCAACATCCATTAATGTTCACTGTGTGCCTATAATGAATGTACTAGAAGCTGCTATTTACTGACTATGTAAAAAAAAACTAGGGGCATCTGGGTGGCTCAGTTGGTTGAGCATCTGACTCTTGGTTTTGGCTCAGGTCATGATCTCAGGGTGGTGAGATTGGGCCCCAAGTCAGTCTCCATGCTCAATGGGGAGTCTGCTTGAGATTCTTTCTCTCCCTACCCCCCCCCCACTTGTGCTCTTGTTCTCTCTCTCTCAAGTAAATAAATAAAGCTAAAAAAAAAAAAAAAACTAAGACGTGGTCCCTGTCTTCAAGGAGCTTAATAAATAATTGCAATCAAACAAGACAAGTCTTATGTGAAAGTCTACACAAAGCCCAGCAAGGCTTTAGGAGAAGGATATGAGCCAGCTGGGGAAGTCAAGACTATGGATTCATGCAGGAGAAAGCATCTGAGCTGAGACCTGCAGGAACAGGAGTCCGCCAGGCAACAGAGCCAGTGACTGAGCGATGGGGAAGGCATTCTAGACAAGGGCTAAGACAACTGCATCACTGGAATCTTTGGGGGTTTATTATCAGTAAGACATGGCCTGTGACCCAACTCACAACTCACAGAGACAACAGTGAGGCATTCCCACTGTGAGGCCAACTTTAAGCATGGCACGAATCTGTTCAAGTTGGCAGAGAGAGAGAGAGAGAGTATTCATTCTGGCCACAGTATGGTGGGCAGACTCTGGGGAAGCTGCCCCAGTATTTGGGCAAACGGAGGTGAGGCTACATCTGGAACAACAGTGGTGGGAATCAGGATGTGAGCGGTGATAATGAGGCGGGCAGGAGGACCTGGTGATTGACCAGATGGGCCATAGGGCGCCCTCTGTGCTGGAAGCCACAAATCTGGACTGACTCAAATTTTCTGTTAGTGGTCATAGCCATCTACAACCCCCCAACAGAAATTAGGGTGAGCCTTTCACTCAAATTAATTTGAAGGCAGAAAGGTGAATTTAGCCCAATATTAGAATATTTTGATAGCATTAAATGGGATATTTTCAAAATAGATTGTCCCTTTTCAGGGAGAGGATATTTGTCCATGTTAATCTATTCAATAATTATATCTAACCCTAGAGAGATAATTCTAACACTTCCAACAGAGAATGAAGGGAGGCTAACTCATGGTCTCCATCAGCATTCCCCTTTTCTTTTTCAAAGCAGTTCACAAATATCAGCTTCACACTTTACATTTTTACCATGGCTCCAGCAAATATAGGGAATATAGGGAAGACGGTAATTGTCACAGTCAATGTAAATCTGTGATGTCGAGTCGGTTTTGCTGGTGGCCTAAATCTTCTATTTAATTGTCTGTTGACATTTTTCTGTGCATATGTTCATGTAAATACCAGTATCTGTTTTCATGACTCTTCAGAACTTGGAGAAGGAAATTCTGCTCCAGCCACCTTAATCTACTACTCCTCCCTGCGGTCTGCTGACAAGGCCCCTTCTTTGTGACTCATCATAGTCCAGTTTCCTATTTGAATTGTTCCTTCTTAGAAATTTCTGGGGGCGCCTGGGTGGCTCAGTCGGTTAAGTATCTGACTCTTGGTTTCGGCTCAGGTCATGATCTCAGGGTCGTCAGATCAAGCCCTGCGTCAGCCCTTCCTGGGCATAGAGCCTGCTTAAGAGTCTCTCTCTCCCTCTCCCTTTGCCCCTCCCCCACACCACTCTTGTGCACATGCACGTTCTCTCACAAAAAGAAAAGAAAAGAAAAGAAATTTCTGAACCTCTCCTTCAGAATCTGTCTCAAAATTAAATTTCTCTACAAAATGTAACCACTATTCCAATTCTTTGTTTCTTGACATTATGGACTGTATTAAATTTGTATACATGTTGGGCGCCTGGGTGGCTCAGTTGGTTAAGCGACTGCCCTTCGGCTCAGGTCATGATCCTGGAGTCCCGGGATCGAGTCCCACATCAGGCTCCCTGCTCAGCAGGGGGTCTGCTTCTCCCTCTGCCCTCTTCCCTCTCATGCTCTCTGTCTCTCATTCTCTCTCTCAAATAAATAAATAAAATCTTTAAAAAAAATAAATAAATAAATAAATAAAAAATTTGTATACATGTTTTTGCTTAAGTCTTCTTAAATATTTTCATACGTATTGTGGGCATTTTCAAACCATATCATCCTTAACTGTTCCATTGTTCAATAGGTGTTAACCTTAACTGATGGACAGAAAGTGGAAATACATTTTCATCTGTCTGCCCTAATTTTATGTTTACCTCTAAAACTTTAGATTTTTTTTCGAGAACCCAAAATACATGTACCATCAGGACAGCATCCCTATTTTCTGACTTCTCCATGCATTCTTTTTTTTTTTTTGCATTTATTTATTTATTTATTTATTTATTTATTTATTTGCCTCATTCAAGTTACCAAGGAGAACACAGAGTCAGGTAGCTTTGTTGTAGGGCTATGATAGGGATGCCATCTTTGAGCCATCACAGTGAGGGCTAGGAGTTTGGGCTATTCATGGCATGCTTGGAAGTTTGGTGGCCAGGGCCTCCCAGAAATCTCCCAGGGCTGAAGAGCCTTATTGTAATATTTTGTCCATGCATTCTTTAACAAACTTTTAAACATTTTATATACACAGAAAAGTACAGACTGTAACAAGCCAGAACCTTAAAAGTCAAATACCCTGGGGTGCCTAGCTGGCTCAGTCAGTGGAGTGTGCAACTCTTGATCTTGAGGTTGTAAGTTCAAGCACCATGCTGGGCATAGAGATTACTTAAAAAAAAAGGCTACATAACAGTGGTGGTGACAGCTAACATTTGCTGAGTGATTTCTATGTGCCAAGAGTCTGTCTCATCTGGAGTTTACAAGAACCATGGGTGGAAGAAACTCCATTTTGGAGATGAGGAATCTGAGGCTTAGAGAGAAGTGATAGGTAAAATAATGGCCCCCAAAGATGTCTAAATCCCTGGAACCAAAAATGTATTACCTTACATGGCAAAATGGACTTACTCCTAACGTGGGACTTGAACTCATGACCCTGAGATCAAGAGTCATATGCTCTACTGACTGAGCCAGCTGGGTACCCCAATTTTCTCATATCTATATTTTCAAACACTTTAGTTAGAATTTCTGTAGGAAGACTTCCTAAATGTGAAATTATTGGGTCAAAAGATAATCATATTAAATATTTTTATAAATTCTGCCTAATTGCCTTGCAGAATGTTCCCAGTGCAGCTCTTAAACAAGAACTGAAATTAGCAGGAAAAGAGTGAACAAAAAATACGAAAGGATCTGGCTCATCAGTGACCATTTCAGCAAAGCAAAGAACTGAAGTGACCACATAACTGAAAGTGTCTTTCTCCTTCATTTTAAGCAGAGAACCTATAGATATCTCTTCCAAAAGAGTCCCTCTGGCTCTTTCTTCTTTGTGTGCATTGTGGATAAATTCATTTTGTGCTTTTATTTCTGGGTCTTGCTTTGGCCTTTGAGGCAATAAAGTCTGACAAAAATAAATAACCTTTTTAGTAGGTATCTCTTGGGCTACTGATCTATTTTAAAATGCTCTATTACTTCAACTGAGACTAGGTTTTTCCCTTGTGCATAATTAGATACTTGAAAATAGTAATAGCGTTTCATTAATTTTTGACTGATAGGCTTCCCAGCAGGGTCCTGGAACCCAACTTTTGGGAAAAAATTACTGATTAAAGAAAATTAACACAGCAACCTGTTCAAGTGTGTGGGCCGTGTGACTAGCTGGTGTTTTATGGGAATCACCGCAGCAGGACCCATCAGGATTTAAAGGTCAGTTCCTCGTGTGACTCTACATGAGAACAAAGCTCTTCACATTGTTCACATTAAGAGATCCTGGGCTCTGAAAAACAAGAAGACTTTCTCACTGAAGATGACTTTTACTTTCTTTGGGCATCTTAATTCCATTCTTTGATCTGGAAAGTGGGCTCTGTCACTCTTGGCTTGTCCCAAGCTTTTGTTGAGCTTACAGACGTGATAGCACCTTTTCTTTTTTTCCCAGGCTTTTTCTTTTGTCTCAGAACTCTGCTGCCTTGGAGATTTGGGTTTTCTCCTTAGGCTGTGATTTTTTATCTTCAAAGTTGTGAAACTTGACTCAATTGTTGATGCTTGTTTTTTGCCCTGGTGCTCAACTGCTCGATCCCAAGGCATTGTAATAAACATCCTCTTGGCCGTGAAATGGAAACATGTCTAACAATGATGTTCGTTTGTTTACTTATTTATTTTGGCTTCATTTTTGCCTAGGAAACCAGAATGGAAATTTTGAATTCTGATAGATGTTAGGGAATTCTAATGAATAATAGCATCTCTTATTAACACTTACCATGTGCCCAACACTACCGATTTTTTGGTAAATGGGGTCAAGTCCTCGAGGGCCAATTCTGTGAAGTAGGTGCTATTATCATCCCCATTCCACTATTGAGGAAATTGAGGCTTTAAGCAGTTAGACAACCTGCTCAAAGCTATAGAGTAGTGAATGATAAAGCTGAGGTTCAAACACAGGCTTGTTTGATCAGTCTGGATTCTTAACTCCTATCCAGAATGTTCTTTGGCATTTCAAATCATTCGTAAGCAATACTTCCAAGAATGTTTTAAAACAGAAAAAATTAAACCAGAGTAAAGAGCTACTTACTTTGTGGTGAAGCAAAAAGAACACTGGGATAGGAGTCAAAAGGCTGTGTCCTTACTAGCTGAGCTGGTCCCCAGGCAAGTCATCAAGTCAGTCACCAGCTCCTCCTTTCACCTTTGTGTTTCCCATCTGTGAAAGTGCCAATCTTCCAGCATCCTTAAAAAACAAACAAACAAACAAACAAAGCGAACCTTGACTTCCTCTTTACTTTTCCCTATTCTAAGATAGATGAAACCTGCCACTCCCATATCATTTGTGAGAGTTAAGGCTGGTATCAAATGAGTCAGTTGGCACAGAGCTACTTGTCCTGAAAGAGAAGGAAAAAGCAATGATTAAATGCCACCCCCCCACTCTGGCAGAGAGCGAAGCTAAGCATAATGACTCAAGTTCAAAGCCTAGAAAATCTTGGCAGAAACAGGGTGGATATATTCTTCTGTCTCCAATTTTCTCTGTATATTCATCGTTGACCATAGAAATGTGGATGAATGTGTGGTTCATCACGTAATTATCATCTCAAACTTGCTCAAGCTGTTGTGGAGTAATAATGCTGCCAAACTGTCCTTGGCCAGTCAGAAATGAGACCTAGCCAGAGAGAAGACTTGCTAACTTTCTCAAGCATGTATCTTTATTCTGTCACATAGCTTTTTTCTGTCCTATATGTTCTGGACTGAATTGTGTCCTCTTAAAATTAATATTTTGATGTCCTAATCCCCGTACCTCAGAATGTGACTATATTGGGAAATAGGGCCTTTAAAGAGGTAATTAAGGTAAAATGAGGTCATATGGGCTCTACTCCAATGTGACCAGTGTCCTCATAAGAAGAGATTAGGACACACAAACACAGATGAAAGAATGAACAACCGTGCAACCATGTGAGGGTACAGGGAGAAAGTGGCCATCAGCAAGCCAAGGAGAGAGGACTCAGAAGAAAACAAACCTGTTAACACCTTGCTCTTGGACTACTAGCCTCCAGACCGTGAGAAAATAAATTTCTGTTGTTTAAGCACCCAATCTCGATCTCCGGTATTTTGTTATGGCAGCCCTAGCAAACTAATATAGCATATTTTAAATCTAGGGTTGTTTTAAAGTTTCTTCTTTACGTCTCAGAATTTCCTTACCTTTATACGTTTCTTTTCTCCTCTGCTTGAGCTTGACTTTATTGCCCTAATAAGTTGTACTTAGGTATCAAGCTTCATCCATTTCACAGATGCTTGAAGAATACCCAGTGTTAGATTAATATTGACTGATACTTTGTGTTTTGGGGTTATTTTTTAAAGATTTATTTATTTATTTGAGAGAGGGTGCACTCAAGTAGGGGAGGGGCAGAGGGAGAGGAGAGAGAGAATCCCAACCAGACTCTGCGTTGAGTGTGGATCCCAACACGGGGCTTGATCCCACAACCCATGAGCTCATGACCTGAGCTGAAACCACGAGTCAGACGCTTAACCGACTGAGCCATCCAGGTGCCCCTTGACCAATACTTTGAATATAGCTTAAATTTCTACACCTATGTAAAATCCTTATCACTGACTTACCTGTGTGTATCAGTTCTTAAATAGATTATTTAATTTTACAACTAGTATAATAAAACACTGAACTATATACAACTGATTTCTCATCCCTCACCCATACCCCAGGAATTTCTCTGTTTTTTCTTACTTCCTATCTTGATAATATGGCAACAGCAGTGCCATCCATCCAGACTCAGATTCTCAGTCTCAGAATTTAGGGAGTCCTTCTTGTTTCTTTTTCTTGCCTCACACATCCAACTCCTTATCCACTTCTGTTCATTTGTACTTTAAAACATCTAATAGGAAAATGCTTGTAATATTATAGTTTAAATTTGAACTTAAAATTTTATATTTCAAAAACTATAAAAATATAGTTTAATATTTGAATTTAAAATTTGAATTTAAAATATCAATATGGACTTATGAATTAAAGATACATATGTATGTGTATCTATCCATCCTAGCTCTGTCTACTAAAAGAATATAGAAGCAATGACATCCCTTGAGCAATAAACATGATCTAGAATCCACATTTTGGTTTCTACTCATCATTACATACTAAAAAAAATAATGATCTTTGGAGAAATAGCTGATTCTAATTGTTCAGCAGGGAAATTACAAGGTGGAGCTTAGGTTATCTTGTTATGCCTAAAACCAGGAAGTGCTCAGTGATTTATAGGGGCATGTTAAAAGGACCCAAGAGCTAGTTTTAAAGGGCTTCCACTAGACAGATTTGGACAATTTGAAGCAAATTGATTGCAAAATGTTTAATATTTAAAAATCTATGAGTCTGAGTCTGTGGTGATACCCAAAAAAAGTAATGGAAAGAAGAAACAAAATCATTTGCATCATTAAAGGTAACAAATCCTTACTCTGAAATTGATAGTAAAAGGGAAAGAACTAAATATTTACCTGGCCTTCTTAGGAAGAACTGTATATCATCCTAGTTGATGAGGGAAAACTCATATTTAGAAAACAAGGCCAAAGAAGGAGTGACGGTATTTGAAAGTCACTATTTTGCAACCCCCAATGAAATAATTGATTCAAGCAAGATCATCACTGGTGAGAGAGTATTGCAGAACAGGATATTCACACAGTGACAAAGTGTCATCACACGGGTGATTTACCAGTTGCAAAGGAACAATCTGGTAGTCACTACTTTGACTATACCAATTATATGGGATAACCTTGAATTGTGTCCTTCTGACATGATGTGGATGAAATTCACAAAATCATTTATGAACTATTCTTGCCAAAAGTGTTAAATTGAATCTAATTAAGCCTTTAGACCTAACCTTAAATATATAGGAATTACAGGGAATCACAGAACAACCAAATTACAGGGAAACCCACAGAGGAATCCCTAACGTGAGATATTCTATAAGACAACTCTTTTGGATTCTTCCAAAAGTCATTATCATCAGAGGAAAAAGAGTAGGAAGAACTATTCTAGATTAAAAGAGACTAAGGAGGGCGCCTGGGTGGCTCAATTGGTTAAGCGACTGCCTTCGGCTCAGGTCATGATCCTGGAGTCCCTGGATCGAGTCCCGCATCGGGCTCCCTGCTCGGCAGGGAGCCTACTTCTCCCTCTGACCCTCCCCCCTCTCATGTGCTCTCTGTCTCTCTCATTCTCTCTGTCTCAGATAAATAAATAAAATCTTAAAAAAATAAAAAATAAAATAAAAGAGACTAAGGAGACATAACAACAAAATACAATATATGAATCTCGATTCACCCGTGGCTTGATAAAAACAGCTAAACATTTTGGGGACAACTGGAGAAAATTTCTATATGAGCTATATGTTAAAGGACATATTATGTGGTATTAAGAAACTAATATTAATTTTCTTAGATGTGATAATGACATTGTGGTGATATATAAGAAAATTCTTATTTTTAGGAGATGCATATTTGAGTGTTAATATTTAGGTGTGAAGTGTCACGACATCTACAACTTTCTTTCAAAATACACACACATGTATATGTGTGCATGTATAAAAATAAAGCAAATATGTCAAAATGATAACAGTTGTTGAGTTGAGGTTGAATCTGGGTAGAGATTGGTATTTACTGTACTATTCTTTCAATTTTTGTAGATGTTTAAACATTTTTATTTCAATAATTTGAGGGGTGCCTAGGTGGCTCAGTCAGTTAAGCGTCTGACTCTTGGTTTCAGCTCAGGTCATGATCTCAGGGTAGTGAGATCAAGCCCCATGTCAGACTCTGCGCTGAGCATGGACCCTGCTTAGGATTCTCTCTCTCCCTCTGCCCCTCCCCCGCACCTCCCCCCCACACTTATGTGTGCTCTCTTTCTCTCTCTTAAAGAAAAACCAACAAAACCAATTTAGGAACATTTTTATGTCTCTACTCCTTTTATGCCTCTGCCCCTTGCCTCTATCCTCATCACCACTCTTCTACTACAAGTCCTTATCTCTTTCCTGAACTATTGTGGTGGCTTCCTAAGTAGTTTCCATATTCAGTCTAAATGCCCCCCAAGCCCTCTGCCAAAGGCAACCTCCTAAAAATCAGCTCTTACCATTTTCCTACCCTGCTTTACCCTCCCCCTCACCCACATGGTAAAATCTGAAAACGCTTGGCAAGCAAGGCTCCAAACTTGTCACACCACATTCTCATTCAAAGCTTTCTCCTGTCACCTCATCACCTGTTCTCTGCCAGGGTTCACAACTGCAAATGCTCATGGGGAGGGCTGGGAATAAAACAATAGAGGGTGTGGGGTCTGCGATGGGCTGGGGAGAAGGATCTCCCTCTAAAGGGGTGTAGCTATTACTCAAGATCAGTTGAATGTGGGCCCAGTGTTGCTAAATCTTTGCATTTCCCTTTTTTTTTTTTTTTAAGATTTTATTTTTTTGAGAGAGAGAGAACGAGCAGGGGGAGTAACAGAGGGGCAGAGAGAAGCAGACTTCCCACTGGGCGGGGAGCCCGATGCGGGACTCAATCCCAGGACCCTGAGATCATGACGTTAGCCGAAGGCAGACCCTCAACCAAATGAGCCACCCACATGCCCCTATATCTTTGCATTTCCAGTAAGTCAAAAATAAAGGTTTGTATACAAATTCTCCCCATTTTAAACACTGACAAGTAATTCTAAAAAAAAAACCACTCTGCAGACTGCAAAAAAAAAATTGTGGGCTGAAGTGTGTGATTCCTCCATGACTGAATGCTTGTTTTTTCATACTGACCTTTGTGTCATTCTTCCAGTATTCCAGAACTTGCTCCATCCCTTTCTCTCGAAATCCTGTGAATCGTCCAACACCCAGCAAGCAAGGCCCTTCACCTTCCCTCATCCCCCCGTGCAGAGCCAGCGCCCCCTCTGTAGAGTGCCTGACCATTTGTACGAGCCTCCATTCTAGGACCTGTAATGGAATTACATATTTGGTCGTCTGTCTTCTCCCGCTGGGTTCTGAACTCCCATGATGAAGAGCCACATTTTACTTATTGTCTCCCCAGTGCTGCTCATGGAGTCTGATGTATTTCAGCATTTGATGAGCATCTGTTGACTGAGTTGCAGCCTGTTAAAAGTAATGCTGCAGAAGAATTTAGGACATGGCTTCTATGGCACCCCGTTGGAATTGTACTTAAGAATGTCTATGAGTCGGGGCGCCTGGGTGGGTCAGTCAGTCAAGAGTCTGCCTTCAGCTCAGGTCATGATTCTGGGGTCCTGGGATCAAGCCCCGCATCGGGCTTCCTGCTCAGTGGGGAGCCTGCTTCTCCCTCGCTCTGCCTGCCGCTCCGCCTGCTTGTGCTCTCTCTCCCTCTGTCAAATAAATAAATAAAATACTAAAAAAAAAGACTGTCTATGATATCAATAAAAGAAAAATTATTATTATATTCCAAGTAAGGTTGTCTTCTGGGATCATTTGTCTATTGTAGGAAGTCAAGTAAATATGTTTAGTTTTTAAGAAATAATTCTGAAAAACAGGATTCTTTCTGACCTTTTAACCCAAGAGAATGATAATTGGGTTTTGTTTCAAGGATTGCCTTTCTAGGGCAACAATGGCCAAGATCAGGCCAATGATCTAGGCAGCTTTGGTAACCTACAAATAATCTAAACCTGCTTGAATTCTTATAAACAGAACTGAGTGGCAGGGTGTGTGCTGAATCAAGTCACCTCCTCTCCTTGGGACATCAATTTTTATCAGTGCCCTACACACCCAATTCTCTCCTTTTTGTCTGTTTCATGCCTTTCTTTCCTTCAATGCTTTCTGTTATTTAGCATTCCTTTCAAAATCTAGCCGAAAACTTAACTTCTTCCAAGGAGTCTCTGATAAATGCCACTGGTCTTGATTCTTCCTTTGTTTTATATAGTGCATTTATTCTTTATGTTGGGTATGGCCTATTCCAGTGTAGGCTATATAATTAGAATAATTATACTATTAAGAATAAGATAGTAATAGTCATTTGAAGGCCATTTTTAAAGGTAACAGCTTCCCAGACTCCTCCCTGGAGATTCTGATTTGGTGGGCTTGGCATGAAGTGGAGGATGGGTACAGGTATTGTATCTGTAAAAACAGCCACAGATAATTCTTGTTATCAGGCAACTTTGGAAAACATTAGCCTCATCTTTATAAGCTTGGATTTGGGGTCAGACTGATTAGGATTTTAGGCAGGGCTCTAATTCTTGTAGCTCTGTGTAACATTAGGCAAGTTACCGTGTCCAATAGCCATGCTTTTTAATCCAGAAAATGGGGATGATAATCACTATTATAGTCCTATTCTGGAGGAATCAAATGATTCATGTAGACATTAGCACAGTGCCTGGAACATTCTAAGTGCTCAGTAAATGTTGACAATTATGGTTATATTTGCTTGGTTGTGTAAGTATGATTCGAGGTTTGGATGATGATTTCTTTGGTTCTTCTGTAACACTGTGGTGATTTAGGGTAGGGTGACCCGGAAGATTTTACTCTAGCCAGAGATTATTGTCAAGAGCCTACTAACCTCTGCCAATTTTTTATTGCCCCAACAAGGTATCATCCTTTGTTCTCTTTTAATTTTATGTGTCAGCTCCATTAAATTATAGAAAGGTCTTTGAGGCCATTGACCTTGTCATCTACTTTTGTCACATAGTAGATCCAGTATCCTGCATGATGGGCTATCAGCAGAGAGCACTATCTAATAGAATACACATTTATTTCATGGCATTATAGAACCATCATTTCTTACTTAGGTTACGATAGCTCCTAGCGTGTCTTGGGCTCTTCTATTCCTGCTACCTTCCAATCAGTCCTCACACAGCACCAAAATGATCTTTACACAATGTGATCACAGAATGTCATTCCCTTTTGAAATTTCCCAGCATTTCCCACTGTATTTAGAATAAAATACAAACTCCTTACCATAGCTTTGAAAGTGCTACCTGACCTGGGCTGGATTGTCTGTCTGACCTCATTTCCTGTCATTCACTATGTAAGTCATTACATTCCTATAAATTTGCTGTCCCCTGCCTGGACTGTCTTTTCCCTAGATCTTCATGTCATTCAGCCCAGATGTCACTTTCTCAGAGACCTTCCTTCACCTCCCTATCCAATATTTTTTCCTCTCATTAGTTTCTATTTATCCTGCTTTATTTTCTCCAGATTATTTCCACTATCTGATATTGTATTTATTAGTAACTGGTATTATTTGTTTATTCTAAACTCCATGAGATCGGGTATCTTGTCTATCTTATATTCTTAGCACTGGGAACAGAACCTGGTACATTTCATGTTCTCGGTAGATATTTGTCAAATCGATTGATGAAATTTACAGACAGACTAATGAACATCTATAGAGTTCAGTAGATTTCAACTTTTTACAACAGAGGACTCTTTTTTTTCTTTTAAGATTTTATTTGTTTGACAGAGAGAGACACAGCGAGAGAGGGAACACAAGCAGGGAGAGTGGGAGAGGGAGAAGCAGGCCTCCCACGGAGCAGGGAGCCCGATGCGGGGCTCGATCCCAGGACCCTGGGATCATGACCTGAGCCTAAGGCAGACGCTCAATGACTGAGCCACCCAGGCGCCCCACAACAGAGGACTCTTATCAAAACATAATATTTGGCTTTAAATCATTCATTTGTGTGTTTGTTTAGTCTTTTTTGCTTATCGCTTGACAAGCAAATAGGATTCTGTACACATAACAAGTTCTTAGCAAATACTTAGCAATTTAGTGAATCTTTGTTCAACAAGAGCTACCACCAGGGGGAAATCCATCCTCTGACCAGTAGCTGTAGATGGTGAGAAAATCTGGCTGGAGGAGAAACAGACCCGAGCTCAGGGGACAAGGGCAGGCAGGGGGCAGCTCCTTGCGGGCTTCTCCACAGCTATGCAGAGAGAGGCAGTAGGAAGCAGGAGAAGCAGGGCCATCATTTGGAGCACGCGGAGGAGAAGCAGCAAGACATGCTGCCAGCCTGGGCTGTGGTGAAAAGCTGCCTGGCCTGGAGCAGCCCTGGGCCAGTGGCTGCAGAGCTGAACACAAGATGGCAGTGGGTGCGGTGGGAGCAATGGTGGTACCCAAAGAACAACGTCTCAGAGAGGTCCCGACGTGTAAAGCCGCCTCCCGCTGGGGCTAAGCCATGAGGGATCGGGAAGGAGGCAATGAACGAGTGCAGTGACAAGCAAGTGGCAGTGAAGAGGGCATTTGACTCCTCACTCTCTCCCAGGTGACAGGAAGGGATTCGGGGACATGGGATCCCAGCAGTTGAGCATGTGTGATCTTGGACAGAACTAGTGGTTTTGTTGTTATTTGGGTTTTATTTATTGATCTTTCAGTATCATCTTCAGGGATTAAACATAACTAGAGATGACAGAGATGTTGGAAATAACAAGCAAGGACTTTAACACAGTTCTTATAAATGTGTTTGAGGATTTATAAGAAAATAAAGGCTCACATGAGTAGAGGAGAGATCTCACTTGAGAATTGGAAACAATGAAAGAAACCCAATTAGAAATTCTAGAACTGAAAAATAAAATATCTGAAATGAAAAAAAAAAAAATCCCTAGATGGGCTTAACAGTAAATTGCATTCTACAGAAGAAAAAAAATAGTGAACTCAAAGATAGGGTAACGTAAACTATGCAAACTGAAGCACACACAGAGAAAAAGGGCTAGAAAAAAATGAACAGAGTCTCATTGACTTGTAGGGTAGTATGAGGTGGCCTGACATTTGTGAACTGGAGTTCCAGAAGAAGAGGAGAGGGTGACTGGGATAAATATATATATGTTGGGGTTTTTTTTTTTTTCAAGAAAAATAGCTGGAATAAAATCCAAATTTGATGAAAATTGTTAACCCATGAGTTTTATAAGCTCAATGAACTACAAGCAGGATAAAAATGAAGAAAACCACTTTCAGGTACATCATAGTCAAATATCTGAAAACCAAGGACTGAAGAGAAACATCTTAATAGCAGCCAGAGGGAAAAACCTCATTCTGCACAAGACCTTAGGGGAGCAATCATCTGACTTCTCTGCAAGCCAAAAGACCACGCAATAACATCTTTAAAGTGCTGAAAGAAATAAAACCTGTTAACCTGGAATTAGAAACCTAGTGAAAAGATCCTTCAAAGATGAAGGGAATAAGAAAAATGAGAGCAAGGGCAAGGACGAAAGAGAGAAAGAATGAAAAAGAAAAACATTGCCAAATAAACAAAAGCTGAGAGAATTTGTCAATAGTAGACATGTACTTTAAGACATGTTAAAGTCTTCAGGGGTGAAGGAAGTGATACCAGATGGGAACTCAGATCAACATGAAAAATGAAGAGTACGGAAATGGTAGATCTGTGGATCAATAGAAATTTGTTTTTCCTTGCTTGTTATTGAATGAGTGTCACTCTTAATTATGGAGTTAAGTTCTCAGTGGACATTGCAGTTTTCTGGGAATCAGGGAATCTGGGGCCTGGTCCATTTCTGTGACCTTAAATAAGTGCTTTTAATCTCTTACCTTGGTTGGATCATGGGCCAAGTAGAATTCTAATACTTGATATTTTTCTCTTTTTGGTAAGCATTTAATAAATGTTTCCTTTTATCACTGCCAAACACCTCACAAGGGCTATCTACCCATTGCGTCTCAAATTTAGTGTGCATCATATGAATCACCTGGAAAGTATGTGAAGTCCTTTTCAGCCCCTACCTGCTGGGTTGGGTGAAGCAATCCTTCAGGAAAGTCACCTTTGCTGTCCCACTGGCTATTTCCTCAGAATTTCGTCAAAATTCACACTAGAAAAAGAGGAGAGCAGGATGCTTCAAGGAGAGGGTGAATACTGGCCAGGTCATGAGGAGGATAAACCCCTTTAAGTCCGTATTTTAAAATCTCATTAAGCTTCACTTTTTATGAAGTAATAATTTGAAGAGATAGATTTCTTTTTAGAAAGCAAGTTGTGAGGCACTTGGTGGTTAGTTCACCCAGGGGGATGTTGAAAATTATATTTGAATTGTCAGTAATTCCAGAGCGAAATGCAGATACTAAAGAGCGAGTCTGTAATTGAAATCCCTAGGCAAAGAAAGACCTTTGCTTCCTCCCAAGGTCATCTGGTATTGGAGTAAGGAGGTTTGAAGAAAATGTGTCATTGATGATTTAATAATATTTGACATGAGAGATTGCACTTCTGTAATTTTAATTTTTTTACATAGAAAACGGAAACTGCCTTAAATCTGCTGGTGACATATTTGGGTTAAAATTGCTGTGAACAACATTCCATACACTTCCTAATTCCCTCAACATCCCCGTTAAAATATATGTTTGCATTGTACTTTAAATTTATATTTCCTTTGGACATTCTCATGTTTTGTAAGAATAGAAAGCTTGTCGGAGGCTTCTCTATGATGGGAATAGAAACCCTGTTAATATCTGAATCATGCTGAGCATAAAAAAGAAAATTGGGGCCATCTTCACACTCAGTACCCTTTCCTGGCATAGAATGCTGGCATAGAATGCTGGCATAGAATGACAGAGTATTGATATAAAAAGGACTGCTTTTTTTTTTTTTTTTATTCAAAGTGTTCCTAAGTACCCTATTCCTTCATCTTTGGAAATATTGTGGCTTTCAGGGTCACTGACTGTGTGTCATATCCCCATAGAGAGCACACCTCATAAACTGTGGATATTCTTTGCATTCTCGGTGTTGTTCATGGCTGTCTTACCTCATGAGCTGTATGACACCTTTCATTTTAAAAAGGCCCTCATGTTTGTGATGACGGTGTGTCAAGTTATTGGGTCTGTAGCTGGGCTTGCTGCCGTCCACCGGCTTGAGCTCGCATGAAAGTGGACACAGTTGTCAGTGTCATGATTCAGGTTAAACAAAATTTAAAAACCGGTGGTATCCAAAAAACATCTGGTAGAAGGATTATTTTGTTTGTTTGTTTTGAACTAATGAAGCAGAAATACATGCTGTGAATAATGACCGTGAATAGGGCGCCTGGATGGCTCAGTTGGTTGAGCAACTGCCTTCAGCTCAGGTCATGATCCTGGAGTCCCAGGATCGAGTCCTGCATCGGGCTCCCTGCTCAGCGGGGAGTCTGCTTCTCCCTCTGACCCTCCCCCCTCTCATGTGCTCTCTCTCTCCTCTCATCCTCTCTCTCAAATAAATAAATAAAATCTTTAAAAAAAAAAAATAATAATGACCATGAATAGCCTCGGTTTTGCTGTGAGGAGTGTCCTCAATGTTAGCACCTGCAAGAAGACAGCATGTGTCATATTTGTTTTATAATATTAGTGTTTGTACAGAATGATAGCAGGGAGACAAACTGCGTTCTCTTCCCTGCTGGTCATTATTGGTTGATGATACTCCTGTGGGGACTTATGATACTAGGTGAAACCATGTGAAATTGCTGTTTATGTAGACAATTTTATATGGCTCTAGGAAACAAGAAGTATTTTAATTAGTTTTCTCTACATCATTGTGCGTCTGCCACAAATATTTTAAGTTAATACATATATTTAAAAATTAAACCTTGAAAGGCAAGATTCGTTTGTTCTCACTCTTGCTGTGTTTTTACTCTTTGTCATTGCCTTCTTGCTCTCAAGGAAATGAAAATTCTATATACAGAAAATCTGACATTTGTCATTCTGTAGTCCCTTGAGAGGTAAACAAGTAAAAATAAGAATATTACTTACTCAGTTGTGGGTTAAAGTCCTCTTCCGATCCTTCTAACAATAATTTAAACTTGCAGCAGTTCCTTTATGAATTTTTATGAATTCTTTTTTCTATAGAGAAGACAATTGCATCATGGGCATATATTACAAGTATTGAAATGTCTTTCCCCTCCCCCTGCTTCCATATTTCTCCATTTGCAGTTTCATCTATACAAAAAAAGGAGCTCTGGTATCTTCTGCTGAGACTCAGTAGAAAATCCTTCAAAAGAGAGAAGAAAGAAAAGAAAGAGAGCTATTTTGAAAGCCGACTTTCTAAAATTATATTTAGGTAAGTTAAATTTTAGATGTCATCCCTTAGAGCTGAAAGTAAACACATTTGATTTAATCATGTTAATCAAAATGTATTTGCATTCAAATGTTCTTATATATCAGTACTTCTGGATGGATTTAAATTATATTGACAGAAAACATCCATTTCCTCACATTTTCAAATACCAAGCAGGTTTTAGAACCTGGTCCACAGCATGGTTGTTTCTGGAAAAAAATTAATTCAGCCAAGGCTGATCTTGTTTTTCCTTTATTCTTTAAGCCAGAAGCAATTACTTTTCATTTCAGGATTAAGCGGCTGTAACATTGCCATTCGTCGCCGAGGCTCCTGGTTTCAGCATGTCTCCTTGGTTCTCAGCCAGTCCTGGGTGTTCAGGTAGCAGCTGGAGCTGGGAGTGCCTCTCCAGCCCGCATTCCTTGGCTCTGAATTTTGCAGTCCTGTTTATCTGATGAAGACCTCCCTACAGCGAGTTGCTCATGACACTGTCACACAGACCTTAATGAATGATTTGGAAAGATACTGAATATTTTTCCTCCAGGAATGCCAACTGATCTTGCATGCCAACCAGTCCCCTCACTTTGGCTGATCACTGCAAAGAGCCTGGTGCCGAGATAGGATGAGACCTGTCCCACATAAACCAAATTCTAACAGGATGCCTGCAAGTCCTCTCCATGAGGCTGTCACCCAGGCCTGTTCAGAGAATTTTCAGCAGTTACATTTGCATAGACATTGATTCTCACTTCTCTGCACTAATTATTTACTTCGGTTTATACTTTCAATCTGTATATGTTATCACCAGCTTCAGCACACAAAGACCTGTCTTCCTTCTCTTAGAACCATGACTTTACTTGAGATAGCTTAGGGTGGCTTTAGAGCATGGCTTTCTCACTATTTCATGTGTCTTCATTTTGCCTTCCCAAACCAGACTGTAAATTCCTTGAGAGAGGAGACCTGAAAACTGACAATAATACCTTATATAGACAGAAGGACAGAAAGCAACAACAACAACAACAACAACATTTGGACAAAAAGACCATTGTTGCTCTTAGTAATTGAGAAAATTTGCCTTAACATGTTCAGAAGACTCTAGATCATTTGCTCTAACATATGTCTCTTCTCCTTTCCCCTGTCTGCCCTCTGCTGGAACTGCTAATGAGCAATAAGGGGGCCAAAGGAGGACATGGTGTGGGAAACATAGGGAAAATAGGGGCTTGTCTGATTGAAAAGCAAGTTGAATAACCATGATTTGTGAGTTCACAACCTAGATCTTTGGTGAAGCTCCTCGTTATTTGCCGTTGGGTAACTAGCAGTCTCATTACAAGACCCTTTATTGGTTCAGCGGTACTTGGGGATGTGATTCTGCCTACTGGCATGAGATGGACCAAATGACCTTGTGTGTCTTCCACTCTTCTATGCTTTTTTCACCTCTCTCTCTTGCAACCTTACAATCGATGGCAGATAGCTGAGCCAGGTAGTGCCCTGTCCCAAACATAAATGCCCTCCTATTTAGCAGTCCCTCAAAACCTTCACCACCTTCATATATAATGGGTATTTTCAAGGATCTGGCAAGACTGCCAGTTTGGTAACACAAGGCAGAAGGTAAGTGTGAAACTCTAGACTGGTTTCCTGTTTCAAAGGGGAGCAGGATGTGACAGCTGCTGAGGCAGCCCATTTGCCCTTGGAGAGGAGAAGCAAGAGTGTCTGATCACTAGATGACCTCTCCCTCTTGCTGGCTCAGGGATGGTGTGAGCAGTCCTACTCCCCCTCCTGCTCTTGTTCAGATGGCTGGCTACATGTTATGAAAACAGGGAGGAAAAGTGTGTTTTTTGCTGTTGTTTTATTATTAAAAGAGGCACTCTCTGGAGAGGCAGAATCCATTAGCTGAATCCATTTCAGTATCTATGGTTAATTAATTTAGGCAGCTTTAATGCACTTTTATTATGTAGCCTTTAAGAGCAATTCTGGTAAATGTCCATCCCATAAATACCAGTACCACTTTATATGTATGATACGCTTTTTGGAAGGGTGAGTCTGAATTATTATACAGATATTAATTTGCACACAGCACTGACCAGACAATGCAAAAGTGCTTCCTCATAGTTTGAACATTGTTCGATACATTTTGAAGTGGGAAAAACTGTCAGATATGACACTCTGTGTTTTAAGTCAGTGACTAAGTCAGTCTGGTTGCCTCCCAAAACATAACTTTGAGAAGCAGTTTTGTCATTCTATGAACTGAATAATTGATTTCCGCATTTCATTCTGTTAATTAAACACTAGACTTTGAGTTACTAGAAGAAATAGCACAGTTAGCCAATAAACCTTTCTTATAAAATGACAGCATTTTAATTTATTGGATGCATTAGCACTTATTCATGGCTAAGATTTCATCAATCAATTTCCCATTTAAAAAAGATGTCTCTGAAAACAACAGAAGAAATGCTGAGCTCCAAAAGCAATGTTGTGGAAGGCAGCAGCAGGTCTAGCATTTGGGGAAGGTGTTTTAACTCAGTTATTATAGTCAACAATCATGCGGCTCCACGTTTTTTAAGTATCTACCTTATGAACTGACGTTCTTGGAATGTTAGAGTTTAAAAAAGAAAATATTTAAATTTCATTATTTAAGGGGTGTGCTGCATTTGTTCAAAATCATAACAATGTCTGATATTATTTTTGAATATTTATTTTGCTACTTTGATGTGCTTCTATGCTGCTTTGGGTTTTTACTTTTTTTACAGTAGTACATTTCAACAGTTGGCTTCAGATTAAATGAATATTAGTATATTTTGATATTTTTATTAATTAATTGCTTTTTGAAAATATTTTAAACTGAAAATTACTCCAAATAGAAGCTTGAAGAATCACTACCACCAGATAAATATTAATTTTAAATCATTTATTCATTTAATTCATTCAACAAAATTGTATGTAACACATAATAGGACTGACTTATCCATACGCAGGATAGGCGTAGCACCTGGAGCCCACATTACTTTTAGGGGCCTGTGCAAATGTTTTAATTTTTTTTATTTTATTTTTTTAAAGATTTTATTTATTTATTTGAGAGAGAGAGAACATGAGCCGGGGGAGGGGCAGAGGAAGAAACAGACTCCCAGCTGAGCAGGGAGCCAGATGGCAGGGCTGGATCCCAGGACCCTGGAATCATGACCCAATACAAAGACAGATGCTTAACTGACTGAGCCACCCAGGCTCCCCTGTTTTAATTTCTTTTAAAGTCAGAAGGGAAAAAAAAAAAGAAATTTTAGGTCAAAGAGAATGTTTAAATGCATAATACTAATATATTCATCTTTTTACCAACATGGTCATAAAATATAATATTTTTAATATTTTTTATGGAGGAAGAGGTCCACGCAGGCTAAAGTTCCCAGAACCCCCAAAGGTCCTATGCCGACCAACCTATGCAAAATTTCACTATACTAGATTCTAGAGATAAGAAGATGAGGAAGACACAATTTCTATGCCCAAAGTATTCACAGTCTAATGAAGAAAATGGACATAAAACAGATAGTTCACAATGTGGTTTCCTTGAAGTTGTTTGAAATAGTTATATATAAAAAAAGTTATACCTTGAGGAACACAAATGTTTTACTACAAAAGGTCATTTAACATATAGACTTGGTCTTCGCCTTCTTTTAGTTAAACTTCTACAAAAATAGGATTTGCATATACTTTAATGGTATGTAGACATCATGACTAAACGTTTGTTCATTTTAAATACCACTGATATTGCCATCCAGATCTTTACGTGAAAGTGTTCATAGTTTACAAGGAACTTCATTAACAGGGACACAAAGGAAATGCCAGGGCCTCCATATTGATGGTTCAATGAGGAAAATTAGAAATGTCTCCCTAGCTTAGCAAAGCTTACTTACTTATGTCTTTTGGAATTTTATTGAGGCTTCAGAAATGGAACAGAATCTTGGCTGTACTTTCTCTTTTCATAAAATTTCTCGTTTATATGAGATTCATCATTTATTTTTCAGTTACTGTTTCTAATGCCATAATTGGGGTAGTCAGAATGTCCTAAAACTAAATCTTCCTCGTTAATATTTGGGCCCACTGCCACACTTTTTATTGTCAATTGGAGAACGATTTTTGATCTCTTTTTATTTTTAGAGCAATTGTACCTGCATTATCTTATTACACACACAAAAGCTTTTTGAATAAGTAGGGCATCATGGGACATTGGAAAGAGCACAGGCTCAGGCAAACCTAGATGTGAATCAGAATTCTGTCACTCAAGCTGTATGACCTTGGTCAATTCATTTAAGCTCATTGCATCTCAGCTTCCCCATCTATAAAATGAGGATCATTATGCCTGTGTTACAAAGTTGCTATAGGAACTAGAATAATGCATATGAGCATTAGGCCAGTACTTGGAATATAGTAGATGCTAAATAAATAGCTGCTATTATTATTTGCCATATTTTACAGATTAGGAAACTGAAACACAGACATATTAAATGGCCTTGGCCAGCTTCGGGTTATTCCCCGTAATTACCAGAAAATTGCAGCCTTACCTTTAATCAAGCCTCACTGAGAGAGAGGTTATAGGGCACAAAAAAAGTGCAGAAGCAAAATGTATAGAAAAATCGGTAATACTGAAGCAACCAGATAATCAATATCTATTTATTGAGCACCTTGTAAGTATAAGGTATTCTGTGCACAAGTTGGGGTACTTTGGGTTGCAAATGGCAAACTCCCAACTTGCCCACACAAAAAGGAGAATTTATGGGCTGGTGTAACCCAAACACAGGATGTAGGGAACTGGTCCTGGAGATGGCTGGATTCAGTGTCAGGAATGCTTTTAGGGCTTATACTCTCTATTTCTGACTCGTGTTTCTGGTTCTCTTTGCAGATAGCTTTCTCCGTGCCATGGGAAGCATGGCTCCTAGTAGCTTTGGTTTCTCATCTCATCCTAGCAGCCCTTTTACTAGCAAAGAAAGAAGATTTCTTCCGCTTTGGCTCCAGCCTGTAAACAATCTCAAGAATGACTTGCATTGGATCAACAGAGGTTGCATACTCCTTCCCAAACCAAACACCAAGCCAGGAAGATGGGGTAATATCCCAATGTATTAGCTCATAGAGTACAAACTTAAATTTATTTCTTAACGTGCATGCCTTTTAATGGAGAAAGTTATAAACACTTGGGTACTGTCTTAGAAAAAGCAGAACTCTCTAAAGAGGGTGATTGGAGGCTGACACAGACAGACATCCTGTTGTATGAAAAAGTCCTGGAGGAATGCACTATGCTAACAGCTTGCTTAATGCTTCTGCTTCCTGTAGAGTGGCCTGGGGGTGGGAACTCAGAGCAGACTTATAAATTGATTTCTGTAGTGGAGGAACTTCTCTTAAAATCTCTGCTGGGGTTATTTAAGACATTGAACTCTTGGGGCGCCTGGGTGACTCAGTCGTTTAAGCATCCAACTCTTGATTTTGGCTCAGGTCATGATCTCAGGGTCCTGGGACTGAGCCCCGCGTTGGGCTCCACGCTCAGCAGGGAGTCTGCTTGAAGATTCTCTCCCTCTGCCCCTCCCCCGCCTCTCTCCCTCAAATAAATAAATACTTCTTAAAAAAAAAAAGAAAAAAAGACATTGAACAGTTTGCTCTTGGCTCCAGTACTTCAGTGTCCACTCACCGTTACATTCGTGGGTGGACATGGTATTATATTAGAGATCTGGAGAGCTCATGACTGGGTGCAGATCCAGTGTTTTGACTTTTTATGCCAACATCAGCATTTCCCCACTTGTTTGACATTTCTCCTGTCAGTTGGGCCCTTGATTCAAGGTTACCTTGATTACTTTCAGGTCTTTTTAGTCATGAATTTTTCTTAACTAGTTTTACCTCAAAATGGTGTCTCTTACCTGATGTAGTTTTCGGAATAAATAGGCGAGGTTTGGTGGGGTCTGGAGCCCACGGCCAAGAAAGGATTCTTGAGACGTCTTTGGTGCAAAATGGTGGTTTTATTAAAGCACAAGGACAGGACCTGTGGGCAGAAGGAGCTGCTGCTGCCCCCGCTGCCCCTGCTGTCTTCTGCTCCCCTTTGCTGCCCCGGGATTATGAGGAATAACTGATTATATACTTTGGGGTTGGGGGAATTAAAGATAAAGGAAGTTCCAAAAGGATTTTCATGTGCTAAAGGAGACACAGGATATAGGAGGCCTTGCTATTGTCAAACTAAGGTTGTTTTTCCCTCTAGCAGGGCATTAATATTAAGACATTATACTCTGCCTGCCTCAAGTATTTGTCAATGGGCTGCAGGTTATATGGACATTTAATTTTATCTACACTTCCTTCTGCCTTTGTTTCCCACATCATTACCCACTACTCTCTCCAGCACTAAATTCTTTCCTCTTTTACCTCCCTAAGAAACTAACTCCATCCAATACTCCAACTTCTATTTACATCTTCGATTACCCCTCTCCATTGCATCTTTCTCTACACATCTACCTACAGGACTATCCCCTTGAGATATCATCAAAAGAAAGAATATATGTGGAAGGACTTTATGATTTTGAAGTGGAATAAAAATATGGAATAATATTGTTATCCTATCTTCACAATCATCTCAAAAAATTACCAATGTAATGCATTTTTTGAGTTTACTTTCTCAGCATTCAGCTCATTACTTAATGTCTTAAAATCTGATGTCTCCTAACATATTTTGGGGAGGGGGTCCATATCTTTGTTGACCCTTCTTCCAGCACATGGCACATTTAATTTTGCCCTCCTCTTTTGGTGTCTGCAATTCACTACCTTGATTCACCTTCTCTCTCTCTGACTACTCTTCTCTCTCCTTTAATGCCCATCTGTTTCCTTCTACCTCTGAATGTGAGTGGTCTCCATCATTCTGTCCTGGCTCCTTCTCGTCCCTCCCCTCTCTCATTCTCATAAATACTTCTTGAAACAAATCCCAGATCTCTCTCTTCCCTTCAACATGTTAAATGCCCACTGATAATGATACCTCATTAGCCCCCAAACATAAGGTATATAAAATAAACTCTCATTCTATCCTAAATATCTTTCACCCTATCTCAGCCAACAGTGTTACTTTTCTACCCAGTCACCAAGGCTTGAAACCTTGGTTCTCTCTTTGATTCCTTGCTCTTTTCCCTGAATCCAATTTAAGCTATATTTTTAAGAACACATTGTTCTGTTCACCTACCTTCTGTTCACTCTGTCTCTCCCTTCTGCCTTCTCTTTCTTCAGGCAGTGATGGTTCAGGCTGCTGGAACAGCACACAGTCTATTATCTTGCTTTCAGTAAGGTTGTCCAGAAGTATTTTGTGGCCATACTTTTTTTCTCTTCCTCATTATTGATTCTTTCCCTTTTCTGAACTGAATAATCATTCAAATTTTATTCATAAAGATCATTAAATCTTCTTCTACATATCAAATACCTTTCTCAAAACCTAAATATACACTAACATGTTTAGAATGGCCTATATAGCATGTCTAGTTAAGTCACGGTCAGGTGTAAGCTGACTGTTGTCTATAAGCATTGACATGAAAAAATACATTTCATGGCTATGTATTTTGTTAATATAATTTGCATCTTCAAGTTAGTAGCTTCATCTTAGGATAAGATTTCAACCATATTTGATTTAGAAAGCTAAAGTTTTGATGAGCTAACGAATGTACATTAAACATATTACTGAAGTTTTGATACATTTCCAGCAATCATCAGCATATAATTCCAGTTTAGGTGTAAACTCATCAGAAACCTCACCTCAATCTCTAGGACTCATGTCGTCTTGCTGTATTTCTGCAGATCCTATTAATAAAGAATGATTAAGGACAGCTTTATTTTTCCCAGTTTCAATATTAAAGATGTATGTTGTAACAGTAACATACTGTGCAGCTATAAAAAAAAAATAAACTAGAGAAGTTCTTTATATGTTTATATGGAAAGATCTCTGTTATAAACTGAATGTTTGTGTCCCCCCCACCCAAATTCATATGTTGAAGCCTTAGTCCCCAATGTTATGGTATCTGGGGAGTAATTAGGGTTAGATGAGGTCATGAAGGTGGGATCACTTGGTGGTGGGATCACTGCTCTTATAATAAGAGACACTGGAAGACTTGCTGTCTCTTTCTGCCTAGTGAGAACACAGTGAGAGGGGCCATCTGCAAGCCAGGAAGAGAGCTCTCACCAGAACCCAACCATGGCTGGCACCCTGACCTCAGATTTCCAGTCTCCAGAAATGTGAGAAAATAAATTTCTGTTGTTTAAGCCATCTAATCTATGGAGTTTGGGTATGGCAGCCCAAGCTGATTAATACAATCTCCAAGATTTATTTTTAGGTAGGGAACAAAGGATGCCAAAATAGTGTCCTGTTGGGGTGAAAAAAAAAAAAGGAAAAGAATCTATCCTTGTACTGGCTTGTATATACATTCTAAAACTCCTGGAACTAACTGAGAAACTAATAATGTTGGTTACTTGTTTTGGGGGTATAGGAACTTGGCAAATAGAGGGCAGGCGTGGAAAGGAGACATTGCTGTGTATCTTTCTATATTTCTTGATGCTTGAACTATGTGAATGTGCCACCACTTCAAAAAATTAAATAAGTAAAATTTATTAAAAATGATAAATCCATTTGGAAAAACAAGATTATATTGAAATAAAGAAAATATTGATTATATTGAAAGAAAATTGCTGATTGGCAGAATAATTATGACAGAAGTTGACATTTGAAGATGAAGGTCTATGAGCAGTTATATTAAATTGCTTTCTGGGTCAGTTATTTCATGATTGCTGTGATTATGTGGACAGTTCTGATTGCCTACTGCCCTTTCCTGGGATCTGCATTGGTTACTGACAGCAGAGCTTGAAGTACCCCATGTAACATGCATTTGGTTGAAGGATGATGGCCACGGGTTCTCCAGTACTCTCTCAGTAATGTCCAGATGAGCTCTCTGAAAGTAAAGGCTTCTTCACCTCCCTTCAGTTGGTGGTCCTATATTCAAGGACAACTGCTGAGAAAAGGACCAACCCATTCATTTGAAAGAGGTCAATGTCTTTTCTGTGGACAAAGATGTGACTTCTCTCACAACTCACCTTGGCCAATTAAACGTCCAATTGTTTTAGCAACATTATATCATACTACCCGAGAGTGTTGTCCTTAAATGTAGTTCTGATCATTTTCTTGCTTTTAACTTCCATCAAAGACTTCTTCTCCATTGGTCACCTGGCCTATCTCCCCATTGACTCTTTTTTTTTTTTTAAGTAAGCTCTACGCCCAACATGGGACTTGAACTCATGACCCTGATATCAAGAGTCACATGCTGTATTGACTGAATCAGCCAGGCACCCCTCCCATCCATCAATTCATTTTGAGCTGTTTTGCCATGACCCCAAAGTGCCTTTGTTTCTGTCCCCCCACCATCATAAATGTAATTTCCATTCCCTGGACTACCCTTCTATTTGTTCCTTTTGAGGAAGCTCCCCCAAAGGGAAGTGAGTGTCTTTCCTGACATCACTCTAAATTTTTGAACAGCATTGATATTCTTGATGCGCTTTTTACTTCTTGTCCAATTCAAGAAGTTCAGGGGCCACATAGCATGTTCATTTTACATCCCCAATGCTGGCATCCAGTAGGCACTTGATGGTTGAATGAATGAATAAATATACACTCTGGCTGACATGTTAAAGACAAAAATATAGTAGCCTATAATAAAATCCTAACCAATGCTTAGGGAAATGCTTCACAGGAGGAGTCTAACTCTCTGCATTGCAATTGTGTTATTCAAGTCCTAATTGACTTATAAGAGCTGAATTTTGTCAGGACAATTCTCCATGAGCCTTTTGATTGGGGGGGAAGCTTTCAATTTTGTAGATATTTTGTGTGTGTTTTGAAAACTCTGCTGGGCATCCCCTTACTAAGGCATCTCTTTGAGGAACTCCTCAGTTTAAGAGCATTTTATTTCTAACATTTTAAAGTATAGATGATAGCTCTCAATCCAGTGGATTTTCATCCTTATCTCCAGAAAACCACATTTTTTATGCTTTGTAGTAAAGTAAGTTGTATATCTATAGAAATCACCCTGTGTAAGTGAACCTTTGGCTAGAACCTCAGATCCGCACTGGCTTTCCAGAGAGCAAGAATGACAGCAGGGTGATTTCTGTCACCGTAGAAGATACCTTTCTCACGTGTCTTTCTCAAATATGTTCTTTTAAAATATTGTGAAATATGCAGAAAACAAATCATTAATATTTTCTAGCTGAAAGAATTCACTTGCCACTTTTTGGAGGGTTTCAGCTGCATCAATAAGGCACTAGTGAGACATATTAGAATGAGGCCCATTATCTTTTATTAATTCAGTTTACCCTGAACAAAGTAGATAAAATAAAGACTTGAACTCCAGCTATTCAGACATGGTTGTATAAACATGGCCTCATAATAATTTGTTTTCAAAGTTCATTGACTTTAACTGTCTTGCTGATGTTGTCTGTGAAAATGTGTCCATTTGTATATCTAATGTATTAACATTTCTTTTCTTTTTTGAAATTTTGTATCATTAGTTTCAGATGTAATGTTCAATAATACATCAGTTGCGTATAACACCCAGTGCTTATCATATCACATGCCCTCCTTAATGCCTGTCACCCAATTACCCCATCACCGCACCCACCTCCCCTCCAGCAACCCACAGTTTGTTTCCTAGAGTTGAGAGTCTCTCATGGTTTTTCTCCATCTCTGATGACTTCCCATTCAGTTTTCCCTCCCTTCCCCTATGATCCTCTGCACTGTTTATTATATTCCACATATGAGTGAAACCATATGATCATTGTTTGTTTGTCTCTGATTGACTTATTTCACTTAGCATAATCCCCTCCAGTTCCATCCACCTCGATGTAAATGGTAAGTATTCATCCTTTCTGATGGCTGAGTAATATTCCATTGAATATATGAACCACATCTTTATCCATTCATCTGTTGATGGACATCTAGGCTCTTTCCACAGTTTGGCTATTGTGGACATTGCTGCTATAAACTTTGGGCTGCAGGTGCCTCTTCAGATCAATACATTTGTATCTTTGGGGTAAATACCTAATAGTGCAATTGCTGGGTCATAGGGTAGCTCTATTTTTAACTTCTTGAGGAACGTCCATACTGTTTTCCAGAGTGGCTGTACCAGCTTGCATTCCCACCAACAGTGTAGGAGGGTTCCCCTTTCTCCACATCCTCGCCAACATCTGTCGTTTCCTGGCTTGTTAATTTTAGCCATTCTGACCAGTGTCAGGTGGTATCTCATTGTGGTTTTGATTTGTATTTCCCTGATGCCAAGTGATGTGGAGCATTTTTTCATGTGTCTGTTGGCCATTGTTTTATCTTCTTTAGAGAAATGTCTGTTCATGTCTTCTACCCATTTCTTGACTGGATTATGTGTTTTTTGGGTGTTTAGTTTGATAAGTTCTTTATAGATTTTGGATACTAGCCCTTTATCTGATATGTCATTTGCAAATATCTTCTCCCATTCTATCGGTTGTCTTTTGGTTTTGTCAACTGTTTCCTTTGCTGTGCAAAAGGTTTTTATCTTGATGAAGTCCCAATGGCTCATTTTTGCTTTTGTTTCCCTTGCCTTTGGAGAAGTATCTAGCAAGAAGTTGCTGCAGCTGAGGTGGAAGAGGTTACTGTCTCTGTTCTCCTCTAGGATTTTGATGGATTCCTGTCTCACATTTAGGTCTTTCTTCTCTTTTGAGTTTATCTTTATGTATGGTGTAAGAAAATGGTCCAGTTTCATTCTTCTACATGGGGCTGTCCCATTTTCCCAGTACCACTTGTTGAAGAGACTGTCCCTTTTCCATTGTATATTCTTTCCTGCTTTGTCGAAGATTAGTTGACCATAGAGTTGAGGATCCATTTCTGGGTTTTCTATTCTGTTCCATTGATCGATGTGTCTGTTTCTGTGCCAGTACCATACTGTCTTGATGATTACAGCTTTGTAATATAGCTTCAAGTCTGGTATTGTGATGCAACCAGCTTTGGTTTTCTTTTTCAACATTCCTCTGGCTATTCAGAGTCTTTTCTGGTTTCCTACAAATTCTAGGATTATTTGTTCCAGCTCTGTGAAAAATGTCAATGGTATTTTGATAGGGATTGCATTGAATGTGTAGAGTGCTCTGGGTAGCATAGACATTTTAACAATATTTATTCTTCCAATCCATGAGCATGGAATGTTTTTCCAATTCTTTATGTCTTCCTCAATTTCTTTCGTAAGTGTTCTGTAGTTTTTAGAGTACAGATCCTTTACCTTTTTGGTTAGGTTTATTCCTAGGTATCTTACAGTTTTTGGTGCAATTGTAAATGGGATTGATTCCTTAATTTCTCTTTCATCTCATTGTTAGTGTATAGAAATGCAACTGATTTCTGTGCATTGATTTTATATCCTGCCACACTGCTTTATTCCTGTATGAGTTCTAGCGATTTTGGGATGGAGTCTTTTGGGTTTTCCACATAAAGTATCATGTCATCTGCGAAGAGTGAGAGTTTGACTTCGTCTTTGCCAATTTGAATGCCTTTTATTTCTTTTTGTTGTCTGATTGCTGAGGCTAGGACTTCTAGTACTATGTTGAACAACAGTGGTGAGTGGGCATCCCTGCCGTGTTCCTGACCTTAGGGGAAAAGCTCTCAGTTTTTCCCCATTGAGAATGTTAATCACCGTGGGCTTTTTGTATATGGCTCTTATGATATTGAAGTATGTTCCTTCTATTCCTACACTGTGGAGAGTTTTAATCAAGAAAGGATGCTGTATGTTGTCAAATGCTTTTTCTGCATCAATTGAGAGGATCATATGGTTCTTGTCCTTTCTTTTATTAATGTGATGTATCATGTTGATTGATTTGCAAAAGTTGAACCACCCTTGCAGCCCAGGAATAAATCCCACTTGGTCGTGGTGAATAATCCTTTTAATGTACTGTTGGATCCTATTGGCTAGTATTTTGGTGAGAATTTTGACATCCATGTCCATCAGGGCTTTTGGTCTATAATTCTCCTTTCTGGTGGAGTCTTTGTCTGGTTTTGGGATCAAGGCAATGTTGGCCTCATAAAAAGAGTTTGGAAGTTTGTCTTAGATTTCGATTTTTTGAAATAGCTTCAGAAGAATAGGTATTAATTCTTCTTTAAATGTTTGGTAGAATTCCCCTGGGAAGCCATCTGGCCCTGGACTCTTGTTTATTGGGAGGTTTTTGATTACTGTTTCAAATTCCTTGCTGGTTATGGGTCTGTTAAGGTTTTCTATTTCTTCCTGGTTTGGTTTTGGTAGTTTATGTCTCTAGGAATGTATCTATTTCTTCCAGATTGCCTAATTTGTCAGCATATAGTTGCTCATAATATGTTCTTATAATTATTTGTATTTCTTCAGTATTGGTTGTGGTCTCTCCTCTTTCATTCATGATTTTATTAATTTGGGTCCTTTCTCTTTTCTTTCTGATAAATCTGGCTGGGGGTTTATCAATCTTATTAATTTTTTCAAAGAACCAGCTTGTAGTTTCATTGATCTGTTCTACTGGGTTTTTTGTTTGTTTGATTGTTATTTTTGGTTTCTATTTCATTGATTTCTGCTCTATATTATTTCTCTTCTCCTGCTTGGTTTAGGCTTTATTTGCTGTTCTCTCTCCAGCTCCTTTAGGTGTAAGGTTACCTTGTGTATTTGAGACTTTTCTAATTTTTTGAGAAAGGCTTGTATTGCTATGTACTTCCCTCTTAGGACCACCTTTGCTGTATCCCAAACGTTTTGAACAGTTGTGTTTTCATTTTCATTTGTTTCCATGAATTTTTTTAATTCTTCTTTAATTTCCTGGTTGACCCATTTATTCTTTAGAAGCCTGCTCTTTTTTTTTTTTTAAAGATTTTATTTATTTATTTGAGAGAGAGAGAGAGCATGAGGGGGGGAGGGTCAGAGGGAGAAGCAGACTCCCCGCTGAGCAGGGAGCCCGATGTGGGACTCGATCCCGGGACTCCAGGATCATGACCCGAGCCGAAGGCAGTCGCTTAACCAACTGAGCCACCCAGGTGCCCTAGAAGCCTGCTCTTTAACCTCCAAGTGTTTGGGTTCCTTCCAAATTTCCTCTTGTGATGGAGTTCTGAAAATATGCAGGAAATAATCCCAATCTCTTGGTACCAGTTGAGACCTGATTGTGACCCAGTATGTGATCTATTCTGGAGAATGTTCCTTGTGCACTCAAGAAGAATGTGTATTGTGTTGCTTTAGGATGGATGCTCTGTATATATCTGTGAAGTTCATCTGGTCCAGTGTGTCATTCAAAGCCCTTGTTTCCTTATTGATCTTCTACTTAGATGATTTGTCCATTGCTGTGAGTGGGGGTGTTGAAGTCCCCTACAATTATTGTATTATTATCAATGTGTTTCTTTAATTTGGTTATTAATTGGTTTATATAATTGGCTGCTCCCAAGTTAGTAGCATAAATATTTACAATTGTTAGATCTTCTTGTTGGATAGACCCTTTAAGTATGATATAGTGTTCCTCTTCATCCCTTACTACAGTCTTTGGTTTAAAATCTAATTTGTCTGATAAGAGGATCACTACCCCAGCTTTCTTTTGATGTCCATTAGCATGATAAATGGTTCTCCACTGCCTCACTTTCAATCTGGTCTAAATGAATCTCTTGTAGACAGCATATGGATGGCTCTTGCTTTTTTATCCAATCTGATATTCTGTGTCTTTTGATTGGAGCATTTAGCCAATTTACATACAGAGTAACTATTGAAAGATATGAATTTAGTGCTATTGTATTTCCTGTAAAGTCCCTCTTCCTGTAGATTGTCTCTGTTTCTTTCTGGTCTATGTTACTTTTGGGCTCTCTCTTCTCTTACAAGATCCCCTTTAATCTTTCTTGCAGAGCTGGTTTAGTGATCACAAATTCTTTTAGTTTCTCTTTGTCATGGAAGCTCTGTATCTCTCCTTCCATTCTGATTGACAGCCTTACTGGATAAAGTATTCTTGGCCACATATTTTTCTCATTTAGATCTCTGTGGATAGGTCTGCTGCCAGTCTAATGTTCCTACCCCTGTAGTTTAAGGAGTTCTTGTCTTGAGCTGCTTTCAGGATTTTCTCTTTATCTCTGAAATTTGCAAGCTTCACTATTATATGTTAGGGTGTTGATCTATTTTTAGTGATTTTGAGAGGGGTTCTCTCTACCCTGCTGGACTTGAATGCCTGTTTCCTTTCCCAGATTAGGGAAGTTCTCAGCTATGATTTGCTCAAATATACCTTTTGTCCCTCTCTTTCTTCTTCCTCTGGGACCCCAATAATTCTAATATTGTTTTGCTTTATGGTATCACTGATTTCTCAAAGCCTCCCCTCATGGTCCATTAGTTGTTTTTCTCTCTTTACCTCAGCTTCCTTTCTTTCTATCATCTTGTCTTCTATGACACTGACTCTCTTCTGCCTCATTTACCCTAGCTGTTAGAGCATCCATTTTGACTGCATCTCAGTTAAAGCATTTTTTATTTCAGCCTGATTAGATTTTATTTCAGCCTGATTAGATTTTATTTCTGCACTAAGAGATTCTCAGTGTCTTTGATGCTTTTCTTCAAGCCCAGCTAGTAACTTTATAATCATTATCCTGAATTCCACCTCTGACATTTTACTTATATCCATATCGATTAGATCTGTGGCAGACAGTATTACCTCTGGTTCTTTCTTTTGTTGTGAATTTCTCCTTCTAGTCATTTTGCCCAGAGATAAATGGATGAATGAGAGAACAAAATTAAAAACATCAATCACAACCCAAGTGAAATACACACTAGACAAATCTGAAGAAGTCAGAAACCAAAAAAGAAAAGAAAAAGAAAAAAAAATGATAAAAGGAGAGAATATAATCTCCCAGGTAGACAAAACAGGGTAATCCACTTGGTCCTAGGTCTATTTTGGTCTGTTTGTTAGAAGACACTAAATCCCAAAATTGTAAAGAAAACAAAACTTATATATATATATATATACACACACACAAAAATAAAATTGAATACAGTGAAAGGAAGCCAAAAATGAAGAATACATCTATAAAATGTAAATGTAAAAATGAAAGTTAAAAAAAGACTTAAAAAAAAGAGTTGATAAAATAAGAAACTAGTTGAAAAGGGAAAAAAAAGAAAAAAGAAAAGGGAAATTTTAAACTGAAAGATAAATGAATCATGAGAAAAAAAACCTTGAATTCTACATACTATTTTCCCCTAGCATTGGAGTTTTGCAGGTCTGTGTGCTCCATACACTTGGTATTTTCCTGATGTTCCAGCTGGTCTTCTGGGGGAGGAGCCTGCTGTGCTGATTCTCAGGTGTTTTTCCCTGGATGGAGTCGCACCGCTCCTTGCCAAGGGGGCGGGGCTCAGTGTAAGCTGCTTCTGGTTGCTCTATGTGGCTTTTGTTCCCTGAAGGCTTTCCCCACCACTTTAGAGGATGAAAATAAAAATAGCAGCACCCCAATCTCCAGCCCTGGAGCTGAAAAATCCCAGCCCCCTCTCTTCAGTAAACTCTCAGGGAAAAGCAGTCTCCACTTTTGTGTGAGCCAAACTCTGCAGACTCCTGCTGTTCACACCCATCCTCCCAGGGAAAGGAGGAGGATCACCCTGTTTCTGCCCTTTGCAGGGCACCTGCACAGAGAGCAGTCTCCAGATCCTGCTGCAGTTCACGGTTTATGGCAAACTGAGCAGAAAGCCACTCCCAGCCTCACTGACCCTCACCAGGTTCCCCACTCCAATGCATGGGAACTCTGCCGGCCCAGACAGCCCCGTTTTTTCTGTGATTCTGGGGATCCTGAAACCACACTGCCCCACCTAGGATTCTGCCCGCTTCACCACATGAGCACCTTTCAGGCAGGGACGTCTCTCCCTGGAACAGACTTCTAAAAATTCTGATTTTGCGCTCCGGGGCTATATCACTTTCCAGTAGCCAGCTTAAAGAGGCTCCCTCCCCACCCCGCCCCCGCCATTTACCTTCCGATATATCCCCTCAGATTCACTTCTCTGCACCTCCTACCTTGCAAAAAGTGGTAATTTTTTTATTTGTAGAATTCCAATTCTTTTCTTACATCTCAAGTTGAATTCATAGGTGTTCAAAATGATTTGATAGATATCTAGCTAAATTCAAGGGACCAGATGAAACGGGGTCCCCTACTCTTCCATTTTGCCTCCCTCTAACGTTTATTTTTTATAGTATCTTGAGACCTAATGTACAGCATAATGAATGTAGTTAATAAAACTATATTGTATACTGGACATTTGCTAAGAGAGTAGATTCTTGCCACACACAAAAAAAAGAAAATGTGTTTGGAGATGAATATGTTGTTAATCAGCTTGACTGTAATCATTATTTCACTATGTATATGTGTATCAAACATCATGTTGTACTCTTTAAATATATATAATCATTATTCTTTTAAAAATACAAGATTTGCAATAGATTGAATGCAGAAGATATGAGAATCCAGCTGTCCTCCATTTTGCAAAAATGTAAGATAATGCCACTCAGTACGTATTTTTGTTTTGGAGATTATGGTTATTTTTTTCATAAAAAATATATTATTTGTCTTCACCTAAAAAAATCCAAAACATTTTCTATGTAATGAGCACCATCAAAGCCAGAGTTTGATGCACATTTGAGCACAATCCTTATACTTTTCTCAGTATAAATAGCACATCTGTTCTTAGTGACATGTGGCTGAAGGCAAAACTTAAATCCAACAGAATTTGTGGACCTTAGTTCTGATGCCATTTCTTGCAAGGTTTGAATATAAAAATGACAGGAATCTTGGAATATTTCTCCCACTCCAGAATTTTAGTTATTTTGCACTCACCAAATCTGCAAAATCTCCAGATTTTCCGTCCTCCAGGAAAGAGTGTCTAAATTAAAGAATTAATTAAGCCCTTTAAAAAACCAGCAGTTCCCTGTGGGTTGCTTTTATAATTGCCTCTACACTCACCAGCTAAAGGTCTGCCTAAGTTAACTGTTTGACTTGTTCTCAATATAACATTTACCTACCTAATTCATGCAATTGTTTATTCTGTAACTCATGTGTCTTTCTCTGTTGTCATCATCTATTCAAAATTGTAAGGTCCCAGAAAATAAGACCTGACTATCCTTAATTTATTTTCTGTGGGGCCTAAACAGCACTATATGATATTAAACAGGTAATAATTATTTTTAGTGTGATGACAATGAAGACAGGAATCTAAAGTAGGCTGATAAAATGTGAATTTACCATGAAAACAAATTTAGTGAAGCTTTAGTGCTATTTATAGCACACAGTAGTCTATCAGCTGCTGAAAACAGTGATGAAAATGTTCAAAATAGCTAACTCCCAATAATTCATAGGATACATGTCCCCTAAGTTGCCCTATGGCCATGTTTCCATTTTTGTGACTCCAGCCAGAGCCGAGAAGGCACACAGGAGGTCAAATAAATGAGTTTTCTAAATATTGATATTTCTGATAATAAGGTTACCAGAGAGAAGGTGGTAATGATTGCTGAATCATTATTTTGAGGGATTATTGTAGAATTTAGATCTTGCTGGTCAACTTGCATTAATAAAGCAACATTCATTGAGTGCATGGTTGGTAGAAACATGGAGAAATTCCTTTTTCTGTCAGGAGCTCTGTATGGCAAGTCTGACTATGGAAGATCTTGTATCCACAGGAGAAAATCAAACTGCACATCTTGATGAACTAGCAGAGCTTGGAGGAGCAAGCCAAAGACAAAGCAGTTTCCTAGGACTGAAGAATTTAACCTTTGTTCTAGTCCTCCCTTTTGTCAGCAAGAAAACTGTTGAGGCTGATTTCAAATGAATCATCCTTGGCATTTTTTCACCCTAAAACTGCTTATCTGTCACTTCACAGAAATTGCTACTTGTCCTCAATGGTTTGCAGTACTAGCTCAGACATTGCACACAACTCATTATACCGCAGAAGTTGGAAAAAAAACCCACATTATTTACATATATAAATATTAAATGTATTAAATAAATAAATAAAATTTCGTTTGAACTGGCTATGTATCAATAAACTCAGCAGGTTTTGAGTTAAGGTCTGAAACCATGCCACTTTGTCACTTAGCCGTCAGTGTTCTTCCAAGAGAGATTAGGAAATGTTTGGCTTAGAGACACCCTTTAAAAAATACCGAGAAATGCTTTTTGCCAGCTCTATTAATATTACTTCTACTTAGAACATCACATTTCTTCACATTTTTTAAATGTTTGTAAAGTGTGCTTACGATAACATTTCTTTCACCTTTCAAGCAACCCCAGACCCCTTAAGCACATGTGTCTTCAAGACACACTTAGAGCATTTTCACTCCTGGAGCGCATATATCTATGATCAAATACAATCACATGCTCTAACGTGAATCAAAATCAGTTTTATGACCCTACAATTAGAGCAAGTGTTGGGCTTAATGAACCGGGAGCTGAGAAGCAGATAATGAACGCCACCCTGCACAGGCTTTAGGGCTGAGTCCCCACATTACCCAACCAGGTCCACAGCCTATAATGCAGAAATCCAAATGGCTCTGCAAAGCAGGACTTTTTAGTAGCAGATTTGGTGGCCTAGACTGATGAGAAGTTTTATAGTCCTTATTCTAATAGTCCCATCTCACTACATGGGAATATTAATATGTTAGATTATGGGGTGCTGGCCCAGGCCTATTGGGGGTGTTCTGTAAATACATATACTCACCATATTACCTTTCTAAAACCGCCCCCAAAAACAAAAAAGTCTAAGTTTTGAAATACATCTGGCACTGAAGATTTGTATAAGGAATTGTTTGGGCTAAAGACTTTAACACAGAATCATTGTGGACAGTAGCTGTTAAATCTTCCATCACCTATGTATATGGATGATTAGTTGTTCTCATAACACCTTATACAAAACTGTAACACTTATCATAACATATGAATAGTTTGTTTTCAATCTAGTATTTTCTGGACTAGACCGACAACTCTTCCAGAGAGAAACTGCCTTCCAAAAAAAATGTTTATTGTTGATTTTCTCATTATAACACAAGTACATGCCCCTGGAATAAAATTTGGGAAGTACATAAAAATGTGCAGAAAATAAAAATGACATAATTCTACATATTAAAGACAACCAAAGTTCCTACGCAAAAAAAGGTTTTTTTCCTATGCATATTTTTAAAATAAAACTGGGATTATACTAAAGCATTATTTTCCTTTTTCCTCCAGTTTCATTAATATAATTGACACACAACACTGCATAGGTTTAAGTCGTACGACGTAATGACGTACGTACAGATCATGGAGTGATTACCGCAATATATTTAGTTAACGTCCGCAATGGATGGAAGCATTATTTTCAAAAGCTTTATTTCTAGTGGCTACAGGGTATCCCACAGGTATGGAGTACCATGATTTATTTAATTACTGCTTTATTGTAGAGCTTTCTAGTTGCTCCCAATTTTTTAAATGAACAGTTTCCTAAGCAGATGGTTAGCCACAGTGCCTAGCACTTGGTCACTCAATAAAAAAGTATAGAATTGGTTGAAGTTATTTTCATCTACTAAGATCCTAGCACAAATAGGTTTACTAGGTTTACTTAGACACTTAGGAGGAATCTGAAAGAATGAACTACCTTAAGAAAACATTATATATATCTTGATTATGAAGGGGGCAGTTTAAGGTAGGCTGAGAGAGGCAGTGGGGATGGAGCTGCTAACAGTGTGTGGGGTGGGGAGAGGGAGCTTTGAAGAACTTCTAAGATGAATTTTGACTATGTCACAGTTTGACCTACTGAGGGAAGTGTTTCAGGGACAACGGCTTCATTCTCCCATGCTTTTGAAGAAGTAGCTCTTTTGTCACGTAATTCTGTTTTCTCTTTTAATTGCTTGCAGCCCTTCCTTTGAGAGCAGACATGTGCTCTTCGAATGTACTTAAATGTCTGATTTAGACTAATGTGACGAGGAAATATCATATTCTTAGAATCCAGTATGTGTTAAGATGGGTATAGTCATTTCTGGAAATTCCAAAATCAGATCTGTGTGAACTCTTCCAGGAAATGTGACTAGGCCAGCCCAACAGGACTCTCGCCCAAGCAGAGACAAGCAGATGCAAGCTGGAAGCACCATTTTCACCCTAACAGGATTAAGACAAGGCCCAGCAAACTGAGCTAGCAATATTTAATTGTCTGGTGTTTTGATGATATTCACATGGGCTCCTCCAGAATGCCTGTTCCCAGACCATGTAGAACTAACACTGCCTGTCTTGATTTAGGGCCAAACCTATTCCACTTTCAGACTATGTGAAAATTGTCATAATACTCAAATAAGCAATTAATGGTACAAACACTAGTCACGGTAATATTAGAGTTCAGCATATTTGTTTAATTTAATTAAGCATTTAATTTCCTTCTGGTGTTTTTTATAAAAGAAAAACAAGAGGGAGGAAAAATAATCTCAGTTATTAACTTCTTTCAGCTTTACAGTTACTACCTCTTGGGCTATAGCAAACCGTGAGTCTTTTAAAAGCAAAACACAATTTAAAGTAAAATAAAAATTATGTTTTAAACTTTCAAAAGGCAATGGAAATATAATTCTAATTAAGGGGTATATTATTTTCACCATATTCCTTAGAATAAATATTATAAAGTAATATAAAATTATATAGAATACAATATTATAGAGTGATATAAATCCTGAAGACTATTCCCCAAAATGTTAGCCCATTCTTCATCAGTTGATATTCATCAGTGTTTCCTGACAATGCTCAGCCTCTTCTCCTGATCTCCTTCTTACCAATGACCATTTCTGATGATCACCAGAATATTACAATGAGGCAGACAATGTTGTAAAGCTCAAGAAAATTGTGCAAGACTGTTGAATCACAGATCTGTACCTCTGAAACAAATAATACAATATATGTTAAAAAAAAAAAAAGAAAGACGAAGAAGACAGCAGGAGGGGAAGAATGAAGGGGTGGAATCGGAGGGGGAGACGAACCATGAGAGAGGATGGACTCTGAAAAACAAACTGAGGGTTCTAGAGGGTAGGGGGGTGAGAGGATGGGTTAGCCTGATGATGGGTATTAAAGAGGGCATGTTCTGCATGGAGCACTAGGTGTTATACACAAACAATGAATCATGGAACACTACATCAAAAACTAATGATGTAATGTATGGTGATTAACATAACAATAAAAAATTTTTTAAAAAACACAATGAATTATCATCTCACATCTGTTAGGATGGCTATTATTAAAAAGAAAAAAAAAAGAATATTAACAAGTTGAAAGGAAGGATATAACTGAAAGGATAATCCCTAAAATTAATTAGGATGTGAGAAAGAGTTCTTGGCAAAAAGTAAATTAGAGTTGAAACATCTTTCTTTTCTTCTTAAAAATGCATAAAAGTGCAATTCTGGTTTTTCTACATAATATTCTTATCCCTTTTCCCCCTAAAATGATGTAGCTATCACAGATTGCCCACAGGGTGGAAAAATTGCTTTCCAAGGTAATCTTCCTGTTTTTGTTTTTCTTTCTGTATTTTTGAAGAAAATCTTTCTCTAAAGGCCTTTCTAATTTTTTCTGCTTTTGAGTTGGCAGATGAAATAGTTAATTAATTTTTTCTCTGTTATAATAAATACATTAAAAGTAATTTAAAAAATGAATGGAAAATTGAAGCCCATATGTTAGGATATAAAAGCATAAAATACCCTAGACTAGTAAATTATTGATAATCTGTGCAGCATTTTATACTGATGCATATTGATTTGCTGGGATGTTTAAATAAATTATCAGGAAAATTTAATAAGTAGCTATATATATGACCTGTATGAACACAAATTTCCATTTTTCTCTAGCTTTCACAAAGAAGTTGAAATATTATATATATATATATTTAATGGAGATAGTAATGTGAATCATAAATCACATTTAAAGAGTTAGATAATCTTGGCATGAGTTAGTCTTGATTTACATTTAAACTATACTCATATCTGTGATACCACCAAGAAGTATTATATTTTCCGCAGATAATGTTTTCTTAAGGTAGTTTTTCATGTTGATTTCTCTGAGTCTAGGTGACTCTCATGTAGGACATCATTCGGTTTGTAGGGGACGCTTTTCTAGTTGTAAAAAGCTACAAAAGAGGCCTGCAGGCAGGCGGCCAATCATTGGCAGACTCCCCATTATTGGGGAAACACACTTGGTGGAGCCCTTACCTTGTATGAGGCTCTCAGATGGGCACTGACACTCAGTTTCCTCACTTTTAAAATGAGTTAGCAATATCACCCACATTCCAGCTGTAGTACATGGATTTCTCTTTCCTTTCCTCAGACACATTAAGCTCCCTCTCACTTTTTGTCTTTGCTAATATGCTCTCTTAGTTTGCAATTCCACATGGATCAGTCATGAACCATTATTACAAATAATTGGCAAAATAAAATGATTGTTTTAAGCCACTAGGTTTGGGGTAACTTATGCAGCGATAGATAACTGGAACAAAGAGCAAGAAAAGTAAATAGAGATGGTGAGGCTTTCTCCATAAAAACCACTAGAAGTTTGCAAGCTACCCATTTATGCATAATCCTGGTCCCAATTTAAAGGACCATCCACTATAATTTTATAATGGTGCTGGCAAGAAAAAAAGTGTGGGGAAATAACCTGACACCATTTTTTTACATGACTTTATTTATAAGAGTTGTCCCTGTACATTGTCAAGCATATGGAATTTATTTAAGATGCAGTAGATTTTTCACCCAATACTCAGTACAAGAAGGTTCCCATTTGGTAGGGGAAGTTGGGCAACAATTTTGTTGTAAAGAGATTTGGCCTAGAACGGGTATGTAAAGCTTTACCCAATGATGAAGGGAATGAGAAAAAGAAAAGGGAGTAACTTTCATTGAAAGCCTGTTACTGTCAGGATTTGCATATTTTCTTCTTCTCCTGCTCCTTCCCCTCCTTGTTCTTCTTCATCATCATCATCGTCACAGAAGCTGATAACATTTGTTGAGTGCTTACTCTAACTATATGCTATAAAACTTTATTTACATGGATCATCTCAGTCTTTATAACACCATAAGGTAGGTGTCATATTCATTTTACAAATGAAAAACTCAAAGCTCTGTGTATTAAGTTGATGATCAGGATTGTATAGAAGCCAAAATTTGAATGAAGGGCTATCTGAATACTGACTAAACCAGTGAGAGAACAGGCCCCACGTGTGTCATATTTGTTTAAGATAATTTTATTTAATCCTTTTAATGCCCATCTTAGGTGGGGATTACTATTCCTGTTTTGCATACAAAGGTCTTAGGGTCAGAAAGGTTAGGCAAATTGTACAAGATCACACACCTGCGACAGAGTCAGGATTCAAACCCAGACTCTGAACTCTTACTACTGCACAGCAGTTAACAGGCATTTGGAGCAATAGAATCATAGACTCTTGGCCTACTATAATCCTCTTATTTTATAAGAACTGAAACCCATTCTTATGAAGGTGGGCTGATGAGAGTATAGAAAGGTGCATGCTATCCATTGCTTTAATTAAGTTATTCTCTAAACACCTGAATTGACGATTCAGTGATAAAAAGATATGTCTGTCTGCCAGGAGCACCTCAACTAGCAAGTAATACAGCACTGTGATGGGAGTGAAAATGGATACAGGTCCACCACATCCAGCTTAAGGGACTTGGGGAAGTCTTCTTAGAAGGGGTGATACTTTCACTGAGTCTTAAAGGAGTCCTAGGAGTTACCCAAGCAGGAATGGGATCAAGCACATTCCAGGTGATAGAACACCATGTGCAGAGGTCCATGTAAGACAAACGATGGGGAAGTGACCAGAATGAGGATGTGAAGGGGTGTCTTGCAGGCCATGATAAGACATTTGCACTGCATTCTGAGCATAGGAGAAGCCACTGGAGGATTTAAGCAAGAGAGTGTCATGGTCAGATTTGCAGTTTAGAAATACTACTCTGGATAGGAGGGCTGTTGCAATAATCCAGGAGACCAGTAATTATATTCTGGACTAGGTAGTGGCAGAGTAGTTGGAGAGACATGGATGGATTTGAGCCTTTGTAGGAAGATTATCTGTCAGGACATGATGATTGATTAAATGCGGAAGCAAAGGAGAAAGCTAAGCTAAAGATAATGTTCAGATTACTGGCTTGAGCAGCTCTCAATGGAATGGAAGGAGAGAAGGATCCTGGGAGTGAATGGAAGGGGAAAAGGATCCTGGGAGGAACAGGATGTGTTCCTGTGGGCATATTGACTTTGGAGTTTCTGTGGGACAGCCAAACAGGGGTGTCTTCTAGGCAGCTCTGATGCACTGGGGAGATTGCCAGACCAGAAATGAAAGTCTGGGCATCGTGGGCATTGAGAAGGTATTTGAGTCATGGGCCTAGATTAGTTCACCCACAGGAGGAAACATGTAAAGTTGGAGGAAAAGAGAATGAGGCTAGATAGCTCTGGGAAACACTAACATTTTAAAAGCAGTGGGACAAGGGGTGCCTGGGTGGCTCAGTCAGTTAAGCGTCTGCCTTCGGCTCAGGTCATGGTCCTGGGGTCCTGGGATCGAGTCCCGTGTCAGGCTCCTTGCTCCGCGGAGGCCTGCTTCTCCCTCTCCCACTGCCCCCTCCCCCGATCATGCGCGCTCACGCTCTCTCTCAAATAAATAAAATCTATAAAAGCAGTGGGATGGAGGAAGGGAAGGGGGAAGAGGAGCGGAGGAGGAGAAGGGAAAGAAGAAGCAGCAGCAGCCCGGGGAGAGCAGCACCACTGATGCAGAGGGGGAAGCAGGCAGGAGGATTCCCAGGACATGCGTGCTCTGATGCCAGGCTAAAACCATGTGGACTGTTACCACAAGAGCAAACATGACAATTCCCTGGAATGACAACCCTGGCAGTTCATTGTTTTTCATAAGGAAATGAAGCAACTTCATTTCATAAAGAAATGAAGGGGGCTTATCAAAGCCCAGGAGCATGTACACACACACACACACCAGTTTCAACTACAGAGAAAGGTTTTTCTTTTCTTCAACACTTAGATTACCTAAAATTTGAAAAGGTTTTTCCCACAATCTATTTCTGCCCCACAAACATACCTTTAAGTAAGAAAGAACTATACAAAATAGTTCTGGAAAGACAGTGTTGCTAAAAGCTCCAAGAAACTGAAAAAAAAAACCAATTCTAAAATGTCAGGGCCACAGTAACCTTTGCAGATCATCACAGAACTTCACAACTTGTTCAGACTCGATACATTTATGTAGTATTCTGTACTGTTCAGGATACTTTGATTATCTCATTAGCCACTAATGTGGTTGTAATGAAGTAGATGATACTGGCATCAATGGGTTATTACACTGCTAGGAGAAAATAATAAGCAGCATAAAGAGGAACAGAAGGGGATATAGAGGTCTAGAGAGGGGAAATGTTCCTTGTATGGGTGGGGGTAGGGAGAAGAAAAAGCTGAGCTTTGAAGAGCCAAGAGCACTTATTGAGCACTTATGGCATCCCTGTTACTGAGGTAAGACTTTGTATGTTATCTCATTTGAAGGACTTGGGTGTGCTGCATGGTGGAAATGGGCATTTTACACACAGGCAGATGGAAACTTTGGTATTCATCACAGTGCCTGGTACAAGAGCACAACACTATTAATATTAGGGGTTATCATTAATTGAAGACTTCATGGTGCCGGGCACAATAAGAACCTTTGTCCATGCTATCACATTTCAGCCTCAAAACAACCTAGAGATTAAGGTATTATAACTCCCACTTTACATATAGCTCTCATTTACATATAAATTTAAGTGAGTCACCCAAGTAAGCTCCCTGGTGAAAAACAAATGGCATGCTCAACTACGAATTTTGAAGAGAATGTTTTTAGAGGTATGGGCAGGGTAAAGACAATGAGCAAGGGATGTGGAGGTACCCAGAGACTAGCAAAAACAGGAAGCCATTGCCACCCCCAGATGTAGGTAATTTGAGGAACACCATTAAGCAGTTCAGCTGACCTACAGCAAATCAGCGGCTTCCTTCCAGAACATGGGGGTTAGGAATTCTAACTTTGCTGCTTTCATTGACATCTTTACATTAAACACACCTGTGATGGTTATTATGTTGGATCTACCAGGACCTTCTACAGCTACTCTGATAACATTCCAATGCCAGGAAACACTTTGAGAAACCGGAGAAAGTGGATGGCCCTAAACACAGCCTCCTTATACATTGAATATTGCTAAACACTCTTTCTGAAAATGCTGAATTGACCTTTTTTTGGCATCTTTTTTTTTAAGATTTTATTTATTTATTTGACAGAGAGAGACACAGCGTGAGAGGGAACACAAGCAGGGGGAGTGGCCAATGCTGAGCCGAAGACAATCGCTTAACTGACTGAGCCACCCAGGCGCCCCTTTGGCAGCTTACTTTTTAAAAAATATTCAATGTCATGTATTTAAAACTGGGTTTTGGAATGTGTGCTGTTTATTACTTCCATGTAAGTAGTTATCAGAACCCAGCCAGAAGCTGGAATCACCCAAAAGGGGCCACCAGACAGAAGCTATGACTATAGAAGGGTGTGGATGTTGTAGAACCATGAAAAAGTAGAAAAGGAGTGAGAGGAATAAATATGTTGACCTCTTTCTCCCCTCTTACCCTCCAGTCTCTGGTAATTGCCTCCCATTGGCCAAAGTCAACAATAATGGGATCCCAGGTGGTGCAGTCCATGAAGATCAGTCCTCCCGGACTTCGAGCAAGACAGAAAATGGTGAAGCATGGGTCTAGGGCACACCAAGTTTACACAACTAGAACGCAGGAAGGCCAGGAGCCAAAGTCAGGTTTATCATGCCTTAGTTACTGCTTATATATATTCTTCTACCATATACATTGTAGGTTCTTGATAAATATTTGTTTAGTGAATGAATTCCCAGATGAAATTTGAAGAAACTGAAGTTAGGAGGCTACACATCTTGACTTTAGAAACCAGAGCCCTGACTACCCCGAAACCATCTTCTAGTCTATAACCTATTGCCTGCGCATTCAACGAAACATCATTTACTCCTTGGATGTCAATGAAACTCTGTAACAATGGGTGTCTTCCACTATAAATTGTTTTTGCATCATATTTAATGATTGTTATGTGGAAACACTCAGGACTTATTGTCAGAATGCATACTTATGGTACTTACTTGATCCAGTATTTCTAGCACTGAGATGGATGAGGACACACTTGACCCCCTCATTCTCTTTTAGGATTCCCACCCCCACCCCCAAACACCCATTCCCCAATGAAAGTAAATCTTTAATCTTCTAAAAATAGAGTAAGAAAGGACTAAGGCAGGAATGTCTATTTTAATCCTGAAATAATTGCTATCTAAAATTGACTCCAAATATAAGTACCAGCAATATTATCAATGGAAAAGAAAAGTTGCCTTTGTATCAGTGTCCACCCAGGAGAATAGAAACAGCTCTAGGTCTTTCAAATGGAGGAAATTTAAACAGGGAATTGGTTATAAAGATCTTAAAATGTGTGGAAGAGCAAAAGAGCAATTTGACCATAATAAACCCTACATTATTGGGGCACCTGGGTGGCTCAGTTGATTAAGCATCCAACTCTTGATTTTGGCTCAGGTCATGATCTCTAGGTCATGAGATCGAACCCCGCATTGGCCTCCCTGCTGAGCATGGAGCCTGCTTGGGATTCTTCTCCCTCTCTCTCTGCCCCACCCCCATGCATGTGTGCTCTAAATAAATAAATAAATAAACCCTATGTTGTCATTCACGACTGCATCCCCAGTGCCTAGCACAGTACGTAGCATGTAGCAAGGGTTTAACAAATATGTATTGAATCTATGATTACATCTGTGGGTGAGATTTGGTCTGTCTACATCTGTGGGTGAGATTTGGTCTGTCAGTCTAGGAAAGCCATAGGTTCTGTTGGAAAGCATTAGGATACCTGTATGAGTCTGATAATTTGGTGAATGTGGATATGTGGTTTGACCTTTAGTAGGAAGTCACATTCAGAGCCTTCTATTCACAAACTGTCAATGGATAATATTTATTGAACTAGTTGCTAGGTACTATTCTGGGCACTTTTCTAAGCACCTTGTATTACTAACTTAACCTTCACAGTAACCCTATGATAACGGATTCATCGTTTCCCGTTTTACAGATGAGGATGAAACTGAGGCAAAGAGCTTTTCAGAAACAGGTCTAAGATCATACGAGAAAACAGCAGAGCCATGCTTCCACCCACAGTTTGGCTCTAGAGACTACACTCCCTCTCCACACCATTTGTCTCTTCATTGTTCAAGTGAGGAAAGCTTAACCTACGTTCCTACCTTTATTTCCCATTTTTCCCATTGTACTCTAGGGCAGAACCCTGTTGGCTGTTTCTGTGACCTGTTGCCTCTTCTTCCTGGGCCCACAGAAGACTGTATTTCTCAGCTCTTCCCTGTGATTATTGTAGCTGTGTGACTGAGTTCCAGCCAGAGGAATGTGAGCAGGGATGACATGCATCACTTCCTGGCCTGGCCCATTAAGCCTCTCACACATGGTGCTGTATGTTCTTTCCCTTTCTTTCAGCTTTAGGAAGGTGAGCATGGTGAGCTTGGGTGCCATATTTTGAAGTGTTGGAGCCACAAAATGGAAGAAGGCTGGATCCCTGCAGATTTCTGGGAGAAGGGTCAGGAACCAATCAGGACCATCTGTGTTAGACTTTAAGCGAACAAGAGATAAACTTATACCAATTTTATGCCACTATATTTGTTGGGGTTGTTTGTGGTAGCAGCTAGAGTTATCTTAACCAATATGTGTGTGCATTGAATTGATCTATTATCCCTGGAACATGTGTCTGGCTTTTGCACGTACTTTTCCTTAGAATTCTCATTCTCTCCTTCCAATTATTCACATCCTAAAAATTATTCAAGGCCTAAACCAAGTCCATTCACTTCCAAGCAGCTCTCTTTCACACCCATCAGCCACAGTGATATCTCTTTCCCCCAATTCCTATAGCACTTTCTTGTCTATGCCTTTCATGTGCCCTTGTCGTAGCTTCAATTTTGGATGTCTTGTTTTCCCAGGGAGGTTGTAAGCTCTTAAAGGTTTAAGATCATGTTTTTATGCTTCTTGTATGTCTCTGAAGTATGTAATATGGTATTGTGCCTTGGGAATTTTCAATAAATATTTGTGGGAAAAATGAATTTATAAATGTATTAGGCTCAATAAAATCTATTTTCCTAAAAACAGTCCTTCAGAACTCAAGCAGGAAGGCATGTAAACTATAATTTACTGGAGTTGGTGTTCTTATTCTTTTCACACATTCTAATGCTTTTTGACAACTGCTTAGAGGAGACAGAAGGCATGCTTATCAAATTTCAGATGACACAAAACTAGAGGTAATAAATAATGCACAAGATGACAGAATCAAAACTAGGCAAGTGGTGGGGGGACCTGGGTGGCTCAGTCGTTAAGCATCTGCCTTCAGCTCAGGTCATGATCCGGGAGTCCTGGGATCGAGCCCCGCATCGGGCTCCCTGCTCAGCGGGGGGCCTGCTTCTCCCTCTCCCACTCCCCCTGCTTGTGTTCCCTCTCTCGCTGTATCTCTCTCTATCAAATAAATAAAATCTTTAAAAAAAAAAAAAGAAAAAAAGAAAAACTAGGCAAGTGGGAATGAAGCAGATAGCATTTAATAAGGATAACTACAAGATTAAATTTTTAAAAACCAACGACCAATTTCAGTATGGAAATTTTAAGAAAAAACTTTCAAGTTTTAATTGGCTGCTGGGCTGACATGAGCCCAGAGTGGTACAGGACCCCACTCAAAGTTAGGCTCAGGACACTGAGTGGCAGGCAAAATATTTAGGCTCTAAAAGGGTACCAGCATGAATTAAGGTCACTAGGTAGAGGCCAATTAGAGGTGGATGGAACCTCAATATTGGGTAAAGGGGGGGGAACAAAGTCTCATATTTTAGCCAGGTCAAGCTCAGCACATGGGTTGGCTTTCAGCTGTAGCATTAGTGGGAATCCCTGTCCGAGGCCACCATTAAGTGATTTCTGACACTACCTTAGTACTGATAGGGCAGCCTGGGTCCCCTGAGAGTTTTGCCTCAGAAGTAGAACAAAGTAGGTCTTAAAGGTTTGTTATTTTAATTTTGGCCCCACTCTCCTGTGTCAGGGTCAGAACTGTCCTTCACTTAAGACCCCTCACTTTTGAAGCTGAGAAATGCCATGTCATCTGGCATTTACATTCAAGTTACCTTTGAGACCGAGGCAGGGGGGCGGTGGGGGAGGGCGGAAATCACATTTTCTCTGGTTCAGTTGGGACAATCATTCCAGGATCCTCAGATAGATCTGCTCCTAGAAACCCACATTTCCTAAAAACTGGGATCAGAATTCTGGCAAGAAGCCTGTGGCCTAGGCCTTGGCACTGGATCATCAAAAAAGTGAATAGTCTTAGGCGGTGTGAATAGAAGCCTAGCATCTGGAACAAGGGTCCTGCTGTCGGTCTGTGCTGGTCATAACACACAGGAAGAATTGTTTCTATTCTGGATACCATGATTTAAAGGGATACAGGCAAACTGGTGTATGTCAAAAGGAAGATGATCAGAATGTTGGAAACCAAATCACTAGTTACTTTTTGATGGTTCAGGCTCAAGGCCTAGAAGGGGTCAAGATGGTGGGTAAGAGGGTGGTGTCAGGCAGCATAGATATGAGAACTGTCTTCAGATAGCATGAATGCAATCTTGTGAAAGAGTATGAGCTTGTTAGGTAATGCTAGAAGACAGAATTTGGACCAGTGGGTTTTAAGCCCAAAATGAAGATTTTAACCATTATAGCTCTTCAAGAGTAGAATATGCTTTTTAAGTAAGAGAGGTTTAAAATGTTCAAGTAAAGATCTTATGACTGTTGTATTTGTTTTAGCTGGAATTCAGGACTTTTGGATGGGAAGTTAGAGGATTTCTAAGGTCTCATTCAAATCTAATGTTTCATGACCTAATCAATCTTTAACTTAGAAATGTGCTCTAGAATCTGAGGAAGGAAGATTATTACCTGAGATTATTTTGGACTTACGGTTTGGTTTTTGAAGTGGATCTTCTCCTCAAAAGAAACAGAATCCAAGGATTATTTAATCTGCGATATGTGAGGGGAGAAAAATAGTGCCATTTAGGAGGGAAAGGCACTCCCTGAGGTGTATGGAAAAAGAAACATTCAACTAATACCACGGGAATTGCACCGAGTCTGTACAGGCGTGAAGGGAATGCCAGGGAGAAGGTTGGAAACCTTTCCTAGTGAGGAGAAGTTGTGATGCTATGTTTGTCTGACACTGGGCAAGGGAGCGCTTGTCTAGAGTGGGTAAAACACGCTGGGTCTTTGCCTCCCTACATCTGCGGGCCCTAGAGACAAACACACCAGAATCACAGTGTTCATGACGACTGATTGTCCTTGAAATACTGTGTTTCTATACTTCTATTCTTCTCTCTACGTGTGTTTTTGGACTCTTGCTCTTTCTCACAGACGGGAAGAAACACATTCTTTTTATAATCTCTGGTCTCACCTGGGGTGAGAGGTCCTTTGCAGACCTGGGTAGGAAAACAGATTCGTACGCTAGGAACTGGGGGTGGTACCACGTGCTGGGCAACCTGGGACCAAGAGAGGAGGGAGAGAGGTCAAAGTATTTATTCACAAAGGAATCATCCCATCCTTTGCCTCTTGACCACCAAGAAGCCCTCCAGTCACTCGGCTCAAACCATTGCACGCTCTTCACGTGCACCTGCCGCGGAATACAGGTAACCTCAGGTCCGGGTCCACCGAGGTCCCCCACCTGCACACAACTCTGGCGCTCCTCGCTTTCTCCGCCCACTCCTCGCGCGGTGCTCGCCGCTACAACTCCGGTCTCGGCCGCAGCAAACCCGAAAGCGCCGGGGTGGGCGCGCGGGTTGCGCGCGGGCCGGCGCCGGGAGCTCTGGGCATGCTCAGTCGCTCGGGCAGGGCTCCGGGCGCGAGCGGGGCTCCTTCTGCACCACATTCATCTGCTGCCAAGGGGAGCCGCCGGGCGCTCGCAAGCTCGGCGCGCGCTGCCCGCGGGAGGACCCGGCCGCCGCGCCCCCGCCGCCTCCCCGCCGCCTCCCGGAGCCATGGCAGCGCTCGGCCACCCCGCCGCCTTCGGCCGGGCCACCCATGCCGTGGTGCGGGCGCTGCCCGAGTCCCTCTGCCAGCACGCGCTGAGACGCGCCAAGGGCGACGAGGTGGATTTCGCCCGTGCCGAGCGGCAGCATCAGCTCTACGTAGGCGTGCTGGGCAGTAAGCTGGGGCTGCAGGTGGTGAAGCTGCCAGCCGACGAGAGCCTCCCCGACTGCGTGTTCGTGGAAGACGTGGCCGTGGTGTGCGAGGAGACGGCCCTCATCACCCGACCCGGGGCGCCGAGCCGGAGGAAGGAGGTAACTGCCGGCCCGGCGACGCGAGGGGCGCGGCCGGGGACGCGCACCGGGCCCTCCCCCGCCGCCCGCGCCCGGGTTGCGGGCGGAATTGGCCCCCGGCTAGTTCAAAACTTCTCATTTGGGGGAGAGGGTGTGTGTGAGAGAGTCAGAGAGAGAAAGAGAGAAGTTCATTGTTCACGCCTCCTGGTTGTCGGCGCAGCTTGGGTGCCTCCTAGACAACCCGACTGAGTGTGGTTGTGCGGACTCCCGCAGGTGGGTGGGGTGGGGAATCCATCTCACAGGCATTTTTATTTGTAAAGATTAAACAGTGGTAAAGACAATGCAACTCTGAGTGTTTCCCCGGGAGCGGGGCCAGGGAGGGTTTGCCGCTCCTGGCCGGGCGAGGACTCTGGGGGAGGGGGGTGGGGTGGGCAGCGCTGGTTGGTGACATTGAAGCCCCCAAGTCCTGCCTAGGGCTCAGAGCAGCGCGGGCCAGATGAATTAACCGGGCGTCGGTGCCCACAGATCTAGGGCGTCCCAAGTTACTTTTTAGTGGTGGCGAGTGAGTCCGGCAGAAAGGGACGAGTGTCAGGGGAGTGGTTTGTTGGTGAGCTGTGAATACGTACTCATGAATAGGCTGGGTGTGAAAAGCTGTCCTCGGTCTAGGGTGTTGGGTTTGGGTGTGTGTGTCTGTGCGTTTAATTAAAAATGGTTGACAAATTCCATGATTTTTTACTCTCTCTGTTTTTAAACTTATAGCAATTAGAGCTTTTTGTGTTCTCAAGGGAAAGTGACTACTTTAAAATATTGCAGCTTGTGAAAATGGGTGTGATGGCTTTAAAGCCAAGGTAGGTGAGTGGGGAGAGAGAGAGTGAGAATGGATTTTAAAATGCCATCTGGCCTGGGTTCCCCTTATCACCAGGCTAAAAGCCCAGGCTCAGGACTCTCCGTTTCTATTGGCACCAAGTGGCATTGCAAAGAGCCGGTGGTTTCTTTCATATCTGGACAGTTAGGGATTTCCCCCCCTATTTTGTCTTTATACAGTGGGCATTAGAAATGCCTCATAGAGCTTATAGTTAAAATATGCTTATTCTACACATGCTCCACTACTTAGTTGATAGAACCATACATGGGCAGAATAAGCATATTGCTTTTATTTCTTACTGAGACAATTAATTCAGCTTTTGTTCACCCTACCTTAGCAGAAAACAAAAAGAGTAACAGGTTCTCATTCTCTTTGCTTTTTATTTCCTTTGCCACACCTTTGAGTTGTTGAGATGGCCCACTCTATTTTAAACTGATGAGCATGTAACCCCATTTAAATACTTTCTAGTGTGTCCTAGGCCATATGGCACAACCATGGTTTGTGCTTTAAAGTGTAAAAGGGATTTCAGAAACCCTTTCAACATGGTACTCCTTTGATGAGGGTTGTCCAATTTCCTGTCAAGAGACTGTCGCATGTTTAATCATCTATTTCATTTTATTCCTATAATAAAACCTTCCAAATTTTGGCCTTCCTGATTGTAAGTGGGCCGTGATCTTTCTCCCCTGTCAGATTTTGAGGCATACCTTTTAATTTGGCTTCACTCTTATATCAATCTGGTGGCTCTCTGCTAGAGGGCCACATAGTGTAGTGAATAGGAACACCAGACTGCATCTAATTCTGTGACCTTGGGGAGTGTTTCTTGCCTCATCTCTCTCACCTGAAAAGTGGACATAATACCTATTTCATAAAGTTGTTGTACTAAATTTATTAATCCATCTGAAATTTATAGGATAAGACATTTCATGAGTGATGGTTGTTATTATTTACTTAACAGTGGGTCATGGAAGACTTACTTCTTTTTGAGCAGTAAGAAGTCTACTATATACTAAGGTAGTTACAGTGAAATTTCCCCTTCCCATGGTGAAGGCGAATCATCTTCACCCCTTAGGATCCATCCTAATCTGCTATGTAGCACTTCCTCCCAGCTTGAGTTTCCTACAGGTGCATGTTGTCTCCCAAAAATGCCTTTGCCATTACACATGATCTGAATCAGCAGAGTTAACAGATCTTTCAGCCAGAGAGAGAAATATGGGCAGTTGTGTTGGATGGGGTTACTTCCAGAAAGCAGGGCTAAGCAGGGTAACTAACACTCTTTGGAATCTCTCACAATACCAGTTCACTGGCTTAGTTGTTGAGTGAATAAATGAGTGAATGAAATGCTAACTAGCTAATATTAACAAGCTGATAATAATTACTTCAAGGTCCTCTTTGGACTGTTGTATATACTTTTCATGTGACACCTGCCTCCCTAACTGAAATTCCACAACAGCGAAGGCATTATCTTAAGATTATTGCCACTGATCTCCTTGCCTTCTGTCTCCTTAGTCTCCATTCCATTCTCCATGCTGTGGAGTCCAAGTCTCTAAGCTGGTCTTTCTAAAACTCAAATCTGATCATGTCCCTGCTCTGGTGAAACTTCTTGAAGAACCTCCATTAAGCTTGATAAACCCATCGAGCTGGACTTTGCTTGCCTTTCCAGCTTCAGTTGCATCTCTGACTCTACCCTGGGTGCCTCCCAACCCTTTGGCTCAAGCTTTCACTAAAGCTCACTGTGCTATTCTTTTCTAGGCATATATTTCTCCTTTGTATGGGACATTCTTCCTCTTTCTTCTTCTCCATTTTACCTACCTGTTCTATTCATGCATCATTTCCCAGCTTACTGTTATCATTAATATTATTAGCTAATCTCTATTGGGTGCTTGCCATTTGCAAAACATAGTGTCAGAGGGCTCCTGGGTGGCTCAGTCGTTAAGCGTCTGCCTTAGGCTCAGGTCATGATCCCAGGGTCCTGGGATCGAGCCCCACATCAGGCTACCTGCTCAGCGGGAAGTCTGCTTCTCCCTCTCCCTCTCCCACTCCCCCTGCTTGTGTTCCCTCTCTTGCTGTGTCTCTCTCTGTCAAATAAATAAATAAAATCTTTAAAAACAACAACAACATAGTGTCAGATTTATGACATGGATTTCATTGAATACCCACATCAACTCTTCAAGCTCAGTACTATCATTATTCTTATTTTAAAGTTGATGGAACTGAGGCTTAGAGAGATTAAATACCTTGGCCAAGGTTATAGAGTGGAACCAGTGGAACCAGGACTTGAACTCAGGTTTGTAGAACTCTAAATCTCTAGTCCCAATCACTGTGATACTAAACAACCAAGCATGGGCTTGGTCCTCCTTTTATGAGCACTTGTAACTCTCTGTACTGCCTTCCATGATATCTTTCATACCATATGATAATGGCCTGTTTTACCTTTCTGTATGCCCCCACTATTATGAAAACTGTCAGGACAAGGATCACATCTGCATTTCTTAACATTTTATTCCCAGGACCTTGCACACAAGAATCATGCAGCAAATGTTTTGTTGAACAAACGTGTCCATGACCTTAGATCAACCTTAGTTTTCCCTGCTTATGAAATATTTGGTGTTTTGCAGGCATTCTCAATAGATTCCCAGAAGTTTCATTACAAGTGCAGGTGATTTATAACTGTTTTGTTTTTCCTCTTCCTCTCCTTTTACTTGTCTCTTGTTATTTTGCTTGTTTTTATAAAAATCCTGAAAAATTCCTTTATCAAAACATCATGTTATATTTAATGATTTTTCTTCCTTGGACGAAAGGACTGAGAACTGAACTCAAGAAAGTAACCCTTCTGTGAAAGCCACAATGGGGCCTCCCGAGATTAATAAAACACAGGTGCTGTCTGCAGGAAGCTTAAGTTTTAGTGAAGAAAACTGTGTGTACAGAGTCAGCAAATAATGTTGTCTCATAACTCTGTGTCTTCACGAATAGGAATATTTTAATGTTTAATACTTTAAAGACAAATTAGCTTTGAGAACCAGTCATATTTTAAATGAAGTAAGCTTAATTTTAGAAGAAAAAAAAGTCAACTTATAAATGTCAACATCCTGTAAACAAATATTTAAGAGCTAAAGTAAGACAAGTGACAGAGTGTGAGGATTGGGTTTTAAAAAAATTACAATTTTTGGATAGGTTATACATTTCTGCAGTACCATATTCAAAAGGTACAAGAGGATAGATAGGCAATGAAGAGGCAACTACTAAAACCATTTTCCTGATTTTCCTTCCAGAAGGTTTTTAGTACCTAATAAATGATTAACTGTTGAAGGTTACTCAAGCAAAATTGTGAAGCATATCCTGTGTCCTTTTGCTCCTCTTTCAGAGTCATTTTATCCTTTCCCAGGTACCAAGGATTAGTATATGGGATATTCTGTCTGGGAGAAAAAACGCACATACTCATTCTCACAAGGTGATAATGGCCTTAATTATCCTTTCCTGGACCATTTGTATTTTTAGGGACCTCTTGAGGAAGAAGGCAATGCATAGCACACGGTAACAAATCTGAAAAGTGGAATTGGACATTGGGTAGGGACATGGAGGCATAAATGGAAGGCATGAGCAATACATATTTAGATAGAAATTCCCCTTTTGTTAGGGCACTTAACTATTTGAACCTACATATTTTGGCCCTGGGTTTGTTCTTTGGTTAGGCTAAAAGCATAACCCTGTTGATCCCAGAGGCAAGGTGAGCATAAAGACCATGTCTAATGACTAGCTAACATGTGCCAAGTTATGTGTGTGTGTGAATTGCAAAAGATGGTATCATTATCAGCTCTATTTAGAAGAAGGAAGCTGAAGTTCAGGTAACCAGAGTTAAGCTGTCCAATGACACACAGCTAATAAGTGACAGAACTGAGGTTTTCATGAAAACGTGAAGGTCATTTTTCCTTGACTTGCTTGTAGCCAGTTGCGGTTAATCATAACAGAACATTAAATCAATACAAAATAACTACCCGAATCCTTTTTTATACAGCTAACAATATGCAAATCTCAGTTGGATATTAACAAAGTGAATGTTTTACTTCCCTCCTCTCATAAATGAGAGTAGATAGTTTTCATTTTAGTTAAATAATAATAATCTGATCATTTATATGAAACCCCAGAATTGTGTAGGCACAATTTGTGCAGAATTGTATCTTCTTTACCAGCAGACTGGATGATTGCTTTTTAAAATGCATACATTTCCTCAAACTTCTTTTTAAAGTCAGGTGAGAAAACTGCCCTAAGCCATAATTAGAATTACTCTTACTCTCACAAAGATGGAAAGTAAATGTGCTGGAGGCTCTTTACATGGCAGCGGATTAACGGCTCTTGATAAATCATCACCTTCAACTGGTTAGAACAACTGCTCCCTTTCAGGATGTTTCTTTTTTACTCTACTTGGCCTTGGCAGAAAATGTTTGGAAATTGATGTGTCTTGGAAACTGGAGTGCATCTATTATATAATGCGATCTATTCCCATGCAGTTGATCTTGAAAGACTTGAAAATAAAGAACATAATGATGAGTAGGGAGTGACTTCTATTAGATACTTTTAGCTGAAAATGAGCTTTCTGCAGAGATTCCTAGGATCATTAGAGAATCATTATAAGACTAAGAAGGCAGAGATAGATCCCTTATAATTCAGATATGCTGGAAAATTGCTTTTGCATGTATTTAAATTCTTGTTGAGCTCAGATTTCTTCAAAATTAGTTTTATTATAGTAATGGTAATTATCCATCCATTAATATAAACCTCAACACAGAAAAGTCTACTTAAGACTTTTGAACAAACAGATTTACCTTCTATTGTTTTTGAATCATACATAAATTATTCATGGCCTCTTATGAATCTCAGTATGAATTTGGAGATGCTGGTTATTGTTTGTTTTTTATTTATAAATTTTTTTTTTTTTAAGATTTATTTATTTTGACAGAGAGAGACAGCGAGAGAGAGAACACAAGCAGGGGGAGTGGGAGAGGGAGAAGCAGGCTTCCCGCCAAGCAGGAATCCCAATGCGGGGCTCGATCCCAGGACCCCGGGATCATGACCTGAGCTGAAGGCAGACGCTTAACGACTGAGCCACCCAGGCGCCCCTGGTTATTGTTTGTTTTATGGGCATTTGCTATTAAAATCTGTAACCACTTGAGAAAGCCTCATTTTCTAACTGGAGACTTGGACACATTGTAGAGTTCATTCCCCTCTCAAGGGGTATCACAATTAAAGGTAAAATAACTGAAATTTTAATGAAAGAAAAGTTTCATTTGTATCTTATACAGAACACAGTGTGTTGTTCATCCCAGATAGTCAATAAATATTTATTTACCAAAGCTAAATCCCTGATGTTCCATCAAAATGCTCCTCTGACCTTTGAAGTTAGCTTGTACTGCTTTCCCTAAACTGGTATTAGGTATTAAATCTGTTAGTGTCCTCAGGCTCATTTCCATAAGCAGGCACTTTTCATCCAAATGGACAAGCAGGAGTAATCTCAAACAACAAATCCCATTTAAAAATGTGTGCCTGTGATGCCATCCTAGTTCCCTTCATCATTGTCAAACAATTTAATAATGTACATTGTCTTCCTGAAGCTGAGTGCTAAAGGAGCAGTAACATCACACGGAGAGAATAAATAACCAGACTTTAGACTCCTGTTTCTAAATGTTTAGGTCATCCAAGCAAGTATGATCAGAGAAAACAGCACAGCAGAGTACAAAGATGAAAGTACACATTATTACAGGGTTGGTTTAATTTTGCCCAACAAATCAATGTGAACAAACCTGACTTAGTTTATGTTAGCAAGTTAAAGAGAATACAACTTTTAAGCTGCTTTTTCAACTGGATGGGCTTATAGGGTTAAATTGTCATTACTGTGAAGATGAATACATCAACATTTTGCCCTTTTTGAATATGTGTAAGTAAATGAAACTTTGCCTTAATTAAAAATATTTTGCCTTGATTTCTTTGTTCTTGTTTTAAGAAACATTAAAGTTTTCTAATTTGCTTATGGGACTAATTATGAGTGCCATGATTACATTAAAAATGACTGTTCTTTAGAAGATAAAAGAATAATAATTGTATCACTCCTATATGTTTGTGCATTCAGCAACTGTCTACGACATACCAGACCCAGTGTTTGGTGCTAGGGAGACATAGCTGAATTAGATAACACTGCTGCCCTCAGGATCTCAAAATTCACTAGGAAGGCAGACTGGTGGCAGATGCTTGCAAACAAAGGGGCCAGGTTTCATGACAGGGTTCTGTCTAGTGCTATGGAAGATCCAGGAGGTGTGTCTGAACCACATCAGGACTTCTCAGAAGAAGAGAATATTGAGCTAGAAGTAACCAGGAAAGGAAGAGAGGCAGCCTTCCACAGACAGCACTGTGAAATAGGATGAGGGTGATAGTCCAGTAAAAGTAATTTCATTAACGTTGAAAAGGATGTAGAATTAAAAAAAGCCTGCCTATGCCCCCTCAGAGCTCTGAGATTTTGGTTCCCTAGTTCCAGGTTCACCAAGAGAACTACATCCTTAACCGTATTTCCTGTTTGGGGCCTAAAGTGATTTGACCCCCTATCACACCCTATTCCTAATTGTCCACTCTAAGTCTGAGACTTATTTCTTGAGGTTGCTAGAATGCCATTTGGCAGGGGCAGTAATTTTTCTTCTTTGACCCCAAATTTGCCACATTAGGATGTATCAGGTAAACCTGGCATCCCATTATATATAGTTATCCATGTCAATGGCAAGTAAGAGAAAACAATTTCCTCTTTGCTGTTGAAATGTGTGTTTATTCACAGATCTTTCCATCTTGGCAGTAGACATTAGTGAATCTCACACTAATATAAATCAAGTGTAGCCTAAAGTAAGCGTACATCTGTACTCATGGGTTAAATTTTGTACATGCTGCGAAAAGCAACATGGTAGGGGTATAACACTATCCTAGAGGTCAGGGGACACTGGTTTTGATTTTTTGCAGTGATATGAATATCTAATATCCTTTCCAGCTTGGAGATGCTGTGCTTTCTTTCTGGATCTCAGGTCATGTTGGGATGGGACATGGAGGGTGGGGGAAAAAAGGGTAAGGAGATGTGGAAAAAATGATGGGGCAATGATGATAACTTACATTTGTGAGATGGGATTAGGGCTTGATGAATAAAAAAGACTGGATTTTATTCAATTTGAAACATTATGCTTGTCCTACTTAACTAACCAATCATATGAGCTCATGCCTTGCTAATGATAATCCATTATGAGATAAAGCTGAATTTCCTAACTTGATTTCAAAAGCTCAGCTTACTCAACCATTTATAGCATATTTAAGTAATTTTTTTTTTTTTAGAAAACTTAGATAAAAGCCATTGGAAGAGTATAACATCCCTAGACCCACATACTGTCTATCATCACATGACTTTCATCAGTGTTTGCCAGTTGATGTCTCTGTGGTAAATGTTAATCAATGGCTTGAAGAAATGGAGAGCAAGTGAATGTGAAGTATATACTGGAAGTTGTGTTTTTTGTTAGGACTGAAAGTCTTGACTTGCCCATGGCAGTTCTTTCTTATAAGCCCTCCATACGTATGTGTTGATTTCCATTCCTGGTGCTAAAATTTGAGTTTTGTTTTCAAAATTTTGACTTTTGTCTTACAAAACTGCATAGTTATTTTTCTGAATAGAGAAAAAAAAAAAAGGTTCCCACTTAAATGTAGCCTTTCTATAGTTAGCTATGTACAATTTAAGATTGTTAACAGTAAGATATTGATGTAATTATTTTTAAAGTTTGGAAATAGGCTTGTGGCAAACCTAGACATTTTTTGTCTGAAATTATTCAAAGAGCTGAAATTAGCTAATTTAATGCTCTTGGTACAGTTAAAAGATAGTAATGGAAGAAAAACACATCCATTTTATTCTCTTAATTATTATTATTTGGGGGGGTCATAGGGAACCATCATTTTACAAAGAAAGAATAATATCACTACGGTTTAGCTTTGGGTCGTATTTTAGGTCACTTTGATATAAACATGTTTTCCAATTCCAGAGTTTTATATGGAGAAATTTAAATCTGGTGCTTTATTTTGAGGTACTCAAACCATTTTGCTCTTGCTTTTGGTATTCTTCTAACTTTCTTTAGGCCCTCTTAGTCCTTCATCAGGGGCCCAGGTTTTCCACCTCCCCTTTCTGCAAAAAATACAGTGTTAGGAGACAGAGAGACCCTAGTCGCAAAGGGTAGTGATTTCTTCATTTTCATGTTATTCTCAAACTAAACATCTCTGAAGCTTTAGGCCTCCCCTAGTCTCCAGGCTTTCCCAGGCCACCCCAAATATATGAGTAGTTTAACAATGAATAGAGCACAGCTTCAAGACAAGGCTTTTTGGGGGCACCTGGGTGGCTCAGTCATTAAGCGTCTGCCTTCGGCTCAGGTCATGATCCCAGGGTCCTGGGATCGAGCCCCGCATCGGGCTCCCTGCTCCGCGGGAAGCTTGCTTCTCCCTCTCCCACTCCCCTGCTTGTGTTCCCTCTCTTGCTGTGTCTCTGTCTGTCAAATAAATAAATAAAATCTTTAAAAATAAAAATAAAAAAAGACAAGGCTTTTTGTACAGTTGTGTGTGTGCGTGTTTTCAAACTGCTGCCCTCTACCTACCAGAGATGGGTCATGAAATCAATTTAGCGGGTCATGACGAGCCCTTTTATTTTTAATGTAACAGAATCAATAGAAAATGTCAGAGTGAACTGCAACATGGTAAGAAAAATATAGTGTCATGAGACCTTTTTCACTTATATACATTTGTGTTTCTATGTATACTAATTACGTATATAAAATATGTTTCTTAACTATAGTCACTGCCAAAAAAAAAAAAGTGTGAAAACCCATTGTATCTCCTTTCAACTGGATTGTACCTCTCAGCTTCTTTATGAAAATTCTGGAGGAGCATGCCTGTTGTCCAGTTGGGATCTGGGAATCCTGGCCAAAATCCTAAGCGTTTCTCTATGTATATCAAGTCATGCTTGATTTCCATTTGCCTAGGTTGGAATTGGAACCTTCTGGCTATTTGGAACCCTGTCCATCGGGGGCGGGGTGCGAAACTTAATTGAGGAACATGAGGAGGAGAAAGACTGTCAAATCCACCATTTGCTAGAATTTGATTCTACCTTTCCTTTGGTGATGTTCTAAACCAATTGAGGGAAAGTTACATTGATTCAGACAGGCAAGCATAGTTTCCATTTGAACTGGCATCTTTTTCATTTTTTTGCAAGTAGATTCTGTGGTGGCAGTACAGAAATGAACCACTGACAAATTGCATCCAGAGGGGTTGAATCCTACATTTTCCTACCAGTAGCCTCCAGACGGAAGCTAAGATCTGCAATGACCCCAGGAAGCCTTAGTGTCCAATGTTAGGATTTCCGTCGCATTTGGGGATGGAAACTCAGAACACTTTTTTTCTTCAAAGAACCCCAGAATGTGTCAAAACACAGAATGTCCTAAAACATAATTAAAATGTTCATGTCATTCTCAGACCACTGCCTAAAGGCCTAGAAGGGACCTTGAAAATCACTGGTTTCACCATTTTTCCTTCACACTCTGCAACACTAAATAGGTGTAACTCCAGCCTTTACAGAAGAATGCCCAAAGGAAATTTAATTTTCTTCCCAAGTAACCCATTCCAGCAATATTTGTTAGTGTTAGTGCTCACTAAGTATGAGTCATTTGAACTAACATGTAGGTTGGGGTTCATTCTGACAGTGTATTTGACTGGTTAGTAACAAGTTAGTCTCTGATTACAGGGAAACAGAGCATCCAATTTTCAGTGGTAACCCCCCTTTGCACAGCTGAGCAACCTAGTACTAAGAGTGGAGTGTACTCTCACACCTGCTCTTTTGTCCCCCTCTAAAGGAGTGCTTTGAAGATTTTGGTAAGGGAATAATTAATAGAGGCAAACAGTGTGGCTGTGACTGGAGAAATTGTGTGTTTGTAGGAAAGGGGCTTGGAATTGTGTATCTTGGAGCTATGTTACATGAGAAAAAAATGGGTAATGCATTTGTCATGTCCATGACAGCATTTTTCTTTGTGAGCACTGAACCAGATAACTGAAGCCTCTGAGTGGTTTGCAAGAAAACTAAGGACGAATATTGCTTCTAAACTAGTCCCCAGAGAGAAGCTTCTTGGTGAGGGGGAGAAGGAATAGGGATTTAGGTTAGAACATTTTTTTGAAAGTAAGTGCAGAAAAACATACAAGATATAGCTCACTGGCCTTAACATGGCTGAGGGCTCAATTATGATTCGATTCACGCTCCCTGAAACACTCGCCTGCCCTGAGGTCAGCCTAATGCCTGGAAATTCTGCAAATGTAACAGCTACTGTCCCTTGGACTGTTTTAAACACACACACACACACACACACACACACAGAGTTTATATACATTCAGCATCAAGTTTGGATAAAATCAGTTTTCTAACAAGGTCTTCCTTGTGAATAATGCTTGGTAGTAATGCAGATCATCAAAACTAATTAGAGGGATTCTTGAATTACATTATTTTGGTGAACCACTAGCCAGGAGAAATATTTTTTTTAATGAATTCTGCTTTTTCACTGGGCTCTTTCAGCCTGTAATTACTTCCATGTCACCCTTCCTTCCTCTTGATTTCACCCTGTTTTGGAGCTGTCAATGGAGGAGAAAGGGTATATACAGTTCCTGGAGCTTTCTTACCCTTCTTTATGTTCCTCCTGCTGAGGAGTTCCCATAATACCATGAATTTTTCCTCATATTCTGGTCTGGATAGTGATTTTCAGATTACAAGTTTCAACTCATAAGTAGATCATAAAGTCCACCTAGTGGGTCACTCTAATTTTTGTTTGCTTTCTTGTAAATGAAGTAGAATTGAAAATATCTGAGCGCCTGCATTACCCATAAGATAGCCAGGTCATTTATATCCATGCACACATATACATGTTCCTTCTGTGTTGTGAATTGTGATGTAAGGTGTATTTCTTGCTGTGGGTCATTGTCATTGAAATCTACTTACCTAGGAAACCAAGATAAAACTTAAACTAAGTACTAACATTAGCTTTTATTGATAGTCTTTGCTGTTTGCGGAAACAATAGAATTTTGACATGTGTCAAAGGCACTGACTTTCATTGAGCAAATGAGACAGTTTGTCTCATTTTATTATCTAGTAGGAAGGTAGAGCCACTTGTCTAAATGCACCAAAATGCAGGAGATGGAAAGGAAGAGAAGAAAAGCAGTGTAGGTGGTAGGTTTGGGGTTCTTCTCAGTAAGTAGGCATTTTCAAATATCAAGGACTCCCTCACATAAATGCTGTAGAGTATTTGCATACACTTAGACATGATATCTTCATTTGTAAACCAAATTATAGTGATATGTTATGATAGGCCAGGATGACAGGTATTCAGAATGCACATCTGTTATTAAAAGGGCCACATTAGATCCTGATACATTTTTATGTTTTGTTGACCCCAGCCTCATTTCCACTGATTCTGCTTTCCCCTGCTCCCCACTCATCTGCCCACCTGCATCTTCAGCTTGCCCCACTCCCTAAATCTGTCATCACTTGAAGTGCCAGATCATCTCAGGTGCCTCAATCATTGTCATTCCCAGCACACATAGCTCTCACACAAAGTCTGGTACCTAGAGACACATACTTTTAAACTGCCTCAGGAGGCAGACCAATTCCTGTGACATTCCTTGAGCTGGGCTTTCTCTTCCTTTCCATTGCCTTCAGGAGTGGAAAAGGACAACTATGAATTCAAATTATGGTTCCACTGCTTATTAGCTGTGTAGCCTTGAGCAAGTTGAGCTTCAGTTTCATCATCTCTAAAAACTGGGGTGGTTTTGACCATCTATAACTTTGCTATGTGCCTAGATGCATTAACATGTTAAAATGCCTAGTAGTACTGTGCACAGAGTAGCTCTTCTGTCAGTGATCAATCCCTCCTATTCTGTTGTTATCTGCTTTTTGTATTTCTAGAGAGCAGTCATTCAAGCCCTTAAGGTTGAGACTGCTTTTCTCTTGCTACTTCTCACCCTGGAAACTAAAGATCTCCATCCCTTCGGCTTCGGGCTTGCTGCCTATAGCCTGCCCAGACATTAAGACTATAGCCTGCCCAGACATTAAGACTTTGCCTAGGAATTGGGATCTGTGGCTCTTGTATTTTGCACTCCTATGCTGGCTCCACCTGAAACATACCAGGAGGTTGGGTAGACCATTAGAACATCTGCTTGAGCCTCAGTGGGCACCTGGGCCAGTCCCCCAGCACTTGTGTGTGTTCCCGTACAAGCAGGTCTTCTGGCGGCACTGGCTTTCTCCACCTCACTTTTTTAGGAGTAAGTCATGCTCAAATGAATCAAAAGATACTATTCTTTCTATAATTCTTTTTCATTCTCTGATCTTCTGAGTAATGAATACTTAGAGAATCCTCCCTTTAAATTTACCATTTGATCTTGAACCGGTCATTTATGACTGTTTAGATTTGAATTCATGTTTCTAATATCTTTATATATTTACTATGTTTTCAAATTTTAAGAACTTTAAATTTTTTATTTTATTTAATTTTTTGTTTATTATGATTTTTTATTGAAGTATAGTTAACATACAATATTATATTAGTTTTAGGTAATACAACATAATGAATCAACAAATTCTATCCATTATACAGTGCTCACCACAATAAGTGTAGTCATGATACAACATTATTACAATATTATTATTTTTATTTTAGTATAGTTGTACACAATATTACACTAGTGTCAGGCATAAAACATAGTGATTCAACAAGTCTATATGTTATGCTATACTCACCACGAGTACAGCACCCATCTGTCACCATATAGTGTTGTGATTCTATTGACTATATTCCCTATACTGTACCTTTTATCCCCATGACTTATGCATTCCATGAGTGGAAGCCTGTATCTCCCACTCCCTTTTACCCATTTTGCCTCTCTCTCTCTACTCTCCCCCTTCTGGCAGCCATCAGTTTGTTCTCTGTATTTATGGTCTCTTTCTGCTTTGGGTTTTTTTTTATTATTATTATTTGTTTTGGTTTTTTAGATGCCACATATAAGTGAAATAATGTGGTATTTGTCTTTGTCTGACTTATTTCACTTAGCATAATACCCTCTAGGACGATCTGTGTTCTCATAAATGGCAAGATCTTATTCTTTTTTATGGCAGACTAATACTCCATTATATATGTGTGTGTGTATGTGTACATATATACATGTATACACACACGCACCACATCTTTTTTATCCATATATTGATGGACACTTGGGTTGCTTCTATGTCTTGGCTGTTGTAAACCTGCAATAAACGTAGGAGTGCATATGTTTGAATTATCATTTTCATTCTCTTTGGGTAAATAGCCAGTAGTGGAATTACTGGATTATATGCTAATTCTATTTTTAATTTTTTGAGGAACCTCCATACTACTTTTCACAGTGGCTGCACCAATTTACATTCCTACCAACTATGCAACGAGGGTTCCTTTTTCTCCACATCCCTGTCAATACTTGTTATTTTTTTTACCTTTTTTCAACTACCATTCTGACAAGTATAAGGCAATATCTCATTGTGGTTTTGATATGCATTTCCCTGATTAGTGATGTTGAGCATCTTTTCATGTATCTGTTGGCCATCTATATGTCTTCTTTGGAAAAATGTCTGTTTGGGTCCTCTGCCCTTTTTTTTTTTTTATCAGATTATTTGTTTTTATGGTATTGATTTGTATAAGTTCTTTATATTTTGGATATTAATTCCTTATCAGATATATCATTTGCAAATATCTTTTCCCGTTCAGTAGGTTCCTTTGTTGTTGTTGTTGATGGTTTCCTTTGCTATACAAAACCTTTTATTTTGGTGTAGCTGCAATAGTTTATTTTTGCTTTTTTTCCCCTTACCTCAGGAGACATATCTATAAAAATGTTAAGGCTGATGTTAAAGAAATTACTGCCTATGTTTTCTTCTAGGAGTTTTATGTTTCAGGTCTTGCATTTAGGTCTTTAATCCATATTGAATTTGGTTTTGTGTATGGTGTAAGAAAGTGGTCCAGTTTTATTATTTTGCATGTAGCTGTCCAATTTTTCCAGCAGCATTTGTTGAAGAGACTGTCTTTTCACCATTGAATTTTCTTGCCTCTTTTGTCATGGATTAATTGACCATACAATCATAGGTTTATTTCTGGGCTCTGTATTCTGTTCCTTTGTGTATATGTCTATTTTTGTGCCAGTGTTTTGAATACTATAGCTTTGTATTAGATCTTGAAATCTGGGATTGTGATACCTGCAGCTTTGTTCTTCTTTCTCAAGATTGCCTTGGCTATTTGGCCACTTTTGTGGTCCATGCAAATTTTAGGATTATTTATTCTAGTTCTGTTAAAAATGCTGTTAGTGTTTTGAGAGGGATTTCATTGAGTCAGTAGACTGCTTTGGGTAGCATGGCCATTTTAACTGTATTAATTCTTCCAATCCATGAGCATGGAATATCTTTCCATTTGTTTGTGTCATCTGCAATCTCTTTCCTCAGTGTTTTATAGTTTTCAGAGTATAGGTCTTTCACCTCCTTGGTTAAGTTTATTCCTAGATATTTTACTTTTTTCGATACCATTGTAAATGGAATTGTTTTCTTAATTTCTCTTTCTGCTACTTTGTTGTTAGTGTATAGAAATGCAACAAATTTCTGTGTGTTAATTTTGTCTCCTGCAACTTTACTCAATTCATGTATTACTTCTGATAGTTTTTTCATGGAGTCTTTAGGGTTTTCTATGTGTATTATCATGTCAGCTGCAAATAGTGATAGTTTAAATTCTTCCTTACCAATTTGGATGCCTTTTATTTCTTGTCTGATTGCTGAGGCTAGGACTTCCAGTACTTCTAGTACTATGGTGAGAGTGGACATCTTTGTCTTGTTCCTGATCTTGGAAGAAAAGCTTTCAGTTTTTCACCATTGAGCATGATGTTATCTGTGGCTTTTTTGTATATGGCCTTAATTATATTGAGGTGTGTTTCCTCTAAATCCACCACTTTTTTTGAGAGTTTTTATCATGAAGGGATGTTGAATTTTGTCAAATGCTTTATCTGCATCTATTGAGATGATCATGTGATCATTATTCCTCATTTTGTGGATGTGATGTACTATGTTGATTGACTTGCAAATATTAAACTATCCTTGCATCCCTGGAATAACACCCACTTGATCATGGTGAATGATTTTTTTAATGTACTGTTGAGTGTGGTTTCTTAATATTTTCTTGAGGATTTTTACATCCATGTTCTTTAGGGATATTGGCCTGTAGTTTTCTTTTTGTGTAGCATCTTCATTTGGTTTTGGTATCAGGGTAGTGCTGGCTTCATAGAATATATTTAGAAGCTTTCCTTCCTCTTCCATTTTTTGAAATAATTAGAGGAAAACTGGTATTAACTCTTCTTTAGATGTTTGGTAAAATTCACTTGTGAATCCATCGGGTCCTGGACTTCTGTTTGTTGGGAGTTTTTTTATTACCAATTTATTGTTGTACTAGTAATTGATATGTTCATATTTTCTATTTCTTTCTGATCCAGTTTTAGAACAGTGTATGTTTCTAGAGATTTATGCATTTCTGCTAGGTTGTCTAATTTAATGGTATATAATTTTTTGTAATAGTCTCTTATAATCTTTTGTATTTCTGTGATGTCAATTATTACTTCTCCTCTCCCGTTTTTATTTTATTTATTTGAGTCCTCTTTTTTTCTTTAAGAATTAACTTTAAAAATTCTTCTTACCTTGCAAGGTAAAATTACACCTGGAATTGAGTCTCAGTTTCACTTTTCAGTTATATCATAGTGGGCATTTCACAAGGTTTGGTTTCCAGTAAAATATCTTTCTTCCTTATTCCCAAGGATGCTGAAGATCAAAGTGTTCTGAGTACTGTGATGCCTTATACAAATGTGATTACACTGTAACATTGTTATGGTAAATGATGGATTGTACATAATGGTAATAGCAACTTTAATATTTGTGGATTAGAGATGATGGGCTTTTCTTGAAGATGTCTTTGACTGATGAGATCTGACCAGTGCCACTTGCACTGTGGCCACTAAGCCCTGACGACCCTTTGGGAGGAGCCCTGATAGAGGTTGCTGTTGAAGCTTCAGTCACCTCTACAGACCCCGATCTACTACTTATTAGCAAGATGAACTTGGGCAAATAAACTTTGGGTACAGTTTTGTCATTCTGTAAGAAAAGATAGCATGACTTTTATTCATGTAATTATTCTTGAGTGCCTGCTGTATGTAAAACTGATAAAGTAAACAAATATGATGGCTGCCCTGATGGAATCTAACTGGGGAGACAAACATAAAATAATCACAAATATATGCATATTTAAAAATAGTAAGTGCTACAAGGGAAAAAGATGATTTACTTCATAAGGTTGTAAAAATAAGAGACCTTTGCTGGAAAGGGCCCTGAGTATCAGTTCTTAGGTAGACCTCTTATTAAAAAGTAGGAAGTAGTACTGTATGGTGACTAACATAACATAATAAAATAAAAATAAAAAGGCAAGAAAAAAAAAGTAGGCAGTAAATGTTCATTGATCAAATGATAGATAACTGGGGCGCCTGGGTGGCTCAGTTGGTTAAGCGACTGCCTTCGGCTCAGGTCATGATCCTGGAGTCCCAGGATCGAGTCCTGCATCGGGCTCCCTGCTTGGCAGGGAGTCTGCTTCTCCCTCTGACCCTCCCCCCTCTCATGCTCTCTCTATCTCATTCTTTCTCAAATGAATAAATAAAATCTTTTAAAAAAAATGATAGATACCTGGTCTAATATGATGTTACCAGAGATACTCCCCCAGGCAGTAAAGAGGTAGGTTGGCATTGAGGGGGACCCGGACTAGGAAGTCCTAAAATCTTTACTTAAAAGCAGTGTAGCTCAGGGCTGGCAGGTGATTGCTGTGGGCTTCAGGATTCCCGTCTGTAAACTAGGGATAATGCTGCTCTTGGTCAACCTCTGTTGTGTTGAGGTTTAAATGAAAAAAATGAATGTGAATCAGGGTTGTAGGTATTACTAGTGGCTACCTGTGAACTCTAAACTCAGCACCTATAGGAATTGGACCACAGCCTTCCCTGCCACAACATCACAATACCTAGGGATGGGTCCCCAGTCCTGCAGTCCTCTATAGAAGTCTTAGAACCAGCTCTTACAGTACCCCGGCCTATCTCAGTTGGTTGTCAGACCTTTGATAGCAGGACCTATAGCAGTGGCACTGAGTGTGGCTAACTTTTTGCCGCATGTTAAAGGATTAGCTATTTTATGGGACTTCTGGGGAGAGCCCTTTAGTTAGATCCAGGAGACCAATTATATCAATATGCACCCTATAAAAGAGTTTGGGAGCTAGGTATGCTTCAAGAGCACATGTGACTACCGCTTATTTTGTACTATGTTTGCTGCTTTGTTTACCCTACTTCATCTCAGCCATATAGCTCCCTCACCCATTTTACAAATGGGGAAACTGAGGAGAGTTTACATGACCTGTTTAAGGTTAAGTAGTTATTAAGTAGTAGGACTGAGATGGACAGCCTGGTCTTTCTGACTCCAAGACCTGGGCATTTAGCCACTAAACCACAGAAAAGGCACAAACAGCCATGCCAACCATTAGAGAATTTGGGTTAGCAAGACCCTATTGAAGCAAACACCAAAGTCACAGGCTTGATGCCCCCAAAGGGCACCTGTCTAATACATTAACGAGGACATTGAGAAGACAAAGGCTTCTCTTGCTGAAGACATGGTTTCAACTCAGCAGCTACCCATCTCTCTACCCCTCATCCCTGAGGTTAGCCCAAAAACCTTCCATAAAAAGGAGAATCACAGAGAAGCTGGCAAGCATCTCCAGCCACGCATTTAGTCTGAGCTTGGTATTTGTTGGCAGGGTTCCTTGCCAATTAGTTAAGCAACCCATGGAGAACCTTGACCTTAACTTATAAACACAGAAGGGCATGCCGAGTAAGAGTCCGAACAGGAATCCTAGGATGGCTCCAGCTCAAGGAAAGAAACTCCCCTGGCTCTCTGGAGTAAAAAACAAGGGTTAATTCCATCCATACACCCACACTAACTCTTGCTCAGTCTTCCTGGAGCCAAATCAAAGGAAAAATTATGTGAGTAATACATGAAAGAAATAAATTATCACTATTTTCGACATAGATGTTACCCTAACTCTATGTGTCTCATTTGGTAACACAGACCAACAGTATAAACTATAATACAAGCCATAATACAAACCATAATACTAGCAAGCTGCAAACCTAATTCCTGTACACCAGAGTTTTGGTTGAGGGAGCCGGATATACATAGAAGCATGCCTGGATCTTACTGTCTTTGTACCTTAGAGGAGGGAGGGTAGGATGACATGTCTGGCTTTAGGTTCCAGCGTCCCTTAACCCCATAACTAAGACACGTAACTTCTGTGATGGCTTGGTTATGCCATTGGCTCCTTACCCTTGCTCTCTCTTTGGTTTTGTATTTGGGACCAGTGTTATCCGTATTCAAGAAAATGAATACATTTCCCACACTGTTGATCCTCTTAGGACAGCTCTGATTTTGTTCTTATGAATATTCTTTCTCCCTTCTGTAGAGGACTAGAGTCCTACCCCTGTACTCTAGCCCCATGGGGACTTGTCTCTGGTCTGCTCTGACTTCTGAACCCTGCAGTGTTCATCTCTCCACCACCACCACCACACCTCTTTCCTAACCCTCAACCTCACCTCCCACTTGTTTCTGCCATCACGCTTTCTGGCTATTCGTTCTGTCTACCTGCTTGGATTTCTTACCTACCTGTCCCTGTGTGCGCCTGAGTCTAGTTTTCAGGTTTATAGACCCCCTTCCAGGGCAACCTACCTTCTCCTGGTTAATTCTGTCCCCTACAACAAACCACAGCACAATATCGTTTATCATATATTTATTGTATGTTAGCACTTTAAATCCATCATTCTCATCAGCTGCCTTGATCCTGTTCCGAGCTCTTGGAGCAACCTGGCTATTAGCAGAGGAATTTAGAAGACCCCTTAGTGAGTAGGTCAATAGTCAATAGTCAGTAGTGGGTCAGCCTCATCATTTCTGCTGTTGGCCTTGTTCTGACACGACCCTTGTTCATTTCAGATGCTCAAATTGTGCCCTGGTTCCATTAACTGCATTTATATCTTGATCTCCTTTGCTGATTACCTGCCTGGATCCCCATTGGAAGACCTCAAGACTGACCTCTAGTGTCCTGTATGTATGGGAGCCTTCCTTAAGCTTACCACTAAACTCTCTGGTGCCATGTTGTGCCAGCCTTCTCGTATATCTGCCTGGTAAATGTCAGGCCAAACACTGGCCTGCCTTATGCTGGGATGGACCCATCAGCCTGTTCCCTTTTGCTGGAGTCGCTGATGCCACTGCCATTTCTGACTCTTCATCTTCCTTCTGCCCACAGTTAAAACCTTCCCTGGTCACTGGCCTTGCCCTGGTGGACCATTCTGCTGATTGGACCTCAAATCCAACACATGCTCTTATGTTTTAAAGTATCTGTTAGGTTCAACCTATTAGGAAGTTTGGAGTAAAATGACTTGACTAGGGCACACCCTTAATTTTCCTTCTCCCTTCCCACCTCCTGTAGTAATTAGCTATCAATTAAATGCTATTTTTCTGTCTCAGTTTAATAAATCAGTCTGTTCTCGGAACTCTCACTAAACTGACTTTAGTACGATTTAGTAAAATGGTATTTGTTGGTAGAAAAGTAATCTTAATGTTTAATCTTTAAGCAGATTAAACTCTGATTATCTCAACTGTCAAACTGTTTTTGTAGATTTCCTGTGTTTTTTGTTGTTTTCTGTAGAAGAAAAATTATTCACATTATTGTAATTCCATATAGTGCAAAACTAGAACAAAGGAAGTGATGCAAATCCTTTAGCAGAAAGGTCATTTGAGTCATTGGAGTGTCCTGAACCATAGTGGGAACTTAGCGCCACTGTTGATGCACAGCACATTTCTTCAGATTATGACACCACTCATTTATGTAGATGTTTTTCATGTGAATATTGGCCCTGAAGGAGAGCGATAGACATTCACTTGTAAGCAAAGGTGGTGGTGTGAGGAGGAAGTGAATCCTTTGTAGAACTCTGAAATAAACCAGAACCTCAGAATGTCTCACTCTTAATAATTCCTGACATTCTTTATGTTTTAGAAAAGAGGTGATAGAGAGAATTAAAAAGCAGGATTAGCCGTGCTAAAAACATGAACGCTGATTGATGATCCAGGATAACAACTTCAAACTAATAGATCTTGATGTTCTCACAAGAAAGGATGTTGAAGATTCTGGCTCCCAATCATAATTGGTTGATATTTACTGCCGAACACACACTGCACAAGGTCTCCATGACTTCCTTGGGTTAGAGAAAATGATAAATACAGGGGCAGAGCTGGCTTGTTTTGATGACTGACTGTGAAGGAAGAGGGTAGTTTTGCAGAAGAGAAATCTGTCCAGTGTTTCCATTGAGGATTAGCCTGTCAAAATTCAGACAGCAAAGGCCAGTGTAACTTTTGGTTAACATTTTGCGTAACTCAGACTGACTAAACTTACAATTCCTGGTAACTCAATTTGAATCTTTGGCAAGCTTTGGAACTAGATAGGGAGCTATCAGATCTACCTCCAGGCTAAGACTAGCAATCATATTACAGGGTCAATGATTTTGCATTCTAGTCAGATTATTGTAGATTGTGGAAAAACAACAGAGACCTATCCACGTATGCTGCAAGAAAGAAAAGGAAATTGTAAGAATATACTCAAATGGAAACCAGAAAATCGTTTGGAACATGGAATCTCTCTTTTCCTCATGCTCTCTCTTTTCTCTGTGGATCTGCTTTATCTTACTCTGTTTCCGAATAACTTCGGCTTCCCTGTGGTCTAGAATTTACCTCATATCTCCTTAACTTACCATATCAATGTGACTCAGACTTCCATTTTCCCTGTTTCCAACTCCCAAATGGGGAGTCTCATGGGCCCATACTAATTTTTTGAGCCAGACAACCAAGTCATAGGTAGTTGGCCAGCCTGTGAATAGACTGGATTTGTGTCAGGCGCCCAGTAATGGTTCATTCAGCTGTGTTTCAGAAAGACCAGTGTAGGTTTGCTTAGAGCAGCAGAGTCTGTGGACAGGACAGATTCCAGCATAGAGAGACAGGCAGCGGTTGGTGTCTCACATCTGACTAGCTGCCTCCTGCTTTAAGTGAACCTGAATACTGAACTGTAGTGAAAGAAAAAAAAAAAGCTCTGGGTGAGGAGACCACAGTGTGGTCTTTTTTCCCTTCGAGTTTTGAAATTCAGTGATGATGACCTCCTTTTCTCTCCTGATGAAAGATGGCCTATCCTATAGCCCTTCTCTCCTACCTCCAGGTGAAAACTAAGACATAAAAAGCTATTGCTGCAAGGAGAGTGGTGACTGAGAAGGAAAAGAGCAAATGAGAAGAGAGAAGAAGGAAGAAAAAGGGGGAAGAACTGGCTAGAAATGAGATCTTCACTTTGCACCCAGAAACAATACATCTCCATGATGCTAGGCCATAAACCAGATGATTGGGGGTGGTGTTGGGAGGTTTGAAGGAGATGTAAGGAGAGGGAGATTGGGTCTCCCATAGGAGGGAGTTCCACCTTGATGTCTTTGAAGTGAGATTGCCAAAGAATAGGACAAAAGGTGGACTCAAAATGGAGTTGAACCACTGAACAAGCCTGGTTTTCAGGCTTTCCCTCTTTCTGAAAGCACTTTAGTAGGGGCACCTCGGTGGCTCAGTCCATTAAGTGTCTAGCTCAGGTCATGATTTCGGGGTCCTGGGATCAAGCCCCACTTTGGGCTCGCTGCTCAGTGGGGAGTCTGTTTCTCCCTCTCCTTCTGCCCCTCCCCCCACTTATGCTCTCTCATGCGCACTCTCTCTCTGTCAAATAAATAAATAAAATCTTTAAAAAAAAATAAATCTGAAAGCACTCCAGTAGGAAAGTTCATGAGCAGTCTCTGGGGCAATAGAGCTCAGCATGTGTGTCTCAACTTCTAACCAGCCCCAATTAGAGATGCACCAGACAACAAGCATCTGGACATTCCAGACATCTTTACTGGGCTATAATATTTTGGTTTGCCATTGTAACAAATGGTCAGAGTTGCAGATGACATTTAACTGTTCGGAATGATTTATTTGGCTTTAAAATGTAACCTGATCTTTTCACTGAGTACATACCCTTCAGGAAGGAGGGAGGGAAGGAAGAGGGAAGAACCCTTTTTATTCTTTTGTGCATCTTCACTTGCTTCTAACATTAACCATCTCTCCTAATTTGATGTCCTGTGGTTTGGCCTGCAAAGCCACATATATCAAGCTTCCTATATATTTGGTCTTGGGCACAGCACTTATATTGCACAGATCAGTAATCTTTTACCTTTCTTTCTTTTTTTAAAGATTATTTATTTATTTATTTGAGAGAGACAGAGAAAGAGAGAGTGAGCATGAGCCGGAGGAGGGGCAGAGGGAGAGGGAGAAGGAGCAGCAGACTCCCCCTGAGCAGGGAGCCCAACCTGGGCCAAAGGCAGACAGATGCTTAACCAACTGAGCCCCCCAGGTGCCCCTTAACTTTCTATCTTGATGATTAAAAAAGAGTGCCTCCTGAACTTCTGAACTCATTCTACTAAAGCTGGCTCAGATGTCCTCCTTCCTTGAAGCTTTCGCAGACTCCGTGGCCCCTGTACTTTGGCTAGCACATACACTCATGATGCTCTCCCTCACTAATCTATGAACTCTTTCCTACATCACCACTTTCTCTTTTTTTCACTTCTGAGCCTCCAGCCCTGAGCACAGTAAATGGTACACAGTAGGGGCTCAATGAATGTTCATTGCATTGAGTAGACAGTGTTCTATACAGCTTAACATGTGCAATATTCTTTGAACCTGTTCTGTGGGGCCATATAATAGGTGGCAGCTTGGATGTAGTGGGAAGAACGCAGGAGTTGGAATCAAGGCACCTGTGTTTAAGCCCTTGCCTTGTTCTTTATGAACGTGTGGCTTTGGTCACAGTCTCCCTGAACTTTGGTCTTCTCATATGTAAAATAGGGATAATGATTCCTGCTGCTTAAAGCTTTTGTGAAGATGAAATTTTTAAAAATGTGAAAAATCTTTTTATTGTTAAAGTGCTATATATAAACATATCATCAAAATCAACCTTCTGAAAATTCGGAAAATAATCCCCCTGGATATTTGATTCAAGACAGACCGTCTCCTTTCTGCTCTATAGCAAACATGTTATAGAGTTGAAAGCTATGTTATTGTGAGGATAGTAAATATGAAACATCTGGTGTGGTGCCTAACATATAGTAGTTATTCAATGAATGATAGCTGTCATTACTGTTTTTCACTCCTGTTATTATTAGGATAATACAGCATTTCCTCAGCTGGTTCAGAGGAAAGCAGTTGGGTGATCCAAGAAGGGTAATGAATCTTCAGTCCTCATACAGTTCTATAACTCTCTATCCCTGAACAAGCATCTGATTTCTTGCCTTCTCTTTCCAAACTCTAATATTCATGTGTGTACTGTAGGATAACTTTGAGCTCAGAGAAGAGGAACTGTAAAAATTCAGGTGAGCATAACTATCCTCTTGAGCAGGCACTTTAATTCTCTTATTATCTGTTTGTCAGATAGCAGAACCTCTGTTGAGAATGGGGAGACTATAAAAACGTCTGCATTTATCTGCAAAGCTGATATTCTGCTTTATTTGGAAGTTGAGGTGGAGATGGAAACCTTTCAAGTACTTGATGCCATTGAGCCTTGTTAATTTGTGAAGGGGTTTTGTACTTGCCCTCTTTTTTTTTTTTAAACCATTCTTAATTTTCCAACCCTCCTTTTTTGTTGGCTTCAAATGTGCTCACCAGAGTCCTGCCAGCTTTAGTTGGAAGGAATATATTTCCGAGCTTAGTTGGACATCAGTTTTTTTTGGGCCCTGCCCAGACTTCTGACAGAGAAGGTAGTGTTAACGGGGTTGATGGTGTCTAGACAGTAAAATCAGAAACTGTGTAATTTATGTTGTATTACAGACATCCACTTCCCGGATTGGAAAAAGGAAACTGGTTTTTATCTAAGGAAGTTACATTAAAAACCAAAGCCCCTGGGTATTTCTGACCTATGAAAAGTTGAAGCTCGAACAGTTTTACATAACATTCTTCAGCCCCTTCAAAGACAAGAGTTATTGAGAGTATCACTGTGTAAGGCCAAAGATGAAAAAGAAACTTCCAAGTTCCAGAAGATGATTCGTAGGACTGTATAGTGATCCTTTGCTGCTCCTCACCACTGGTTGGACCCCTTTATAAGCTCACAGTGCAATTTAGGTATTGCACATCAATTTTAGAAGGATATGGGAAAGGTGGAGAAGAGAGAGGCTAATAGCCAAAGAGGATGGAGTTGTTTGGACCTGTAAAGAAAATTGCAGATTTTCAAGGATTAAAAAAAAAAAAAATCAAACTTTGCCTTAAAGAAAAAGCATGCTCTTGATTAGAAAAAAAATATTAGATATTTAAAATACCTCAAATCCACAATATTTTGTGTTTCTTTTCAGGTTACTTAATGCTCATAAAGATCAGATATCAATATTCAATACTGT